>NC_073407.1:7847256-8451256 GCF_028641065.1 Leucoraja erinaceus
ATTCCACATACCTACTACCATTTATGTGAAAACGTAACCTTTCACATCCCTTTTAAATCTCCTGCCCCTCACTTTAAATCAATGCCCTCAAGTTATAGACACCCCTTGCATGAGAAATATGATACAACTGTCTACCCTATCTGCCACTCATAATTTTCCATGTCACAATCAAGCCACCTCTCATCCTCCCTCACTCCAGGGAAATTTCTACACTGTCATGCAAGATGTTCCAGCTAAATAAATGGACGTGGTGACATTGTCTTGGATCTTTGCCAACGCTGTTCCAGTGGGAAAATGAGACTGGCCAATTTATGCCAATGTTGCTGCTAAATCATCAGGTAGAAATGTTCTGTCATTCTATGGTACTACCTGGGGTAGAAAATATATTTAAACGTTTATGTTTATCTTATTACTAGGCATTTATGTTTTAGAATATGATTTTAGAAGGGCAATAATTAGTGTAGAAGGAATAAAACAGAATTTAATTAATTGGGATTTATGTGAAAAATACAGAATGAGAGTAACTACATAGTGGATTCTGTTTTTTTTTTTTTAGCACATTAAATGTGCCATAAACGTGCAAGTGGTTAAGTGTTGTATCTGTGGTGCAGTTCAAATAATTGATTTTTGTAACCTTCCAGTAAAGAGATTTGACTCTTGTAGTCTAGTCACAGCAAATTATTTATAGGGCAGCTGAATTAAAATGCAGCATGAATGTTATCAATTTACATTTGTATAGTACATCTAAAAGTTATTACAGAAATATAAAAGCTTATATGTTATAGAAGGTAAAATACTAGTAATGATGGATAGTTGATTGGCAAATAAGAAACGGAGAGTAGCCATAAATGGATATTTTCTGGTTAGCATGGGTGATGTGCTAAGGAATCAGTGCTGGGTCCTCAACTTTTTTACAGGATGACTTGGATAAATTTGCTGATGATAGCAAGGTGGGTAGGAAGATGTGAATATGATACAAGGAAGCTACAAACACATGTAGGTAAGTTAAGTAATTGGGCAGAGATCTGGCAAATAAGTTTATAATGTAGAATTGTCCATTTTGACAGAACGTTTAAAAACTATTTCAAAGTCAAGAGATTGTGGAGCTGAAGTGCTGAAGGATCTATATATTATAGCGAAAGATTTGCAAAATGCTTCTATGATGGTGCAGCAGATAATGGTGTTTGCACATTCTCCCTGTGATTGTGTGGATTTCCTCTGGATGTTCCAGTTTCCTCCCAAATCTTAAACATGGATTTATGGAGGAGAAATCATGCTTGACTAATCTTCTGGAATTTTTTGAGGATGTAACAAGTAGAATGGAAAAGGGAGAGCCAGTGGAGGTGGTGTGCCTGGACATTCAAAAAGCCTTTGACAAGGTCCCACACAAGAGATTAGTGTGCAAAATTAGAGCACATGCTATTGGGGGTAGGGTATCGACATGGATAGAGAACTGGTTGGCAGGCAGGAAGCAAAGAGTAGGAATTAACGGGCCCTTTTCAGAATGGAAGGCAGAGACTAATGCTGGGACCCCAATTATTTACAATATACATTAACGATTTAGATGAGGGAATTAAATGTGACATCTCCAAGTTTGCGGATGACACAAAGCTGGGTGGCAGTGTGAGCTGCTATGAGGCTGCAGGGTGACTTGAATGAGTGGGTAGATGCATGGATGAGTTGGTAGATGCATGGCAGATGCAGTATAATGTGGATAAATGTGAGGTTATCCACTTTGGTGGCAAATCAGTCTGAAGAAGGGTCTCGACCTGAAACGTCGACTATTCCTTCTCTCCATAGATGCTGCCTTACCCACTGAGCTCCTCCAGCATTTTTGTCTACCTTCGATTTTTCCAGCATTTGCAGTTCTTTCTTAAACATTATCTGAATGGTGTCAGATTAGGAAAAGGGGAGGTGCAATGAGACCTGGGTGTGCTTGTACATCGGTCACTGAGGGTAAGCATGCAGGTGTAGCAGGCAGTGAAGAAAGCTTATGGCATGTTGGCCTTCATTGCGAGAGGATTTGAGTTTAGAAGCAAGGAGGTCCTACTTCAGTTGTACAGGGCCCTGGTGAGATCGCACCTGGAGTATTACGTGCAATTTGTGTCTCCTAATTTGAGGAAGGACATTATTGCTATTGAGGGAGTGCAGCGTAGGTTCACCAGATTAATTCCTGGGATAGCAGGACTGACATATGATGAAAGAATGGGTTGACTGGGCTTGTATTTGCAGGAATTTAGAAGGATAAGGGGGGGATCTTATAGAAATATATAAAATTCTTGAAGGATTGGACAAGCTAGATGCAGGAAATATGTTCCCGATGTTGGGGGACTCCAGAACCAAGGGTCACAGTTTAAGAATAAGGGGTAGGCCATTTAGGATTGAGATGAGGAAAAACTTATTCACCCAGGGAGTTGTGAATCTGTGGAATTCTCTGCCACAGAAGGCAGTGGAGGCCAATTCACTGAATGTTTTCAAGAGAGAGTAATATTTAGCTCTTAGGGCTAGAAAAAATCAAGGGATATGGGGAAAAGCAGGAATAGGTACTGATATATTATCTTGTCACATTTGAGGAAGGACATTCTTGCTGTTGAGGGAGTGCAGCGTAGGTTTACAGGTTAATTCCCGGGATGGCGGGACTGTCATATGCTGAGAGAATGAAGCAGCTGGGCTTGTACACTCTCGAGTTTAGAAGGATGAGAGGGGATCTTATTGAAACATATAAGATTGTTAAGGGTTTGGACACGCTGGAGGCAGGAAACATGTTCCCGATGTTGGGGGAGTCCAGAACTACGGGCCACAGTTTAAGAATAAGGGGTCTTCTTCTTCTTGCGTATGGCGTGCACAGCCTAAAGTTGTTCTGTTTGATCTTCTGTTTGTGCACGCCAGGTTGATTGCATTTGTAGAAACAGGGTGGACCACGTGAAAGTTGCAATCTCCCACCCCAGAATAAGGGGTAAGCCATTTAGAACGGAGACGAGGAAACACTTTTTCTCACAGAGAGTTGTGAGTGTGTGGAATTTTCTGCCTCAGAAGGAGGTGGAGGCAGGTTCTCTGGATGCTTTCAAGAGAGAGCTGGATATGGCTCTTAAAGATAGCGGAGTCAGGGGATATGGGGAAAAGGCAGGAACGGGGTACTGATTGGGGATGATCAGCCATGATCACATTGAATGGTGGTGCTGGCTCGAATGGCCTACTCCTGCACCTATTGTCTATTGAAGCCATTTATCATGTTCCAATGCTCTGAGCATTCCCATCAATTCCATTCCTCCACTTGTTTCTTTATATCCTATTCTCTCTTTTAATTCTCCTTCCACCCATCTACATTGGGGTAATTTACAATTGCCAATTAACCTACTAGCATATATTTGGATGTGGGAAGGATAATATTTGGTCAAAGGGGGACCATTCTAACTGTCCAGCAGGTTTGAGTCCAGGCTGAAGGATCTATGAGAGCAGTTCTAATTGCTGTGACAACACATACAGTACTGGTCGTCTTTAAGGAAGAATGTCACTGCATTGCTAGCAGTTCAGGGAAAATTTACTAGACTTAAACCTGGAAAAAGTTGATCATCTTGTGAGGAAAAATAGGTGAAACTATGAACAGGAACACAAAAGAACACAAGGAGCAGGATATGCCACTGGGTCTCCAGGCATGCCTCGCCATTCACTATGATCGTGGCTAATATATCCCAGGCCTCCTCTTTGTATGCCTGTTCTCATAGCCCTCAATTCCAAAATATAGCATGAAACTAACTCCCTCTGCTTTAAGTGATCTCAATGGTCTAGCCTCCTCAACATACTAGGATAAAGAATTCCAGAATGCAACACACTGGAAGAAATTTCTAGATGCTTTGGTTTTAAGTGATGGACTCCTTACCTTGAAACTATATCCCCACGTTTGAGGGCCTCATCCAGTGAAAACATCTCAATATCTAAATATGCATCTACTGCTGTCTAGAATAGTTCAAGATTCTAAGGGGTCTTGATTGCGTGGATGTTGAGAGGATGTTTCCTTTTGAGAAAATAAAGAATTTGAAGACACTTTAAAGTGAGGTTTGCCTATTTAAGAAAGGGTGGGGTGCATTTTTTTCTGAGGGGTAAAGGAAGCAGAAGATGCAAATGATTGAAAGGCAGAAGTGGGTGATTCTTGATAAGCCTGTTGTGGTAGATGGGAATGTGGAGTTGAGGTTAAAATCAAATTAGCCATGATTTCATTCAATGGCAGAGCATGCTCCTGGGACAGAATGGCTGCTCCTATTCCTGTGTTTATATATTTTAAATTTCACAGGCCTTCCTAAAGTTGCAATGCTCCCTGGTCAGGCAGAACTTGAATAAAGTACAGTGTAGTGCACTGGATATAATGCACCATCAATTATGCAGGCGTGCAAAATCATGACTGCTTCTTATCAATCATGAAAAGTTGTTCCCATCAACCTGTGAACCAAGGCAAGGGGACAAAAATGTAATGTTTTCCTCAACTATTTCTATTTGCTTTGAAGAAATGTTGTCAGTGAGTAAAGTTTCGTTCTTTGAATGTGTGAGATTAATTTGGAAAGTATAAAATTCCAAACCAAGCTCCCAAAGTCCAAAATGGTTGTTAACTCGAGAAATCTCTCCATCAATTTATGCTGAGCAAAAGTTTGATTAGTATATTCAAATGTCTGGAAGAGTAAAGAAAATAGGGAACAACAAACTCAAATACAGTAACGTGGGTTGAACTGTAAGGGGAACAGATAACCTAAGTGCAGTATTTTTAATTTTCCTCCAAACTAGTAAAAGTCATTGACCGATCAAGGATATTACAACTGTTTTATTATTTTTAATTTGATCAACTTCCATGGGTACATTTGATTATTTACAGAAGAGTTGAGCAACAGTTTTGATTTTTATATACAAATGAAATAACCCATCTGTGTTCAGGGAATTCTACTTCACATGGAGAAGTGAACTAAAATAGCATAAACTGAATTCACCGATCAAAGATTGTCAATTAAATTGAAACTGAAATGCAATGGCCATGTAGGAAATGCTGATGAACAATACACCTAAATTGTTTGCTGATGATAAATATTGCAGTAGTAGAAAGAGGTGACAGAAGAGAGAAGGTCTACACTTTGCTATTTTCAAGGGGTCCATCAATTTCTTGCTGGATTTACAATTGGAGATAAGGATAATCCACCTTAGATATCAGTTCCCTTATTTTTTAATTCATTTTCTAACTTTCTACTCTTTATTTATTATTTTAAATTAGATTGCAAAAATGTAATTTTCTGTAATACTACGCGATAATTCTGCTATGTAATCTGAATTGATTTAAAATTAGAACTCTATAAACTGAAGAAGGGTCTCGACCGGAAACGTCACCTAATCCTTTTCTCCAAAGATGCTGTCTGATCTGCTAAGTTACTCCAGCCTTTCGTGTCTATCTTCTACATACTTGGATATATTCCCCACCCAATCTCCCTAAACATAACTTTCTCTATGATCTCAATGGTGCAGCTCATAGAGCTGCTGCCTCACAGTGCCAGAGACCGGGCTTGATCCTGATCTCGGGTGCTGTCTTTGTGGAGTTTACATGTTCTCCCGGTGACCGTATGAGTATCCCTGGGTGCTCTGGTTTCCTCCCACATCCCTAAGACGTATGGGTTTGTTCATTAATTGGCCTCTATACATCGCCCCTAATGTGTAGAGAGTGATTACAAAAGTGAGATAACAGAAATAGTATGAACAGGATGATCGATTAATAGTAGCATGGAGTTTGTGGGCTAAAGGGGCTGCTTCCATGCAATATATTTCAATCAATTAAATTTAATTAAAAAAAAAAAAAAAGAATTAACAACTGAGCATCTGACTACCAAATTCTCACACTGTGTCACAAGCACATTTGTAAGAATTCCATCTCTAAATATCAGTAAGATATGCATTTTTATTATAGTGCACTTATTACTAGTTCACATTTTATGTTATGGGGCAAAGGGCGATTGCTGTACTATGTAGGCTGTGTCAGAGTTACAGTAATCTTTAGTCTATATTGGTCTTCAGATAGTCCATGAGCAATCTGAAATCGGAGCGCACAGAAATGGTCTAATCAGCCCACTATACCCATGCAGGCCATCACGTATTTGTCTATACTAATCCTATTTTCCAGCATATGGGCCATAGCCTTCCATAACATGGCATTTAAAGTGCTTATCGGAACACTTAAATATTGCGTGAGTTTGACAATTCTTCAGATAAAGCATCAACAATACCCATTAACATACCACAGGAGTTAGACTAATGTAAATCCTAATGTTTTTAAAGATATTTTCTCTATTCCATCTGTAGTTGTCAAACTGTTTAGTGGCTTTGCAGCAGGATTCTTGTTTTATTTGCTTCCTTTTCCGCCACCCCGTCTTTACTGCTATGTAATTCCTGCAATCCAAGTACAGAAGTTTCTGCAAATTTTATCCCAGTTCCTCCAATGGTGACAATTTGTGACAAAGATCCAGCAGAACTCATCTAAAAATGTCAGCACCATGAAAGATTATACATTCTACACTTAAAAATAAATTGCTATCATGAATGTTTTAAAACAAAATCTGAACTGATTATTTTCAGAAATCTTGTACTTATCTATTTTCCATCCTTACTATTCATATTAATCATTACTTTCATTGTGTTTTAATTTTATTTCTGTAGGTTAGTGAATTTGACTCTTGGCACAGTTTGTGAGAATTTTCAGAACTAACCTTTATTAACTATTCTACCAATTCTACAATCTTAACCTTCATGCCCTTCCCATCTCAATTAATATTATCTCATAGTAGGTGCAGTTGTGGATCACCTCACACTTCAAATCTGTTCTGTCTTCCAGTGAGATTGAGATTGAATTATGATCTAACTCCATTTCCAGCCTTTAACATGTATCCTCCATTGTTCGTTTATGAAAATAATAATTGATTTACGATTACTTGTATGTGGAAGATCCTTGCAAATAGTTTAGTTGAGAGATATGCCGTGGAAACAGGCTCTTTGGCCCACCGAGTTTGTGTTGACCAATGATCACCCATATACTAGTTCTATCCTGCACATTAGGGACAATTTACAAAAACAAATTAACCTATAAATCCGCAAGTCTTTGGAATGTGGGAGGAAACCAGAGCACCCAGAGAAAACCCACGCTGTCACAGGAAGAATGCATAAACTCCGTACAGATAGCACCCATAGCCAGGATCGAACGTGGATTGCTGCGCTGTAAGGCAGTAACACTACTGCTGCGCTACTGTATTGCCCCAAATGCATGCAGGAGTTTCTAATTATCTGACTTTCATACTCTGCTGTTTGTTCTGGATTTCACTTCACCAGTTTTCTTTGGTGGGTTTAGCAGTGGACGGCTACAAATTCATGGAAGTCAAGAATCCAGTTGCAAAGGGAGATATAGAGACCAGGTCATGGCAAGATATAAACTGAACTTACCTTGACTAATTTCTACCCTTTTGTATTCTTGACTTGCATTCTATCAACCTTGACAATTACATTCTGTATCTGCCCACGCAACTTTTGTTTTATAAATTTTGTACATACCCCCTTGGTTTCTTTGGACCTCTGCTACTAGTTTTGAATTTGTTTTTCATTATTTTCAAGTGAGATGTATAACCGTATTGAAAGCTATTTACCACAGTCTTTCCCAATTGCATAAACATGGATTTAGGAGCAGGAGTATTTTATTCAGTTTAGTTTAGAGATAAAGCATGGAAACAAGCCTTCGGCTCGCCGAGTCCATGCTGACTATCGATCCCCATTCACACAATTTCTATGTTATACCACTTTCCCTCTGGAACTAGAGAACACGAGGGGTAATTTTTACTGAAGATAATTAACCTACAAATCTGCACATCTTTGAGATGTGGGAGGAAACCAGAGCATCCGGAGAAAACCCAAAGTAACAGGGAGAACGTGCAAACTCCACATGGATAGCATCTGAGGTCAGGATCAAATCCAGGTCTCTGGCACTGTGAGGAAGCAGCTTTACCAGCTAAGCCACTGTCCTGCCTGAGGCTGCTTTGTCACTCGGTACAATCATAGCTGATCTTCTATCTTCATACCATACTTCTGTTCTTGTCATCTGCTTTAGGCCTTTTATGTCTAGAATTTACTAAACTTATCTAAATCATAGAAACATAGAAATTAGGTGCAGGAGTAGGCCATTTGGCCCTTCGAGCTGCGCCATTCAATATGATCATGGCTGATCATCCAACTCGGTATCCCGTACCTGCCTTCTCTCCATATCCCCTGATCCCCTTAGCCACAATTCATATCTAACTCCCTCTTAAATATAGCCAATGAACTGGCCAGAAACTACCCCCTGTGCAGAGAGTTCCAGTCATTACCACTCCTGTGTGAAAAAAGTTCTCATTCATCTCCTGTTTGTCAATCAGCTTTCAAACTAAGCTGTGACCCCTTGTCCTGGACTTCCCTAAATCGGGAACAATCTTTGCATCTACCTGTCTTTAAGATTTTGTAAGTTTACCAAGATCCCCTCTCAATCTTCTAAATTCTAGAGAGTATCCAACCAATTCTATCCAGTCTTTCTTCATAAGACAGTCCTGACATCCCAGGAATCAGTCTGGTGATCCGTCTCTGCACTCTCTCTATGACAATAATGTCCTTCCTCAGATTTGGAGACCAAAACTATACACAATACTCCAGGTGTGGTCTCACCAAGACCCTGTACAACTGCAGTAGAACCCCTCTGCTCCTATACTCAAATCCTTTTGCAATGAAAGCTAACATACCATTCGCTTTCTTTACTGCCTGCTGCACCTGCATGCCTACCTTCAATGACTGGTGTACCATGACACCCAGGTCTCGATGCATCTCCCCCTTTCCCAATCGGCCACCATTTAGATAATAGTCTGCTTTCCTGTTTTTGCCACCAAAATGGATAACCTCACATTTATCCACATTATACTGCATCTGCCAAACATTTGCCCACTCACCCAGCCTATCCAAGTCACCCTGCAGTCTCCTAGCATCCTCCTCACAGCTAACACTGCCCCCCAGCTTAGGGTCATCCGCAAACTTGGAGATATTGCCTTCAATTACCTCATCCAGATCATTAATATATATTGTAAATAGCTGGGGTCCCAGTACTGAGCCTTGGGGTACCCCACTAGTCACTGCCTGCCATTGTGAAAAGGACCCGTTTACTCCTACTCTTTGCACCTCAATCACCTTGGCTTCCTGCTCAACACTCCCAATCCCACCTGGATTAGTATCATTAGTAAATTTTCAATATTAGATTTTATTTATTTACACAATTCATAGATGTTGTGGATCGCTGAGGCCCAAAAATCAATCCCTGTGGTATGCCAACAGTCATACCAGGCCACCATGAACAAGGCTCATTCATTTTCCTGTTTGTCAATCAGCTTTCAAACTAATGCAGTATATTACCTGTAATCTAAAGTGCTGTAATTTTGCACACTTATCTTTTAGATGGAACTTTACCAATAGCCTTTTGAAAGTCCAAATCCATCATTGTGCAGAGCGGTAGAATTCTGCCTCAGAGCCAGACACCAGGGTTCAATCCTGACTATGGATGCTGTCTGTGTGGAATTTGTACATTCTCCCTGTGACAGCATGGGTACATGGGTTTTCTCTGTGTGCTCTGGTTTTCTATCACATTCCAAAGTCGTGCAGGTTTGTAGCTTAATCGACTTCTGTAGATTATCCCTCACGTGTAGGATAGAACTAATGTGCACAGTGGACAGCTCGGAAAGATGGCAACCGGGGCGGGGCGAGTTGGCAGCCCAAATGGCATCCTCTGAGCGGCGAGACCCAAATCACGCTATAGAAAAACACATGGAAAAATACCCCTAAGGCCCCCCGAGGGGATGTGGGGGGGGGGGGGGGGGGGGAGGATAGCCCCCCCCAATTTGATGGGTCAAAGGCTAACAACTGCAATGGACAACCGCATTAAATGCTGATGTGGAAAGGTCTGCAAGAACAGCCGAGGCCTGAAGATTCACCAGACCCAGATGAAGTGTTTGGAGGGAGTGTCACATCGCACAGGTATTTTACCTGGTTAGACGCAGGAGTAGCCGGACCCGGAATCGCCCCATAGATCCCAAAGCCTCCAAGTGGTGCAACTAGTCCCTCAGAACAGATCTCCGGAGAAGGTTCGAGTCAAATGGCCACAGGCCTGCAAGACGGCAGTCTGGCATCAGTTCGAAGAGGACGTCGATGGCCAAGTACAAAGAGCTGGTCATAGACTGCCATAAGCAGGGCTGGAAGGCAAGGTGTATGCACATCGAGGTTGGCTGCAGAGGTTTTGCAGGGCAATCGAGTGCACTGGGCATCAACGGAATGGCGAGGAGAAGAGCCATCAAGAACAACACAGAGGCAGCGGAGAAGGCCTCGAGATGGCTCTGGTTCAGGAGAGGTCCATGGGGAGGAGCGAATGCCACCTGAACACAAGTCGTGGTATGATCAACCATGGCTGGGTCGCCCGGGTGAGGGTGTCTGATGTTGAAAGACCCGAAACACGCAATGACCCCAGGTTACATCACTGATGATGTGTTCAGGAGCATCAATAGATGTATTTTTTATCAATCAATGTACAGGTGATTGTCGATTGGCATGGACTTGTTGGCCTAAGGGCTTGCTTCCACGCAGTATCTCCAAGCTACCAGTGACATCACTAAACTCCAGTTGGCTTGTCAAACGCTATTTCCCTTTTGTAAATTCATATTGACTTTGCTGAATACTGTTGATATTTTCTTAGTGTCCACTTATTACGCCCTTTATAATAGTCTCTGATGTTTTTCGTATGACTTTTTTCTTTTTAAAATATATTTGTCATCTTTCGTTAACAGGAGCCATTCCATGATCTATAGAATTTTGGTAGATGGTCACTAATGCCTTCATTTTTTTTCATGGCTATCCCATTTAGTATTCCAGAGTGCAGGTTATTATTCCCGGGAGATTTTGTCCAGGTTTTAGTCCCAGCAATTTTTTGGATAATAGAAATTTTTTCTGATTTCATTTTTATTAGTCTTTTGTACCCTAACATATTCAGTAGGTCACTTGTGGCCCCAGGGAAGTCAGATCGAAAATATTTTATAAATTGCTCTGCCATTTTTTGTTTTTCTTTAGTTTGATCAATATGCATAAATGTGATCTATGTCATGGTATGTACCATTCTATCCCGTCTTCCCCTTCATCTAACTTGTTTAAATACAGTGAATAGATGTGACACAAGATAATCCTTGTGGGACCCCTTTAGTTATATCCTGAGAATTTAAATGCTTGTCTATTATTCCCACCTGCTGTCGCCTGCCTCTGATTAAACTTCCTGGCTAAGCCAATTGTTTGGCTAGAATTCCATGAACGTTCACCTTAGCTAGGCTACCAAGGGGAGAGAGGGGGCTATATAATTAAGGAAGTCGCTGTAAAATCCAGGATTTTATTTTGGTAATTTCTTGGGAATAAAATTTAAGATGTTTCATGGAGAAGAAATTAACAAAACATGACAGAAAATCAAGTTAATGGCTCTGAAATACAGAAGAGGGACTGTTGAGAAATTCTGTCTTTATGGGAGAGCTGAATGGTTAATTTTAATTTAGATCACGATAACCTTGAACATTGTAGGTGTGGAAGTGGTGGGTTATTGAATGATTTTCTAATAGTGTGTATTTTGAGATGGGAGGCCTGATGTGCTTCTGCCAGATGGTGGTGATGGATGAAGCTGTTACGCATTAGATTTGTGAAAATGTAGCCAGGGGCCCCACTAGGGCTAAATCAGGATGTTAGGGAGCATGGTTTATTCGGGGTAAAGGCAAAATGGAGATTAAGGGTTATACATATAAACTATTATTGTAGTTGAAGTGCAATGTTGTAGACAAGTTAGGAGTTTAAAAGTAGAGTTGCAAGTGACTGAGTGAACATATTTTCAGCTGTAAGTGGAAGCAGATTCAGTTGGCAATGGATGGAGCGATGTTTGTTGAAGAATGCAAACAAGTAGCCTTTTGAGGCAATGAACGACAGCATGATACAGCAGCTTTCCATAAATTTGGATAAAAATGTATATGGAAAGATACGTTTAGAAAGGGCAGAAGAGACAAGTAGTTAGAGAAGAGAAACAAGTTAAGATTGAATTACAACATGAGCTGGACAGTTCCGTAGGTTAATGATTGTATCTTGGTTCAGTTCAGTTGCTTCTGCATGTGATTTCTTCAGATTTCCTTTAGAAATAATGCATTTATTCCTTCAATTATACTTTATTGATACTTTTACTATTGCTAAACAAGTATGACCATTTTATTTAGATGAACTAATTCAAGATCTTTGACTTGTACGCTTCTCCTGAATTTATTATTGTGCGAGAACACAACTATCTGAGTTGTTTTAGTGCTTAGTACAGTTTATTAGCGCAAAAAAACATTAGATCAGCAACTGACCTTTGCTTGAGTTCGAACATTTAATGCAAATATTGATATCTTTGACCTTGATATTCAGTGAGCAGAAAAATAAATTATCTCCTCCATAGATAAGGCTTAAAGTATGATCCATTAGATCTATAAATTCTTCCTTAGATTTTATTGGAACTGATCTAATAATAGACATAGAATATGGTTGAAACAAATAGATTTTATTTACGCTAGCTTAACTTAAGAAGGTTAGTTTATACTGTAAAAATGTGAATTTTTTGTAAAATGCCATGACCAATTTAGATGGCAAAAGTGACACTTAAAAGCACATGAATGATAATCTTAATGAAAAGTATTTATCTGTCATCAATGAACTCAAACTGAATATTTGTTTCCTGTTCAATTTCTCTCAATTGCACAAATTTTAAATGCAATCAAAATGCATGGTGTACTTTACTCTGGATTCACACTGTAGGAAAGATGTGAATTTGTTAGAGTGGTTGCAAAAACGATTCATCCTGGTGAGTCATTGAGTAGGGAAACGGGCTCTTGGCCCAACTTGTGCATGCCAACTAAGATATCCCATCTAAGTTATTCCCATTTACCTGTGTTTAATCCATATCCGTCTAAACATTTCCTGTCCATTTACCTTTCCAAAGTCTGTTAAATGTTGTTATTATACCTGCCTCAACTACTTCCTCTGGCAACTCTTTCAATATACCCGCCACCCTATGTATGGAAAAAGTTGCTCCTTGGGTTCTCATTAAATCTTTCCCGTACAATGTTGTTGCCTAGGATGGAGCGTTTCACTCGTGGAGGGAGACGGGACAGGCTAAGTTTGCTTTCCTTGTAGAGGAGGTCTTACCAGACATGGTTTCTCCACTTTATTAATATTTCCACGAATTGGAATAAAAGTGCTAATTTAAACTATGACACAATTGGCTTGAAGTTTGATTCATTTCAGCACGGATTACTGGGCATCTTTTCAGACTGTTCTTTGAAGCTTCTAAACGGGGTTGCAGCAATAATTTATTTCATTAATTAGTGATTTCTATACAGGACACTCAGTAGAACGACACTGCAACTAACGTAGTGATTTTTGTACAGTAATAGCTGTAATTCCACACTCTTGTAATCACAAATACAGAGTAATGTCCAATATCTCTTTTCGCTATTTCTCAATATGTATGACAAAAACCGTTTGTCATGCATTTATTTCCACAGTAATCATATACACATAATCGTATTTACATTTGTGCTCCACATTAAGAAAAGGAAGACTCTTGTTCCCAATGTAGCTAAACTCTCCAAAAACAGGGAATTTTGGGCAGAATGTATAACTTTATTGTTTCTCTATTCAACTTAATGCTTACAAAAATGGTGCTTGATTTACTCACCCAGCTGAAGTACTCACTGGCTTATATCCTGTCTTACCAATTATATGAAACAATCTACTTTTTTGAAGTTTTCGGGGCCCAATACACTAACATCTCTGTTGGCACAGTTACTGCCTAATTTCAATCTTTTTGGATACTCTGTTCTTGTAAGGTCTAAACATCTTTTGCATTTTAACCCGACTTCAACACTTGTTCCTCCTGGTTGTAAAGTCCATCCTCGCTTCTGAATGTATAAAAATTACATTTAGTTTTGATTTGAGGAGGAATAGTTCTCTCCAAGTCTGGAAAAAGTAAGCCTTGTTTTCCATATTTTATATTATCTAGAAATATAGAATGACTTGCAATAAAACTAGAGTAAATCAGTAAAGAAATACATGGGAGCCATGCAACAAAGTTGAAAGCACGGAGGGTTGTGAGATTTACAGGGGGAAAAAAGAGATGGAAAAGAAAAATGAGTCGGGGTGTGATAATGAATTTTTGACATGTGTTTAGTTTAATATTTCATCAGTGTTAAATGATTGTTAATTCAAAGAGAGCTTGTTTATCAGCATGTGTTTTGTAACTTGTATGCTCTTGCGTGTAGGTGGAATTTGTTTTGCTCTCCTTTCTAGAATGTGTAGGAATGAGGTGAGGTGAAGACGGATAAATCAGCTTTTGTCATCATGATATTAAGTAAACTGGTGTTAATGTAAGTATTGCTGTTTTTTAGTGATAGGAACACCAGTAGATATTTTCTGTGCATTGTGGAAACAAACTTTTGATGTTGTTTGACAGGAAAAAGTCAAGCCATTGCTTTTCTGTGCTGACTACTGATATTTAAGGCTGACAAATTCCCACTGACTGCTTTGCCATTTCCTTCCATTGATACTTGGTAGTTCTCCGCTTGCCCTCCAGCATTGAATGTTAAAATAATATCCATGCATTCCCTCTTCTGTGCCGCATCCTACAATAGCATTTCTTTTGCTCCAACTGGGAATGAATGTGTTTACATGCCTTTCTCTGTCCTATTTGATATGCTTAATTCCACTTTAATTATATATTTTTGCAGCCTTGAGCAACATTGAATTATATCAGAGTTTTTGAAAGTATGACAAACTATAAATAATGAGAATACTGATTTGCGAGTAAGAAAGAGGTTATAGTACAGTTTGTATGACTAGTTTTAATATCTGAATAATAAAGTGCATTCACAACAAAATTTCTAGTCAATAATTGAATTCAACAAGAAAAACTGCTTTTGAATCTTGAAAGAATGCAGCTATATTTTGTGCTTATGTGTACTATTATTTTGTAGGCACATCTGTGCCATGTCTGGGGGGCACACAGTCTCTGGTCTAAACCATGTCCGTGTTCTTTTTGTAAAATGGTGGTTGAATAACTGTTTGATATGAAATGTTAACAATTGCAAGTGTAGTACCATGTATTTTCCTCCTGGGGAGCTATCTATGAGAATCCATTGCATTTACAGGTGAAATTTAATTGAATCAGAAAAAATAACAAAATATTTATTAAATTCTTCTGTTCGAGGCCTATCAGAATTTTGCAGCCTGTCAAGTCGCCAATTAATGAATGATACCAGCTCTTTAGAAATAAATATTCAATTAGTCCCTCATGAAATACAATGTCATTTGAATTTTGTTATCGTTATTTATATCTTCAAATTTTTTTTAAATTATTTGTCGTGAGTAAGTTTAGTACATGTTATTCCCAACATGCAGTGTTTCCACCAATTATTCACTGTTTGAGGTATATTACAAAATCCATGACTGTGTAATACCACTGATTAAAGCTAATTTTGATTACATCATGATTCTGCAAAACAAAACTTTGATTTAATTTTAAATTCTGATTTGGGGCAAGTAGGGTAGAAGGATGTTAGAAAATTGCATGATTCAAGTAATTATAAATTATGAATAAGTACAGCTGTGCCTACTATACCATCCTGATTTGCATGGTAAATTATCATGCAACTTGAATATAATAACCATTATATTCAGTCACGATGAACCGTGTAACTTGCTTACAAAAATTACAACGGCTGATTCTTTTAGTATGCCAAAAAATATTAAAGCTTGGTTAAAGCTTTATAATTTATGATTCCAAACACTGATATATGCAACAGATTGACTTTGGGCCAACACCTCTTAAATCTCTTAAATGATTTCCTGGTGTGTATTTATTTTCGTCTAAGTTAGTTACAGCTTGTAAAATGATTATGTTTGTGTATATATAACTACTATAAAACCTAATGTGCAAATGGCAGGTTTAATTTTTCCCCATGTTAAAATGGATGTAGATTACAGTGGTGGAAGCTAACTTTCATGATTTGAAATAGCTTTTAATTTAACTTTTCAAACATTTGCTATATTTTTTTTTATAAGGATTCTGAATCTAATCTTAGATGTCTCAGATTGTGTTTGTCATAATTGAAAGATAATCAAGCATTTTGGAGGCAAAGTATGAAAATAAACCCTTTGCTCCATTGCTTTTGTGCTCATCTTTACACTAATCCCGTTTTTTATTCATCAACACCACCAAATGCTATCATTTGCCGAAACACCGGGTAATTTATAATGATCAATTAACCTAACAGTACAGTCATCTTTGGGACATGGGAAGAAACCAGAGACCTGGAGGAAACTTTTAATCACAGGGAGAACATGCAAACTAAACACAGACAATTCCTTTTAGTCAGGATTAATCTCTACTGTCTACACATCGCAACATCTTTATGGATTCTACTTTCAAAGCACCTTTTGTTTTTAAAGAAAGGGATTAAGAACCTTTTCAGTACACAGGGACACATCCACACTTTGCAAGAACAGAGTAGAAACATTGATGTCTCCTGACTTTTAGAGTCTTTCCATCATCTGTATGGCACCTTAGCAATGTGCTGGGACCTTTTACTTTGCCTGAATGAGTGTGATTTAAACACAAGACGACTCAAAATCTGTACAGGATAAAATTGTACATAGAATGATTAGCATCCCTCACATTCATATTCTTTATTTCTATTGACTGCTTACTATCTGAGATCATTGCAGCAAATCACCAAGGTTTTGTTGACGGTTGATAAAAATGCTGGAGAAACTCAGCGGGTGAGGCAGCATCTATGGATCGAAGGAATAGGAACCTATTCCTTTGATCCATAGATGCTGCTTCACCCGATAAGTTTCTCCAGCATTTTTATCTACCTTTGATTTTTTCCAGTATCTGCAGTTCATTCTTAACGGTTTTGTTGACAGTACTTAAAACCATGATTTATATCATCTACAAGGACTAGATATAGTGAAACATCACCGAGTTGCCTAACTGACCTGATTTTGAAATATATCACCATTCATTTATTGCCACTGAGTAAACAACTTGGAGCTCCCTGTCAGCATCCACCTCTAATTGCAGCTGCTCAAGAGAGCTTGCTGCCACCTTCAAGGGGAATTAAGGATGTACAGTAAATACAAACCATGTCAGTGCCACCCACATTTCATAAATGTGTTAAATAGTTAAGAGAGAGTTACATTTAATTTGAGAGCATTTAGATATTATACTTTTCAAGAAAGGTTTTCAAATATACTCTGGAAGCATCAAAATTCAAATATCTAAAAATGAGGTAAAAATAACAATGGAGAATCTGTGATGTATTCAATATTTTTCTTTGAATGAGGTATATGTGGGGGTCTATGTTTCCCATGAACATTGAATATTTCATTTACTAGCTGATATTTCATTGTTCTGCAGGGTCAGTAAATATTTATTTAATCAGTTATGGAATTGAATGAAAAATTGATTAAAAAAAAAAAAAATTGCACCCGATTATAAACAGATTTTAGCAGTTTTTGAATAGGATTATCAGTTTAGCTAGATAATTATTCAAAATCATTTTATTCTCTGAACATATTTTCACAATAGCCAAATACAGCTAAGTTGATGATGATTAGAGTATTTTTGTGATTCTCAGTGTCACGCAATCAAGATGTGTACTGGGGCTAGAAATTTGGTTAATGCTATCTTAAAAAACAAGTGATTCACAAATCATTTCAAGACGACTTTTCACAGGAATTCTTATCTCCTACAGTTCTAAAAAAATGTATTCGTTTCTGACTCTTCACTGTTTCTTCTTTTACCTCCTTTTTCTCTTTAATTGTTTATTTTTTCTATTCTGTGTGTTGCACTAACTGCAGTCTGCATGTTGTTGCATTGGAACATCATTGAAATATGTGGGAGGCAGCATACTCTTGATGGAAGGAAAAACCCCTGTTGAATAAGAACACAGCTTATTTTCAGCTTTGGCTTTTTGGCTTGTACTGTCTGGAGTGTTGAGCATGGTTATATAAGTAAAGGGGGAGAATGTTTCTCAAAAGGAGGATGTATTAGTATTTGGGTCAATAGAAATTTCAAAGTTACTTCATCAAAGATCTTGTGAAAATCACTATGAACCAATGTGACTTTATCCTGTCTCTTCAATACCATAGCAATTGGAAGTAATTTCCGAAAGACTGCAAGCTCAGGCAAGTTTTAATGTGACATATGAATCATTTTAAAACTATTTGCATTGGGGTACTCTTATAGTGTTGTGGCCAATATTCCTCCCTTTAAAAAAAAAAAAGAATAAAATAGATTATTGTTAAAGAAGGAACTGCAGATGCTGGAAAATTGAAGGTAGACAAAAATGCTGGAGAAACTCAGCGGGTGAGGCAGCATCTATGGAACAAAGGAAATAGGCAACGCTTCGGGTCGAAACCCTTCTTCAGTCTGAAAAAGGGTCTCGACCCGAAACGTTGCCTATTTCCTTCGCTCCATAGATGCTGCCTCACCTGCTGAGTTTCTCCAGCATTTTTGTCTACCAATAAAATAGATTATTTTACCGTTATCCTGTTCCTGATAGTATAGTTCATACTTTGGGATATTCTGGAAAGAACATGAAAATGATTGGGATATCGTAACAGCAATCTTTTTCAGTTGTTCAATTTATGGCCCAAACAGTTTTATGGCACTGACAAGGGAACGAGGCAAGAACTTTTCCTGGTTTTCTCAAAACTTTTAAGCAGATTTATAAGATTACGTAGCACTGTGTGAAGTGATAAAGGGCTCATCTAATGTATTATATCTTTACCCTTGGGTAACATCAGTAAATATTCATTTGGACTGTCCTTTGAATGCGAGGATTGCGCCAGTGTATTTAGGATGCATTCCTCTGAGTCTGCCTGCTATTGGAATGCAAGGCAGTGCCTTTCCAAAAGTAAGTGGTTATCTATTTCATAATTTCACTGATTACACTGGGGCCCAGAGGAGGAGATTAGGGAGGTTTGAATATTGGAAGGAATGGTGAAAACAAGAGTATTGGTGGACCAGCAAAGATATTGGGTGGTAGGAGTTGGTCCCTGCCAAAAAATACACTGGACTGCTACATTAAGAAGGAAAAAAAAACATCAAATTAATGTAACCTGGGTTTAGAAAATATAGCTGTCATCACAAAAAGTTATTTCTGTAGAGTGTCTATGAGCACACATCATGTTAAAAAAATGGTGGGCTGTCAAATTTGGGGTAATTTTAGGTGTGAAATTGATATGAAGATTATTAATCTAAGGAGTTTGAGTGAAATGTACAGTATGGGGGTAAATAGGGTTTTGCATCTTTGAAGATTTTCATTTAGACCTTTATGATGAGCTATGGTAAATAATATGCAAATACTTTTTACGTTAGATTTGGTTGAGCCTGAAATAAATCCATCTAGAGTCGAGCAGAGAGAGGCCCAGCGCAAATTGGAGGAACAGCACCTCAAATTTCGCTTGGGCAGCTTACGTCCCAGCGGTATGAACATTAACTTCTCAAACTTCAAGTAACTCTTGTTTTCCCTCTCTCTCCACCCCTCCGAGTTCTCCGACCAGTCTTACTGTCTCCGACTATATTTTATCTCTGTTTACTTTGTTGTTACCTTCTCCCAGCTAACAATAATCTATTCTACATTTTCCTTGATCTGTATTCCCTTTGCCCTGTTTTGACAATTTCACACTTCCTTATCTGTATCTCCCTCTCCCCTGAAGTCAGTCTGAAGAAGGGCCTCGACCCGAAACGTCACCCATTCCTTCTCTCCAGACATGCTGCCTGCCCCGCTGAGTTACTGCAACATTTTGTGTCTATCTTTGGTTTAAACCAGCATCTGCAGTTTCTTCATAAATAAATTCATCTATTATCTATTCAACATCTCTTAGAAGTCACACCTGCAGAAACTAAAATGTAGACGTGATGTGAGGACAATAACAGTGGTAGTGTGATAGGGGTATCACACACACTTCTGTAGTTTAATGTTTTCACTTTCAAAGCAGCAGAATTTGGTTAGATAGACACAATGTTGGAGTAACTCAGCGGGACAGGCAGCATCTCTGGAAAGAAGGAATGCGTGACGTTTTGGGTCGAGACCCTTCTTCAGACTGACGTCGGGGTAGAGGGAGTTCAGTCTGAAGAAGGGTCTTGACCCGATACGTCACCCATTCCTTCTCTCCAGAGATGCTGCCTGTCCCACTGAGTTACTCCAGCATTTTGTGTCTACCTTCGATTTAGACCAGCATCTGTCGTTCTTTCCTACACAGGATTTGGTTAGATGACAGTTTTAAATGCCCGGGCTTATTGCTGACGTCTGACTCCCACTTTAATTCTAGTGTGGTTACCACATTCAAACCCTGTGATACAAATGTGTGCCATTTACAAACTGACTTGCTCACTAGGTTTAAGACATGATGCATTGCTGCATTTACAACTTGCAAATTATTCCCTTTGTTCAAGTGGTGGAAACTAATATAGAATAGGGTGTAAAACTGGCATTAAGATTGAAATGTAGACTGCGGTGAAAATATGGGATTGCAATGAACGAGGATTTTGGGGTACTTCGGTGTGCATCTGTAGATGTTGTGTAGATGGAGGAAGCAGAGAGTAATGGTGGAAGGTTGCTTCTCAGGCTGAATGCCTGTGACGAGAGGCGTGCCTCAGGGTTCGGTGCTGGGCCCGTTACTGTTTGTCATCTACATCAATAATTTGGATGAGAACGTACAGGGCAAAATTAGCAAGTTTGCTGATAATACAAAAGTTAGTATTTTGCAGATAGTGAAGGTGGTTGTGAACGATTGCAGCAGGATCTGGATCGATTGGCCATGTGGGTGGAGGAATGGTTGATGGAATTTAATACAAAAAAGTGTGAGGTGTTGCATTTTGGGGTGTCGAACAAGGGCAGGACCTACACAGTAAATAGTAGGCCTCTGGGCAGTGTTGTAGAGCAGAGGAATATATGAGTACAGGTGCATGATTCCTTGAAGGTCGAGTCGCTGGTAGATAAGGTGGTCAAAAAGGTTTTTGGTACTTTGGCCTTCAACAGTCAGAGTATTGAGTATAGAAGTTGGGAGGTCATGTTACAGTTGTATAAGACATTGGTGAGACTGCATTTAGAATATTGTGTTCAGTTCTGGGCACCATGTTATAGGAAAGATATTGTCAAGCTTGAAAGGGTTCAGAAAATATTTACAAGGATGTTGCCAGGACTATAGGGTGTGAGCTACAGGAAGAGGTTGAGAGGGCTGGGTCTCTATTCCATGGAGCGCAGGAGGATGAAGGGAGATCTTATAGTATACAAAATCATGAGAGGAATAGATCGGGTGGATGCACAGAGTATTTTGCCCAGAGTTGGGGAATCGAGGACCGGAAGACATAGGTTCAAGGTGAAGGGGAAAAGATTTAAGCGGAATCCGAGGGGTAACTTTTTCACACAAAGGGTGGTGGGTGTATGGAACGAGCTGCCAGAGGAGGTAGTTGAGGCTGGGACTATCCCATCGTTTAAGAAACAGTTAGACTGGTACATGGAAAGGACAGGTTTGGTGGGATATGGACTAAGCGCAGGCAAGTGGGTCTAGTGTAGCTGGGTCATTGTTGGCCGGTGTGGACGAGTTGGACCGAAGGGCCTCTTTCCACACTGTATCACTCTATGACTATAAATACAGGGTATACAAAAGATGAGTCCTTGGTTAAACAGCACAAGCAAAATATACCACTTTTAACTATTCAGCTTGTTTGTGTACCAGAATGTTTTTTGATGTGTCCAGAACCTGAGAGTGGAAATTTAGTTGAATGTTGGAACTCAAAGCACTATCACTGAGACAAGTTTGACAACCTTGGGTTCTTATAACTGTGGATACCTATTTGGGTATTTTCAATCTATCAACATCAGCTTGGTGCTGGTGTTTGTCTTTGAATCAATTATGTGGCTCACAAAACTTTCCATTATCCAGGTATCCAAGAATATATTTTTTTAAAACCTCTAAATGCTAGAAATCTGAAATAAAAACTGAAAATGCTAGAATCATTCAGCAGATTAGGCACCTGTGGAAAGAAAAACTATATAAAGTTTCAGATCCAAGCATTTTCTGTTTTTATCTAAGAATATAATTCAATCATGCAGAAGGATTTTCTGAACTTGTTTTTAGTCACGTTAGGTTCTCTTGTCCCAAGTTATGTACAGGTACTTAATATAAAATAGTGTTCTCAAATCATTTGATTCTTTATTGAGCTGAGAATTTTGATCATCCCTGACTGGCCTGTGGCTATAATCAACCAAAATTTTACATAAAATTACATATTTATAAATGAAGCACTTTTAAAACTTGTCTTTTTATCTTGTATTCAGTTCATGTATCTCCTCACTTCTCCTCCAAGCTTCTTCCTGAAGATGTTGAAGAATATATTTTTTAATAGATTTCTTGATGAATAATGAATTTCAACATGCCTGTTTTATAGCTGTGCCCTTATAATTTCAGATTTGAAATTTCAGTAGTATCACTTGGGATTTGGTTATATGCCTATTCTTGATGAAAATTTGTGTAACAGTTGCGAACGATCCGAGTCATTTGGAATCACATTTAGAACGAAGTTACCTCCCTCAGTCCCCGAATACTTTGAAGTTAAGTCATTATTTTCTTAGCTTGGTTTGGAACGTTGGCCTGGATTTAGGTCAATAACATCCGGTATTTGTCTTTCTTTACATTTGTGACTTTAAAAAAAATGCAACCTGAAGCTTAATACAGAGTAATAGCATTCCATTGCAAAGTTCTGTGATCTGCAAGGAGGACAATCGAGAACCTTTTTCTTAAACCAATCAGATTTGATGAATTTTCAAGCACATAGTCCAAGTTAGGAAGTGTAAATTAAAATATTGTATTCAACGCCCAATCATGTTTTGAAAACAAAATAACGAGCAAAATAATAGATTGTGAGAGTGGAGAAATGAAGAGATAGTAAATAAATAAAAACTGATTTTCTTTTTAACCCGTCACCAATAATTACAGTGGAGAAATTACATACCCGTAGATTTTCAATGTCAGAGACACTGTTTTAGCAAAAATTGAAATTTGTTAAAAAATATACCTCATATCCTCAGTTTTTATTGGTGTGTCTAGTGAGTGTTTAATATGTACATTCTGTAACTTTATGTCTTTCTATACATCCACATGCTCATTACATGGTAAATTGCTGTAAAAGTGACTTGGAGAAGCAAGACAACTCCCACATCAACTTATTAATTGCACATTTCAGTACATATCTGAAGATACAGAATTTGCTGACCCACTTATTCCTTAATACCTGGGTGCTGAAAGCTGCAACAATATTTCTCTTCAAATATCTGACCATTATTTAAAGTACATTATTGGGAGTTTTGCATTTAAGTTGACTGGTACATTGATTTGTTGAATGATATTTTTAAACTCCAAGATTGTCTCTTTGTGTCGCAGAGATAAATTTCATGATTGGATCTTTAGTTGCACTGAGTCATGAGCAAGGTCGGATTGAATGTACAGTAGCTGATTTCATGTTATCTAAGAATCCCTTGTAGATAATGTAAAATCTTCACAAAGGAGACCATTCTGCCATTTTTGTTGCCTCTCAATAAGCCATCCATTTAGTTTCATATCCTGGCCCTTTCTCTGCAATTTATGTTGTGTTTACTATTGCATTTGCTTTTGTGAGATGCTTGGGAAGAGGATTTCTATTCAAATTAATTTGTTGTAGAAAGAAAATGTGTTTCATCTCTCTAGAGTTTGCAATTATGTTAGACCTCTGGCTATAATATCTGCTAATTGAAATACTTTCTCCCCATTTACCCAATCAAAACCTCTCAATATTTTGAATACCACTTACATTCTCTATGCTCTTAATCTCTCTTGAATCTCCACATAATTGATGATTCCCCATTAGGTAATATAGCTGTTGGACGAGGATAGCAATAGGCTTCATTTTGATGACCCCATCATAAAATATCTGTTACTGCTCATATGTGTAGAATGACTCCTTTGGTGCTAGAGAGCAGTTGCTATTACTGGAATTAAGCTGCTGATTGAAGATGGAAAGATAATTGTAATAGAAGGGGTCGGAGGTTTGGTAACTTGGAATTTAAAAGTTGAAAGTTTAATGCAGGAATAACTGTAAAGTGGTGTTTTGTTTTCAGCCACTATTCCTTAATATGCTAAATGGTTATTTGGGCACCGTGAATTTATGTACCACAATAATTCTGTAACCTTTTCTGTAAAAATATCTTGTTTCCCCCTGAAGTGAATATTAACTTAGTTGTAGCTTTTAGGGACTCTAGAGCTGACACTAATGCATCAAAGGCCATCATTTCCTGTTCATTGCAGACCCCTCTGCATGTGCTTGGTAACCTGTTTCAACTTTTGTGTTCCTGTGCTTGTAATTGTGTGCTAACAAATCGCCTTTGTCCACCAAATCAAATGGTGGCTGGATCTAGCGAATTGCTGTCTGGTTTGTATTCAAATCCAGGTAAGGAGTCAGAGGAGTGGAAGGGTCTGGGGCAGTCTAGCAAATAAATCTGGTCAATTTATGGCACCTTGATAGAATTCCTTACTTAATTGTTTAGTACTGGACAATCGAGAAATTGTTATTTGTATTAAATGTAAACATTTGTATATTTTCAATGTATATTTCATTTTCAAATATAAAAAAGCTAGAGATGCTTTTCGCAGTTTTTAGATGTACAACGTGCAGGAAAAGAATTGCAAAGTACTGTTTTATAGACTTAACAAGTTCAAAATTTAAAATGTAAATTTAAAAAATGCTTACAAATTAAAATTTACTTCTACCATAATTTGAGACAAACATTGCATTGCAACCTAATTTCTATACTCTCTGAAGAATTTTATTCTTAATGTGATAACTATTCAGCGAATTTTCCAAGACGGCTAAATAGCGACTAAAAATAGTAGGAAACTGGCTCAGTACCTAAAATAACTTGCAATCTATAAATAATTTTCTTGTTTTTGCAGCTATAGTAAAAACTATGAATTACATTGTCATCTTAATTGCTCCATATCAGCAAGTGTAATTTCTGTTTATTTTTACACGTTTCTAATATTCTTAAAACTGTATTCACGTTTGTTATTAGATGCTGCTGGAATATTTTTATAGATGGGGCTATTACCATTTCCTCCTTTTCAGTTTGTTGCAATTTAGATCTTAAAAACTGCAGAATATGCTTTGTCTTTTGGTCATAGAAAAAAATTGTTAAATAACCCTTTGGCTAAAGTATTGTTTGGTTTCATCAACATCGTTTCTACTTCAATGCATATCTAACATTTACTCAGACTAAAATAATATTGCATAAATGACTTTATGCAATATTTGCAACTTACTGTTGCGAATATAAGCTAATATGTACTTGGAATCAAACCTATAAAATGTCCCATATTCCAAACATTCAGCATTCTTTTTGAGGCAATATTAACTGTTGAAGAATAATATTATTGTTCTACCGGGTTCATTTAATTCAGTTCTGGGAATATTAACCATTTTAAAATTAAAAGTAAATCTACACCTGAATTTTTGAAAGTTGCGTTTACAACTTAATGCATGGATGGTTGTTATTTTTGTATATGTCAAATAATTACTGAATTACTGGCAGTATAGCAATGTTTAAAAAAATAACTTTGGTGCAATTTTCTTTATACTTTACGATGTATATCTCAGCAGAAGCTTGACATATCTTTTATGTTCCCTTTTTGTCTCAAACTCAGACAGCTTTTGTGAGTAGCAGTGCGCGGATTAAAAGCTTTTAGACAAAAGCAGGCGCGACTTAGTGAAAAAAAGCATGGAGTATTTCCTGTCACTCAACACATTCCTTTTCACTCCCCACAAAAAAAAGCTGATCACTGTTTTCTATGTTCCTGCTTTAACTATATTTTGAGCTAGAATGGTCTTTTACTGTAAAATACATATTTCTGAAAACACAACTAAATGTAACTAGTAATCTTTTTTACAAAGCAAGTCGAGCTCACGCATGAGCACCTCACACATCCATTTTTTTCTGCACAGCAGCTGGCTGACCTGTCTCGTCCACTGATGGCCTATTGAGCGACCTGGACTGTCTGGTTTTGGCTTATGCCTTTGTCCATGTCTGGCTGAGTTCCTCTCTGTCTATATTTGTTTCACTAGACCCTTAGGCAGTAATAGTGTTTAGTTACTTTAAGATAGAGTTAGAAACAGCACTTGGTTTATGAAATAAAATAAGTATCTATGGGGAAACTCTTTAAAAGTTATAATTTGAAAGCAGAAAACTTTAACACTTCCAGAGTAATAAATCACGATTCTTAATCCATTCCATGTGCATATTTTTTCCAAAAGTGGTGCGTAGAGTCCTTTAGCTCAGAACAAAAGAACACGTGCTGAAACAGTACTTCAGATACAGCAACAGTATTTGACCAGTATAATCTTAAAACCCACTTCCTCGGCATAACGTTTTTGCATATTTTTTTTCTAGTTAGTAACAATAAGTAAAATTCTTACCCCAGCAGCAGCGAAGGAGACCACTCTCGGAGCAAGTTGCATTACGTCAGGCAGAATGTTGGATCTTTGTCAAAAATGTTGCAGTTACTGTAGGAAGGAAGACGTCTTCCCCACAATTGAAACTAAGTTTTTTTAAGAAAATGGAATTATTGTTGTCAGCCGGCCTGCGCTGTGCCCGAGGTAGAGTTGAGGCATGAGTTTTGCTAGCATATATCAGCAGCTTGTGAGCCTCCCAGACAAGGCATTGATCAGCTCCAGATTTCCTTACAGCCCCTGTCTGCTTCACTGAATTGAACTATATATGACCCAAATGATGGACAGGAGCAAATTTAGTCATGTGCAGGGCTGGGACACAGACCATTCGCTGAGCTCTGGCAGTTTGGAGGCTGGCTTTGGATTGGGCCAGACCATGATCATTGAGACGTGAAGCCCTTACCATTCAAACCCTGTTATATAGGGATGGCTGTTTGGGTGTCTGGCTCCCAGCAATTGTCATAGAAAGCTCTTAAGTAATTATTCTCTCCCTTGCTGGAATGAGTAAGGAGAAACTTGGTTTTGCTGTCATTCCCGTAGACGAATGCTGTATGGATGTAATAAGGTACATTTTTAGAGCAGGAAAATAGACAAATAAATCTTTTAAAATCATATATATCATGTTATCTTTTGAAAATAAATGTGTTAAAGATAACAGCTGGCTTAAATATTTGAAATTGTTCTAAACTTACAGCTTTTGCTTAGTAAGAGATCTTATGAATTTGTGCAAGCTTGCCTGAAAAGAAATTCGTCTTTTGTTTTTGAAGTTAAAAGCATGTTTATGGGAGTTTTAACTAACTTTCACGATTGTATTTCTTTAAAATTACAGGCAGGTTTTTACGATAAGCATATTGTTTCACATTTTAGAGGTTTTGCCAGATCACTTTTCTTGGATGATGTTATCCAATTTTATACTAAGAAATTCTGTACAATTATAATGTTATGGTCTGCATAAATCTTATTATATTCTCCTTATGAAACAAAATTACATTAAATATGCCTTATTTAAAAAAAAAAAAATCATTTGTTTCCTGTCATATAACAAATGTAGTACAACTATTACTGCAAAATATCTTTCTAAAATCTTGGAATATCTGAATTTAAAAACAGATTGAAGAAGTATGAGTATTTCTTTATTAAAAAAAAATATAATTCATATTATTCTACAACTGTTCAAAACTTGCTTTGAAAATCTCATTTGAAACGCGTAAATTAACGTGGAATAGATTTATGTGAATATCATGTTCCAAAATGCCCATTTAAAAGTATTTGGTATGATAAGCAAGCTTTGACAGTTTTTGTTTTAAGTATTAAGTTCACCTGCTGAAATCTCTTTATCAAAAGCATTCAAGGAAATTATTCTACAAAAATGACCAGCAGTTCATAATGCAAAAGATTGTTTCTATAATATGCTTGTGTTTCTTATTAAAGGTTGAAATACACGTTTCAATTTAAACATGGGTGTGTAGCGATGGCATTTCATTTGTATCCCCTTTGAAATATTTAATAATAGAAGTGCTCAGTACCTATGAGAAGCAAATCATTGGGATGTTACCTATACTTTTTATAAAGTTTTATTTTTCAAATCTCTTTTAAAAAAAAATATATTAATTGTCTCATGCCACTAAGTACTGAACTGAGAAAAAGGGTGTCTTAATAACCCCAACCTTCGGAGAGCTGTGACGTAGCATTTAATCGTACTAGACATTTGGATGCGACTCTTGTCAGCTTGCCAGAACTATTGGACTTGAAATTTGGTTCTAGTCATTTTAATCCACTGTAAAAATGCGTCACAAATATCTTGCATTTAAGACTGAATACTCTGCAAATTTTGTGTATAATTATTTGTACCCCATGGAATATACGCATGCCCGATTCCGTTTCTATTTAAGTAAAAAAAGAACCATGCCAAATTTTGAAAGCTTGATAGTGAATAGTCATTCAGAGTTAATCTACCATGTATATTTATATTTTGAACTAAATCACTTATTTTGTAGTGACTAAAGCCAAACAATGTGTTAGGAAGATGTGTTAGGAAGATCTTATTAAGATTACATTTCATATTTTTAATATTGTGTGCTTATTTTATTTTATAACTGTGGCGAGCTTTCTTTCTTATACTTTGTTAATTTCATTCCTTAATGTGCTCAACCACAATGCAGAAGTTTGTCTTGACATCATCCATTGGGTAAATCATGTATTCTATAATGACTTCTGTTCCCCGTTCCCTCAATGTACCACTGGAGGACACATAATAGTTATCCATGATACGCTCTTACTTCCCATCTGCATCATTAACATCATCTGAAATTAAAGTTTGATCGTGTGCTGATGACATCCAGTCTGTCTCGCACCTCATTTGTCAATGACTTCATTAACTTTGAGTTGTCTGATATTTAATATTTGATGAGAGAAAATTATGTTTTGACCATGGAAGACTAAATCATTTCTTTGGTTCCAGTCAGAAACTCCACTTTTTACCTGGTGACCCTGTCCATTTCCTTAATAATTGTTCATGGCTGAATCAGATGTTTGAAAACTTGATTTCCTATTTCCTGAGATGAGCTTTGAGTGCATCCTTTCCATCAGCAAGACTGGTTACTTCCACTTTGATGCCGCTCACCACCACCATTGCATCAACTCATCTGCTGCATCAAGCATGCCTTTTCAAGATTTTGACAAATTTGACAATTCCAGTATTCTCAAGTCCTTATTTCCATCATCTGTGAGAACATATACAAAACCCTACTGCCCTTTATCCTAACTCCTGCCAAATTCCACATTCCTCGTGCCTGCATTTGCTGACCTTCATTAACTCCTGGTGTAAGAATGAGTGGATTTTTAAATTGTTTTCCTTGTAAATGGTAGAACCAATAGAGACCTTTATAGAATAGCAAACTGATTTGGCTTTATTCAGAGACAAGAGTAGAACAGTCAAAAAGCTATGTTAAACCTTTAAAACACTGGTTAAGCATTTACTGGTATATTTGGTTAAATATTGGACATATACGGTAAGATGTTCGACAAGATTTGCCAGAATGCAACCAGAGAAGGAGTTCATTCATCTAACAAGATTAGAGAAACTGGTGTTATAATAGAGATGATTTAAAAAGATAATGATTTGCACAGACAAGATGGATAGAAGGGCTTTTTTCTGTTTCTTAATATCTAAGGAATATTGATCCAGTGGCAATCAAACTGATTCAAAACGATTGCCTAAATATTGAGGCAGCTAAATAAAGCTTAATTTAACTGGCAAGTTATGAATCATAATGCACTGCCTGGAAGAGTGAATGTGGATGTAAAACGGATTTGGATTAAAACCATGGCCGGGGTGGGACAAATGGTCAATCTGTACCAAAACACAGGCTTGGCACAATGGGCTGAATCATTTTGTTTTGTGATTATATTCCTTTCACTGAAAACTGCAACAGGAACAAACTGTGTCTAAAGGGCCTATTCCACTTGGCGATTTTTTTTTCGGCGACTGTCGGCATCATCGACTGGCTTATCAGGTCACCGAAAAAGACGCGGCGTGACGCGACGTCATGATGTATTGATGTATTTCCTCGAGTGTCGCAACATTTTTATTGTCGCCGGATTTTGAAATGTTCAAAATCTTTCGGCGACCCTGAAACGTCAGTCAATGACGCCGGCAGTCGCCGAAAAAACCGGCAAGTGGGACAGTCCCTTAATGCATTATATTTCCAGTTCATTTGAATCTTTTTTTCTTTGCATTGTTCCAGGTAATTAATGTTGTGAAAGAACTGTTCAGATAATCATTTAAGTAATAAACAAAATCTATTTACACTTATGGTATATATCAGCTTGATATATTTACTTGCACAATATGTAACAGTGCTTTTTCTAAAATTGGGCTTGCTCTTCAAATACAATATCTTCAGTGGCGTAATTCTGATTTTCTGTCTTGCCTGCTAAATAATATCAGGATCACTGTCTCGCAACATCACTGCTGCTGTACCATACAGATATAAAGGACGTATTACAATTAAATTATGTTATTTCAGTACCCAAGAAAGCCAGTCACAGTAAAACAATAGATTATTAAATAAAGTTTCCTTCACAGTTCCAAATGATAGGGAAATTGGCTTTAGATTATTTAACCGAATATATAGTAATATATTAATTTGATCTTCATTTGCTCATTTGTAAAGCGATGTTGTGCAAAGACATACTTCAGATGCGCAATATAATTTCGATAATAAATAAAGTAGAATTTGAGCTTTCAGAATTTGACATTGCTGAACCAAATAGTTCTACTTCCTGTGTTCTGAATTGGTGCATATAGTAATCTTGGATCGATGTACTTGGTGAGCCATTGGTTTGACCATGTTAATTGTTAATTGTTAATTTTAACCCATCACTTCTCACCTCACTTCTCCACCATGGGAATGAGACTAGTGGGTTTAAAAGTCAAGAAGAATGCTTGTATCTATTATACACCATTCTCTTGGGAGATGTGACCTTCATTGAGATCATTCCTACAGTGTGAATGGGAGAATGCTTTAAAGATATCAATTATTTCATGTGGTTACCAAGGCCGATGAAACTCAGAAATAAAAGGGAGTTACTTTTTATAATCCTACTTGTTGGCCTTGAGGAACAGAAATGCTACCCCAGCTTCTCAAAGAAGTGTTCATCTTCCCTTTTGTATGATCTTTCTCACCATATTCTCAACCACCAAATTTTGGGATTTGGTTCCATTCTCCCATCCCACCATTAGTAATATCTTTCCAAATTCTTCCTGCAAGAGACTAGATTTTTTTCTACCTTATGACACCTGAACTCTAAAATATGTTTTTTACTGATCTCGTGCTTACTTGTTAGCTCTCTCAAAAGCTGCTCTCACATCTCCCCAGCTCCCATTGTTTTCCAACCCATTAAAGCCTTCTGATTCTCTAGCTTTTCCACTGCTGTCCACACAACAAACCCGAGTAACGTTTCTGATTGTCTTGTGAGTGAGATCTCAAGTGAACATCATAGATCTTGAGATGCAATTTTTGATTCAGAGCAGGGGAGTTTTTCCCTATACCCTCTAAAGAGGTCCAGTAAGCCATCACGTGTAGGGAAGAACTGCAGATGCTGGTTTAAATCTGATATAGATACAAAATGCAGGAGTAACTCAGCGGGAGTTACTTTTTATATCTCAGCATCTCTGGAGGAAAGGAATGGGTGATGTTTCGGTTTGAGACCCTTCTTCATACTGAAGAAGTAAGCCATCAGTTGTTTGGAGTCACCACATTAGAGTTGAATACGGATAAAGCCATTCAGACCATCTATTAATCTTGGCACTAGGTTCAGGCATGGCATGCTGTTGAACTTCCAGAGCCTCCACCACAAATGTTTTGGAGCTGCTGTCGACTTTGGATGAACTATCTTATAGATTAATCAAGCAAAAGCCTGATGTAGAGGTACTTTTAATATTTCTTTTTGTATACACTATTTATATTACTCGGGCCAAGTTAGCTATAATGCAATTTTGATTAGAGCTAGAGAACTACTTTGGACATTGAAACAAAATAGCAGAAACAAAGTCCTTTCACAAACTTGAAAAAAAAAATTCTATGTGATCTTCCCAAAAAAAGAACAGTCTATCAGCTTCACCGTAGGAGGATATTAAATTGACAAGTAATCGTTTCTATTGATACTTGTGCAATGACACTCTGTTATAATAAACAATGTAACATCCAGCCTTCAGTATTTATAGCTTGCAAAAAAAAAATCAACTTGAAGTTATTAAAAAGTTCTGTTTAAAAATGCAGGGAGAAAAAAAATTGTAATTGAGAATCAAAAACCCCCCCCCCCCCCCCCCCCCCCCCCCCCCCCCCCCCCCCCCCCCCCCCCCCCCCCCCGACAACCTTATTTTTCCAATTGTTGCTGAGTAACAAAAATTTACTCTGACCTGAGAGCCTCTGGTCAAAAATTGCTTAATACTGTTCCTACTGTGCAGGTCTTCAAGGATGTAGCTGCTAAACCTGGTCTATGACAGGTGCTGAGTGAACCAGCAAGAGGGAAAACAAACATATTTGACACCCATTTCCCATTGCAAATGATAATAGTGGTTGGAGTGCTATGCATTTCATTTGGAGAAAGTCCCTTTGATAAGCTATTACAATGATGTCTTGCCAATAAACTACAGATTCTTTAAAAGTCTCTAACTGCATATACATTTGTAATTTAACCTAACTTATTCCAACTGTGCACAAGGTGATTAATGATCAGGTCCATTTTACTTTTTGCTGTTTATTGATTCAATGATTCAGTGATACTTTATTGTCACTTGTAATAGCATGTTTCAGCTCACTATTGACACATGCTGCATTGATCTTAAACTTGCCAGTGAATTGCAAGTCATAGTGAAAAGTTAGGAAAAACACAGAATGCTGGAATAACTCGATCGGTCTGGCAGCATCCCTGAAGAGCATGGATAGATAATGTTTCAGGTGGGCACCCTTTTTCAGACTCAGGATAAACTGTCTGATGCATGCACCAAATTCAGTATGGCTGCCATGATCAATAACATAGTTGTCATGGCACAGACTATTAGCTATAACTGGATGCTGTAGATAACCTGTTGATCAGTTTCTGTACCCTGTTGGGCACTTCCGGCCATTGTAGGCTGGGAGATGGGAACATGTGCTTCAAGACTGTCTGTGTGATAAGTTGTTCTTTGGCCAAGACACAAGATGTTTAAAAATTCACTGATAACATTAGAATATAGAGTGTGGGCATATCGTATGCTTGCCTTTATTGGTCAGAACATTGAGTACATTGTCAAAGTCCCGAGCAGCTCTCAGATTTTGGTTAGACTGTATTTGGAGTGTTATGTGGAGCTCTGGGTTACCCCATTCCAGGAAGGATCTGGAGATGGTGCAGAAGACGTTACCAGAAGCTGCCTGGATTAGAGGCTATTAGCTACAAGGTGAGGTTGAACAAACATGGATTGTTTTCACTGGTGTATTAAAGGTTTAGGGGACACCTGATGTATATACATTTGTGAGAGGCAGAGATAGGATAAACAGGGAGAACTTTTTACCCAGGGTAGAAATGTCGAAGACTAGAGTGCATAGCTTTAAGGTGAGGGGGCAAAGTTGAAAGGACATGTGCAGTGTCGTTTTTTTGTGCGGAGAGGATGGTGGATGACTGAGATATGCCGCCATGTGTGGTGCTGAAGGTAGATATGATGGTGGCATTTAGGCTGCATTTCCCCCCAATCACCACTTCACACCCACCTACAGCCTGACCTCAGTCTGCAAAGACCAGGCCCTCGTCCACGACCCACTCCCTCCTTGCTGCCCAATATCAGTCTGGCCACTTCTCCATCACTAACATTAGCAATTGACTATGTGGAAAAGCTTTTCAATAGATGGAAATGCCGGAAATCTCCAGGACTGGAGAATGTTTCCCACTCTACCCTCATGCTCTGTGCCGAACTACTGGCACCAGTCTACACAGACATTTTTAATCTGTCCCAGCAAACCTGCACTGTCCCTGCCTGCTTTAAAGTCTTCACTATTGTTCCCGTACCCAAAAAGCCAAGGATTACTGGTCTTAATGACTACAGGCCTGTTGCACTGACCTCTGTAATCATGAAGGCCCTTGAAAGACTTGGGCTGGCCCACATGAAAATTATCACAAATCCCCTGCTGGATCCCCTGCAGTTTGCATACCGGGCAAATAGATCAGTGGATGACGCAGTCAACCTAGGCCTGCACTTCATCCTCCAGCATCTAGACCGCCAGGGACCTATGCAAGAATTTTGTTTGTGGATATTAGCTCTGCATTCAACACCATTGTGCCAGAGCTACTACACTTCAAACTCTCCCAGTTGACAGTGCCTGAACCCCTCTATCAGTGGATCACCAACTTCCTGACAGACGGGAGGTTGGGAAAACACACCTCGGACCCGCTGACCTTCAGCATAGGAGCACCGCAAGGCTGCGTACTCTCCCCTCTCCTTTACTCTCTCTACACCAACGACTGGACCTCCACAGACTCCTCTGTCAAGCTTCTCAAGTTTGTGGACGACACAGCCCTGATTGGACTGATCCAGGATGGGGAAGAATCTGCCTACAGATAGGAAGTGACACAGCTGGCATCCTGGTGCCATCGCAACAACCTGGAGCTCAATGCTCTTAAGATGGTGGAATTGATGTACACTTCAGGAGAGCTCCCCCGACCCTCCCCCCACTCACCATCAACAATACCACAGTCACATCTGTGGAGTCATTTAAGGTCCTTGGAACCATCATGTCCAGAAACCTTATGGGAGGCCACCATCGACTCCACAGCCAAAAAACCCAACAGAGGATGTACTTTCTGTGGCTGCTGAGAAAACACAATCTGCCACAGGCAATGATGGTCCAGTTTTATACTGCCTTCATAGAGTCTGTCCTCACCCCTATCATGGTCTGGTTTAGCTCAGCCACCAAGCACGACATCTGGAGGCTGCAGCGCATCATTTGTTCAGCCGAGAAGGTTGTTGGCTGCAACCTTCCTTCCATCGACGAACTGTACACTGCGAGGTCCAGGAAGAGAGCGGGTAAGATCATCTCTGACCCTGGCCACAAACTCTTTGAAGTACTTCCCTCTGGAAGGCGACTCCGGACTGTCAAAACCGCCACCCCAGGCATAAAAACGGCTTTTTTCCTTGAGCTGTTGCTCTCCTCAACAGTGAAGAGTCTTGGGCTCTGTTATTTTATTTCAATCTTCACATGTTTAAATTATAATGTTTTAATTTTAATTGTCTACTGTATATCGTGTTGTTACTTGCGAGCAAAGCACCATGACAAATTCTTTGTATGTATACATACTTGGATAATAAATTTATTCAATTCAATTTAGATAGGTACATGGATATGCAGGGAATGGCAGAATATGGTTCATGTGCAGGTAGATGGAATTTTATTTGTAGCATGTTCAACACAAACATTTCCTGTGCTGTATTGTTCCCAAATGTCAGCTGAGTTGTAGTTGACGTCACTGCAGATATCCACCAGAGAGCCCATGCTGCCCCTTTTGCCAGGCCAAATGACAGCGGGAAGGGTTGCCGCTTGGGGGTTCATCTCCTAAAACGGATACTGGTACCATTGAGAAACTGACTGGAGTTTCATCCGTCAGGTTTCCAGTGCAAGGCTTTTACAAAACGTTGAATGTTTGAGAGCTTATGGTACTTCATCAAAAATAAACAGGTTATATAGAGCACACTAAAGTTCTGCAATATGACTTTTGGCTGGTCTATAGATGCCACTATTACAATACAATACAAAAAGACTATCCTGTTGATATTGGGAGCTAAAAGTAGGCTGAACATGGAATCTACATGCAGTGGATGCAAAATGTGACAGACTTTTTATTTTGTCCTATCATTTGCACCTGGGCCAGAAAATCAATGCTCGTGAGTCCCTCATCCCTGAGTGATGGAGTTTCCCGAATGGAGTGAGTGAGAGAACTGGGGATTCATATGCTAATTGTGAAAATACATTGACTTTCTGGAATGTTGTGAGAGGGGGGCTGTTTTGTCCCTTGTAATGTTTTGAGATTAAAAAAAAATATTTGTAGTGGAAATGATTTTAGTTTAAGTTGTATTGCAATGTTATAATCTTAATATTTTAATTTCAGTTTGCAAGGAGTTATGTGTGAGAAAGAGAGCGAGAATGAGGTGGGGCTGGAGATTACAGCCTGCGGGTGGTGGTGGGGGGGGTAAATCTCCGATGTTATTTAGAACATATTAGTTAAGATGCCTGATGAATCCACTTTTAAACATGGGTACTTACATATATCATCAGCATGAGACAATTGAATCATTGAAAGCCATTGGCACCTTTCTTCAAAGAGTAGATACAGTGATGTTACCATTGATTTCATACCAAAGTAGTGGGAGCATTATCGTTCAATGTGATAAATCAAATTGGCACTTTAGAGAGCTAGTTATCAACACGGTGGTGAAATGAAGACCAGCAGCTATTTTTGATGTCATATCACTTGAAAAGTTTGATTGCATTAAGAATTTGAAACGGTTAGAATTATTGGATGTTAAAACATGGAATGGTACAGCACAGGAACAGGCCCTTTGGCCCACAATGTCCATGCTGAGCATGATGCCAAATTAATCTAATCTCCTCTGCTTACATGTCATCCATATCCCTCCATTCTCTATCTAAAAGCCATTAAATGTCCCTGCTGTGTCTGCCTCCACCACCACCCCTTCCAGTGCATTCCAGACACCCACCACTCCTTGTGTGTGAAAATAAAATCTTCCCCCATATATCTCCTTTAAACTTTGCCCTTCTCACCTTAAAGCTATCTCCTCTAGTCTTCAACATTTCCACCCTTGGTAAAAGGTTCTGTGCCTCCCGTAATTCTATATACTTCCAGCAGATCTCCCCTGAATCTCCCTTACATCAGGTCTCCCCCTCAACCTCATCCAAGTAAATTTCACTGTTGCATTCTTGTAAGGAAGATTACGCTCCAAAGGTGAATGATTACTTCCTGTGGAGGTTGGTGGTGAGGATAGGGGAGAAACATACTGGTTGGCCAAGGGACAGCTAGCTTTTAAAGATTTCTGTAGTAATAAAGTTATTTGGTTTTATTTATTTTGTTTATAATATGAAGTGCTAATAAATAATGTGTTAAACGTAAATGGAAGGCAATCTCTTTTATTAGTTTACGATCATCTGGTGGGACATATAACTGATTCATTGAGAAGTTACAGAAATTTATGTACAAAAAACAACAGGCTTTACTATTATGACCTTTGGGTCATACTATAATTAACTAGGTAATAGGTAATAAAGATTTCTGTTCACATTTCAAACAAAATTGTGTTTGTTTCCTTGAATGGTGATGCTGAATCTGAGGGAATATATAGTGCAGATCTAATCAAAGACCCAGCAGGATTGTTCCTTCTCTGGTCTATCCTGTTATGGACTTCGAAGACATAGAAAATGCATTAGGTTTTGGAGCCTAAGGTCAATAAACTGTCTTCATTAATATTAGAGGTAAAATGCTGCTTTTAATGTTACTGGCTGCACCATTGGGACCACGCAGCAACCTGTGTGCTGCATTGCTGCAATTTATGATCAATAAACTTAACTAGGGGCAGGAAAAGACACTTTAGATTGAGGATGTAAGAAGAATAGCAGTTGTGAAGTAGATCAACAGAGATTTCTAAGTTAAGTGAATGACAGGCTAAAAAAGGTTTAGATTTGCATGTTTGCAGAGAAATTGAATGTTATAAAAGATGGAAAATAGCTTTGGCATTATTTTCCAACGGCGAAGTATTGGGTGAAGATAAATGGAAGGATTTAATATTGCTTGTACACATGCACAGGAACAACACAAAATCAATTATCAATCATGGAAAGAACAAGGGATTCTTGTGTGAAAATCATTGCCTCTTTACATGTTCCACTTTTTGTTTTGTTTTTATAAGAATGTTTCACTTCAGTTAGTTAACTGTGCTTTATTTTCTTTTGTCTTTCAAAAATATTTTGCTGATGCCTTACAAAAATCAAAAACACCCATTCATTAAAGTAAAAAACAGTCTGGTAGAATTTGGGCAGCATCTATAGAGGCAAATGAACAGATGCTAAGTTCCTCTTGCTCTATTTTTTATTTTTTTTATTTTGCGCAAGATTCCAGCATCTACAGTCTCTTATATTTCCATTCGTTAAAGTAACCCTGTTATATTTTATCTCAGAATTACTTTGAGAGAGCTATTCAGTTAGTCCTATTCTGCCAATTTTTCACATAAATTTGAGCAGATTAATGGTGTGATCTATTACTAAATTTATGTAGATTATAATCACTGTTGACCCCATACTGTTAGCATTTTGCTTGATATCAAGTATCGTCTGTGCTACAGCTGCCTTACTAATTTACATGATTTTGTGTTTCAATATTTTTTTGAAGTTTTTTTTAACAATATTTGCCATCTTCTGATTTGATGCTGACTGTCCCTACTTTACAAGGTCTAAAATAGTTGCTTTTGTTGTCTTAATGATTACAGAGTAACTTCCATCTGGTCACATTTTTGTTAACTTTTCTGTTTCTTTATAGAGCACTAGACCAGGTGCCCATAGCCACCAACTGTGCAATGGCGGCTCATTTCCCCTTTAATCCCCAGCACTCCCTTCCCCTCCTTTTCAGCCTCCCTGTTTTTAAACTTTAAAAACTTGCTGGCAGGACTCAGTGTTCTGTGATTGCAACATTGTTGCGGGGAGGGCCAGCAAGGATTTGGATCCCATTGTGATGTCATAACTGTAACTGCCAGTGTGCAGATGGAAGACATTTTTCTCAAACTAGATTTTGTAAAGTTAAAAATGTGAATAACTTGTAAAATATAACATCAATTTGAACAGAACTTGTTGAAAACACACCACAGGACAATTGTGAGTACACTATCATGTACCGTTTTGGCGTAATTTCTGGATCTCACTCACTCAATCACTCACTCACACGCAGACATCCAAACAAGCAAGATGAGAGTTTTAGTAATGTTTAAGAATAAGAAAGAACTGCAGATGCTGGAAAAATCAAAGTTAGACAAAAATGCTGGAGAAACTCAGCGGGTGAGGCAGCATCTATGGAGCGAAAGAATAGGCGACGTTCGGGTCGAGACCCTTCTTCGGACTGATGGGGTGGAGGGGTGGGAAGAAGAAAGGAAGAGCTGGAGACAGTAGGCTGTGGGAGAGCTGGGAAGGGGAGGGGAAGGATGGAGAACGCAGGACTACCTGAAACTGGAGAAGTCAATGTTCATACCGCTGGGGTGTAAACTACCCAGTCAATGTTCATACCGTTGGGGTGTAAGCTACCAAGACTTCTCCAATTTTATCCCCCGACTCCAGCGAGCCTCCCGGCTCATCTTTCCAGAACATTCGCAACAGTCATTCTCACTTTGCGAACCAAATGAGAACGAAGCTTCTTGCTGACTTCCACATCTTTAAAGATGAGTCCGATTGAACTTCATTTTTTCTGAGACCGCCACTCTCTCTCTCCCTCCCCCTCTCTCCCACTCTCTCCCCCCCTCACTCCCTCCCCTCACTCTCCCCCCCCCCCCCCCCTCTCCCCCCCCCCCCCCCCCCCCTCCCTCCCCCACCCCTCCTCCCGCCACCCCCCCCCCCTCTCCCCCCCCCCCCCCCCCCCCACTCCCCCCCCCCCCTGCGAGTGGGGGGCTATGCATGAGGGGGTGGGGTAAGAGGAGCGACAGTATAATATTAATATAATATCAAGGGGAGTGGTGAGTGTGTGTGTGTGTGTGTGTGTGTGGGGGTGGTTAATGTGTGTGTTACAGGTGTTTAGCCGCCATCCCTCCCCCCCCCCCCCCACCCTCAGCAACCACGCGTTGAGGGGATGGGACCCAACGGGTCTCACTTGATCTAGTCTCCTTTAAAATTACTCCATTTCGCCTTAAAGCTACGCCTTCTAGTATTTTTCATTTTCACCTGGGGAGAAAAAAGATTCTGATGGTTTTGCTACCTATGGATTACTACTCTAGTACAATAACATTGCTCAAAGTTAGCTGAATTTCTTGTCATAGGTGCTGGTTGTCCCAAAGCCTCTACCTTGTTCTGCTGGCCAGACGTAGGATGGGTATTACTGAGTTTTCTTAGCAATTACACAAAGGAAGTGGCAATCTTTGCACAGGATCTACCAGCTTCTTAACCTATGTAGATATTATTCTACAAAGGGAAATGTGTTATGTTAGGAATCATCTAAAATCTATGACTGTTTTGACAGCTGCCAAAAATATGGGTGGGGATTTTGTTTATTGAGACAAAGGTATTGAAGATCAAGCCCTCAGACGTTGCAAAAAACAGTTGATGGCATTCTCCTTCTGGAATTGTGGCTTCCCCTCTGCCATAAATTGGTGGAGGCCTTGCATATATTTCCTCCATTTTCCATACATCTGATCTGAACCTTCCCTTCCCCGGGCAGAACAGCAAGTGAGTTCCCTTGGTCGTAGTGTTTCACCACAGAAGCCTTTCCATTAACACATCTTTTTCTGCCAGCTCAAATAAAACCCCACCAGCAATGGTTCAATGATACTTTATTATCACTTGAATAACGTACAGTGAAATTCCTGTTTTGCAAGCAGTTGAGTGAAAAATATAACTAAATATACGCACAATCATAGGTAGGTACAGTTGTATAGGAATTGTGCATTGATATGGTATATAAGAGTCACTATGTTTTGGCACCATTTCTCTAGATTCAAGTCTAAAGTTGTTATAAATTTGAGTTCTTAACAGCCATAAAGGGCTTTTGTCCTGGTGGCATTGCAGGGCCGGCCTGGCCAAGCAAAGTTGTTGGTGTCCTCAACCAATCCATGCCTCTACTTTCCGCGTCCGATCTGCACTCTCGGTTTCTTGGAGCCCGAACCACTCAAGCCCCAGGCAGCTGTAGAGTCTCCAGCGGTCCACTCCACTCATGCCTGGATCTGAACACCAAGCTGCAAACCATTGTTCCATGCCTCACCTGGCTACCGTTCAATCTTTGTGCTCCGGGGATGCCTCCTGCAGCTGATCTCGTAGCACCCAGAGCATTTTAGTTGTATCTTAACTTTCCCCCCATCCTTTCTACTGTTAATAGGCTGCTCCCTTAAGGGCCTTTCGCACTTTCATGATCTAATTCACGACCTCTGCCGAGTTTGCCCTTGACTCGTACTCGCAGCATGGTCGTCACGAGGTCGTAGGTAGGTCGTAGCAGGCCGTGATGCTACTTGTAGGTACTCGTGGCATCAAGTAGGTCGGGGCATTTTTCTAGCATGATGAAAAATGTCCACCAGTAAAAAAGGTTGTGAATTATGTCGTGAAAGTCGGACAGGCCCTTTCGGGTTTCGCTGATCCGTTTATCCCTCCTCACCCACCCCAAAATTCCTTGCAAGTTTGTCCTGCAGCATTTGTGCGTTCAACTTGATCTTTTGCCTCTGATGCTGCTTGTCCTGCTGCGTACTTTTTTTGTTAATGAATTATTAAGTGGAATGATGGCTACCCTATATTGTTCTGAGAACCCAACTCCTACAGCAGCAACCTCAAGGCACTGGAAAAATATCACCAATTCTGTCTCCATAAATAGTCCAAATTCAGTGGAAGGATAATCAAAGTAACATCCTCTCCCAGGCCAAAATTCCCCGAATTGAGGCACCTACTTGCACTCAATTAGTTATGGCAAGCTATGTCAATCACATGCCCAACAACAGATTAAAATAACTCTGTCCTAATCTTTGACACGGGAAACGAATATCAGCTGAAATATGGATAGAGTTGAACATGTACTCATGAACCCCTAAATAAATAACCCTTGGGAATCTTAAAGTAGAGAAGGAGAATCTAGAATAGTATTTGCTGCATTTAGAAGCCCTGAATAGATGGTGGTGAATGCAGCTCCTCACAAATCACCTCATCAGGCATCTCCTGCACTGTCCATGGAATAAATAGTAACAATTCCCACGTTGGTTAAATCATTGCCTATTTCAACTCTCAAAAGCACTGGAAGTTGCCCTCGATCGCGAGGGACTGCTTAAGAAGGGGGAAAAAAGGTGATTTGCTGGCTGTCAGGGATTTTGGAGAGATTGCAATGTCCGAGTTTGTACTGTTCTGCTCATGTCACCCCATAATGCCAATAAAGACTTAGTTGCTCAACTCCATGCCTGACTGGCCAAGTAAGATTGGCCTCTGGGTTCAGCTGCAATACATTTAGGTCAGTGATGTATATGAATGGTGACTGTACCTCATAACTACCATTTCACATGTAATCCATGAAATACCCTTTGCAAGATTAAGGCGGAAAGTTTATATCGACAGAAATTCAGATGTAAGGAATTAGATGTTTAATAGTTTGCTTTGTTCCTTTGCTTTGTTCCTGAAATATCGTGACATATGTTTGATCTGGTTACAAGCTGTGCCTTTGGGCAATTCTACATGGGCCTTTGGATTTTGTCCGCATCTTACTGTATTGGATATGATCTTTCTCTTTTAGTGCACTGTGCAGCACAAAGGAGAATTTTGTTCTGCGCAAATATAAAGGTACCCTCCTCCTTCTCCATAATTGCTTATAAAGCAAACAAAACTGTTTAAGGTGCCACTGCCCTAGTCATTGCATTCTTTGCATTTGTGAAAAAATGTCTAAAACATTACTTACTGTTGAGATTTGGAAGGTTAGCTCCTCTGTGATCATGTGAAGCACTGTGTAAATACAGTGAAAGCAATTTGACTTGGCATTTTGACTTTAAGGGTGTGGTTTTCTGTTAGATAATATTTCTTTGTGACTTGAACTCATTGTTTTATATTAGTAACTCACAGGACCAATTCTCTGCTCCCGGGGCAGATTCGCCAATATACCGCAATAAATTCACAATCTGTGATTTTCACCCTCAATTTTCCATCATCCAGGAGAGCTGCACTTGTGCTTTTTTGTTCAACTTTGGCTGGTCTTTGTTAGTACTAATCAGCAAGGGATTTAAAAATTATACTGCAATGAAATTGTAAATTTGGTGGTAAGTTTCAGTACTATGGTACATGTTTTAGAATAAAAAGTCTTTTTTTGGAGTATCTTAATATGAGATAGTTGCAATGAAATAGTGCATGTTCATTCCATTCTCCAGAAGTAATCTACGTGAGAGTAAATTTGTAGATGTCCTCTAGTTCATGCAGTTATTTCCTTTGGTAATAATTGGTGTTTATTTATTATTGTCACATAAACCAAGATACAGTGAAAAACTTTATTTTGCATGCAATCCAGGGAATTCATACCATACCCGCATATATCAAGAAGTATGAAAGAAATGGATTGCAGAATAAAGTGTTACAGCTACAGATTTTAAAAAATGCAAGTACCACGATGAGGTAGAAAAATGAAGTGCAGATATTAATGGTCGTGGGATGCTGGTTTGCAGGATGAACTGGGCTGTGTTCTCAACTCTCTGCGATTTCCTGTGCTCTTTGCTGAAAGAATCCTGAATAGGATACTTCCTGCAGAAATTGATGAGTCATTGAAGACATCTCAAAGATGTGCAGATTTGTAGATTAATTGGCCTCTGTAAAATTGTCTTTGATGTGCTGGGAGTGAATGAGAAAGTAGGATAACATGGAACGGATGTGATGGTGGGCCAAAGGTCCTGTTTGAATGCTGTATATCTAAATTAAACTAGACATGCCAAATTTCCTTAGCCTTCCAAGGAATTAGAGCCATTAGTTCTTGGCTTCTTGGCCATTATGTCAATGTAGTTGGATGAATACATTGGTGATGTTTACATCTTGGAACTTGACGTTGTCTACCATCTCCCTTCAGCATCATTGATACCTACTGGAGCAGGTAGTCCACCTTGCTTCCTGAAGTCGATGACCAGCTCCTTTGTTTTACTGGCTTTGAGGGAGAGGTTATCTTGACACCGTGTTACTAAGCTTTTCTTGCTAAGGAATTATTTCGATATTTCATTTTGTGAATTATAAATCATAAGCATTTGCTCAAAAACAAAGGTGTTTCTACTTTATGCATGCATAAACTAATATATTCTTGAATGTACACTGTGATGAACCGTGCCTTTCAAATGAAGTATTTATATGGAAGATAAACCAATAACTCTAATCTGATATTTTTTCCCCACAGAAGATTTACTATTCACTGAACACTGCTGTTCCATAAAATAGTTATTCCTTTCAAAAGGTTGACTGTGAATAACATTCATGAAGTGACACAGATAGCTTTAATAGGGTTGAGGAAAACTTGAATCTAAAGCTATTAAAACAATTTTAATAACAATTATATTTGTATTTCCCACAATTACGTTTTCACTACGTGAATTATTTAGGTTTTTATATGCTTGATTATAAAAATTAATATAGTTATGGCTATTATTGGTAATGCTACAGAAGCAATTGGAATACAAGCTGTATCTCTCATTTCAGTGGATTATATATCTATGTATTCTTGATTTAGTTTTTGTTTCTTTCATCAATTTATTCACTTTTTCTTAATTCATTAGTATTTCAAAAGAATAATCTTTTGTCACATGAATACCGCTAATTTTTATTAGAAGGGTCTCGACCCAAAAGTCACCAATTCTATCTCTCCAGAGATGCTGCCTGTCCTGCTGAGTTACTCCAGCATTTTGTGTCTACTGCTAATGTAATGATTACTTCAGGCAGTGGCTTGCAAGTTAATAACTATTAGGGATTGCTTTAATTTGCATCTCTGAGCATTAATTTGGGTAGCAGTTGTAACAAAGAACCAATAGCACGAAACAAAAACATGTACAAAGATTCAGTTTGAAATTTAATGGGCTAATATGCATGTAAGGGTTTAACTTTGGCTTCCACTAATGAAATGAACTGTGTAGAACCACCACATTTAGCTCTGGCATCTGCAAAATAGATTGTATTTGTAAAGAAACCTGATAATCCTTTATTATGTGAAATAATTTTCATTCACAATTTTCAGTTCAAAAATAAACAGTTCTGCATGAAATTTAAGTTCTGCATGATGTATATTGTTGCCAATAACTCGTGAGGTGTAGATCTGGAATTTGGCTTTGCGTTTTGCTCACCTTGTCTTTTTAATTTGGCTCCTACTTCTCTAAAATATTTTAGTTAATTTGATTTTCTGAAGGCTAAGCTAATTTATCAGAAAGGTAGAAACATAAATGTTAAACAAATCTTGCAACCATAAATGCATGTAATGATGCACTAAATGTAGATTAACCACAATATACTACTGGAGAGTTTTGAAAGGTAATTTGTAGGGTTTACATCTCTTTGCTGTTGCTCTCCAGCTCCATCTATAGGACAAGCAGGAAACTGTTTGAATTGTATGTTGCATAGCTGCAGGTAGTCTGTCTCGGGGATATACAGGAAGGCAGGGATCACTGCTGACTGATAGGTCGAGTTTTTTGCAGGCTTTGAACTTCAATTGTTCTTTTTCTCAGTTGGCTAAATACTCTGAAGCTGATAATGAATATCATTATTGATGCCTGCTTTTGCGGAGGAATGGTGTGCATGAAATAGAAAGTGATCCTTGCTTTCCAGGCCGTCGCATGGACGTATTGTCGGGAGGATGGAATGGGGATAATTGGAAAATGTTCTAATTGGACTTGGCTCGTTCCAATGGGCAGTCTATATCAGGCTTCTAAAACGGGTAGTCTGTTGAGAGCTTTGTTGAGAGAGGAAACGATTCAAGGATATTCTCAAAGCCTACTTGAACAAAATGTAACATTCCCACTTCCTATAATCACTCAAAATGACAATGAGCATTCTGAATAGCACCTGAATAGCACAAGTGCCTTTGGGAGCATGCAGAAACCCAATGAAAACGATGGGAAAAGCACGCCACCTCCCATGCTGCACGCCTCACCAACTTCCACCTGTGGTGGTGTCCGTATATCCCACAATTATCTCATCTGTCACCTCAACCTACAGAATTAGAGTGGAAGCATGTTATCCTTGCCTTTGCCAGAAATGTTGCAACATTTTCAAGTGAGCCTGAGGTGTACATTTCCAAAAAACCATTGCAGGCTCATACTGTATAATTTTTTTTCAATGATGAGGATGCCCTGTAGACTTTCATCACCTCAAAGATAAACTTAAAGACTCCTACATCATTATTTTTGTAAATTTAAAAACATAATATTTTCTCTGCTGTGTATATCTTGGCTATTATATGTGTTTACATGCTAACAGAAATGACACTGGGAAAGTAACCAAAGGTTCTCCATCTTTCCGAATGCCTGACTTGTGTACAGTCCCTACATTTCAGTGTATGTACCTTTTTTCATTTTACTTGGTGTTTTGTCAACTACCAACAAATGCTTGTCCAGAAAAAGACATTATGTGCTGGAGTAATTCAGCGGGTCAGACAGCATCTCTGGAGAACAATGATAGGTGACAATTCGGGTCTGGACCCTTCTTTACATTGATCGTGGTGGGGGGGAAGACTGCTGGAAGAGAGGTGCAGGACAAAGCTTGGCAAGTGATAGGTGGAAATCCAGCGAGAGGGGTTTTGGATAGGCAAATGGATGGTCGCAGAAAGGAAAAGACTAAAGGTGTAACATGAGGAGAGAAGAGTTACGAAGTGTGCAGGCACAGGAAGAAATACTGGTGGAAGAGGGGGGAATTGGTGTGAGTCCAGGTGAATCACAAGGAAGAGAGGAGAATAAAAAGGGGAAACTAGGTCAATTAAATTACCTGAAATTGGAGAATTCAATATCAAAGGATATCACCTCGGGCCATATGGATGGCAAGGGTGTTTTGTTTAAACATAGATGCGAGTGCTACTGAGTATGAACTATTCACTGAGGATGTCTGAAATTGTTTGCAGAGTTATAATTTTGTACTCAACTCAATATTCTGAATGATGAAGGCCAATGTGCCTAAATCCAGGACAAGGGGTCACAGCTTAAGGATAAAGGGGAAATCCTTTAAAACCGAGATGAGAAGAACTTTTTTCACGCAGAGAGTGGTGAATCTCTGGAACTCTCTGCCACAGAGGGTAGTTGAGGCCACTTAATTGGCTATATTTAAGAGGGAGTTAGATGTGCCCCTTGTGGCTAAGGGGATCAGGGGGTATGGAGAGAAGGCAGGTACGGGATACTGAGTTGGATGATCAGCCATGATCATATTGAATGGCGGTGCAGGCTCGAAGGGCCGAATGGCCTACTCCTGCACCTAATTTCTATGTTTCTATGTAAAGCCGTTACTATCCTATCTACCTGTGATGTCACTTTCAACAAACTATTTACCTGTACTAGGTTCCTCTGCTTCATAACATTCCCCAGAGCCCTACCATTCACTGTGTATGTCCTGTCCATGTTAGTGCTCCCAAAATGCAACACCCGACATTTCTCTATTAAATTCCATCAACCATTATCGCCAACTATCGTAATATATATGAAACGGGTGGACAGGTACATGATAGCACAGGTTTGGAGGGATGCGGGTCAAACATAGGTAGGTGGGACTTGTGTAACTGGGACATGTTGGATGGTGTCGGCAAATTGGGCCGAAGGGCCTGTTTCCACGCTGTATGACTCAATAACCATTCCTCAACTCGCCTGCCCAACCGATGAAATTTTGGTTAACCATCTTCGCTATCTACAATACCACCCACCTTTGTGTCATCTGCAAACATGCTAATTATTCCATGTATGTTCTCATAGAAATCATTGATATAGATGACAAACAGCAATGGACCCATCACCATAAGCTGAGGCACACCACTAGTCACAGGCCTCCAGTCCGAAAAGCAATCATCCATCATCACCCTCTGCTTCCTTGCATGAAGCTAATTTTCTGAAGAGTCAACTGTATCTCCTTGAATCCCATAGGATCTAACCTTCCAGATAGCTTACCATGCGGAACTCTGTCAAATGCCTTGTTGAAATCCATGAATACAACGCTTACAGCTCTGCCTGCTTCCACTTTTTTGGTCATCCTCAAAAAGCTCAAACAGATTTGTGAGACACGACCTCCCTCGTACAAAACCATGTTGACTATCCCTAATCATCATCTGGTCATCTAAATGCATGTATATCCTATCCCTCAGAATATTCTTTCGTAACTTTCCAACCACAGATGTTAAGCTGTAATTAAGCTGCAATTCTCAGCTTTTTCCCTGCAGCCCTTCTTGGATAGAGACACAACATTTTCCGCCCTTCAGTCTTCCGGCACCTTGCCTGTATTTAATGATAACTCCTAAATCTTACTGAAACCACACTCTGCAAAGAGGTGGGCAACTGTCACCACTCCATAGCTGCCACCCTGAGGGCAGCATGCGTTGGGAGTTAGTCTCAACTGTATAGGTAAGATCTTAATGGAACGGATCCTCTCACCACCAGCCAAGCCCAGGTCTTGGTATTGTTGGCGATGAGGTATTTCGCCAGACTATGGGCAATCTACTTAGGGAATCGCCCAACAGGATCCATTGGGTCCTTGTCCCTCAGAGCCTGGATGATGTTCCAAGCTGATCACTGCCTGATGGACGAGTGGTAAAATGTGTTGGTCTAGAAGAACTTTTCCACGAAGGATAGGTGGTGATGCAGTGCCCAGTTGACTGGCACATCGCCTATCCTTCTAATCTTGGTCTAAAGGAAGCTAGCAAACAAAACAGGTAGCCCCATGGACAGTAAATTTTCCTTGCGGCTGGTCTGACTCTTCTACCATTTAACAAAGGCTGATTATCAATGAACATTTTATGGCAACTTGTTTCTGAACCTCAATGTTGTTGTATAGTATAAAACCATTGTATCTATGCCATGAGTTTAAATGCCTAACTGAACAAAGCCCGTTTATTTATTATGGGCTGGTTACCACCACTTTGGTGTTTGACCTTCATGTACTTGCTAGCTTTGTTCTAACAATTTACTGGGAAATAACCAGCAGCATTTAGTAAGGAAGTGGTATGTTGATCTTTATTGCAATAGAATTTGAGCATAGGAGTATTTATAAGCCTGAAGGTCAATCTTTTTACCTGTTACAACATTTTGGGGAATTTGGATGTTACTGGCAAGGCCAGCATTTAGTGTCCATTTCAAATTGCCTTTGAGAAGTTAAAGGTGAGTCACCTTTTTAAATGGCTGCAAAGCATGTAAGGAACGGAATTTGGAGATTCCTCATTTTTTCTTATCAACCGGCATGTCCTTGAGAAGTGTGAGGTAACCTGACGTGGGCAAAATCCAAACAGGCATGGACAATGTGCAAATTCAACATGAATAGCACTGGAAGTCAGAATCAATTTAGTTATTGGAGCTGAGAGTAAGTAAGTAAATTGTATTTATATAGCACGTTTAAATCAACTCGCGTTGAAACCAAAGTGCTTTATATAAAATAAAAAATTAATTTTACGTACATCCATAGAAAAATTAAAAATAAGAAAAATGACACAACACATCATAGAATCCAACATGAACGTCCCCCCACAACAGAATCAAAATTTTCCACTGTGGGGAAAGGCATCAAAAAGTTAAGTCCTCTTCCTCCGTGAATCACCCGGGATCGGGGCCTATTTGTGGCCTCTGCAGATGTTTTCAGGCCCTCTTGCCGGAAAGCTGGAACTTCGGCGTCTGGTGAACACTCCTCGGCGGCTTGGAAATGTCTGGAGAGGCCGCTCCCTCCCTGGAGACTGCGGCACCCGAAATCTATGTCCTCTTTTCCCCTCATCTCCTCATCTACCTTTTGTCCTTTCATCTCCAGCTTTTGTCCACCCATCAGCCAATCAAACCCCCTCACCTGTACCCACCTATCACTTGCCAGGCTTTGTCCTGCCCCCATCTCACCTCGCCTTTCTCCCTCCCACTACAATTCATCTGAAGAAGGGTCCTGACCCAAAATGGCAGCTATCCACAATTCTCCAAAGATGTTGCCTGCTGTACTGAGTTATTCCATCACTTTATGAACTAATGATCCTTGGTGGTAATGGTCTTGGGTGCAATTAAAGTAGCCTGAGTGAGTGGCTTTGGTGCATTTCTGGATGATGCTGCACTGGTAGTGGAGGGAATAAGAGTTGAGGATTGCCAATCGAGTGAGTTGCCTTGTTCTGCACACCGAGCTGCTTGATAGTTTTTGGAGCTGCACTCATCCAAGCAAATGAGAGAGTATTCCGAAGTAGTTGGTTTTTGACTTGGTTTTACTGCTGTTGAAAGCAAGGCACCATTCAGTCTGATGATCGATCTGCCTCCTATACACTGACAATATTCATAATTCGTCCAACAACAGTGGAGTTGTCAGCGATTTTAAAGATCGATTTGAAACTGTTTGGCTACATTGTAATGGGTATAGAGCGAGTAGAGCAGACGACTGAGCACAGCCTTGATGTTCCCTTGTGCCGATGGTTATCAAGGACAAATGTTGCTGCTAATTCATACTGATTGTGTTCTGTTGATGAGGAAGTCGAGGATCCAGTTGCATAGGGATGCACACAGACCCAGTTCCCTGAGCTTGGTAACCAGTTTGGAGGGGATGGTGGGGTTGAACACCGAGCTGTTGTCTATGAACAACAGCCTAAAATATGTCTGAAGAAGGGTTTCGGCCCGAAACGTTGCCTATTTCCTTCGCTCCATAGATGCTGCTGCACCCGCTGAGTTTCTCCAGCTTTTCTGTGTAGCCTAAAATATGTGTTTTTATTGTCCAAATGTCCAGTGCAGAGTAGAGAGCCAGAGCGATCACATCCTCCATTGATCTTTTGTGGCGATAGGCAAATTGTGGTGATTCTAAGTTCTTGCTGAAGTAGAACTTGATATGCTCCATAACCAACCTCTCAAAATACTACTTCACAACGGACATCAAATAAGATAGTGAGCAACTTCACAAAGCTATCCCCATACCCCATTTGCATTCATGGTACTGACGTAGAGACGGTTGAAAACTTCAGTTTCCTGGGAGATAATATCACAACCAACTTCTGGGCCACTCATATTGAAGCAACGACCAAGTGGGCACACCAACGCCTCTACTTCTTTGGAAGGATTAGGAAGTTTGGCATGTCCCCTGCAACTCACACCAACTTCTACAGGTACACCATAGAAAGCATTTTATCAGGATGCATCGCAATTTACTTTGGGAACAGCTCTATCCAAGACTGCAAGAAATTGCAGCGAATTGTGGACGCAGCCCAGACATTCATCCAAACCAACCTCCCTTCCTTGACTCATTTTATACCTTGCGCTGCCTCGGCAAGGCCAGCAGCATAATCAAGGATGAGTCGCACCCTGGCCACTATCTCTTCTCCCCTCTCCCATCAGGCAAAAGGTAAAGAAGTATGAAAATACACACCTCCAGTTTCAGGGATAGTTTATTCCCAGCTGTTATCAGGCACAAACGTAATGGTGCCCTGAAATGGGGGGGGGACTATTTATAAACACTGCTGTAATTTCTACGTGGTGAAACCAAAATGTATAAAAATGGCCTTTATTAAAATCCGACAATGTGTGCTTCAACCACATGTGATTTATTTCTATTACAAATCTCAAATTGTGGAAAACAGAGGCAAATAAATAAATGATGGGGCTTTGTCCCAAACATTATGGAGGGCACTGTATATCTGCAACATTCGTGTGGCTGGTCCAGTTGAATTTTGAGTTAATGGTATGGCACCTGATGATGGCAGATGGTTAATTTCCCTCTTGTTGCACAGTGCCCTCCATTGGGTTCAGATCGGTTGATTGACTTGACCAATCAGGAATTGACAATTTTTTTGCTTTGAAAAACTCCCTTGTTGCTTTAGCAGTATGTTTGGGATCATTGTCTTGCTGAAGAATGAACTGCCGGCCAATGCGTTTTGAGGCATTTGTTTGAACGAGTGTCCATACACTTCAGACTTCATTATGTTACTACCATCACTAGTTGTATCATCATTGAAGATAAGTAAACCAGTACCTTCAGCAGCCAAACATGCCCCGGCCATAACACCCCCACCACGGTGTTTCACAGATGGTATGCTTTGGATCTTGGGAAGTTGCTTCTCTCCTCCATACTTTGCTCTTGCCATCACTCTGATATGTTAATTTCATCTGTCCACTAGACCTTTTTCCAGAACTGTGGTTGCTCTTTTGAGTACTTCTTGGCAAACTGTAACCTGGCCATCCTATTTTTGCTGCTAACCAGTGGTTTGCATCTTGCAGTGTAGCCTCTGTATTTCTGTTCATGAATTCTTCTGCGGACAGTGGTCATTGACAAATCCACACCTGAAGAGTGTTTCTGATCTGTCGGACAGGTGTTTGGGGATTTTTCTTTTATTATAGAGAGAATTCCTCTGTCATCAGCTGTGGAGGTCTTCCTTGTCCTGCCAGTCCCTTTGTGATTAGCTCAGTTGTGGTAAAGCTCACCAGTGCTCTCTTTCTTCTTAATGATGTTCCAAACAGTTGGTTTTGGTAAGCCTAAGGTTTGGCTGATGTCTCTAACAGTTTTATTCTTGTTTCTCAGTCTCAGAATGGCTTCTTTGACTTTCGTTGGCACAACTTTGGTCCTTGTGTTGATAAACTGCAATAAAAGTTTCCCAAGTTGATGGAAACACGTCATTGAAGGTAGGCCCCCCATGTTGGCTTTCCCCCCAGTTGTATAGGGTCTTGGTGAGACCCCCCCCGTTTTTTCCAAATCTGAAGGACATTATTGCCATAGAGGGGGGGGGGGGGACTGGGAAGAAAGGGTGGCCACGTTTAGGAGATTGAGAGGGGATCAGCGCGATGATTGGAGGAGATGCAGGAAGATTGTTGTCGGTCAGAAGTCCAGGCAAGGGGACAGTAGGATAAGGGGGAAATCCTTTGTGAGGGACTTTTGAGAGAGTGGGAGAACTCTCTGCCCTAGCTGGAGCAAAGGGAGTTAGAGAGCTTGTGGGAGATCTTGAGAAATCGGCAGGTCGGGATTGCGGGGCTTTTCAGGGCCGCCTACCCGCCCGGCGCAGCTCAAAATCGACCTCTTGGGATCTTCCCCACCGCCCCGTTGTCAAATTGGGCTTTTCATCGCCCCGCCCAGCGCAGCTTAAAATCGACCTCGGGATCTTCCACCGCCCCGCTGTCAAATTGGTGCATTGAGGCGATCAAGGCTCCCGATGTTGAAGGCCCCGCCGAGCGATGAAAGGCCCCGCGAACGGGCCGATTAAAGCCCCACGATTCGGGGCGGACGAAGCTGCTGTTGCCGGAGTTCGGAGTAGGTCACCAACCAGGTCAGTTGCCAATGTTACCTGCCAACAAATTGTGTCCTCCCCCCATTTTTTGACAGCGATTTCCGTGCCTCCAAACACCTGTGAAGCCATGTGGCCCAAACGTTATGGTGCCCTGAAATGGGGGGACTATGTATAAACACTGCTGTAATTTCTACATGGTGAAACCAAAATGTATAAAAATGGCCTTTAATAAAATCTGACAATGTGCACTTTAACCACATGTGATTTTTTTCTATTACAAATCTCAAATTGTGGATCACAAAGGCAAATAAATAATTGATGGGTCTTTGTCCCGAACATTATGGAGGGCACTGTAGGTGGTCATGGCCTAACAGTTTTATGACATGATTAGGTTTTAATTTCCATGTGTTCAAATTATTTGGTAGTAGTGCTTGTTTTTTCATAAATGTACTGTAGAGCAGTTGTACAAACAAAGAACTGCAGATGCTGGTTTATACCAAAGATAAACACAAAGTGCTGAAGTAACTCTGCAGGTCAGGCGGTATTTCTAGAGATAAAGGATAGATGACCAATTGGTTGTTGTATGTAGAAGCTTGCTGCATTTTTGATTCGGGTCGCATCTTGTAGCAAATGTATTTGAAAGTGGTTAAGATAACTTTAGACAACAAGGTCATTCATAAGTTGCAAGTAGAATGCAATATACAACCTTTTATCAGAAAATGTAAGCTAAAAGTTAGGCTGCTACTTTAAGTTTAAATTTGTCCTTTAAGATGTAAATAAACTAGGCGTTGAAATCAAAGCAGCAGATTCTATTCATTGAACAAAAGGATTGCTGCCACAGTCAGAGGCTTCGTGTGTGAATAAACCATATCCTGGTGCTAGTTAATTAGCAAAGGATTATTAATGATGCTTAGCTGCATTTGCTAGTCTTAGGCCTGTTATTGCAATCAAATGCGTTAGTACACAAGGTAGGAATTATCATTGTGATGCAAAGAACAGATTAGTTAAATTAACATAAGAAAGGTTGAGAGGGATTTTTTTTTGTTTTGTTTATACAAAGCTATGTCCCCAAAGGAGTTTCGATGTTAACACTAAATACTGCTTCACTCTGCAATGGTGTTTGTAACCGCATTGTAACCATTGAGCACAATTTTAATGATATAATTAAGTTTTTACCTAACATTATTTTTGTATTTGTTGAAATAATTGCCATTTAAAGTGAAAAGGTTTTTTTTGCCTGAGAATTATTTCCATGCAAATATTTCATTTCATTTCATTTTCTAGGAACCAACCGTTTCAGGCCTCCTATTCTTCCAACTAGCATTGTTTCTTCTAGTGAAACAGCAGCAGTGGGTGGTTTAAACGATAACATTTCTGATCCTTAAAGAATGTTGGGCTTCATAACAAGAGGATTTCAGTATAGGAGTAAAGGGGTCCTTCTGCAGTTGTATAGGGCTCTGGTAAGACCACATCTGGAGTATTGTGTACAGTTTTGGTCTCCTAATTTGTGGGACATCCTTGTGATTGAGGCACTGCAGCGTAGGTTCACGAGATTGATCCCTGGGATGGTGGGACTGTCATATGAGGAAAGATTTAAAATATTAGGCTTGTATTCACTGGAGTTTAGAAGGTTGAGGGGGGATCTTTTAGAAACATATAAAATTATAAAAGGACTGGACAAGCTAGAAGCAGGAAAATGTTCCCAATGTTGGGCGAGTTCAGAACCAGGTGCCACAGGCTTAGAATAAAGGGGAGGCCAATTAAGACTGAGGTGAGAAAAAAACGTTTTCACCCAGAGAGTTGTGAATTTGTGGAATTCCCTGCCACAGAGGGCAGTGGAGGCCAAATCACTTGATGGATTTAAGAGAGTTAGATAGAGCTCTAGGGACTAGTGGAATCAAGGGATATGGGGAGAAGGCAGGCACGGGTTATTGATTGGGGATGATCAGCCATGATCACAATGAACGGCGGTGCTGGCTCAAAGGGCCCAACGGCCTCCTCCTTCGCCTATTTGCTCTGTTTCTGTTTCTAAAAGTTAAATGTGATAATAACAATGCACATGTTTTACCTACTTTTTCTCCACAGTTCTTCAGAGTCATGTTCAACTTTTTATTCTGTGACAATAGCTGTTAATGTATTTGATGTTTTAATCCATTTCATTGTGGAAAATTGACACTATACCCGAAAGACCATGAATGTTGGGACAACTGGAGCATTCCAAAATATTTTTTATTTGTCAGGCAAGAGTGTTACGGGTAGTTATTTAAAGTACAGATTGGACACGATCTGATAGGTTAGTTGGCGGGACTCTGAATATGTCTTCTCTTATGACCCAAGTTTGCATTGATGTTATTCTGATGAAATACTGTCCAATGAAGTTGGTTTAATATCTGTATTTTGAGCAAAGGAGTCAGTCTCTTCCCTGCCATTCTCTCTTAAATGTTTATGTTATTATTTTCTAAATTCTGGACTCAAATTTACTCATCTACAATCAGAACTGCCCTCATTGCATCAGATGGGCATAACTCCTATGCCATAATTACCTCTGGGTATCATCCTGGAAAATATATATAACAGCACCCTGTTCTTCTCCTAATGGTGTCACCCAAATTTCCCCAACATTTAAATAGCTCACAGACACTTTTGCTATAAACCTTTCCCCTCTCTTTCCCTTTCCCACTGTCAAATCTCACGTAATCTCAACATTGCCTTATTTCTGAAGACTCATTCCCTCTTGGTTTCTTTGCATGTTCCAGACTTTCTCTGGGTTCTCATTTGCTCCCTTGACCCCAGGTTAAAGTGCCTTTTGGGGTCTGATTGACACTGTCGTATCTCAATTAGAGTATTTAAGGAAAGGATGCTTTTGTTTCTTTCTTTGACAACAATATGGTGTATAAATCCAGGGCCATTTAACTGCCTCCCCAGCTGGTTTACGCTGGGGTGAATGGTTAAAAATCACTCTGATTGCTCTAAAGAGTAGATTTATTCAAATATTTTTGTTAATTAAGAAAATCTGTTCATTTAAAATTGTTCTCTGGTTTCAATGCTTCATATGGATGTTTTGATTTTTTATTGTTTTGAATGAAATAGCCAGCTGATTTTCCACTGTATGTAATACATCAGGAAGAATCTCTGCTAGAGTTTAATTGACATTTTAGCTGATTATTATAATAAAATATACAAAGGTTGTTGGAATGTTCAGGGTAGATTATGAAAGTGGTTTAAAAGACATTGTGTGTTGCGTTTTTTAAATGGAGGCATAGAGAGCAAGTGCAGGAAAATATGGACAACAATGGATCAGTTTTAATTGAAGTTTGAGTGCAATTCTGGACAGCATCCTTTAAGAAATAACTAAACACCTTTGCATGGAGTGCACAAGAAGCTTATTAAAATAATTCCAGCAGGAAGCACTTTAGTTGTTTGAATAGCTGAGAGAAACTGAGGTAATTCTCCTCGCTGCATAGGAGGTTGTAAGAGGAAATGGTCGAGATGTTTAAATCATGAAGGTTATTGACAAAGTTAATTGAAATAAACTGTTTGTGTTGCCAGAAAGGTAAAAAACTAGGGGCCATGAATTGAAAGTGATTGGCAAAAGAACCAAAGCCAACATACAGAAAAATGTTTTTACACAGCAAGTGGTTAGGGTCTGGAATGCACTGCCTGGGGTAGTAGTGATGGCAGTCACAATTGTGTTTGAGAGAAAACTGGGTATGTATCTGAACAGATTTTGCAGAGTCATGGAGAAAGTGGAGGAGTGGGATTAGCTAGATTGCTTTAACATAGATTCAGTGCAGCCTTGATGAGCTGAATGGTTTCATTCTGTGCTGCAATCCTTTGCCATTCTGTAATTTAAAATTCCACTTTCTACGTGTACTGTAGATAATTCTCTATTATTAGAATGCAAACAGATTAATCAAGAGATTTTTTACCATGGGAGTAGACTGTAAGGAATGAAAATTGTGTTTCTATTAAGATGTATATACAAATTTAAGATGTTTTGCATCTGAATATACCATTTTTGTTTAGGATTTTGCACATTGTAGTGCTTTACTTCATTCGATGTGTGCTTATAGAGTTGACCTTCACTTTAGGTGGCCGTGTTTTTGGCTTTGATTGTTAGTAACCAGGATCTAAGGGCAGAGGTCAGCAATATAAGTGCACAAAATTGTGCATTGCTACTATCAATTCTTTCTGCAAAAATTTTTTAAAGATAAAATAAAACAATTAAGTGGGGAGCTACACTGGTTTTATCACCAAAAGCATCAATACTCTGCAACTTTAAATACACTGATTTTGGGATTCATTTCAATTTAATAAATTGGCATCTTTTGCGACTGTTTTTTGTCGACAATTCTTTTTGGGATTGTTTTTGAGTTATTGTTCTGAACTGATTATATATAGTATATTTATTTCCACATCAGTTAACTCGTCAGCTCAGACCTTACAAATTGAAAAGGCACACCAATGCATTTCCTTGAGAGTAAATTCATCGCCTTTTGGCTGTTATTGGTTGTCAGCTATAGTCCTGTCAAATATCAGCTTTCCAATCATGAGGCTGGGGCCTGGTCAAGCAACTCCTCTTATTTTAATGAGGACCCTGTTGGCAAGGAGGTGTAACATTTAGTATATTTATGAGGACAATGTTTTCAGGACTTAAGAGAAAATTAGCAAATATGAAGTCTTATTTTTAAATAGTGAAAGTTATTTTCCCAATTGGTGCAACGTGAGACCGTCAGGTACTCTATTTGGCTTTAAAACATAATTTGAATTCTTTAATTTGAATCTGAAAAGCCCCTTATTGGTGACATCACACATCATTAACATAAAGATCCGATTCGGCTGGCTTTCATCAACATAATGGCAGGGAGATGTGCTTCCAGGAGGACATGGCTCACTGATCAGGAAGGGGGACTAATCATGCCTTTTTAAAAGCTTCTGTCTTACTTGGAATGAAGCAAGAATCAACCTTTATGGAAGGTAATGTACAGTGCAATGTAGATGTTTAGGTTTGTTGCAGAATAAAACTGGAAATTTTGTTTCACATTAACTGTGTTGCAATGAGCATTAGGACTTGTTCCTTAGATGCTGTTCATTTTAAGCCCGTGGTTATATATTGGCATTGATGGATCTGTGGAGGGAGGATTCTGGCTTGTAATGGATAGACTTGCTTTGCCATTGACAACATGTGTGTTCTAATTCTGCTGCGTAATCTTTTTACAATTGCCAAAAATCTAGTTCTGATTATATTTTTAAAATGTTGTTTGGATTGTACCACTAATAACAAGCTAAAATTCATCAAAGCTAAAAATTGTAACTTGCATTTGTAGATTCATTTATTTTACAACTGCAATGGTGTTGCCTAGCTACAATGTGAGTGATAGAGACTGAAATTAAAGCAATTTGGTGCAAGGTTTGTCATTAACAATTCACTTCTTTGCTATTGCTGGTGGTTGTCACTTAACAGCCCAATTTTAAATTAAATGCTACTGTTCTGTGGTTAAGGGTTAATCTTTGAGGTTACAACGTTAACAGAAAAATAGGGCTATCAGTTCCATTCAGATAACCTTTGGTCATCAGAGGACTCGAAGCAAAGTTGTGACCTTAGGGCTTGAACTTTACTGTCACATGACCAGCTTGTAAACTGACCTGTGGGGTTGACTGTTGCATCTAAGCTTCACAGAAACTGGCAGTGGGAAACATGAGGTGCTTTCAAACTGCTGGAGATTTGTAACAATTTTTTGCATGGATGGCTGCTATGCAAGTTACTGGCAAACTGGGAGAAGAATGAAATGGATACATGGGAAGGTAAATACTTTATTTAAATTTGTTTTCAGCTGCTGTGCAGTTTTGTAAAAGATTACCAGCAAACAAATACTGGCTTTAGGGGGAGGGGATTTAGCAACTGTCTTAATTTTTAAATGAGCAAAGTGACATTTCTTGTGCGGTTATATCTATGTACATTTTAGGAAGGAGAATAGTAGAAAAGGCTCTATCTCTCAGCATTGCTGGTCAAGTAGCAAACCTTACATTCTGGTTTTGATTAACAGACCTCTGCTCTGTGCTCTGCTTTTCACATGTAGCATTTGTATTCAGTTTTAAAAAGGAATGTTCTATCTTGTAACACAAAGTTGTTCAAGAAGCTTTGTTTTAACTTTGAAAAAGGTTTATCTTCTGCCAGTTCATTTTTTATGAAATCAGGGTGACCTGATAATTGCTTCTGATGTGCAACTTACCAATCACCCCCCCCCCTCCCCCTCCTCACAGTTAACCCCCTCCCCACCCATTTCCCTGGGGCTGATACTCACAAACGGTATATGGTAGATAAGCTGGATTTGAGAATGGAATGTAAAGAGAAACAAAAACGTATTGTCTCTTAAATATATTTGTTTACTAAGCCTTTTATTAATTTGGAAAATAGCCTAGCCTATCTCCAGGCTTCCATTGTTTGTATGTATGCAGCTAGAGAACTTGGGAGCATCTGATGGCCATTAAATCCTCTGTAGGCCACAGCTTGTGGCTGATATCCCACAGGCCCAGTCAAACTCTTATTCTTACTGTCTGTAATTAACTGCTGTTGATTTAAAAATAGTGCAAAATCAAGAGTAAAAAAAGGTTAGAAATTAAAATGGACATTCTATAGCAGATAGAAACCTTCTGAAAAATCTATGCATTTGATTGAAATATAAGCTATACTGTTTGAAGGGTTGATTTGTGCTGTCATATGACAGCTTTTGGTGTGTATATTCATACTTAGAACTTCCACATCCGTTTGATAGGAATGATCAGCTGGAACAGGAGGTGATAGTGTAACATGACCCCTAAATTGGTGTGTAACAGCTGAGTATGAGGATAGACAGTAGTTTTATATAAATAAAATGGCACTCTGTCAGTTAAACTTTAGAACAAAATCTGTTGTAAATATTGACCTTTAAATAAATGCGTGCTTTGGTGGAAAATCCCAAACGGTGTCATTTTAAGGGGGCAAGGAATGACTGCTACTATCTCAATAATTTGTGCATCATCCAATTTTATACATCACTCTCCGGAGTTGCTGATAATTTTCTTGCTGTTGCTATGATCACTGTTTAAAATTTAGTTAAATTTTTAGGCAGGTAATTTAGGAATTAACATTTGCTTTTGACCTTTGGAAAGTTGTGAAGTGAGAGTGTAAATAATCAGAGAAATACTCTTCAGTTATGATTAAAATAGTAACAAGTGAGGAGCAGCAAGATGAGTCTACAATTTACATGTTTTCCATACATTTGTATCTTTAATTGTAAACAAATGTTCAAATTTTAGAGAAGTGAGAAAATGCAGTTAGCATTTTAAGAAGCCTGAGGATAGATGTTTTCCTTTCGAATATATAGTAAATTCCAGTTTGAACTTAAATAGAAATGTATGTATATTAGTACAAAGATATGCTTGATGTACAGCTTCTTTTGTGCATAGAAATATAATTGGCAAGAGGTGAACTGTTTTTTTTAATTGCAGTATTAACTTTTAAATTCTGATCTAACATTACATATTAGTGTCTGAATAGTTTCATTGAGAATAGCTTGAATTTTTGGAATGCGTAATTTAATGGCGAGATTACCTTTTAACAAGGATGTAGTGTTTTGTTGATGGTTAGAATACACATTCTGTTCACCTAGAATAAAGTTATTTCCTCAGGAAAGGAATGCTAAATTATCATTTATAAGATCTATGACAGTTTTAAAAAACTGTATTTGTTTAAATTTCACATTAGGTTGAATTAGCAGAGTGTTAGCAATGAAAGTTTTCGTGAGTGAGAACATTAAAAAAAAATTACATATAGTTTGCTTGAAACAAATAAGGTTTTCCTTCCTTCAATGTGTTGTTTTTAAAAGTTAGCTTAGATGTTGAAAGTTTATCAGTTTTTAGAATGCTATACAAATACATCATTATATTGTAGTGTGCCCTTAAATGAAAAATTGTCCTACTCTGAAACATCCATCCAGTAGTTTGATGCACAACATAATTAGAATGTGTAATGAAAAAGTATTTGGGGACTTTTTTTTGTTGTTACCTCTGCATCTTATGAAACTGTGCTGCTCGAAATCACTGAGGCATGGTTACTTGATCCTCATCAATCGGGCACAGCACTACAGCTGGAATAGTGTGGGTTAATCTATTGAGCTTTTCACTATTGGTGCGACCACAGGATTAGTTCAGATCAGCAAGGCCTGGTCTTTCAACGTGTAGCTTGCCACGCAGGAAGTCTTATTTATTTTGTTTAGCTCCTAGATTTGGTTGGTGTGTTTGTGAGTGTGTGAGGATGGTGGAGGAGGACTGAGCGGAGCAGAAGATTGATGTTTGGGGGTTGGGATTGGAAGGAAGGTGGGGGAGGGGATTAAAAGCTTTAGTAATTACTGTACCAAGGGTGAATTGCATTGGTTCTGTTTGTAAAAAAAATCCTGATGTGACACACCTACAGTGATGTAATAAGGATTTTAATGCCTATGTGTGTCTTTCAATGGAAGTCAGTAAAAAATCCCGATCATAGAAGTTTTCGTGGATCCATTAAAATTGTGAATTTATTTTTGGTTTAACAGAAATAAGTTGTGATTTGACTAAGAGGTGCACATTCAATTCTTATAATCAAGCCATCTCCAGATTACAAACACTGGTACGTATGAGCGAGTACCATAAGGTTATTAAATCCAAAAGTCTGATGTACATTTGTGCGACAGAAGTTGTTTCCTCTTTCCACTTATAGTCATTGTGTTTTCATATGCTTTTGATGCCATTCATTGCAATACCATGGAGGTACGGTTACCATTTTAAATGTGTCTTTTCTGACGTGGACAAAATCAAATCAATCCGTAAACCCATTCGTAACCCCAGACGCTAGATTTTTGATTGTTGGGTACAGTATTTTAAATGTATGGTTATAAACTTTGTGGTGGGAATTAGGATTTAATGACATTAACTCCAATCTAAGTTAAGACTGGGGACCTTTTATTGTCGAGATTTACAAGAATATATTCAGTTGTACAATAGTGTTCACATTGTGGATGCAAGACAGTTATGAAATGCATCATTCACTTAAATACATATGGCTCAGCATAATCATGGTATTGACCTCTGCATTATTAACCTTTAACCATTCCTTTTCCTTTACGTGAAATTATTTTTGTACAAGGAGAAATATTTCTTAATATCTGATTTTTGTGGATCCAGATATATGTGGGATATTGTGGTATATTTTTTTCCCAATTTATAATAAGAAAGTTATTACTCTATCATTATACCCCACCAAAAAATTATAATTGATCATTTTTAAAGGAAATGTTTACTTCTTCTTTTCCATCCCATCTCTATTTTAGTTGGGTTGCTTGTTCATTTTGTCATTTGTGGATTGGAAGAGAGTTCCAGTAATTAGAATGCTGGGATAGGAATTTCAAAAAAGCTTTGTCATTATAAAATAAGTAATCAAATAGTAAGTAGGTAAATTTTATTCATATAGCACATTTAAATCTCCTCGCGTTGAAACCAAAGTGCTTTACATAGGAGAAATTAGGTTTCCATACATAGGAATAAAAGGACCACTTTAACTAGATTATGAAAAAGTATAACATGAACAACTGAATGCAAACGATGCATTGACAAAATTGGTTGACCACCAAGTTTTAACTGATGTGAAGAAGACAAGAAGTTGTAGAATATAGTCAACAGCAGCCTGATCATTGAAATGCTTACATTCTAGTTTGAATTAAGTAAAATATATTTCTAATTTCTTATGGTATGCCATATTTAAAAAATCCCCACAATATCTTGAACTAAGATTATACCACACTATTTTCTTGATATTGATGCAACATTTTGCTTGCCTTCATTTTTTTTTTAATGTTCTGAGCTCACAGCATGGTTAGCTTATTTTAGTATTTTTTATGCAATATGTTAGTCAATTTATTTGACATGTCATCAGTCCTGCTGACATGACCTCTCTTGAGATATGGAACTTATATATGCACTGTTCCTGTGACAGAACAAAGTGGATGCAGCTAACTGGAATTTTATTCCTTCAAAACACACAAATACAATAGATTTCCAATGCCGAAGGTCATTGGGAAAAAGTGGCTAAATTGTCATAAAATCTCCAAGCCACCAAAATTAGAGCAGCATAAAAACATGGAAATGTTGATAAATGGTCTAAACATTTGCTGCAAATTTTAGTTAAAGGTCTTGCACTTCGTTTTCATGTACAATCATTTCTGCACTCGAGATGCATATTTTCACTATTCACAATATATTCACAATGGTGAATATTGAAAAGCCACTTTGTCTACATAACTCGAGGCAAAAAATTCATATGACCCACAAAATGAGTAGTGATGTGAGCAATATTACAGATCCTCAATTAGTTTTCTCAAAGATACTCCATGCTTCGTGTAATTTCTAGATGAAATTAAAAAAACTATTATATACATTACAAATTTAAACATTTGTACTTAGCAAACGCAGTGAAACTGCGATAATACCATTGCATATTCATAGTTTTGTGATATATTGAACAGATTAATATCTATGTCATTACAAAATGCCAAAATTAACTTGCAACTCTTCATCTTTATCTCAACCAATATTAATAAAGCCGGAGAAAGATTAAAATTCTTATTAACATTCCAAGTGTTATATTGTTACCCACTAAGGGATACTACTAGACACACAATGGCATGAATCACAAAAGCCTCCTCCCTACACAGAATTTGTGACTGTTAGAAGACTGTTATATGTCCATTACTTTTATACAAAGGCATGGATAAATGATAATCAGATTTCCGAAATCTACAGTACCATATAGTACAAAGCAGCTTGCATCCCTCCATCACCCTTTTCTACCAATGCCTCTAGTCTGAATCCTTCCCTCATTTTTCTTCACTCTGACCACTATTCTCGAACCACTTCCCTCAGCCCTTGGTCTCCAGCCTTCCCAACTCCTCCCCCTTTGCCAACTTCCATCCCAGTTATCCCATTTCCTCTTCCTTCCTTCCTTCCTTCCTTCCTTCCTTCCTTTGATTCCCATGGCACCCAGGTCCAGCTGCCCTTTAAGTGTCCACAAACCTCTTGCGGAAATCCTCAGGGGAATTATGAATTGCTGTCCTGGTAATGACTGAGTTAGGCCGAAAGTGGTCTCCTGCGGTGTCCCCAGATGAGGGATTTCTAGATGAGGTCTAGATGAAGATGAAAAAATATATATTTCGCTTGAGCAGCTTACACCCCAGCGGTATGAATATTTACTTCTCTAACTTCAAGTAACCCTTGCTTTCCCTCTCTCCATCCCTCCCCCAGTTCTCCGACCAGTCTTACTCTCCCCGATTACATTTTATCTCTGTTTGCTTTGTTGTCACCTTCTCCTAGCTATGATCTATAGAATGATCTATTCTACATTTTCCTCGATTTACATCTCTTTTGATGTCTTGTTTTCACACCCGTTACTCTTCCGTACCTCTGTGTCTCCCTGTCCCCTGACTCTCAGTCTGAAGAAGGGTCTCGACCCAAAACATCACCCATTCCTTCTATCCAGAGATACTGCCTGTTCCGCTGAGTTAATCCATCATTTTATGTCTATCTTGGGATTTCTCAGAGATGGGTGTGGATTCTGATTATCTCACACTATCTTCACCCAGCAGAAACAATGGTTACCCTGCTCCTTTTAAACTCCCTGTGCAATTCTAACCGGCTCCTTTTAGGTTTTGTGGGATATTTCAAGGTTCTGGGGCCTTTTCCATGCTCCTTCCAAACAATATGTAATATGTACAAGATGCATGCAGCAATTTGCCAGCTTACCAAATGGTTGATCTTTGCCACCTAGAAGGATAATGAAAGCAGGAATGTGGAAATGTTATTTCCATCGTTTCCTTCCAAATATTTCACTCCATTACTTGGAAATGAATATAAATATATTTGCCATTCTGAAAATCGAGTCCATACAAGGTTCATGTAAGAGTAATCAAATCACATTGCTTCTTTTCCAGCTCCCTTTTAAATGAATGAATCTGCTTCCATTGATACCCTAACAGCGTATTCCAGATCCTAACCACTTGTTAAATAAAACAAAATCCTCATATTAATTATTTTGCTCATGACTTTCATTCTTTGTCCCCTAGTTCCTGATGCTTCATTTAGTGAGTACAGTTTTGTTTAGTTTGTCTACACCCTTCATGATGACCACCATAAGATTCTCTAAAATCTTCCTCTGATCCGACTTTTCCAGTCTATCTGCATAATTAAAGTCCCTCATCCTTGGAATTGTTTGTTTACAAAACCCAGGGTCCCATATGCCTTTTTAATGACTTGCAACCTGCCCTGCCGCTTTCCACAAGTAATTCCCTCAACTTTCTTTATTGTATCTCTTTTAGAATGTCTTCTAGTTTATCTTGCCTTTTTTCAATCTTCCTACTAAAATTTATGCTTAGCATTTCTCAGTATCAAAATTTATTCTCAGCATTAAATTTATTTTATCATCTATTCCACCAGCCTACTTATAAACTGGGATGGAAGTTTATAACACACCTCCACACAGTTCACTACATCTACAAATTGCTTAATACTTACATTTTGAAATGGTGTCCTGTGTACTGAAATCCAAATCAATAATGGGTATTATGAAAAGCAGTGGGCCGAGTACCAATCATTTGTGAACTTTGCTGAACATTTCCCTCCAACCTGATAAATAACTTTTCATCAGATATTTACCATTACTTAGCAAATTTTCTATGCGTGCTGCTATTGCTTTTATTCTTTGTCCTTCAATCTTGCTGATGTCTTACATGGCATCTTATCAAATGCCTTATGGAAGTCAACATCCACTGCATTTCCCTCATTGACCTTTATCATTCTCCAATATATTCAATCATATCTATCAGAAATGATTTACCTTTAACAAATCTGCCTTATAGGCCTGTCCCACTTACACGACTTTTTCGGCGACTGCCGGCACCCGTCATAGAGGTCGCCGAAAATTTTCAACGTTCAAAATTCAGCGGTGACCAGAAAGATGCTACGACTCTTTGGGCGACTGATGAGACTACTCACGACCATACAGGCGACACCCTGGCGATGCAAAGCCTGTATGATCGTGAGTAGTCGCCCAAAGAGTCGTACCTTGTTCTGGTCGCCGTTGGATTTTCAACATGTCGAACATTTTCGGCGATCTGCTGTGACTATGACGGGTGCCGGCAAGTCGCCAAAAAAATCGCGTAAGTGGGATGGGCCCATTAGCTTTATCAAATCAATCCACACTTGTCCATGTGTGTGCGTGCTATAATTCTGTCCCTGGTTATTGTTTCTAGAGGCTTCTCTGGCACTAAATTTAAACTGACACTCTGGATTTACTACGAGAAAATCTCTACTATACTGTAGTGTAACGGGACAACATGTGCAGTTTTATACAACTTGGGCACCATCCCTGATTCTATGGAAGTTTGTAACATTATGGCTGGGACATTTGCAGTTTCCTACCTTCCCTCAACATGTCAGATGTGCTGCTTCGTGTTTTATCAACTTTAAAAACAGCTATTTCCTTGTATCTCCACTGTCAATTTTAGTCCACCAGAATCTCAATTTCATCTTCTCATGCTGATGAGCACCAAAGTACTCATTTTGTAATTCTACCTCCATGAGTACATTTTTGGATCAATGCCATTTTCCTTACGACCTGTTTCCTATTCACATGCCTATAGAATACTTTTGGATTTCCCTTTTATGTTTTCCATGAATTTTTTCTTGTGATGTCCCTTTGCCCCTCATTTTCTTTTTTTACTTTTGCTCTGAATCAACTATAATCAAGTCTGGATCTCTGCTTTATTTTTGCCCATATTTTTTGATTATCCATGGTGCTCCAACTATAATTTCTCCCTCGCTGCAACTGAAATGCCGCCACTTTTTGTTCATTTTTGCTCGCAAAGCTTTGATTCTAATTAAACTAGATTTATCCCATTGATATAATTATTTCTCCAATTATTTTATCTTAGAGTGGTCTATATTCTTTTTCATTGCTGTACTAAAGATTATGATAGGATCACTGTTTCCCAGATGTTCTCCTCTTGAAGTGGTTCATTTCCCTGAATAGCATTGATTAAGTACATTTTCCTTAACATGTTTAAGTGACACAGAGGGAAGAGATTCTTCTACTATTACCACAATCTATATTTGAATTGGTGAAGTTTTTTTATTATCATATTTGTTATTACCAGAAGACTATCAAATATCTAAATTTTTCCTGATTTTTTTCTTTGTACCACCTCATATGTTCCATGAATTGGCAGTTTATAGAATAGTCCATTCCAATCATGTAATCATATCACTTTTGTTCCTTAATTCAAAGTAGAGATTCTGTCTGATCTTTCCAAGATATCCTCTCCAGCACTACAATATTTGCTTTAATCAATGCTGAGCCGCTGACTGCTGTGCAGAAATACCAATGTCTTCTGGGATCTCCCAGGAGTCTATTTTAAACTTGAGTTAAGTGGAGATGAAGTCCGGAGCAAGCAAACTACACAAAACCTGCCCTTTTCCATGCTGAAAAATCGGCCTTGGTTAATTTGTGAAAATGAACAAATGTTAACAGATTTCAAAATTTACATACACAAATTTTCATTGGACAAGTGTGTTCATAACCCAACCTCCCCCCTCCCCCCAACTCCTCACTCTCCCTATCTTTTTGAATGTGAACTACATACACATAAATTAAGTTTCTAGCTTCCACTTGTGTTTCTAGCTACTGGACCAAGTAATTATTAATGCTTAAAAATAATGGACAAACTATTTGTAATTCTTTTCGATAGTAATCAGCTGTGTGCTTTCTTAGCAAATGCACTTAAGGCAGCTCTGAAGGCAGGAATTCATGGATCACATTCCAAAAATTCCTGACAACATTGAGCTTTTTATAGTTAGTCACATAAGAAACATTCCAGTTGCAACACCTCTCTGAAATCCAAAGGAACCTTGATGCTTTCCCAAAACAAAATCAGAATGTTATAAATAGGTAGGGAATAGATTCTATTTGGTTAGTGAAGCTCTAGCGTTTAAAAAGCTGTATCTTGAATTCATGTGTTGGCATAGTCTGTGAATGTGGCAGTGGGGGATGGTTTAAAGCATTCTCCCCTGTGGTTCTGACTCAGTCACCTTTTGGACCCTGTTTTGTTTCCGGGATAAGCAAAGGCGTGGAAACGTGGCTCCTCCCAAAGTACTCCTCTCCTTGCCATTGTTTACCAAAAAAACTAAAAATGATTTTTATATTTTAGCAAAGATCCTCGTTTGCAAAAAGTCATTATTTCAATTCTCAATTTAACCTCGAGCATGTTTTACAGAGGCAGTCAAAGTCCAAACCACTGGAGCTACATTCATTGAATATTAGTTAACACATTCAGCCAATCTGGATCTAAGCTATATAGCATGCAATGTTACTTGAGCCTTATATGTATGCAAACTTGTGTTTGGAAACATTGGATCTTTCTAAAAACACTATCAAATGTTAACACGAGTGGGCCACTGATGGTTGGCAGACAAAATATTCTGAAATGATACAACTTGGTAAGTGTATTTACTCATCATCGTTTTTCTAAATTAACTTATGATGCAAGGCAAATTGGTATGAGGTCGTATTCTGAAAATGGGTGTAATCTTAGAGGATGTTTGGATATTGAAAGTGTGGTTGAGTTACAGTATATGCAATGCTTTTGGCCGTGGAGAAAATTTGAGAGGTTTGTAGATGAGGACAGATTTCCAGAGTGCTTTTTAAAAAAAAAAACACAGGATGCCTAACAGCTAATAAAGTACTTTGGATTTGCATAACTTTGTAGAAAACATAGCATATAATTTGTACATAATTCCCACTAGTAATAATGTACTATCCAGTCAGTCTACTTTATGCTGCAATTGACTAAGGGATATATGGTGTAGGAAGGAACTGCAGATGCTGTTTTTTAATGAAGATTGACATGAAATGCGGGAGTAACTCAGTGAGTGTCAGGCAGCATTTTGGGAGAAAATTCAGATCAAATGAATCTGTTAATTTCCTTTGTGAATATTTGAGAATGAATAATTCATCTTTTTGGCTACGTATTTGCATGGTGAATGGAATATAAATAACTAGATTTGACACTCCATTGACGTCCTGCTTAGCGCTACCCTGCAGTGCTGATTCATTACAGTACTCTTGAACCTCTAGTCAGAACACTCCACAGATGCAATCCTCCCTGTTCCTGAAAAGACATCCACTCAAGCTGAATCGGCTGTGCAGGTATCCGGGTAATGGTACCTGGAGTAAATCCTTGCTTCCTCCCCTTTTAAAACAGTGAGGATGGAAAACAATCTATGTATGCAGGTCAGACATTTGAATATTTAATTTTTCCACTATTAAAGAAAAGTGAGAGAAATAAACCATGCATCTGATATTGGAAAATTACGACATTCTATAATTAAGCTTAAAATTATATAAAACCTTTAAACTTTCTATGATCATAGTTGGCTTGGATTTCTGGCTTATAGATCATGCCCGAACCTCTGAATTTGGGAGATTTGATTATAATAGGAGATGGAGAAATGTATGGATGTTATTTACGTGGACTTCCAGAAGACATTTGAAAACTCTTTAAACAGTTGAAATTCTTGGAATGGGAGGCTGATTGGTGGATTAGGTGATTGGGCAGCGATATAGATTTGCAGAATATAACTGTTGGTGTCCTGCAAGGATTTTATGCACTTCAAGTGTAAACCATTGCTATAAATAATAAATGATAATTAGATAGAAGACAGCTTATCTTTGTTTGCAAATGGTATAAAGATAAGTGGTATTGTAAGCGGTGTGATTGGAAACGGTGAATAGCAAAAATATGCCAAAGCATAAGAAAATATGCTAGGCTCTGGTCAGTAGATTTCTATGCAGGCAACTGTAACCTGCTTCTATTTCAAGTATTTATCATTCAGAAAGTACTCTGTTCTGCTTTTGTTTAATCCTGTAGAGATTGTGAATTAGTCGGTTAGTTTACTGTCATGCACATAGAGATGCAGTGAAATGTTTGTTTTGCATACTATCTCGTCAAATGATACTATACATAAGTACACTAGAGCCTCATCTGAAACAGCACTCGGAGCCTAGTTCCGGCGCTATGTTTCTTCATAATGTCATGGAGAGACCTACAAAATATTCTTAAATGCTCCTGAAATCCTGGCCTTGTACCTAGAGTAGTACAAGAAAGTGCTACAGATATATAAAGCTCTGGCTAATCTAGACCGTGATGTTGTGGGAGCAGTTGTGGGCATCTTGGTGAGTGGCTTTGGAGTGGGTTCAGTATAGATTTTCATAATGAGAATTGACCTTCCAGGGTTAATTTATAAATAAATATTACACAAATCAGTGTTATATTCAATGGATTTTAGGCTTTTATATGGTGATCTCACTGAAGTTTTCAAAATTTTCATGTATAGAGTAAATGGAGAAAACAGTTATTTTGGTTGGCTGGTCTCAGTCTGGAGTCAGAAAATCTTTGTGGCAGAATGAGATAGGAATTTGGAATGCTCTTGCATAAACTATAAATGATGTTAACTCAATTAATTAAAAATCTCAGATTAACACATTTTTTAAAAGGTATGGGGCAAAGTAAATATGTGGAGTTAGGTCATACAGCAGCCATGATCTGACAGGTTTTTGTTGTTGAGCAAAAAAATGTGTTGGAGGCACTCAGTGGGTCAGGCAGCATCTGTGGAGGGAATGGACAGATGATGTTTCCTGTCAGGACCCTTCTTCAGACTCAAACTGTAGTTGTCAGTCTGAATCATAACATGAATGAACAACAGGAAAGCAGCAGGAATCACAGAGGTGGAGCAGTGAGCAAGGGTCTCGCAGAACTGCTGTCAGAGAGAGGGTGAGAATATCTTTAAAGTAGGCAAACTTTGAGAAGCAGTAAAATGGAGACAAGAAATTGCAGATGCTGGAATCTTGAGCAAAAACACAGTGCTGGAGGAACTCAAATGGTCAGGCAGCAGCTGTGGTGGGAATGGACAGGTGATGCTTCGGGTTTATTCCCTCCACAAATGTTGCCTGACCCGCTGTGTTCCTCGAGCGCTTTTTTTGCTCAAAATTCCAGCATCTGCAGTTTGTGTTTTCAAATTGAATTCTTAACAGACTTATTCCTGTGTTTCCCTGAAGCTCAATTGGCTATTATACAGAATCTTTCACAGTGCAAAGCTATTTCTCTTTGCTATATTTCTCTTTTTTCCTCCTCCCCTTCTACCTCCCTCTTTTATTCATGTGATTACTGTCTTTTTTTCCTTTTTCTTTTGAAACCCTTTATTTTTTCTACCTCTGGGATGCCCTCTTACACACACATTTGCCCTACGCATTTGCTTGTATCCTCATTGGCTTGCTTTCAGTCTTTTTGATGCACTTTGATTTGCCATCTTGTACATTCTTTGTTTTTCTCTCAACTGCTTGTGATTAATGTGTTGCATTGTCTCTTAGTATTGCTCCACTTCCTCTTGTGCTCTGCTTTCTGATAATATCCTTAATCTTAAATTGTTGTGTCTTATTTACTTCCACTGTAAAGAAACAGGCTATTAACCCTGGCTACATTCCAGTTGGTCCTTGACTGGAGTTGTCACTTGGAGGAAACGTTATTGGAAAGCAGGGCTGTGCAGTCGATACCCAAAACACCCAACTCCGACTCCTTGATTTCTTGTGTATCTGGCTCCGACTCCAACCCTGACCCCTAGGTATAATAATTCTAAATCTGCTATGATGACATTACACAAGATGGCATTTCATAAGAACCACATGAATCATCAGGCTACTTTTTAACCCATGTCCTTAAAGTTTTTAGTCTAATGGTTCTAACCATGCTACTGTGGCTTTTTTATTGTTTATTCTTGAAAAAAACATAATTCATTATGCAAAAAGGAAAAAAAAATTACAGAAAGGACTATGACAAAATTAAAATTCCATTGAATTAATAAAAATTATAAAAGCATGACTCCAAAATGTATTAAACTAAGGCCACAGGCATGAGCTAAATGGCTAAATAATGACAAAAAAATCTCGTGCAATAGAAATTAAAAGTAAATGCATAGGTAGTTAGGGTTTCTACAAAAGTACATACCTAAAATTTGTTAATAACTTGTCCTTAGGAACAGAATTGCTTCTGCCTCTTTCATTGAAGCCCTTAAATCTGATTTAATTAATTTCAGTGCGGCGAACAGTCTCTCCACACTGACATGAGTGGGTGGTATGGCTGTTACTAACATAGCTGCAACTTTTACTATTTCTGGATAAGCAGGGATGATGGGGAATTATAGACCAGTTAGCCTAACATCGGTGGTGGGGAAGATGCAGGAGTCAATTTTTAAAGAAGTAATAACGACACATTTGGATAGCAGTAAAAGGATTGGTCCAAATCAGCATGGATTTGGGGAAGGGGAAATCCTGCTTGACTAATCTTCTGGAATTTTTTGAGGTTGTGACAAGTAAAATGGATGAAGAAGAGCCAGTGGATGTAGTGTATCTGGACTTTCAGAAAGGTCCCACACAGGAGATTAGTGGGCAAAATTAGAGCACATGGTATTGGGGGTAGGGTATTGATATTGATAGAAAATTGGTTGGCAGACAGGAAACAAAGAGTAGGAATAAATGGGTCCCTGTCAGAATGACAGGCAGTGGTGAGTGAAGTGCCGCAAGGCTCTGTGCTGGGGCCGCAACTATTTACAATATTTATTAATGATTTAGATGATGGAATTGAAAGCAACACTAGCACATTTGCAGATGACCCAAAGCTGGGCGGCAATGCGAACTGCGAAGAGGATGCTAGGAGGTTGCAGGGTGACTTGGACAGGATGAGTGAATGGGCAGATGCATGGCAGATGCAGTATAATGTAGATAAATGTGAGGTTATCCAAGAACAAGGAGGCAAATTATTATCATAATGGTGTCAGATTAGGAAAAAGGGAAGTGCAACGAGACCTGGGTGTCCTCGTACATCAGTCACTGAAAGTAAACATGCAGGTACAGCAGGCAGTGAAGAAAGCTAATGGCATGTTGGCATTCATAACAAGAGGATTTGAGTATAGGAGTAAAGAGGTCCTTCTGCAGTTGTACAGGGCCCTGGTGAGATCACATCTGGAGTAATGTATGCAGTTTTGATCTCCTGATTTGAGGAAGGACATCCTTGCTATTGAGGCAGTGCAGCATAGATTCATGAGGTTAATCCCCGGGATGACGGGACTGCCATATGAGGAAAGATTGGAATGACTGGGCTTGTATTCATTGGAATTTAGGATGAGAGAAATCTTATAGAAACACATAAAGTTATAAAAGGACTTGTCAAGCTAGATGCAGGAAAAATGTTCCCAATGTTGGGGGAGTCCAGAACCAGGGACCACAGTCTAAGAATCAAGGGGAGGCCATTTAAAACTGAGATGAGAAGAGAGTTAGAGAGAGCTCTTGGGGCTAGCGGAATCATGGGATATGGGGAGAACGCAGGCATGGGTTACTGATTGTGGATGATCAGGCATGATCACAATGAATGGCTGTGCTGGCTCAAAGGGCCAAATCGCCTCCTGCTGCACCTAGTTTCTATGTTTCTATGCCCCATCTACAATGTTCACTATCTATTCCCCTCAACATTTTATGCACGTAGGGCTTTTATGCAAAAATATTGGTGGTGTTGATTTGTTGAATTTTTGTTTATTGCATTCAGACTGAAGAAGGGTTTCGGCCCGAAACGTCACCTATTTCCTTTGCTCCATAGATGCTGCTGCACCCGCTGAGTTTCTCCAGCATTTTTGTGTACCTTCGATCTTCCAGCATCTGCAGTTCCTTCTTGAACATATTAAATATAGAAGTTGGGTGGTCATGTTGCAGTTGTATAAGACGTTGGTAAGGCCACATTTAGAGTTTTGTGTTCAATTTTGGTCACTATGTTAGGAAAGATGTCGTCAAGCTGGAAAGGGCACAGATAAGAATTACAAGGATGTTGCGAGGATTAGAGGGTTTGAACTATAGGGAGAGGTTGTGTAGGCTAGGACTCTGTTCCTTGGAGCGCAGGAGGTTGAGGGGTGATGAGTAAAATCATGAGAGGAATAGATCGGGTAGATGCACAGTCTCTTGCCTACTCCACCTATTATTGTGGATAATTGACCTAAACATCACCTGTGGGAGAGATGCCTTCATTGCAGGTACATAGCTCATTGAAAGTGGTGTCACAGGATGGTCAAGAAGGCTTTCGCTACATTGGCCATCATCAATTAGAGCATTGAGTATAGAGTATTGTGTTCAGTTTTGGTCACCATATTATAGGAAAATGTCAAGCTGGAAAGGGTGGACAAGGTGGGCTGAAGGACCTCTTTCCATGCTTTATGACTAAGAAAAAACATTGAATAAAATGAAGAAATTGGATGTTATTTGCATCATGTTCAACGCGGACATTGTGTGTGGGCCGAAGGGCCCGTTCCTATTCTATGCTCTATTCTATTCCATAACAAAGGCTATATTCTACAACAATATGCTATAATCTGTTCTATAATAACTATGAAATCTTATGCATCAATATATATGTTATAAGGTCATGTGATAGGAATAGAATTAGGCCATTCGGCCGATCATGTCTACTCCACATTCAATCATGGCTGATCTATCTCTCCCTCCTAACCCCATTCTCCTGCCTTCTCCTCGTAGCCCCTGACACTCGTACTAATCAAGAATCTATCTATCTCTGCCGTAAGAATATTCACTGACTTAGCCCTCTGTGGCAATATATACCAACGATTCACCACCCTCTGACCAAAGAAATTCCACCTCATCTCCTCCCTTAAAGAACATCCTTTAATTCTGAGGCGATGACCTCTAATCCTAGACTCTCACTAGTGGAAACATCCTCTCCACATCCACTCTATCCAAGCTTTTCACTATTCTGTATGTTTCAAAGAGGTCCCCCCTCATTGTTCTTAACTCCAGCGAGTACAGGCCCAGTGTCGACAAACGCTCATCATAGATCAACATACTAATTCCTGGGATCATCCTTGTAAACCACCTCTGAACCCTCTCCAGAGACAGCACATCCTTCCTCAGATATAGTGCCCAAAATTGCTCACAATACTCCAAATTAAGCCTTACCAGCACCTTACCGAGCCTGAGTATATGATTCTATGTGCTGAAGTTCTCTCTCGCTCTCTCTCGCTCTCTCTCCTGTGCAGCAACAGGGTTTTATCGGCATGGCAATGTGTAAGATTAGACAGCAGATGTTTGGTAGAGGATGGGCATATTTTAAAGATGTTAACATTTGTGGGGTTGTGGGTGGTGATGGTGTCATTGGAATTTATGATCTACACCTAACTAACAGGGTGCAGATTCCACTGCTGAGGCTGAGCGTTGTGTAAGGGTGAAAGCTGGAGGCTTCTTCCCCCGAACGTCCTTACTGAACTAGCTGGGATTTGTTAAGTTTCCAGTAGTTCAGTTTCAATTTATGTGAAGGAAGGAACTGCAGATGCTGATTTAAACCAAAGATAGACAAAAAATGCTGGAGTAACTCAGCGGGACAGGCAGCATCTCTGGATAAAAGGAATGGGTGACATTTCGGGTCGAGACCCTTCTTCAGACTCCTTTCTCTCCAGAGATGCTGCCTCTCCCGCTGAGTTACTCCAGCATTTTATGTCTATCTTCAGTTTCAGTTCAGTTTAGTTTATTGTCACGTGTACCGAGGTACAGTGAAAAGCTTTTGTTGCGTGCTAACCAGTCAGCGGAAAGACAATACATGATTACAATCAAGCCATTTACAGTGTACAGATGCATGAAAAGGGGATAACGTTTAGTGCAAATCCGATTGAGGATAGTCCCAGGGTCACCAAATAGGTAGATAGTAGTTCAGCACTGCTCTCTAGTTGTGGTAGAATGGTGTAGATGCCTGATAACAGTTGGGAAGAAACTGTCCCTGAATCTGAACTTGTGCGTTTTCACACTTCTATACTTTTTGCCTGATGGGAGAGGGGAGAAGAGTGAGACTTGTGCTTGATTACGCTGCTGGCCTTGCTGAGGCAGCGTGAGGTATAAATGGAGTCAATGGAAGGGAGGTTGGTTTGTGTGATGGTCTGAGCTGCGTCCACAATTCGCTGGAATTTCTTAATGCCTGCTGAACTTATTTTTCTGGGGAGAGTTTAGTTTATTGTCATGTGGACCGAGGCATATGGTCAGCATGGCCTGATTCTGTTCAGTTTTGCTTTATTACCATATATTCATCTTGGGAACTTACACAGCATGATTAGCAAATTTGCAGACTGTACTAAAGTAAAATTGGTTAGTACAGTGTCAGGGGTTATGGGGAGATGGCAGGTGAATGGGGTTAGGAGGGAGAGATAGATCAGTCATGATTGAATGGCGGTGAAGACTCAATGGGCCGAATGACCTAATTCTGCTCCTACTTGCGGGAGAGTCTAGGACTAGAGGTTATAGCCTCAGAATTAAAGGACGTTCCTTTAGGAATGAGATGAGGTGAAATTTCTTTGGTCAGAGGGTGGTGAATCTGTGGAATTCTTTGCCACAGATGGCGGTAGAGGCCAAGTCAGTGGATAAGGCAGAGATTTATGTAGTCTCTAAAATTTATGTTGAGGTCGGAGTTGGAACCTTTTTACCGACTCTGACTCCAGCAGCACCAAAATGCTCTGACTCCACGACTCGGATTCCACAGCCATGTTGGAGAGTGCTGCCTTAGAATATGTTCATTGTGCTATGTGGAGTATGGTAATGTTGGAGCCATATTAATTTTGGTGTACGTGGCATCCCAATTGAGTAACTGGCATGGAAACTTTCAAGTGGACAACTCTTTTGACTATGACTTAACTTTCGTTAAGATGCCAAATAAAACACCATTGGGCAATATGGGAACAGCAGAAGAAGACATTTCCTGATGAATTTTGGTCCAAAATGAAAAACATTGTTATAAAAAAAACTGCTATTTCCTGTGAAAATGTGGACAAAAGTTTTTTTTTCTTGCTGTATGGGAGATTAATTCATTCATTCAACTCCAACTGCAGTACCTCATACTGTTTGAAAAATGTACACACTTGCATTTAACTACATACAGGTGCACAACCTTTTATCCGAAGATCCAAATAACGAAAACCTCCGAATAGCGACATTTTTTCGGTCCTTGAAGAAAGGTCCTTGAAAACGTTCACCGAGGGCGGCCCGCAGAGGTGACAGCGGAACCTCTGGTCGGTCCTCGAAGAAAGGGGAACTAAATCCCCATTCATAAAAGAGAAGGTGAAGGTATATTGCGCGGGAGGGTTAATAATTGACAATATGCTGCTACCTGCCAGCTGAGTTAAAAAGTTCCCACGGTAGACTCACGATACACAGTGTATCGTGAGTCTTGCGTGGGAACTTTTTAACTCGGCGTGCAGGCAGCAGTAGATTGTCGCTCCCTTCAGTTTCATCCCACCTACACCCCTCTGCTTCCCGGCCATGTGTGTGACCCCTTCCCTCCCCTCTCCAGCTCCCCGCTCATTGCAGCGGCGCGGGGGCTTTGCACTGTCTTCACGTCGCGATGCTAGCAGCACAGTGCCAGTCACCAGAGACGTCAGGACCAACGGAACACCGACCACCAGGCCCACCGCAAGCACGGAGATCCCAGATCAGCAACTCCAGCCCAGCCCCGTTCCAACTCCAGAGGAACACGCCTCCGTATGGGCAGAAGCTGATGGTGTGCAAGGGGTACGTCTTGTTCTTGGGGTCGCGCAGCTCGGGCTGTGGGCGAACTGCCACTTGTCGCCATAGCGGCCCATCGCGGAGCGGATTCCTCTGGAGTTGGAGGGGGAGGGGGGGGATTGTGCTGTTTGATCGCCCCCTACTATTCCATGGACAGGGAGACAGGACGTTCACCGAAGGCGGCCCGCAGAGGTGACAGCGGAACCTCCGGTCGGTCCTCGAAGAAAGGGGAACTAAATCCCCATCCATAAAAGAGAAGGTGAGGGTATATTGCGCGGGAGGGTTAAGAATTGACAATATGCTGCTACCTGCCCGCTGAGTTAAAAAGTTCCCACGGTAGACACGATACACAGTGTATCGTGAGTCTTGCGTGGGAACTTTTTAACTCAGCGGGCAGGCAGCAGCAGATTGTCGCTCCCTTCAGTTTCACCCCACCTACAACCCCTCTGCTCCCCGGCCATGTGTGTGACCCCATCCCTCCCCTCTCCAGCTCCCCGCTCATTGCACCGGCGCGGGGGCTTTGTACTGTTTTCACGTCGCGATGGCAGCAGGCCAGTGCAGTCACCGGAGACGTCAGGACCAATTGGACGTCGACCACCAGGCCCACCGCAAGCACGGAGAACCCAGAGACCCACAGCCAACAGCAGCCCAGCCCCGCTCCAACTACAGAGGAACCTGGATTGCGGATGACGGGGCGCAGCTCGGGGCGTCGTAGGGGCCCATCGGGGAGCGGGTTCCTGTTGGTCCTGACGTCTCCGGCCACCTGCTATCCTCCGGGAACTGTACCGCCCTTGCAGGAGAGTGGGGTTGTTTGCAGTTGCAGAGGGAGGGGGCAAGGGCGGTACAGTTCCCAGTCTCAGCTCCAGTCCAGGGGGGTGGCCGGAGACGTCAGGACCAACGGGACAGCGACCCCCAGGCCCACTGCAAGCACGGAGATCCCAGAGACCCACAGCCAGCAGCAACTCCAGCCCAGCCCCGCTCCAACTCCAGAGGAACACGTAGGGGCAGAAGCTGATGGTGTGCAAGGTGTTCTTGGGGTGGCGCAGCTCGGGCTGTGGGCAAACTGCCACTTGTCGCCGTAGTGGCCCATCGGGGAGCGGATTCCTCTGGAGTTGGAGGGGGAGGGGGGTATTGTGCTGTTTGATCGCCCCCTGCTATCCCAGGGACAGGGAGACACAGCGGCTTTTTAGACTGGTGGGCAATCACTTCCAAAGTTCTGCCCACACAGTCAGCACACCTCTCCTACACTGCATTTCATACAAACATTTATTCTGCAAGAAAAAAACGACATTGAAGACTCAAACTCGCGACCGAGTAACTGCCGGGATCAAGGCGCAAACTCGCGACCTTGCGGATATGAGCCAAACACTCTACCACTGAGCCAGCCATTAAAATCTACGCTAAAAAATTTCCATTCCGAAGACCGACAAATTCTGAATTACGAAAAGTGTCTGGTCCCAAGGCTTTCGGATAAAAGGTTGTGCACCTGTAATAGAATCTTGTATAATATTGTTAATATCTGAGAGCAATTGATTATCCTGAATTCCTGCAGTGGCCCTTGGGTGATGTCTTGAGTTAAACCATCAGCTGGTTTAACAATAAAGGCCCTGTCCCACTTTCCCGAGTTTTCACAAACTCTCCCAAGTTTTCTCTTTGATTCGAACTCGGATAATTACGGTAATAGCCGTTCGTAGGTACTCGTTGGAAAAACGTCCCGACTTACCTGATGCCCCGAGTTCCGACGGCTGGCATTATGAGCCGCTACAAAACATCTACGGACTCCTACGGGCTCGCTACCGACATTACCCGAGTTCGAATCAAGGGGAAAACTCAGGAGAGTTTGTGAGTAACCTCGTACAGTGGGACAGGGGCTTAACCTTTCATCCATCTCAAGATCGGAAGTGGGGCTGTTTGCTAATAATTGCACAGTGTTTAGTTTGATGCAAAACTCTTAATGAGGCAGCTTATCCCCAGACTTGCTCAACATCAGGCATGTATTAAACGATAAACAAAAAACGCAGATCTGAAATAAAAAAGGAAAATATTGGATGTACACAGAGAACATTCACGGAGAGCGAAACAAAGTTAACATTTTAAGTCGGTGATCTTTGACTCCAGCATGGTTGTATGTGAAGCACACGTGTTGCTTACTGCAGTGCTTGGCAGTAACTGTAGTATGTAGTATTGTGGCTACATGTAAGCATTAAATGAGTCCACCAAAATTGCTATTCCACTATACTATGTTGTAAGTGAGGAGTGTGACAAAATATTCTCCACTTGCTGGACAATGTTAGAGGAGCAAAATGCTGTCTTCAAACATTTTCGGTCTATTTCACTTTTGTAATAACTGGAACTAATATCAGTAAATTGACATTAGAAGTATTATATTTGAAGTTGCTCATATATTGTTAATTTGTTAAAGTTACCAACTGTTCATGACTGGGAGACAGCAGTAATAGCCTGAAAGAGTTATCCAATAACAAATGTTGATTCATAAGTAACTGCTTTGACAGCACTTCTCTTATTTACCACCTGAAATGTATATTCCCTGCACTGTGGTGCAGCATTGCAGTATACAAAATGTGCTACAGGAACTTGAAGCTCAAACCTCATGACTGTACCACATAATACAAGAAGGTTGAGGTATGTGGGAACACCATTATCTAGGTATATATACCCCATTAAATCAGAATTACAATCTTGACCTGGAAATACATTGATGATTCTTTTGTTAGTTCAAACCTTTGAATTCACTATTACGTCCAAATGTAGAGCATTCTAGAAGTTCCTATAATGCATAACACGATGCAAAAGTTCAAGGAGGCAGCATATCACCACCTTAAAGGCAATTAGGGATGGGCAATAAATGTTAGCTTTGCAAGCAACACCCACATCCATGTATTGATTTCTAAACAAAAACTGGCAAACCATTTAAAGCAGTTACATATTAATCAACATTTGTTATAGGATAATCATGTTAAGCTGTAACTGCTATCTCCTAGACAAAAGCAGCTGATAACTTGAATAAATGTACTATAAGTGAGCAACTTAAAAGATAAATCTCTGAATGACAATTGACGAAAAGTGATTCTGATTCTTACAGTGATATAGACCACAAAATGTTGAGGATGACATGCAGTTTGGAAAATGCTCACATTTGTTTAAAGAATATTTTGTCGGAATGTTCCTCCTTAATTCTGTCAAAGTTAATCTATTGCCATCTATTAAGTGCTTACCAGAATCGTGCACCTCTCTGGAGCTGTGTAATTGAAATTGCTTTTTTTTGACCAGCTGCAGGCTTAGCGCCTGCAAGTCAATAATTAGCATTCCTTTTAATACATTTTCTATTTGTTAATTCTGATAGTGTGTATATTTGTAAGGAAAACTGTAAATCAGCATTTTCATGATTAGAACATTTGGAAGGAAAGGTATTCTTGATTGACGTTATGCAGGTTGGTTTAAGATGAGTTGTGATGATCATGCACGTATATCAATAGTGAGAACGTCTAAGAAATATGATGTGGATTGAGAGGTTGGTTTATGAATCTTGAGGAGTGTATAGTTCTGAAAATAAATGCAACTTGGGCCATCCTGTGAGAATTTGAGTGAAAAATGCAATGTGTGAAAAACACTGGGAGGAAAATATGACAGCAGCTGTCACAGAAAAAATGAGTTGCACAAGAAAATGCTGATCATGTTTTCATCTGCTGTGAAAGTATTTCAGAGTAATGAGGGAGAAATTTACAGTTTCAAATATTGGAAGTATGTTTAAAAAACATCTTGGACAAAAGTCAATGATAGGGGGTGGAGAGTGATGTTCTATAAATATGGGTAAAAAGCAATGTTCTCTAAGTATGGATAAGCACCTTGTGGAGATGTAAACGTTTCCACTCTAGGTGTATGTATGAGAAATATGGCACTGTTCATTGTAGAGGCACTTCGGCAGCAGCTTTTGGGAGAGTTTAGTTACTTTCCTAAAAATGACCTAAAGGTGACATAAAAAACTGCAGATGCTGGAATCTTGAGCAAAAAAAGTGCTGCAGGAACTCAGCGGGGCAGCAGCATCTGTGGAGGGAATAGACAGTTGATGTTTTGGGTTGGGACACTTCAGAAATCTGACCTTAAAATCTGGATTTTTTTAAACTATAAATCGCTTGTTGGATATTTCAAATAATAGATTTGTTAATTTCAAATGGATTGGCCTCGTCAATTTTCTGACTAGAACTTTATCCATCCACAGCTGGAGACTGTCCCAACTCTAAGATGGCTGAATTTGTGGTGAGATGTGGGGAAGGAAAGAGAGCAGGATAGGGAAAAGGGTGAGATGTGAATAATGGGAACTTTTTGATAACCATCCATATTTAAAGTATATTATGAGAATTTATTTGAATAATTTAAGAAACCTCCCTTCAATAACCTGCAACATTTCCTTTCCCCCTGCTGTTTAAACTTAATTAAAGATAATGTTTGTAGGAAAAGTGACAGCAACAAGAGAGTGGTATATTTTCAAGGGTTTTTCAGCTCTGACCTATAATTTAAAACAGTTGCTTCGTATTTTATTAGGTCATTGCTAAGGATCACCTTGTTATGAATGACCTCACAGAACTAGATTCTGATCTGCAACTTGACACAAGGTTCACACAAAATATAAACACGGTGGAGGGCAACAGCAGCAGAGAGCATCAAATTACAATGGGGGAGGAGGGGGAAGGGATGGAAACTGTTCACAGTTATAGGATTTTTAATTGTTTCTCCCAACAGTGACTTGTGAAACCAATACCCTTTTAACACAGATGTTGCTGAATTTGAAACAACATTTAAAAATATGCCATCTATGGCTCGGCTTTACTTGAAAGTCACTGAAAATTCAAAGCCCAAGGTCAAGAGGCAGACAATGTCAATCCACAATGAATACTTTTTTGAGTGAAGCAAAAAAACAAGGGTCATTGGTGGCTGAAGTCCATCTCATGATGCTGACATTCTTATACAACAGGCTTGCATTAATTAGGGGTGACAATTTCAAATTCCAAGGGTCAAGAGTCCATAAACTGAAGCCATTGTGATTGTTTCTGGAAATTTCTGTGATTTTTGTAGTTGTAAAAAATTTACCTTTTTGGGAAATTCTGCAGGTTATATGGTTGCTTTAGTTGAAAGTAGACAGTTTGCAATCAATTCTTGACCTTAAGAAATCATTCTTAAGTTCTCAATGAGCAGCTGATTCTTATTGTGCTTGTGTAATAGCTGCATCATGTGGCACTCTGGCCAATTTCTCACACATTCTGCACCAGTGTGCAACTGTGGATTGATATCATTAAAGCCATGTGTAAAGGCCTAAGATTGTTTCCCCTTAGTGTTTTATGGGCCCTTGACGATGGCCTCTGCATGCCTGTTGGTATCTCTCGTGAGTAGTATTCTTTCTTTACTGAGACAATTAGAACAGAGCTCCTGCAGAACTCTGTTATTCACAGTAACCATGGTATTCTTCCATCTGTTTAGAGATTTACAGGGATAAGGGCATGGGGCATGGCTGAGGTTGAACTGTGTATCACTGGGAGGAGAAAGGGAGAAGGATAAACTAGCTACATGCCAATGTTGCTGTTTATCTGATTAACATAATTCTTATCTTTAGTTTATCAAGATTGTAAATTACCTTTTTAATCGATTGTTTTAGTTACTTTGAATGGAGAAATAATTGGTTTATTTGTAAACTGAAATGAAAACATGGTTATATGATTTTTACTTTCTTGCAAGATCTTTCAAAAATATTTTCAATTTGTTCAACATATTTTAGACCATCTGTTGGTAAGTAATGTTGGAATTACCTACAGCAGTAGCATTTCCAAAGGTAGTTAATGTCCCAAAGGTTAACAGTGCAACATTTAACACATCAGTGCTCAGCCTCTGCAATGTACCAAGAGCAGAAAGATTATTCTGTTTTCATTTTGTAAGCCTCAAGAGCGTTTCAAAGCTTGATCACTTGAGAACCCATTTTGCAGTAATTGAGTGAAAGAAATTTGGATTGCCTGTCGCAGATTTCATTGCATGTTGTAAGGGTGGGAACAGTTAGTATTACTAATAATATTAATTTTTATTAATTAAAAATAAAAATGTCAATGACCATTCACTGATTTAAACAAAAGTGAGATTTTGAAAATTGAGGTGCTGGAAACCTGGGAATCAGGAAGTAAAATGTAATACCTGTGCAAGAATTAAGGCTTTAGAATAGGGGCAGCACTGAATTTATATTTGTGGAGAGTGGAAGTTGTAAATGAGATCAAGTGGTATCTAGTAGATGCAGATGCCAATAATAAACTCACGAATGAGGGTTTCAACAGTCAGAGGACTAGGTTAGTTCGTGGTCACATAATTATTATGGAAGGAAGAAATAGTTGGTATTTGTGATGGAGTTGCTCAAAGTTAAGTTTGGGATCAAATGGGATGTTAATCCTAAATGCACAGTAGGAATCAGAAGCAAAGTTTAAAACATAGAAGTTAATGCAAAATCAGTTTGAAGGACTTTCCTGTAATGCAAATGGGAGGGTAGGAAAGTTTTGCCACAATCTCACAGCAAGGAAACGGGCACTTCGGCCTCCCAAGTCCATACTGATTATCGAGCACCCAACTGTAACAATCCTACACCCATTCCACTTTTAAAAATCTTACATATTCCCATCAACTCCCCAGGCTATCATTCACCCACACATTAGGGATAACATATTTTCTCATGAACTTTCCAATACACAAGTCTTGAGGTTATGGAAGAAATCCAGAACACCCAGAGAAAACTTTTTAGTTATGGGGAATGTTTAACTCCACACGGATAGCAACCTGAGCATGTCAACTACCTGCTCCACAATGCTACTTTAACTTTTTTTAGAAATTTGCTAATTTATTAGATTCTATAATATCATTCCTTTGAAATTAATGTTTTTGATCAGTCTGATTTCACAAACAATCTAGAAAACCTATTATTTTGAAAATAATGTACTTCCTCAGTTTGTAGCAGGCTTTCAAGATTTAGAGGTAGACTCTTGGAGGTTGAAATCTTTCAAGATTTGGAGCACTTATGTTTGAAAAAACGTATCCCTCGTACTGTTTAAACTTCAATGAATATAGGCTAATCTTTCTCAATCACTGTTTATTGAACAGCCCCTCATTCCAGGAATGAATTTCCTAACTTTATTAATTTGAAGGGATTACTTGAGAACAGTTACTAAAACGTCACACTGTACTCCAAATGTGATTTATTGAAGCTCTTTAGAATTCATGCAAAACTTCCTTGCACAAAAGTGCAACATATAATTTTCCTTGCCACTTGGTCAGTGCACCTGCATGTTTACTTTTTGGTTCTCCTGAAGCAAAGCACCTGGATTCCTAAATCTCGGACTCCTGTATATAGACGAGACCAAGCACAGAATGGGCTTTGCTGAACACCTTCACTCAGTCCACCTGGGCATACATGATCACCCGGTTGCCAAACACTTTAACTCCCCTTCCCATTCCTATACTGATCTTTCTGTCTGGGCCACCTCCACTGTCAGAGTGAGACTAAATGCAAATTGGAGGAACAGCACCTCATATTTTATTTGGGCAGCTTACAACCCAGTGGTATGAATATTGATTTATCTAACTTCAAGTAACCCTTGCATCCCCTTCCTCCCCCACCCTAGTCGTCGTGCTAGTTTCACTGTCATCCTGCTGAGTTTCACTGTTTGTATTACTCGTTGTCACTTTCCCCACAGCCAACAATGGACCATTGTGGGCTCCACCTTTCTTTGATCATTGTTGCTGGCTTTGATCTTTCTTTTTACATAACTTTCATTAATTTGTTCTATGCATCTTTTCATACCTCTCCCCTGACTCTCAGTCTGAAAAAATGTCTCAACCCAAAACATCACCTATTCCTTTTCTGCAGTTCCTTCGTTCACACCTTGATTAAGTTATACATAAAGTTGTATCAGTTTCTCACCATTAAAAAAAAAAAAAAAAAAAAGTCTGGTTTTCTATTCTGTCAAAAAACAGCTCACTTCCCCAAACAACTCTTTTTTAGAAAAGTTAGATATCACTTTTTGTCTTTACCTTAATTATTAGCATAGATTGTGAATAGCTGAGGGCTAATATGTCTGTGGCACAGGTTCGCCAACCTGAAAAAGATTGGTGATTACTATTTTCTGCATTAATAAACCAACACCTTTAATTTTGTTGGTCCATATTTAATGCAATAACTTTGTATGTTGCACTTTGTTACAGCAAATGCTTTTTGGAAAAGCCAGATATCCCACATCTACATTTACCCCTTTATTAGCCCGAATATGTCCTTAAATATGATTTCCCCTAATCATGCTTTAGCAAGTTCCTAGTTGCCACATTGTTAATATTAGATTTCGGCATGATTTTGACAACAGATGACTGACTATGTGAGCTCTAGTTCTTATTTTAACTTCTTTCATAAAGTCAGTCATTGTTATTACTACCTTTAATTCTAGTCTATTTCTGCTACATCTATTATGTATTCTCTGGGCAAGTACAACAGTGTTTCAAATCCACATTTACTTTTGTAAATCTCTTTGCTCTCTGCTTTCGAGGGAGAAGTTCTTGCAATTTTTGTTTGCATTTATTGCTAATCTAGACTTCTAATCTATTTTCTACAGCTTTATCAAGTATGGTTAATTTTGCTACATCCTGTAACTTCTCCCTGTCTTTTGCCTCCATTTCGTTTAGCAACTTTATGAACTACTGAAAGATTGGACGGATTATTGAACTGTGGAATAAAATTAGGTAACAAAATAATGTTTGTATGCTCATCTGAGCTTGCATTAAAACAAAGATTAATATGACCCATTCTACAACTGCCTCTTAACTTCATCCAAATGCTTTTGTTTCATACTTCGTTGTACCCTTGCTTCTGAATTATAATTTTGGCAATTTTGATTATTTTATCTCGGCTGTCTTGCAATTGGGTATTTTATACACATTGATTTTACACTCATCATGTGGCATAGTGCCTCAATTTAACTCGTAGCTCTCGTCATTGTGGTGAATCGACACTGTGCAAGGCTAACATATCTTCTGAGTAAAACACAAAGTTAAAGAGAAGCTCTGGGTCAGGCAGTATCTCTGGAGGATATGGGCAGGCTACGTTTCAGGTCAGGAAAGGTCCCGACACATCTTCTATCCATGTCCTTCAGAGATACTGCCTGACCCACTGAGTTACTTAAGCGCTTTGTGTTTTACTCAAGATTCCAACATCTGCCGTTTCTTGTGCCTCCATATACCCAGAACTGAATGCATTACTCCAGAAAAGGACTAATTAGAACTATGTACAGTTGTCACGTAACTAGTGTCCCTTAGCATTGCACACTGCAAAGATAAAGGCTGACATTCCAATAGCTTCTCATTTTTTTAATACAGATTTAGAGGAACCTATACTGAAATTCCCACTTGATTACAGTTCATGGATATTTAGCATTTAGCAAATACTGTCATCTATCTTAATTTGGTCTACTTTGCATACCCTCATTCTTTCCCATGTTTCTCTTGGTCTTTCCTATTTGACCATTTTCTTAACTCACTGCATTTTTGGAATTTTCCATTCCTACTTCAACTTTCAAGGCTTGAATTCATTTAAATTGTAGTGGGATTATTTCATTGATGGTTGGGTGCAGTCTGGCAAGGCATCCTCAGATATTGATATATTTTTTGTTAAGGCAGTGGAATTCAATCTTTCCTTGCAGTGAAAAAGTATTAGAAATAAATCCCATGATGGTAACTGAACAGAAAAATACTTCCATTCACTGAGTACACAGATTGTAATCGACAAATTCCAAAAAAAAATTGCAGGAGAGTGTTGCAATGAAGCAGTATCTCATCAGTAGTTGTGAAATGGTTCCATGGTTCATTATGTGGCAGATCTAGAGGAACTCTGCACTATACATCCATGTTTCATGCATAGCTGTGGTGTTTTGTGTGCAGCACAGTTTCACAACACATAAATATCTGAACTTGGATACTGTGTTCTCCCACTCTCCCCTTTCCCTCTTGCTTATATCTTCGAAAACAGGTGTGGGGAGCTCATTGGCCTCATTGATATAATACATGTATTTGTCCCAGCTGCTTCCTCCTCCTTTCCATTGCTCCCCTGATACCTGTGTCAAGAACTTTCTCTAAATTCCCTTCAAATTGCAGCTTTTGTACCCTACAAACATACCTTTTTTTTAGTTTAGTTTATTATTGTCATGTGCACTAAGGTACAGTGCAAAGCTTTTTTGTTGCGTGCTATCCAGTCAGTGAAAAGACTATACATAATTAGAATCAAGCAGTCCACAGTGTACAGATACAGGATAAAGAGAAAAATGTTTAGTGCAAGATAAAGTCCACTAGGGTCCGATTAAAGTCAGTTTGAAGGTCTCCAATGAGGTAGGCGGGTGGGTGGTCAGTACCGCTCTCCAGTTGGTTATAGGATGGGAGAGGGGAGAAGAGGGAGTGACTGGAGTGAGTGATCCTTGATTATGCTGCTGCACCGGCCAAGGCAGCATTAAGGGAGGGGTGTTCAAGAAGGAACTGCAGATGCTGGAAGATCGAAGGTACACAAAAATACTGGAGAAACTCGGCGGGTGCAGCAGCATCTATGGAGCGAAGGAAATAGGTGACGTTTCGGGCCGAAACCCTTCTTACGTGATGGTCTGGGCTACATCCACACATGTCAGCAATTTCTTGTGGTCTGGATGGAGCTGTTCCCAAACCATGCTGTGATGCATCACAATAAGATGCTTTCTATGACGCATCTGTCGAAGTTGCTGAGGTTTGTCGGGGACATGCCAAACTTTGTAAGCCTTCGGAGGAGGTGGAGGTGTGCCGTGCTTTCTTGCCCATTGCTTCAATATGGCTGGTCGAGGACAAGTTGCTGGTGATATCTATCTAAATACTAGACTAAGTGGGACCCATTGGATCCCTGTCACACGGGAGGCCTGGCCCCCAACGCAATATTCCACCACTCACCCTTAGCCCCCAACTGCGCAGGCGCGGCTCATTTACCCTCATCCCCAGCTCTCCCTCTTCTTCACCCTTCCTCTTCTTTCCCCTCTCCTCCTCCTCCTCCTCCTCTCTCTCCCTCCCTCCATAACTCCTCTCATCTTCCTACCTCCCTCCTATCCCTCTATCTCCCCCCCCATCTCCCCACCTCCGCCACTATCCCTCCTCATCTCCTCCACTGCCCTCCTCTCCCTCTATTTCACACTGGCTCATTCCCCCCTCTCTTCCCCACTCCCCCTCCTCATCTCTTCCCTCTTGTTTCCCCTCTCCTACCCTTCCCCAATCCCCCCATCACCTCTCCTTTCCCCTACCCCCAGTCACTCCCTCCCTCCCTCCATAACTCCTCTCCCCTCACTAAACTCCTCCTCTCCCTCTACCCTCCTCCCCCACTCTCCCTGCTCACCTCTCCCCCACTTTCCCCTCCCTCCCTCAACTTCCCTACCCCGCCCTCTCCCTCAATCCCCCCCCCCTGTCTCCCACCACACCTCCCCCACTTTCCCCCCTCTCTCCCTACCCCCTCCTCCCCCCATCCCCATCAATCCCCCCCCAAAATCGTAGCGCTAGAGTGTACCGTTTTTGTGCAAATGTAAAAACAATGCAAACCAGAAGATAACAAGATGAGAGTTTTAGTTATGTAGAATAGAATAGATAATAAATAATGGATTGTAGATAACTAAAAATCTCATCTTGTTTGTTTGGGTGCGTGTGTTCCCAAAACTCCGCCAAACGGTACACGATAGCGCTACAACTTAGGCCCATCTTACTCACCATTGTCCTGGTATGTAAATGAAACCGGTTTCGTTCAGATTGGTGGTATAATTTACAAGTTATTCACATTTTATACTTTACAAAAAACACTTTTACACTCGCCCTGCCCATCATTCGACGTCGCATTGACACCACATTAGGATCCCAAAATTCATTTACGTTAAAAAAATCGCGATTTTCATTGGCATTGATTTTATTCTAAAAAAAACCCTCAGTTTTAATCAAATTCTTCCATTTTCATAAACAACTAACATTGTGTTTAGGTTATTTTATCAATGAAGATAAGTGAGCCAGTACCTTCCGCAGCCATACCTGCCCAGGCCATAACACCCCAACCACCGTGTTTCACAGATGAAGTGGTATGCTTTAGATCTTGGGTAGTTCCTTCTCTCCTCCAGACTTTGCTCTTGCCATCACTCTGATATAAGTTAACCTTCGTCTCATCTGTCCACAAGACCTTTTTCCAGAACTGTGGTCGCTCTTTTAAGTACTTCTTGGCAAATTGTAACCCAGCCATTCTATTTTTGCAGCTAACCAGTGGTTTGCATCTTGCAGTGTAGCCTTTTATTTCTGTTCATGAAGTCTTCTGCAGACAGTGGTCATTGACAAATCCACACCTGACTCCTGAGAGTGTTTCTGATCTGTCGGACTGGTGTTTGGGGATTTTTCTTTATTATAGAGAGAATTCTTCTGTCATCAGCTGTGGAACTCTTCCTTGGCCTGTCAGTCCCTTTGCGATTAGTAAGCTCACCAGTGCTCTCTTTCTTCTTAATGACGTTCCAAACAGTTAATTTTGATAAGCCTAAGGTTTGGCTGATGTCTCTAACAGTTTTATTTGTGTTTCTCAGTCTCATAATGGCGTTTTTGACTTTCATTGGCACAACATTGGTCCTCATGTTGATAAACAGCAATAAAAGTTTCCAAAGGCGATGGAAAGACTGGAGGAAAGACTAGGTGCTGAGAGCTCTCTTATACCTGCATTAAGGAGGCAATTAAACACACCTGAGCATTTACAAATGCCTGTGAAGCCCCATGTGTCCCAAACATTATGGTGCCCTGAAATTGGGGGGGGGGGGGGGTCTATGTATAAACACAGCGTTAATTTCTACGTGGTTAAACCAAAATGTATAAAAATGGCCTTTAATAAAATCTGACAATGTGCACTTTAACCACATGTGATTTTTTTTTTCTATTACAAATCTCAAATTGTGGAGTACAGAGGCAAATAAATAGGTCTTTGTCCCACTATATACTCTTGATACAATGTTCAAACTCGAGTACAATGGATAGAGCAAAGGGAAAGATGCAGTGTGCCAGAATATAGTTCTCAGCATTGTAGAACATCAATTCCTTCGACAAAGTGCAATATCTCCATGGGTTAAAGGCAAATTAAACAGTATCCTAGCTTATGAAGGACCATCCAGAAGGCTGATAGTGGAGGGGAAGAGGCTGTTCCGGAGTCTGGTGGTATGTGCTTTCAAACTCTCTACATTCTGTCAGATGGAAGTAGGGAGAAGAAGGAATGACTGGGCATGGGATAAGTCTTTGATTATGTTGGATGCTTTCTTGAGGCAGCGTGAATTGTAGATGGTGTAAATTATGTAAATATAAATAGTTATTTTATGCCATAGTAAAGATCTAGTAAGAAAACTATAGGTTACTTAGCCATCTGTCTACTTGTCTCTTATGACAGCTTTGAATTAAAGTTTTTTCCCTGTTTTCAAGAGAAGCTTAATTATTAATTTATGTTTCATGTAACACTAGACCTAGCTTTGTTTTCATGTAAACAGCCTAATGGTGGGAAATTGTTTGTACTTATGGTTATTACCTTTTTTTCAAATGGAAGATGCAATTTGACATTTTCCCATCTGCTTCTCTTCTGACCTCATCATCAATGTATTGTGTTCAATGAATAACCGAGCCAAGAAGTTGGGGGAGTTGTACGTTGAATCTGCGGTATTTGTTGAATTGAGATGTTTTCAGCCAATCATAATATAGACTTTCTGTGCCATCTACCACTGGTAATATCTACCGGTCTATCCATTGGTAATATGTTATGAGAAAATGCTAAAATATTCAAGTCATAGAGAAAAGTTGTTGATAGTTTCTCTTTTATTTGCCCCCCCCCAGTGTTGGACATACATCTGAACTTATTACTCTGGAAGTTTATCCTTCACAGCAGTAAAACCGCAAATAGAAGTATATTTTCAGTTGAATAAAAAGCAAGCGCATTTTTCTTTAAACACAATTTTCATTGCCCTTGTGTTATTCTTTAACATAGGCCATTCTAATTTATTGTATTTTAGTCTAATTTTTATTGTACAATATGCTAATCAAATTTAAATTGTTTAGATAAAGTATATGAAGAAATATTTGTTGAAACAAATATTATGTATGTAATATTATATGTTTACATGGATAATAAATTAAATACAATTACAAAATTAATTACAATTACATTTTATAAAGCCTTGCATCATCATCTCAATGGAGTTTTTATTAATTAGATTTTTTCCCTTTCAGATGATCGCACTGATCAGCGAACCTGCCTTATTTGTGGAGACACAGCTACGGGTTTGCACTATGGTATCATTTCGTGTGAGGGATGCAAAGGCTTTTTCAAACGTAGTATTTGCAACAAGCGGGTTTACAGATGCAGCCGAGACAAAAATTGTGTCATGTCACGCAAGCAACGAAACAGATGCCAGTACTGCCGACTACTTAAGTGTCTCCAAATGGGCATGAACCGAAAAGGTATGTTAGTTTTCAACACTTTAAATACCAGTGACATTAAGTACCAACGAAAAAATATTCCTTAAATTAACTTACATTTGATAAAACTGATCTGGATAGATTTCAATTGTAGGGTTGACTTTTATCAGACATATAAATATAAAAATTCTTGCCCATATGATTTACATTGACACTAATATAGTTGAATATACAAGTTATATTTGAACATTTGTTAAAGATATTCAGCCTAGATGCTGCCTCTCCCGCTGAGTTTCTCCAGCATTTTTACCTACCTATGGTCAAGAATTTGATCTGTGTATCAAGTGCATCTCAGAACCATCTGAGAAGTGTGGAGATTAATGAGCAGATAATCTGCTCAGATAAAATACAGAGAGGGGCTGAAGTAGATATTGCAGAAAAAGGTCATAGCTAGAATATCTTTGCTCAACAGCTTTTATTTTAACTGTATTGATAACACTGAGCTAATTAAAAAATCAACTTTAATTCAAATACTTAGCTGGAATTTTACTCTTTACTAACTCTAAAGCTTTTAAAATTGGATTTTGATCTGGGTGATTTAACATTTGATTTCTGTACATGATGTTATTGCTGATAGATGGACGAGCTCCAATATTTGTCCTGCCATTCAGTGCATGCACCAAGTAGTGAATCGTGGTATGGATAATTAAGTTGCTCAAAATTCTGGAATAGAATTATATTTTTAATCTTGCTGAATATGTTTTTGGAGCAGGAATATGAATAACATTCCTCCATTGCTAACAAGTATGGCTATTACCTATAAGCACAGAGGAGACGTTTTCTGTAGTATTTACTTGTGCTTTCATCATGTTTAGTTGCACCTTGCAGGGCTCTCACTTAACTTTTTTTCCCTGTTGCCAGCCGGGCAACCTTGGCAGCTTTTTAGGTTGCCAAATGACAGTTTAGGTGGTCATTTAAGATGGTTTGCATGACGCGTGCGATAATGTGTTCGGACGAAGTGTATAGTTACCAGTCGGAATTATGCTCAATGAAGCATTCACATATTATTTCTGCTTCAAATAAAGTCACAAACTTAACATATTCACCAATCAAGACATGATATATACCACAATGACATGCAACAAAATTATAATACAGTATCTCAACTCTTTTTACACATTGCAATTAATGCAATTTCTATTAGTTCTTTCCACTTCCAAACAAAAATGTGGTTGGATTATTCAGCATATGATCAATCTGTCAATAAATCCTGGACCATGGTAACATATATGCTTAATCATGCACACTACAGATTGATGCAAGCATGTTTTCTGTGAAGGACCGAAAATTACCATGACATGGCCATAGCATGGGTCATTATTGCTATTGGTACAGAAACACTCTCGCTTCCCACATAATTTATCCATAACAAAATATACAGGTTGCAAGGAAATTTCTAAATTTCTAAAATCACACCAGATTTAAAAAAAATTATTGATAAACGCTGTTTCAATCACTCCCACTTCAGAATTAACGTTAAAATTTAAACTGAAATATCTCCTGTCCAAATTTGTGATGTATATGACTGACTATAGAAATAAAACCTGGATAAATCCAACGTATAGTTGTGAATATTGCTCATTAAATAACTACAGTACTGATACTCCATATTAAGAGCATTGATTTGCCGTTAAAATTAATTGTGTAATAACGTGGCAACGATAGCAGTGACAATCGAACACTCTGGTTTTAATGTTTCACGTGTTCACAATTTAATTAATCCATCTTTATGGACTAAAACAAATAATAACATTGGGAATTAAAACACATTTGATTGCATCAAGCATTGTCAATGTTCGCTCTGAAGACATTTCCAGCACAATAAGGTCAGGGAGGGAGGGGAGGGGAGGGGGGGGGTGAATTAGTGCGGGGTGGATAGATGGCGGGGGGGAGTGGTTGAGAAGGCAATCGGTGCGGAATGGATGGATTGAAGCAGGTGAATTAGTACGTGTTGGTTGGAGTAGGTAAAAGTGTGAGGGGGGAGCACGGGGCATGTCAGTGGTGTTGAATGGGGGGGATCAGTATGGGATGGATGGATGGGGGTAGACAAAAGTGCTGGAGAAACTCAGCGGGTGAGGCAACATCTATGGAGCGAAGGAAATAGGCAATGTTTCGGGTCGAGCCTCTTTTACAGACTGTTTCCCCCCCCCCCCCCCCCCATTCTTCTTGAGTGGGGGGGGATCAGTACAGGATGAATTGGGGGGGGGGGGGGTCCGTAAAATGTGGATCGGAGGGTCTGTGCAGGATGAATGGGGGGGAATCAGTACAGGATGGATGGAGGAGAAGTGCAGGATGGATGGGAAGGGGGGTAAGTACAGGATGAATTGGAGGACCAGTGTAGGATGGATGGGGGCGGGGCAGGAGAGGTTGATAAGGTGATCAGCGCAGGATGAATAGATGGGGGGGGTAGATAGGGAGGGGAGCACAGGGGATGTCAGTGAGGACTGAATAGAGGCGGGAATGGGGATCAGTGCGGGATGGAGAGGAGGGGTCTCAGGATAAGGGGGTGGAGGGGGGCGTACGAGAGAGGGAGAGGGGGCGAAAGGAAGGTCAGCGCTCCTCGGACAACATCGCCCCCGCTGCCTTGGTCGTCCCTGTCCACCGCCAAGTGCCGCCACTAAAGGGGAGGTGGTTGGGATCTCCTTGCCACCGCCTCCCCTCCTCCGCCAGCCAACAGCAAGGTGCGGGGCCAAGCGGTGCAGCTCAAAGATCCTATAGCTATAGGATTTTTGGTGCAGCTGCTTCTGACGGCGGAAAGAGGCCTCCCCCTCCCTCCCTCCCTCCTCCCGGCATGCGAGAGGGCTTGTTTTGAAAGAGCCGTTGGCGGAGTGGCAGGCAGCGGCCGCTGTCACGGTGGGCAGGGTGCGGGAGGAGGAGGAGATGGAACCGCTGTCGCGGCCACTGCTGCTGCTGCTGTGCGGGGCCCGTCATTCGCTCCAACCCTTCGTCACCACGCACCTAATATATTTGCCCCGCAATACAGCCGCCACCGACATGAAACATCACGTTACTTTTCTCCAGAGATGCTGCCTGATCCGCTGAGTTACTCCAGTTTTTTGTGTCTATCTTCAGTATAAATCAGTATCTGCAGTGCCAAGCCGGGCAAAATGACTTACCGTTCAGGTTACCCGGCGGCACTTTGGGTGGTCATTGGCACCCGGGCAACCGTTAATTTCGAGCCCTGCCTTGTACTATTTTACCCATTCAGAAGCATTCAACCTGTCCAAAATTATTCACGACTATTATTCCTCACTAAACTCTTCCACCTCTTGCAACTGCAATTTCAGTGTAGGACTACATTTCCTGTAACTGTCAAACTGACCATGGCAATGAATTGTTAGGCTGGATTGAGAAATAATTACAATATCTCATAATTTGGCATCTAGCACTAAAAAGGAAGATGTCACTGAGTGTTTTGTTCAAATGTAGTGCCATCATTTTCTCTTGGTGGCGGTCAATAAGCGCACACGGTGAATGCAGATTTGATGATGCTGAATGTCATTGACTATGCACACATACATTGGCCACCAAAGCATTAGAGTTCAATTCCCTTTATTTGGGTAATAATCATTATGTTGATTCTGTGTCGATCTGCTATGACAACTGCTTTTGAGCCACTACGATGAATAAAATGATAGCACCTTGGTGCCAAGGCCGAATGACACTGATGCATGGGCACAGCTGCTACATGCTGCCACACAAAATCTAATCGAGCAAGCAATTGTCAGTTCACCCATTACCTGGAATGCCATGAAGGAGCCTTGCCGTTGTTAGCATAGCAAATGTCTTTGTTTATGATGGTCTGCTGAATGATACACACCTTATCATCTTGTTAGAACAATCGTTGCCATCTGCAACGTTGTGATCTTTTGAGGAAAAGGAAGTAGAAGGTGGCAAAAGACAGACTTGACAGTTCCTACTAATATGGCCAAGAACCTCTATTCACATTGGCCCCATGTCCCATCTTCTGTCTATCACTGATCATCACAATGTCTACTTAATTCATTGCTAATGCAAATCCATCATTGAACAGAGAACAGCACAGCAAAAGAACAGGCCCTTTAGCCCATACTGTCTGTACCAAGCATGATGCCAAAATGAACAGGATCTCATGATGAATATTCCAAACCAAATGTAAAATTGGGTCACTTAACTAATGGCATACAAAAGCCAGCTAATTACTGCTTTGTAGGTTCATTTTGTGCCTTTTTCTGCGTACTTTTGGATCTTGATGATCCTGAATAGTGATATCCTACGAATATATTGTGGTTGCTGTGAAAATTAAGGGAGAAAACCATCTGATTTTGTAGGTAATCTTGAACATCTGTAATCCTGAAAAAGTAACGGCACCCTGTGCCATTTCACCAGGAGCGGCAGTAGTCTGCTGGCTGGTAGGCACAAGCAGGAGTGGGAGAGTGAATGGTCCCTTCCTGAGAAAACGCGGTATGCCCTTATTAAGTGGAATCACTGCCCTGCCGGCAGTGATTTTTGTCATCTCTTTTCGGACAGATTACCAGGCTAAAAGCAAGTACACCCCTTCAAACAGGGCTTTCACTTTCCACTGTAGTGTATTCATGTGTGATATTAGCTATCTGATTCTATCGTGCCCAGGTCTATTTAGTTTAGTTTTGGGATACAACACGGAGACAGGCCATTTGGCCCACCAAGTCCGCATCTACTAGCGATCCACGCACACTTACACTATTCTACACATACTATGGACAATTTACCTTTATACCAAGCCAATTAACCTACTAACTTGAATGTCTTTGTGGTGGAGGAAATTTAAGATCTCAGAGAAAACCCACGCAGGTCACAGAGAACGTACAAACTCCATACAGACAAGCACCTGTAGTCAGGATCGATCCCTAGTCTCTGGCACTGTAAAACAGGAGCTCCACAGCTATGCCACCATGCCGTTCTCGGACAACAGTTGGAAACAGACAGATGGAATTGGACAGCACGCTCTTATTAGAAATAATGGGCTTGGCTCATAGTCTTGTGAGAAGATGCTGCTGGACTACTCCATGCTCTTTGATAGTAGTTAGGATGTTGGGCAGGTATTATATTGTGTACTTCCATTAGCTGTCTCATAAAAGTACTTAGCTGTATTCTGTGCAGCAGAATGTATGTCACCTTGCGTTTATGACTTGATATATGACTATTCTTGTCCCCCTGCCTGCTTGTGACCACTCGTGTCTGTTGTCTCTCAATGTGTCCTGTGTGCTACTTTAAATTATGCAGTTACAGTGTCTTATGTGGTAGCTGTGAAGTTATGCTTACATCGTCACTGTCTTCTGCCATTATTATGTATCTGAAAAGAAAAATACAAGAGTATACATGTGGCACAAGAAAGCTCAAATTTACTCACTCTGCAAATTATTGATCAGAATAGGGTATAAGTTGAGCAGCTGGTGGTGGGACATCAGAAGAATTGAGTGAGAGAATACATTGCCTTCAGTGGGTTCTGTTTCCCCATCTTCAGGCTCAACAACAGACATTCCAGTCCTGATGAGAACTATCTCTGGAGGGTCAGGATATGTGCAGTTGTCTTCCTCCATTTAACCCTTGCAGCCTCCGGTTGTGCACCATCTTGTTCGACACAAAGAAAGAAGGATATTATTAATGGTCAGGTAATCAGTTTTGGCAATGTGATTGCATATTAGGCAAGATGTGCAAGCTGTAAGCTTGAAGTATGAGGTTTACAGCAGTGCTTGGAATGCCATGGAGCATAAGAATATCATAGAATTGTTACCGTACAAAAGGAGGCCTTTTAGCCCGTCATATTCATGCTAACTTTCTTCCAGAGCAACTTGTGTATTCCACTGATGGACCTTCTCACTGTGGCCATGGAATTTTTTCTGCTTTGCTTATATGCCTCAATGGAGGCAGAAGAAACTGTAGATGTTGGAATCTTGAGCAGGTCAGGCAGCATATGTGCAGGATGACGTTTTGAGTCGGGACCCTTCTTCAGACATGGCATTCTTGAGTATCTGAAGATAGGCACAAGGGTAAGGATGTGGCACAAGAAAGAGCTCAAAGTTGCTCAATCAACAAATTGTAGATCAGAAGAGGGTAGAGGTTTGGTGTATGAAGAAGGTCTATGTCTATTTACCTTCATGGATGCTGCCTGGCATGGTGAGCCTAGAAACATAGAAATTAGGTGCAGGAGTAGGCCATTCGGCCCTTCGAGCCTGCACCGCCATTCAATATGATCATGGCTGATCATCAACTCAGTATCCCGTACCTGCCTTCTCTCCATACCCTCTGATCCCCTTGGCCACAAGGGCCACATCTAACTCCCTCTTAAATATAGCCAATGAACTGGCCTCAACTACCCTCTGTGGCAGAGAGTTCCAGAGATTCACCACTCTCTGTGTGAAAAAAGTTCTCCTCATCTCGGTTTTAAAGGATTTCCCCCTTATCCTTAAGCTGTGACCCCTTGTCCTGGACTTCCCCAACATCGGGAACAATCTTCCTGCATCTAGCCTGTCCAACCCCTTAAGAATTTTGTAAGTTTCTATAAGATCCCCTCTCAATCTCCTAAATTCTAGAGAGTATAAACCAAGGCTATCAAGTCTTTCTTCATAAGACAGTCCTGACATCCCAGGAATCAGTCTGGTGAACCTTCACTGCACTCCCTCTATGGCAATAATGTCCTTCCTCAGATTTGGAGACCAAAACTGCACGCAATATTCCAGGTGTGGTCTCACCAAGACCCTGTACAACTGCAGTAGAACCTCCCTGCTCCTATACGCAAATCCTCTTGCTATGAAAGCCAACACACCATTCGCTTTCTTTACTGCCTGCTGCACCTGCATGCCTACCTTCAATGACTGGTGTACCATGACACCCAGGTCTCGCTGCATCTCCCCCTTTCCCAATCGGCCACCATTTAGATAATAGTCTGCTTTCCCTTTTTTTGCCACCAATATGGATAACCTCACATTTATCCACATTATACTGCATCTGCCAAACATTTGCCCACTCACCCAGCCTATCCAAGTCACCTTGCAGTCTCCTAGCATCCTCCTCACACCTAACACTGCCCCCCAGCTTAGTGTCATCCGTAAACTTGGAGATATTGCCTTCAATTCCCTCATCCAGATCATTAATATATATTGTAAATAGCTGGGGTCCCAGTACTGAGCCTTGCGGTACCCCACTAGTCACTGCCTGCCATTGTGAAATTGACCCGTTTACTCCTACTCTTTGCTTCCTGTTTGCCAGCCAGTTCTCTATCCACGTCAATACAGGTGCACAACCTTTTATCCGGTGTTCCGGAAACCGGAAAACTCCGAAAACCGGCCATTTTTTCCAGGATGTCGTCTGCACACAAAAGCTCGCGTTTGGCGCCAAACTTGACCCGAAACGACCCCCACGGTCAACCCAGGTCTGTACTACTGTAGCGGCTGCCTCCTCCCCGGAGACCGGGGAGGCACTTAAACATCTGTAAATCATTGCTTAAATGTTAGTCAGTTAGTTTGGAGGGCTTTTATGTGAAGGGGGGGTTGAAGGGGTAAACTTTAATTCTTAGTCTCCTACCTGGTCGGAGAGACGGGGAGCGGTCACGCTGTGGCCAACAACTCCCAGCTGGGGCTGCGGGCGGCGCCGGTTGTAGCTCCGACCCCGGCAACTCTACCCCTGGCTGCGAGGCGCTCCAAATCCAGCACCACCCGCGGCCGGACGCCCCCCACCCCAGCTCCGCAAATGTTGGGAGTCGGCGGCATCGCAGTGCTGGGATATCAGCGGGAAGCGGGCAATGCCTTACCGGGTCGCCGTGCGGTAAGCTCCAGGGCGCGGAGGCCGCCTTCTCCCAACATTCGCGGAGCTGGGACTGCGGGCGTCCGACCGCGGGTGGCGCTGGATTTGGAGCGCCTCGCAGCCAGGGGTAGAGTTGCCGGGGTCGGAGCTACAACCGGCGCCGCCCGTGGCCGGACGGAGCCCCCAGCTCCGCGATGTTGGGAGTCGCCGACCAGGTTGGGGACTAAGAATTAAAGTTTACCCCTTCACCCACCCACCCCACCACCACCACCACATAAAATCCCTCCAAACTAACTGACTAACATTTATGCAATGATTTACAATGATTCCCCGGTCTCCGGGGAGGAGGCAGTCGCTCCAGACTTTTCAAGCCGCCCGCGCTACCTACCTAATCTACGCTAAAAATCTTCCATTCGGAAATCCGAAAATGTCCGAAATCCGACAAGTGTCTGGTCCCAAGGCTTTCGGATAAAAGGTTGTGCACCTGTACTGAACCCCCAATGCCATGTGCTTTAAGTTTGTATACTAATCTCTTATGTGGGACCTTGTCGAAAGCCTTCTGGAAGTCCAGATACACCACATCCACTGGTTCTCCCCTATCCACGCTACAAGTTACATCCTCGAAAAATTCTATAAGATTCGTCAGACATGATTTACCTATCGTAAATCCCTGCTGACTTTGTCCAATGATTTCACCACTTTCCAAATGTGCTGCTATCCCATCTTTAATAACTGACTCTAGCAGTTTCCCCACTACCGATGTTAGACTAACTGGTCTGTAATTCCCCGTTTTCTCTCTCCCTCCCTTCTTAAAAAGTGGGGTTACGTTTGCTACCCGCCAATCCTCTGGAACTACTCCAGAATCTAAAGAGTTTTGAAAGATTATTATTAATGCATCCACTATTTCTGGAGCTACTTCCTTAAGTACTCTGGGATGCAGCCTATCTGGCCCTGGGGATTTATCGGCCTTTAATCCATTCAATTTACCCAACACCACTTCCCGACTAACCTGGATTTCACTCAATTCCTTCAACTCCTTTGACCCGCGGGCCCCTGCTATTCCCGGCAGATTATTTATGTCTTCCTTAGTGAAGACTGAACCAAAGTAGTTATTCAATTGGTCCGCCATATCCTGGTTCCCCATGATCAACTCACCTGTTTCTGACTGCAAGGGACCTACATTTGTTTTAACTAATCTCTTTCTTTTCACATATCTATAAAAACTTTTGCAGTCAGTTTTTATGTTCCCTGCCAGTTTTCTTTCATAATCCATTTTTCCTTTCCTAATTAAGCCATTCGTCCTCCTCTGCTGGTCTCTGAATTTCTCCCAGTCCTCCGGTATGCTGCTTTTTCTGGCTAGTTTGTACGCATCATCCTTTGCTTTGATACTATCCCTGATTTCCCTTGTTATCCACGGATGTACTACCTTCCCTGATTTATTCTTTTGCCAAACTGGGATGAACAATTTTTGTAGTTCATCCATGCAGTCTTTAAATGCCTTCCATTGCATATCCACCGTCAACCCTTTTAGAATTAATTGCCAGTCAATCTTGGCCAATTCACGTCTCATACCCTCAAAGTTACCTTTCTTTAAGTTCAAAACCATTGTTTCTGAATTAACAATGTCACTCTCCATCCTAATGAAGAACTCAACCATATTATGGTCACTCTTGCCCAAGGGGCCACGCACAACAAGACTACTAACTAACCCTTCCTCATTACTCAATACCCAGTCTAAAATAGCCAGCTCTCTCGTTGGTTCCTCTACATGTTGATTTAGATAACTATCCCGCATATATTCCAAGAAATCCTCTTCCTCAGCACCCCTGCCAATTTGATTCACCCAATCTATATGTAGATTGAAGTCACCCATTATAACTGCTTTGCCTTTGTTGCAAGCATTTCTAATTTCCTGTTTGATACCATCTCCAACTTCACTACTACTGTTAGGTGGCCTGTACACAACACCCACCAGCGTTTTCTGCCCCTTAGTGTTTCGCAGCTCTACCCATACCGATTCCACATCCTCCAAACTAATGTCCTTCCTTTCCATTGCGTTAATCTCCTCTCTAACCAGCAACACTACCCCACCTCCTTTTCCTTTCTCTCTATCCCTCCTGAATATTGAATATCCCTGGATGTTCAGCTCCCAGCCTTGGTCACCCTGGAGCCATGTCTCCGTGATCCCAACTATATCATAATCATTAATGGCTATCTGCACGTTCAACTCATCCACCTTATTACGAATACTCCTTGCATTGAGACACAAAGCCTTCAGGCTTGTTTTTACAACGCTCTTACCCCTTATACAATTATGTTGAAAAGTGGCCCTTTTTGATTTTTGCCCTGGTTTTGTCTGCCTGCCACTTTTACTTTTCACCTTGCTACCTATTGCTTCTACCTTCATTTTACACCCCCCTGCCTCTCTGCTCTTGTACCCATCCCCCTGCCACATTAGTTTAAATCATCCCCGACAGCCTCTAGCATTTTGTTTTTTATCTATCTTATTGCCTCTTGAAAGTCACAATGGTACTTGCCTCCACCAGTGCAGTCCGTGCATTCTAGATTCCAAATAGAAGTTTTTCCTCATGTCACTGTTAAACCTTTTTTTTTACCCTGTGACCTCTAGTCCTTGACTACCTGCACAAAAAGAGCGACTATTTTCTTTGCAATTTTCATTTTCATTTCCTTTTTCCTTTTTGCTTTTAGACAATAGGTGCAGGAGTAGGCCATTCGGCCCTTCGAGCCAGCACCACCATTCAATGTGATCATGGCTGATCATCCCCAATCAGTACCCCATTCCTGCCTTCTCCCCATATCCCCTGACTCCGCTATCTTTAAGAGCTCTCTCTTGTAAGTATCCAGAGAACCGGCCTCCACCGCCCTCTGAGGCAGAGAATTCCACAGACTCGCAACTCTCTGTGTGAAAAAGTGTTTCCTCATCTCCGTTCTAAACAGCTTACCCCTTATTCTTAAACAGTGGCCCTTGGTTCTGGGCTCTCCCAACATCGGGAAGATATTTCCTGCCTCTAGCATGTCCAAACCTTTAATAATCTTATATGTTTCAATAAGATATCCTCTCATCCTTCTAAACTCCAGAGTATATAAACCCAGCCGCACCATTCTCTCAGCGTATGACAGTCTTGCCATCCCGAGAATTAACATTGTAAACCTACGCTGCACTCCCTCAATAACAATAATGCCCTTCTTCAGATTAGGGGACCAAAACTGTACACAATACTCCAGGTGTGGTCTCACTAGGGCCCTATACAATTGCAGAAGGACCTCTTTGTTCCTATACTCAACCTTTTGTTATGAAGGCCAACTGGCCATTCACTTTCTTCACTGCCTGCTGTATCTGCATGCTTACTTTCATTGACTCATGAACAAGGACCCCCAGATCCCGTTGTACTTCCCCTTTTCCCAACTTGACACCATTTAAATAATTATCTGCCTTCCTGTTTTGGCTACCAAAGTGGATAACCTCACATTTATCCATATTAAACTGCATTTGCCATGCATCTGCCCACTCACCCAACCTGTCCAAGTCACCGTGCATTCTCATAGCATCATCCTCACAATTCACACTGTCACCCAGCTTTGTAATCACTCTGATTATCATTGATATTTACAACCCAATATTTTTCTTAAGGAGCCTTTATTTTACTTTATCTTGCTTTGCCTCTCTTTTGTCAATCAGGTAGCTCTGGACTTTTCAAATATTCGTCCTTTATTCCTGATGGATCAGGTGCAGTTGGTAAATCCCATCTCTTGCTTAAAGTCAGCTCATTTGTGCAGTAATAATTTTGTCTGTCAACCACTTGTTCCAATGAACCTTTGCCAGATCTGTTCTTATCTCATTATAGTTGGCTTTCCTTCAATAAATTACATTTAACTTTGAACAACTACTTTTCTATAACCAACCTAAATCTTATTATATACGCACTGTGCTGGAGCAACTCAGTGGGTCAGGCAACATCTCCAGGTCTGAACCCTACTTCCAGTCTAAAGAATGATGCTAATAGGGAATGCGAAGATAGACACAAAGTGCTGGAGGGACTCAGCAGGTCAGGCAGCATCTCTGGAGAGAAAGGATGGGTGACATTTTGGGTTGGAACCCTTCTTCAGACAGTCCGTTTTCCTGTCTTCTGATCCTAAATACCACATTATTTTCACCACAGATGCTGCCTGACCCGTTAGGTAACTCCAGGACATTGTGTCTATCTTTGGTATAAACCAGCATCTGCAGTTCCTTTCGATATATGATCACTTTCTGCCACATATTTCAGCAGGTGTCTGGATAGTCTCCTGGCTTTCTGAGATACAAAACATCTCTCTTACTTTGTCTTCTTTATCCAGGTCTTTAATGCTGTGAACAAAAGGCCAGTTATTAATCTCTCCTTTTTGGCATTTTTAATTATTTCCCATTTCAACAAAACCTACCAGGCCCTGCTCCCATTATATTACAGAACACTTTATGGGGTGCTGGTGCTAGCACCTCATAATATTGGTCCTGTTGCAAATGCTTTAAGCCAGAACAAACTAGTAAGGCTGGATGTTGTCATCATGATTAGCAGCTGGCAAAAGTTAGGATCTGCCGGAATTGCACAGATTAATCAATAAATCACAAACCCTGCAGCTGTTTTTGGCTGATTTAAAATGTACCTCCACCAAATGTAATCATTTAGACAGCAATATTTTCCATCGTATATGCTCGATGGGTAAGGTGATTTTTTGAGAGCAGTATTCTGCCATGAGAAGTGAAGGCCGTGTGTTTTACAAAGAGTAGTCGCCAATGTTCTTGCCCCAGGTGGTTTTGTGTACCAAGATTATTATCTATTATTTCTTTAGGAAGTGTCCATTTTCTGTCAAAACAAACCTCAAAAGCATGGCGTTTGTTCAGAACTGGTTAACCATGCTGATTGGGCACCCGTTCTCTGTGTGAGTGAAAGTTTACTTCTCAAATTGTTTTCAGCTATTATTTGTGCTGCACATAGGACATTATATTCCGAGTGTCACATTTTCCAGGTTCTTGTTCTGAATGCAGATGTTGCAAAGCAAGATGGAAACGCGATGTTTCAGAAGAATTATGTTTTGTAATTAATGAATTGTGATATTAGGAAATGGCAGAGCAAAGAGTCAAACACATACACAAATTCAATTTAGGACATGCTAAGAAATTGAGCAATTTGTGTCTATTCACTTGCGTTTGTTTCAAAAATTTACAATTTTAGTTCTGCCATTCATAGTAACAAACACATGCACGTACGTTGGACTTCTGAATTTTATGGTACTCTTTCACATGTACAGATGTTCATATGTTGGGCGCTTATACAGTGCCCTTCATAATGTTTGGGACAAAGACTAAGTGCAACCACATGTTTTTTTTTCTATACAAATCTCAAATTGTGGAGCACAGAGGCAAATAAATAAATGATGGGTCTTTGTCCCAAACATTATGGAGGGCACTGTAACTCTGGAGCCTGTATTGGTGTGAGGCTGTGTTTGGAAATCGTATGAATTTGGAAGTTGAGAGATTTTTGTTTAATCTAAAGTTATTATTTGTTATTTCTTTATGAAAAAATAAGTTGAATTTAGCACTGTCCTTTCTGCCATTCATATAATTAATTTTTATTACACGTCAAGTTTTGTTTTGTTTGTACAGAACAACTGTACTTCATTTACCAACGATCAGCAATTTTGAAATTGATTTCTTGTAATTATAGAACATTCTTTTATGTTGTCATTTTATGGATGATAACTCTTATTCCAAATTATCAAATATTATCTTTTGAGGTTTCTTACAAATGACTTCATACTTTCAAAGATACAGGCTGTTCCTGGATAAAAAAATAGGTACAGGTTACTGATGCCTATAAATTGCAAAATGCACAAAATTACTCTATGATTACTATACATTCATTGAATGGAGAGAAATAAACTAGTTCTGCCATTTGTAGAACAAAGGCACGCATATACATTCGTCTTCTAAATTTAATAATTTTATGGATGCTCTTTCACAGGGAATATGTCCATACGTTGGGTGTTCTTAACTCGGAAGGTCTGTACTAGTATGATGCGGGGTTTGGAAATCCTGATCACCAACATGTAAATCTGTTTGTGATGCCATGGTGTCAACTCTAAACTCTTTTATTTCTTGTAACATTTATTTTGAAGGATCTCTGTATGCTTGTATTATAAGAACTTTTTCATGTTCCCATTTTCTTTAGTATTTCTGTCAGCAGAGGACTGTAAACTTTTGGTTGCAGTTCAATTCCGTAAATAGCCAATATTTCATTGAACAACCACAACTTTCTCAAGTTGGAAATTTCCATGAAGCGCAAAAATCAAATGTTAGTTGAAAGATTTTTTTGTAAAATGTTGTATATCGTAAATTAATCTTTACTAAAAGTCTGTTCGAAATAGCTTAATGGTTACATTCCTGGACTAAGTGTCCAGATATCTGGACTGTTGATGCAGAGATTGTTTTTGAATCATTAGGATGCTCATTGAGTCTAAGATGACCCCCTGCAGAGCAGTCCATTTAGTCTTATTGCCCATTCACACCCCGTGGATTATTTTATTCCTTAAATTCCAACCCAATTCCTTTCTCAAATTTGTTATTGATTTTATTCAACCTCCCTTGCATATCATGAGTTCTAGATCATTGTCACACTTTGTATAAAAGCAAGTTGTATTTTCACCTATGTTGTCCTGTATTCTTGCCCTTCACCTTAAAAACTTGTCATAGTCTTTGAATTATCCAACTGTGTGGTAATGCTTCTCTTACTTTGACCTATATATACCTTCAAGAGCCTATGTACCTCTTTGAAGTCTCCTTTTAACCTTCTTGGTTCCCAGCTACATATTCCCAACTTCTCCAGTTTAAATCTGTAGCTGAAATCTCTCATCACTAGAGACGTTCTAGTGAACTGTTCTGCATTCTTTGGGATCTTTACATGCTTACTGAGGTGTGGTGAGCAGAGTTGGGTACAGTGTTCCAATTGTGATCTAACTGGAATTTAACTGAATTCAATTTGATCCCAGTATGGCAGCTGAGGAATTTAAGTAATGAATAACCTAGTACCAGTATGAAACTGCAAGTTAATTGTAAAAGCCAATCTGGTTCATGGGTGCTCCTCAAGCAAAAAAAAACTGCTGCCCTCAACTGGTGTAACCAGACTCACAAATGTGGTTGACCCTTTAACTGTTTCTCAGTTGGAGTAGAACAGTCCATGGCTGACTTGCCACTGATGAACAACGTTTAAAAAAAAAAAATCTACGTTTAAGATGTATTTTAAAAATATTCTGCAAAAATGATAAAAGTTCTGATTGGAACTAAATTAGCACTCACTTTACCATTATGAGTGGCTATCAATTGTTTTACAGGAACATTTTCCATAATGTGGACAAGCCCTCAGTTCTTTTGGGATCTTGCACTAGGAAAATTCTTCATAGAACATTCATTTTAGGGATTGGAACAGTGGTTTCTTTGGATGGAGAAATTTGAAAAAAACATGGTCACCTGAAATGTGCTTCCACATTTAACAATAAAAATGCTGTTCTTGTTTACAAAAGATGCTCATGTTTTAATCTCTTTCAGCTGTTACACAGATTGGTTACATAACAGTTGGTAACAGACATAATAAAAATGGAGACAGAATACCAAGATTTGGGGCAGTAACAGAGTAATACAATGTTATAGTCCTTTTTTAATGGCTTTTCAGCATGAGGTGATAAAGAATGAAATGCTTGTCACTCCTAAACATCACTCATTCGGGTCAATATTTCATTGCTCGTCTTGAAAGAGGCAGAGAAACAATGTCGCTGGATTTGGTAAGGATTCATTCTCCGTATCTTTGCTGTGAACTGTTGGTTTCTTAACAGCATATGGCACAGCTTTGCATCTGGTTGACTGTTGACCTGACTTCTTTGTAGCCTGTTTAGCCTCTCTGTTGCCAGATGGAGTTCACTCTGCCTGCAGATGTGAATGGAAAGGTGTGGGCTGTCACTGATCTGAATGGCAGTTCACCAGGGGATAACAAAAACTACATAGACAAAAGGATGCCCTGTGGGAGAATTGCAATTTTGATGTTTTGGATACAGCAAAATACTGCAGCAATGGAACACATCCCGACAATCTCATCAAAAAAACATAAACAAGGACGAGCCTCAATACTGCTGCTAGTCGTATTATGGACCTCATTATAGCACTTGTGTGTACAGTGCACTAAGATGCGCTGGATGCTCATGTTATTAGGTCGGTACAAAAGAGAGTGTTATAATAGCATCATAAAACAGAAAATGATACCAATCAGCATGTCAGGCAACACCTTCGGAGAAAGAAGAATTTATATTTCAGGACAACGATCCTATGGAACATGAAGAATAAGTATATTGTACTATTGTAAAAAAAAGTATTTTAAAGAACAGTAGACAGACTGAAGGGGCTCCAATTTAAATATAATTTCAAAAGCTGTCCGAAACATTTCTCTGGTATTGCCAGATAACTTAAATGTGCATTAGTCATAAAATGACTTAAACACAAAGGCTGTGGAAAGTTGTACAGCTGCTGTATAACATTGTCTTTGTGGGTGTTTTCATGTGTTCTGTATAAAGTCTTCACAAAGTATAGAAAAGAATATATGCAATGGCAGAATGGAATGAATACTGTGGTTGATCAACAGGGAGTGAAAAACAACTTTCACTCTTTTGCCTTGTAAATCCCTTGTAAAGATTGCCATCTGGTGGCCTGATCAAAAAATATAATTCAGTTAGATGTAGATCCAGTTGTAAAACCAACCTTTCCAGGCAATGTAACAAAATATATTAAATAACATATCTTTGATATTTATAATTCAAGTTCGTTTCAAATGGAATTTGTGTTGTATTTCAAATGGATTTTAAATGTTAACTCAAATAAAATTAAGCATATTTAAATAGAAATTAAAAGCATAGAAATAAGTAGATTTTTTTAAACAATCAAAATGGGATGAAAATTAAACAAATTTCAAATCCAATGTTTTGTGATAGGAGGATACAGACTTTGTTCATCAGTTATTCCATTTAAAATTGTGAAGCTAGAGGAAGGAATTCAGGTGAGGTACAGGGGTTTACAGGTACATCTCCAGTTTAAATTCCATTTGGAATATTTTGGAGGACCAAGAACCAAGACGAAGATAGAATGTGGGGGAGACATGGTTAGCAACTGGGAGATCCACTAGGCCTTGGCAGACCAAGCACAAGTGTGATATTCCTGATATAGCCATTATACAAGAGGCTATATCAGGAATAATTTTACTGCTCCAGGATTGTACAGGGTTTAAATTTGTTGCATTAGATTTTGATAAGTACAGTTGCATTTTTGTTGATTTACTGTGAATGTTTTTCTAAGGTTCAACACCAGAGATTAAATGAAAGCCACATTCATATGATTCAGTGCATTTTCAAATGTTTTTATATGGAATGAACAGGCAGTGGATGCTTTAGCTGTGAGTACAATAACAATGATTAAAGTCATTAAGACAGGTGCATGCATAGGAAGGGTTTAGAGGGATATGGGCCAAATTCAGAAAAATGGGACTAACTCGGATAGATATCTTGTTTGGCATGGACAAAGTGGGCTTAGGACCTGTTTCCATGCTACATAACTGACTCTATTCCAGGATATAACTAGAGAGCCTAATTTTTTAAAAACTTATCTCCACTTGTTTTATCTTTACTTGTGATCAAAATATGCTGTGATGGCTTTGGGCCCAAGAAAGATTAGTTCAAAATATAAGTTCAAAAGTTGTTGCTCGTACCTGACCAGACCAATTACATGAGCCCAATAATAAGGGCAACATTGCTTATCTTGTCATCCTCAAGACTTCTAACGTGTGGCAAGTGATGGCCCCATTATGTTACCAAGGCTCTAATATAAGCTTTTAAAGGACCAACTCCCTTCAAGTGTAGGGTATGCACTGTTTGATGAAACCACAACAGCCTTGTAAATAAATTTGTAGCCTTACTTTTAGCTAAAAGATTGTAATGATTGTAGGACAAATTGCCGAAGTGTTTATCAGTGTTTTTTGTATCCCATTCAATGGTTCAGTGTACCAGTTGCATCCCCAGCATGCTCAGCAAGTGGTTTATTTTGAAATCTTTGACTGATTAACTCCGTCAACATAAATTGCTCATTGTTCTGATGTGACTCACTATATTTTGGTGGACAAGCAATACTTCAAACAATTTTGCACCTTACATCTAGAATAGGCTGAATTTTGATCAGTTATTTTCATCATATTGTCAGTTCCGCCCAGTCTGATGTTAGTGAATTTGGACAGTGTTTTACAATTATGGAATATAATTTTAAAATTATTTTGAATTGGGTTAGCATTTGAATTTTGAGTGTTTTTGCACTCTATGGAGACTGATTCAGACTGGATGTTTCCAATAAATATTTGGTTGATATGCATGCTTGGTTGGCCATTTTTAAGCCATAAATATGTTAAATGTTCATTGACATGCAGATTGAAGTGACATTGATTGAATATTAGAAAATTCCCAAATGTTATTGAGTACAGAACAGTTATTAAAACTAGAAATGCAAAAGAACATCTGAAACTGTAATAAAGGTTTAAATAATTGGATAGGGCTCTTAAAAATAGTGGAGTCAGGGGATATGGGGAGAAGGCAGGAATGGTGTACTGATTGGGGATGATCAGCCATGATCACATTGAATAGCAGTGCTGGCTCAAAGATCCGAATGGCCTACTCCTGCACCTATTGTCTATAAATACAACTGTGTGCTTATTTATCACTTTGTCTTTGTTTACAGACTAATCGCTATTTTCAGTATTGAAAATACTGGAAAACTGTTTGATGTTTATGTCAGATAAATTAAGGAAAAGGATATTCAAGAATTCAAAACAAATAAATGGTAAACAAAGCTTATTTTAATCTGAAGAAGTGCCTTGACCCGAAACGTTACCCATCCCTTCTCTCCAGGGATGCTACCTGTCCCGCTGAGTTACTCCAGCATTTTGTGATATATGTTATTTCAATAATCTGGCCTTCGTGGAAACAGATATCCATCCTCGATTTTCTACTGTCCAACCCTCTCCCCACTACCAAGAATGCACATTAACTATTAAAAAGGGAGAAATAAAACTTGTTAAATCTACATTTTGAACTTCTTCCAATTTATTTTAATAACATATTCCTGTTTTCTCATAATTTTGATTGTCCAGTAATTTGAGCTCTGAAATTATAATGAGATAAAACAGGAAGTAATCTTTCCTTCATATTAAATTAAAAGGTAATTTGAAGTTGGTAGCGTTTTATTAAGAGGAGATGTAAAAGTGTGCATACAGTGCCCTCCATATTGTTTGAGACAAAGACCCATCATTTATTTATTTGCCTCTGTACTACACAATTTGAGATTTGTAATAGAAAAAATCACATGTGGTTAAAGAGCACTTTGTCAGATTTTAATAAAGGCCATTTTTATTCATTTTGGTTTCACCAACTGTGTTTATACATAGTCGTCCCCCGTCCCCCCTCCCATTTCAGGGCACCATAATGTTTGGGACACATGGCTTCACAGACCTTTCTAATTGCTCAGGTGTGTTTAATTGCCTCATTAGTGCAGGTAGAAGAGAGCTCTCAGTACCTAGTCTTTCCTCCAGTCTTTGCATCACCTCTGGAAACTTTTATTGCTGTTTATCAACATGAGGACCAAAGTTGTGTCAAAGAAAGTCATCAAAGCCATTATGAGACTGAGAAACACGAATAAAACTATTAGCCAAACCTTAGGCTTACCAAAATAAACCGTTTGGAACATCATTAAGAAGAAAGAGAGCACTGGTGAGCTTACTAATCGCAAAGGGACTGGCAGGTCAAGGAAGACCTCCACATCTGATGACAGAAGAATTCTCTCTATAACAAAGAAAAATCCCCAAGTCCGACAGATCAGAAACACTCTTCAGGAGTCAGGTGTGGATTTGTCAATGACTACTGTCCACAGAAGACTTCATGAACAGAAATACAGAGGCTACACTGCAAGATGCAAACCACTGATTAGCCACAAAAATAGGATGGCCAGGTTACAGTTTTCCAAGAAGTACTTAAAAGAACAACCACAGTTCTGGGAAAAAGGTCTTGTAGACAGATGAGACAAATATTAATTTATATCAGAGTGATGGCAAGAGCAAAGTATGGAGGAGAGAAGGAACAGCCCAAGATCCAAAGCATACCATCTCATTTGTGAAACATGGTGGTGGGGGTGTTATGGCCTGGGCATGTATGGCTGCTGAAGGTACTGACTCGCATATCGTCATTGATGATACAACTGCTGATGGTAGTAGCATAATAAATTCTGAAGTGTATGGACACATCCTATCTGCTCAAGTTCAAACAAATGCCTCAAAACTCATTGGCCAGCGGTTCATTCTACAGCAAGACAATGATCCCAAATATACTGCTAAAGCAACAAAGGAGTTTTTCAAAGCTGCTAAAAATGGTAAATTCTTGAGTGGTCAAATCAATCACCCAATCTGAACCCATTGAGCATGACTTTTATATGCTGAAGAGAAAAGGAAGGGCTACTAGCCCCCAAAACAAGCATAAGCTAAAGATGGTCGCAATACAGGCCTGGCTGAGCATCACCAGAGAAGACACCCAGTAACTGATTGTTTAAGAAGGAACTGCAGATGCTGGAGAATGGAAGGTTACACAAAAAAGCTGGAGAAACTCAGCGGGTGCAGCAGCATCTATGGAGCGAAGGAAATAGGCAACGTTTCGGGCCAAAACCCTTCTTCAGACTGATCGGGGGCGGGGGTGGGCGGGGACAAGAAAGGAAAAAGGAGGAGGAGCCCGAAAGGCTGGGGGATGGGAGGAGACAGCAGGGGGACTGAGGAAGGGGAGGAGACAGCAAGGACTAACAAAATTGGGAGAATTCGATGTTCATGCCCCCTGGATGCAGACTCCCCAAACGGAATATGAGGTGCTGTTCCTCCAATTTCCGGTGCTGCTCGCTGTGGCCATGGAGGAGACCCAGGACAGAGAGGTCGGAGACGGAGTGGGAGGGGGAGTTGAAGTGCTGAGCCACCGGGAGGTCAGCTTGGTTATTGCGGACCGAGCGGAGGTGTTCGGCGAAACGATCGCCCAACCTCCGCTTGGTCTCACCGATATAGATCTGCTGACATCTAGAGCAGCAGACGCAATAGATGAGGTTGGAAGAGATGCAGGTAAACCTCTGTCACACCTGGAACGATTGCTTGGGTCCTTGAACGGAGTCGAGGGGGGAGGTAAAGGGACAAGTGTTGCATCTCTTGCGGTTGCAAGGGAAAGTGCCCGGGGAGGGGGTGGTACGAGAGGGAAGGGAAGAATTGACAAGGGAGTTATGGAGGGAGCGGTCTTTGCGGAAGGCAGATATAGGGGGAGATGGGAAGATGTGGCGAGTGGTGGGGTCACGTTGGAGGTGGCGAAACTGACGGAGGATTACTTTTTGTATGTGACGGCTGGTGGGGTGAAAGGTGAGGACTAGGGGGACTCGGCCCTTGTTGCGAGTGGGGGGATGTGGAGAGAGAGCAGTGTTGCGGGGTATGGAAGAGACCCTGGTGCGAGCCTCATTTATGGTGGAGGAGGGGAACCCCCGTTCCCTGAATAATGAGGACATTTCAGATGTCCTGGTGTGGAACGCCTCATCCGTGGAGCAGATGCAGCGTAGACGGAGGAATTGGGAGTAGGGGATGGAGTCCTTACAGGAAGCAGGGTGGGAAGAAGTGTAGTCCAGATAGCCATGGGAGTCAGTGGGTTTATAGTGTATGTCGGTCAGAAGTCTATCACTTGCAATGGAGATAGTGAGGTCAAGGAATGGTAGGGAAGTGTCGGAAATGGTCCATAGAAACATAGAAACATAGAAATTAGGTGCAGGAGTAGGCCATTCGGCCCTTCGAGCCTGCACCACCATTTAATATGATCATGGCTGATCATCCAACTCAGTATCCCGTACCTGCCTTTTCTCCATACCCTCTGATCCCCTTGGCCATAAGGGCCACATCTAACTCCCTCTTAAATATAGCCAATGAACTGGCCTCAACTACCCGCTGTGGCAGAGAGTTCCAGAAATTCACCACTCTCTGTGTGAAAAAAGTTCTCCTCATCTCGGTTTTAAAGGATTTCCCCCTTATCCTTAAGCTGTGACCCCTTGTCCTGGACTTCCCCAACATCGGAAACAATCTTCCTGCATCTAGCCTGTCCAACCCCTTAAGAAGGTCCAGGTGTATTTGAGTGCCGGATGGAAGTTAGTGGTGAAGTGGATGAAGTCAGTCAGTTGTGTGCGGGTGCAGGAGGTGGCACCAAAGCAGTCGTCGAATGCAACAAAATACTAAACCAGGTAGACAAAAATGCTGGAGAAACTCAGCGGGTGAGGCAGCATCTATGGAGCAAAGGAATAGGTGACGTTTCGGGTCGACACCGTCTCGGCCCGAATCGTCACCTATTCCTTCGCTCCATAGATGCTGCCTCACCCGCTGAGTTTCTCCAGCACTTTTGTCTACCTTCGATTTTTCCAGCATCTGCAGTCTACTTTCATTTACATGACATGCTGTTTCCCAAACATTATGGTGCCCTGAAATGGGGGGGGACTATGTATAAACACTGCTGTGATTTCTACATGGTGAAACCAAAATGTAGAAAAATAGCTTTTATTAAAATCTGACAATGTGCACTTTAACCACATGTGATTTTTTTTTCTATTACAAATCTCAAATTGTGGATATAGAGGCAACTAAATAAATGATGGGTCTTTGTTCCAAACGTTATGGAGGGCACGGTATATGCTAAAGGTGCACACTCCAACATGCTTGGCAATCTGTAACAGATTATCGAAAACCATTTACTTTTGCAGCAAACTTTTATAAAATGCTACTTTAATGTCCTAGAGTTGAACATCATGGAAACTGTCCCTTCAGCTCTACTTTCCCCTCCCACTTTAAACCTATGCCCCATTGTTCTTGATTCTCCAATCCTGGGAAACGTATTGTCTGCATTCACTCTAATTGTGCCCCTTGTGATTTGTTTATATATCTCAATAAAATCACTCCCTAATTATCCTGTGCTCCGTCGAAGAAACTCCTCGCTTGCCAACCTCTCACAATGACTCAGTTCTGGCAACATTCTTGCAAACCTTTTCTGCACTCTTTGTAGCTTAATGCCATCTTTCTTATAGCAGTGTGACCAAAACTGAACACAATATTCCAAGTCGAGCCTCACTATCATCTTGTACAACCATAACATAATGTCCCAATTTCCATACTCAATACACTGAATGAAGAAGACCAGATGTCTAAAACGCCGCCTTTGCAAATTTCCACCACCATTCCAAAATAAGTTGTCAGTTTTGAAATGATTTTTGTTGTATTTTATACTGAGATTGATCAGTGTTCACAAGGACTAAGAATTTCCTTCAGTAAATGGGAAGTCTATGACAATCCTTGCCACTAGGTGGTACAGTGAGCAGTAAATGTCATTGTAGTCACCATTTAATTGTAGTGAACCTGTACGAGTGGAAAATTAACGTTATGTCAACAATATTTTCTTACAATTAGAATGATTGGATAGAATACTGTCATATGAGGAAAGATTGAAAAGACTAGGCTTGTATTCACTGGAGTTTAGAAGGATGAGGGGATGATCTTATAGAAATATATAAAATTATAAAAGGACCGGACAAGCTAGATGCAGGAAAATGTTCCCAATGTTGGGCGAGTCCAGAACCAGGGGCCACAGTTTTAGAATAAAGGGGAGGTCATTTAAGACTGAGGTGAGAAAAAACGTTTTCACCCAGAGAGTTGTGAATTTATGGAATTCCCTGCCACAGAGGGCAGTGGAGGCCAAGTCACTGGATGGATTTAAGAGAGAGTTAGATAGAGCTCTAGGGGTTAGTGAAGTCAAGGGATATGGGGAGAAGGCAGGCACAGGTTATTGATAGGGGACGATCAGCCATGATCACAATGAATGGCGGTGCTGGCTCGAAGGTCCGAATGGCCTCCTCCTGCACCTATTTTCTATGTAATAATAATTTGAGCCCCATGTGCTTGTAAATATCTAACCTATTAATTTCACTCCCATTCCCTGCCCCAGGACCTACCCAGGTCATAGAGCAGCGCCACGGCCTGGAACTCAGCTTGTTTCTCGTACTCGGCCTAGCCCTGGCTGTAGACTTCAGCCGTCAGCTCATCTTCGGGCTTGTCCCGGACCCAGGCTCGTCCTTGGTTCCAGCAGCGCTTCTTTCTCGGCCCCAGTCATGGCCCTATCCTAAGCCCCGGGCTTGGCCCTCACTCCAGCACCAGCACCACCATCCCCACCAGGCATCGGGCACCGGCAGCCGCCGCCACTCCTCGTTCACTCTGAGCGCTGGAGTGCCTGTCCCGTCCTGCCTTGCGAGTGCATTGGGATGTCACTCGGGGGTTTTTTTTTCCCGAAATGCGTGATTTTTCGGGCTGTTTTAAAACTTAAAATGATTAACAACTTTGGAAATATAGGTGGGAATGCGACGGGAAGATGTTTATCACCTCGACGGGAAAAATGGGAGGAGGATGTGTGAAAATGGGAAGGCTGTGACAGCGTTTGGAAGAAAATAGGAATTAACCAGATATTTATTCTCACACACACACACACACACACACACAACAAAGAGTTTTAGTAATTATGAGATATATATATATATTAAGAGTTTCCAATGGAAATATAACTGATTTTTTAACATAGTATTTAAATAATAGCAGTATTGTTGTGACGTTTAAAGTAAGTAATTTTAGTATTGAAGATGAAATGTAGACACCACATCACCATGCCATATATTAACAACTGACTTAAAACACCCCAGTATATATTAATATACAGTGTTATTGAACAGCGGGACCTTAGGGTCCAAATAAACAGTTCCCTGAAAGTGGTAGACAGTGATAAAGAAGGCGTATGGTATGCTTATTTTCATTGTCCAAGGCATTGAGTATAGGAGTTGGGATGTCTTGTTATTCTTGTACAAATCATTGGTCAGGCCACAGTTGAAGTATTCTAGTTGTCGTATTATAGAAAGGATGTGATTCAACTCAAGAAGATGCAGAAAAGAGTCACTAAAGTGTCGCCTGGTCTGGAGGGGTTGTAAGGAAAGAATGAAGTGGCTGAGTATTTTCTCTGGATCAAAGATCTGTGATATTGGAGGAATATGAAATTATGAGAGTGATAAATATGGTAGATGGTCAGTTGTCTTCCTAGGTTTAAAACAAAAGAACATAGGTTTACGGTGAGAGGGGAAAGATTTATAGAAGAGCTTGAGGAGCAGGTTTTTCCCCCACAGGGTGGTTGGAACATGAAATGAATTGCCAGTGGTAGAGATAGACACAATTACAACATTTAAAAAATATTTGGGCAGGTAGTTGATAGGAAGGGTTTAGGGGGATATAGATCTACAGGCAAATCTGATTAGCATTGGAAAATCAAATCACAAAATTATTTGTCAATGCACATCTTCATGGATGTGCATTGACAAAGCCTTGGTATTTCTGTGGAAATGACAATATATTCTTAAATAACACATTTATTCTCAACAGAATAAATGAGGCATTGAGAACAAATGAGTTGCTTACTCTGCAGTAATGCACAAAAAGAAGCATATGGCCCTTTGCCACCTCCTAAGTTTTGGTATTTGGCTTAGTTTAGATTCCGTTTAGGTTTCTGATATTTATTCCAATTTTTGTGATAGTGTACCTGTTATTCGAAATAGAACCCTTATTTGACACCCCCCCCCCCCCCTTTCCTGAGACCATGTCTGAGGAAAAAGCATTGAAAATATCTGATATTTTCCATTTAGCAGCTAATTCGCTCAATTCTGAGGTATTTCTACAAAGATTAATTGGCTATTATCACATTACTATTTCTTTGACAGTTTGCTAGTGCACATTGGCTGCTGTGCTTTCTATGTTGTAATAGTAGCAAAATATCATCAATATTACATTTGGTTGTAAAGTGCTCTGTTGTGAGCATGCCAAATTGTGGCATATGGGAAAAAAACTGGCAAGTGACTGGAAATACACGTCCCGAGGGCTTTTGAGTTAAGGCAGCCTGATTCAGAAATTTGTCTTGGCACGGTTTGTTTCGGTCTATAAATAGAAGCGCTGTTTGTCAAGACAAATGTGAGTACAGTGAGAAGAATAAGACCTGGATAAAACAGCCTATTTAAAGAAGAATGAAAAACACAAAAAGGCAAGATAGCTATTTAACCTGCATCATCATCTGCTAATATTGTTGATCCAAAGAGTGTGCTAATTTAATGGTCTGCATTTCACAGCAGATTAGCAATTTAACAGTTTTAGGTAAACAACTTCATTCAAACAAAATTCTGGCTTGAACTATCTGATAAGGTAATGTAACTTTATGAATGATTGAGGAAGATCAGTGTGTGCAATATCAATATTCTATATGTTCTAATGTTAAACCATTGCAAATGTCAGTGTTCTATTTATGATAATAATGTAATTAGAATTCAGATCAGCAAGACTATTTATTGTAGAAATTGTGTAAAATATTGGATATAATTGGGAAAATTGACCAGCAGTAGTTCTGAAGACAAAGCAGAAAATGATGAAACAAAGATTTTTAAAAAACATTGATCGAAAAGGGAATCACAAAAAAACAAATTGCTCTAATATTCTGATCAGTGACATGTAGTGATGGGAAAATAATTTCTAAGTTTCCTCTCATGTGTGCCCTTTCCTTTATCCCACCATCAGCAGCAACTACTGAGGCTCCAGTGTTCAACATGTTCTGCCTTTAAACATTCAGTTTTGTGTGGTGATTGAAGTCCTGAACGAGTATTGGAAAATCTAGACTGTCCCTTCAGCCATACAAACTTAAATCCCATTTCAACAGCTGGAGGATGTAAAGAGAATTATTTAAATCTGGAATAAAATGCTAGTGTCAGTGATGTTAACCATGAAACAACAAATGTGATTCACTATCTTATGAAGAAGAAAATCTACCATCCTTGGGGGTCCAATTCCACTGTAGTATTGCTGGTTTGCAACTGCCCTCTGATTTGCCCTTGCAAGCTACCCAATATACTTCGTGATGTATATGATGTATGATATGATATATATGATGTATATTAAAGGCCAGCCTTGTCAGTATTGCTCAAATACTCTGCGGGATAAATGAGATCAACTTTTTAGTTACATTCCCTGAAGTTTACTATATTTGCTTGGCATTTGTCAATGCATGATTGCACATTAAAGAACCTTGCATTGATACAGATAACTAAAGACCTTTCAAAATGAGTAAAATAGAGGACTTAACATTACACTCATAACTTCGATTAGTGGTGCACGGCTTTAATAGCAAGAATTGATAGCAAGAATCATTTAATCAACTTATTTGAGTATTAGAAATTCAATAATAATAGAGAAAATTGGTTCAATTTTTCAGAATGGCATATTATATATATTTTTTATCAGCAGCTGTTGTGAAGTTATGTTTTTTTCCCCAGAATTGTGTTATCAGTATCTGATGGCTGAGAACATCTTGCAGTCAGGCCCATCTCTCATCAGTTATTTGGCAACACTTGTGTGGTCTCAAAACTCTAACTGAAAAAAAAATCCACACATAGCTATCTTGTAATGTACAAGCAGTCAAAATGCAATCCCAAGACAAGGCGACTGTTTGGCCAAACACTTGCCCACGGCATGCCAAGACCTTTTGGATCACCTAGTTGCTAACCATTTTAACTACCCTTCCCTTTCCCAAATTAACTTTTCTGTCATGGGCATCCTCCATTGCCAGAGTGAGGCCACACGCAAATTGGAATGAACAGCACCTTGTATTCCGCTTGCATAGTTTAAAAACCAACGGTATGAACATTGAATTCTCCAATTTTATATCTACACACACTCCCTCTCCCCTATTTCACCTCTCTTCACTGTTCCCCAACTGGATGCGCACTTATTTCTTCCTATCCATATCCCTTCGCCCCCTAACCTATATTCCTTCCTCTGGGTTAATATTTCTTGCCGGTTCTTTCTTTATCCCTTAATCTCACAATCTGTCTTTTCATCTCTGGCCTTTATTCAACCGTCTGCCAAATCATAATCTCCAGTTGCCCGTATCCACGCACGCCTGGTTTTATCCTGCCCTCACCTGTCTTCCAGCTTTCTCCCCACCATAACAATCTGTTCACAGAAGGGTACCGATCCAAAATGTCGCCTATCCATATCTCCAGAAATTATGTTTGACCCCCTGAGTTACTCTAGCACTTTGTGAAATGTTTTTCCTCAACTGGGAAGGGATGAGATCACTGCTCTTTGGGCATCGAGAATGGGCTTAAATTCTTCCTGTGATGCAAGATCAGTTCACATGTTTTGTCATAGTATGATCAGGCTAAATCTGTGATGCCCTCAGAGTATACTTGCAATAATAGAGCAAATTGTTTCAGTCAATAGATCTCAAACAGCAATTAATGACCAGATGGTACTGCTGGTAGACCCACTGCCTCTAAGCATTAGAGATCCTTGGGTGCTGTCTGTGTGGAGTTTGTATGTTCTCTCTGTGATCGCATGAGTTTCCTCTGGATGTTTGGTTTCCCCTCATATGCCAAAGATATGTTGGCTGGTAGTTAATTGGCAGCTGTAAATTGCCCCTAGTGTGTAGGTTAGTGGTAGAACCTGTGGAGAGCTGATGGGAATGTGGAGAGAAAAAAAATGGATTAATGCAGCATTAGTGTAATGTACAAGGTTAGCCAAAGGGCCTTTTTCCAAACTGTATCTTTCAATGAATGCCAGCTTTAACAGTTATTACATTGAGGTACACATTCTATGAGAGATGAAATTCATGTTTTTAAATATTTGAAATCATTTAAAAAATGCGAACATTCACATGTGCATACAGTTTGTATGATTTTTTTTTTGTGTGGACCTGTATATAAATTGTATTATTCTTGAAGAATGTATCCTGACATTTTTTTAGAATGTTTAGTTCCAATAATTTAATCAGGTTGAAAATATTTTTGTAAATTTTAAAATATTACTACTTTAAATTTTAAAAGTTGGTATTTTGAAAGTTGACTGTGACACATTAAGTGGCAAGATACTTAAGAACCACTTTTAAGAAAAGCAAAGTAAACAAACCACAGGATGTTTAAGAAGGAACTGCAGATGTCTGAAGAAGGGTTTCGACCCGAAACGTTGCCTATTTCCTTCGCTCCATAGATGCTGCCTCACCTGCTGAGTTTCTCCAGCATTTTGTCCACCTAAGGTTATGGATGACCTGAGTTATGGAAATATTACTTCTGCAACTTCGCCCATATATTTGAATACCAAAAGATAGTGAGGACAAGATCTGTTATGCTGGCTTTCAATCTCCCCTTTTTTATTTGCACACCATATTTGTTTCTTGTGAGGGCAGGAGCTATGGGTTTGAAAAATAAAACAGAATCCATAATATTAGAATGGTACAACTGTGACAATATTTTAACTGTCCTCTCCTTTAACTAACCCACCACAGTCCACTCCCAAGAGGCATACAGGTGTACACACTTTTTTTGTAGGTACAAGCCTGGTCATACCACATTCTGGTACCTGCAAGGTCATCAGATTGTGATGGTTTAATCATTTAGATTATTAGGAATACATAAAAGCAAGATCATTTAGCTTCCTATGCCAGTGCTGTGCATTGATTTGTGAGGTATTAGATTCCACGGTAGTGCTGGCAATACTGAAAGTATCTGAAACATAGGCTGTACAACCTGAGTTTTTTATGTGGCATGGTGTTATTAATGCAATCTCCTAAACAATCTCTGGGCTGGATAAACCACATTATGTCTTGCCAGAGATGGATTGAGTGAAAGTTTTGTTTGGAGCTGCATCTAATTCCAAGATCTTGCTTCTATTTCTTCTGTAAAGGATAATTATTGTTACACTTTCCTAATTAATATGACTAAATGTCATCTGTTGTAATAGTGCAAGTATAATGATTCTGTTCAACATATCTTTCAGTGGCAATGTGCGCACGATTCTGGAGTATGGACACTACCCTTGAATTCCACCTTCTTCAAAGCCCCCTTCCAGTACTTAGAGATGGCCATTCTTTAAAAAATGGAGAGGGAACCTGGCTGCCAGTCCTTTACCTATTGTTGACTGTTTTCCTTTTAATTTAATTTGAAAGGCGATTTGAGATTCAAATTATTGCCATTATTAATGGGTGTTAAAAGTCCAGGAATGTGCATCATGGCGGTACTGTACGTGGAAGCGAATTGTCGGGTTAAGGCTGCTGTTGAAAAAAAATGGTGCAAGATGATGTAGCGTTATAAGTAATCACCTCCAAATGGTCAGCTATTGTAGTGACTGGTGAAAGTGAGTGATTGAAGAACTGACTTTGTGTATGCCAATTGTTGCTGCATTACATTAAGGAGGTTCATGTTGTCACCTGCCTTATCTCTCCATTTGTTGACATTGAAACTGATTGGTGATTCGATGCAAGGATCCTCGATCTAACCCTGTGACTGACCTGACTTGCCAAAGGAACAGCATCACCTGGAAAAAATGCACAAAGTGAAGGAGTAACTCAGTGGGTCAGGCAGCATCTCTGGACAAAATGGATAGGTATAGTTTCAGGTTGGAACCTTTCTACCGACCTATTCTGCTGGGGGAGGGAAGAAAACTGGAAGAGGGGAGGGGCAGGACAAAACTTTGCAAGTTAAAGATGGATGCAGGTGGTGGTGGGGGGGGCAGGGGTGGTAGGCTGATGGTTGGACAAAGGCCAGAGCTGAAAAGATAAGGTGTGAGATAAAGATAGTTGTGAATTATGAAGCTAAAGGAGGGAATATAAAGAGAAGAGCAGGGAGAGGGGACAAATGGGTGCAAGTCCCAGTCGGACATGGAAAGGGGGAGGGAGGGTGGGAGACTGGGGAGGTTTGGAGTTAATTACCTAAAATTGGAGAATTCAAAGTTCATGTGGCCTCACTCGCAATGGAGGAGGTCCAGTATAGAAAGGACAAAAAGGGTAGTTAAAATGTTTATCAACCAGGAGATCCAATAGGCGTTGGCGGACCGAGCACATGTTTTTGGTGAAACGGTCATCATGTCGATGCCGGGTCAAACTGATGAAAAGGAGGACACGTCAGGAATACTGGATGCAGTAGATGGGGTTAGAGGAGGTGCACGTGGACCTCTGTCTCACCAGAAAGGACAGCTGGGAATCTCGGGAAGGATGTGAGGGAGGAGGTATAAGGACATGTGTAATATCTCCTGTACTTGCAGGGGAAAGTGCCTGGGGAGGGTTGGTTTGAGTGGGAAGGGATGAGTGAACTAAGTAGTTGTAGAGGGAGCGGTTGCTGTAAATGGCAGACAGTGGTGCAGATGGAAAGATGTGACTGATGGTGGAATCATGTTGGAGGTGGCGGAAATGTTGGAGAATTATGTGTTGGATGCGGAGGCTGGTGGCATGAAAGGTGAGGACCAGAGAAACTCTATCCTTGTTCCGTATGGGGCGCGAAGAAGTGAGAACTTCACAACGGAACACGGAGGTAACGCTGGTGAGGCAACCATCTATGATTGCAGGATGGAAACTACATTTACTGAAGAAAAAGGACATCACAGATGTCCGAGAATGGAAAGCTTCATCTTTGGAACAGATGAGGCGGAGATGACGAGATTGAGAGTAGGGGATAGGGTCTTTGCAAGAGGCAGGTTTGAAGAAAGTGTCGTCCAGATAACTATGGGAATCGGTGAATTTGTAGTTGATGTCAGTGTTCATCGATATACTGAATTTCCTCAATCTTGTAAGGAAAGTAAACTTCTTCCATTTTCCAGTTTTTAAATTCATGAACTATGTTTGAAGATGCACTTACTTTTCATCTTTTTAACCTTTCTCATGGAAATGAACTATGTCCTGAAACATGAAAAAATGCACTTACTTCCCAATTTCAGTATCATTAAGTCAAGTAAAATAATTAAAAATGTAGCAAACCTTTCTAGGCGCAATGGCAAATGAACAATGTTGCCCAAGACATTCTCCAGAGTGTGCCTCGGTAGGATCAGAAAGATGATAAAAAATGAGGTCCAAACGAAATGTTTCTGCAGCCATACATTAAACACAAAACACAACATAATACATATTCAGTATCATTGATGGAAGGCCAAAAAAACATCAAGCTCAAGTCAAAATAATCAAAAAATAGTCCCGCGGCCAGCAAACCTTTCCTCTTCCACAAGCTGCAATCCTAGAGTCCCAAATGAACGGCCATTCCAAGCCGCGCGGGGCGGTGCTGTAAGGCCCCGCTCCAGGAGCTCTTCAACCCCGCAACTCGGGCGGGGGAAGTCGCCGTTGCGAGAGCCCTGAAAAGCGGTCTCCCTCCAGGGACCCGCGGGCTCCCGGTGCCATCGTCCACAGACCTGCCGTTGGAGCCTCCGACTCTCCGGTCGGGCAGCAGCAGCAGCAGCAGCGCTCCTCCACCGCTCCACGCCGGCCCTGCTCCGAGTGATCCAGCACTACAGCAGTTTGGCAGCATTTTCACTCATTAGGTCCCGGACCCACAGAGGTCTGGAAAATCTGGGATGTTCGTCATTGGGAATGGCTTTTGAATCACAGCCACTGTCAATCAGATAAGGCTCAGTTAAAATCTAAAATCTGAAATAAAAAATAAATTGCAGGAAACACTCAGGATTCACAGAAAAACAAACAGAACCAGTATCCCAAATCGTAGATCCTTCATCAGTTTTGTGTTGGACTGAGAGGTGTTCAGTGGGTTTTTCTTTCCATGGATGCTGCTTAGTCTGCTAAGTGTTTCCAGATTTCTGTTAATGTCTTGCAGAAAGAGGTTTCAATTATAATAATCAGTGAGGGCATATCTTAACTGGTTATTTGGGAAACGGTTATTTTTGCTGCTGCTTGCGGTTACTGGATTTCTTTTGTTTTGAAGATGGTCATATAGAAAGGTACGTGCTCTTGGAATATGATCAGAAATGCCAAGGTTGAAATACTAAATTCAAGATTCATATCATAAAATGCACAATTTCTATTTCAGCAGATTTCAATTTTGGAGTGCAGCATGAAGTAAATTCTTAATTTGTATTAACAGTTATTACATTGAGGTACTCATTCTAAGAGATGAAATTCATGTTTTAAAATACAAGTCATTTTATAAATGCAAACATTCACATGTGCATATAGTTTGTATGATTTTTTTTGTTTGGACCTGTTATATCAATTGTATTATTCTTGAAGACTGTATCCTGATATTTTTAAGAACATTTAGTTCCAATAATTTTATAACATAGAAAATATTTTTGCTAATTTAAAAATGTTACTGCTTTAATTATTTTTTTTTTAATTGGTATTTTGAAACTTGACTGTGACACATTAAGTGGCAAGATACTTGTTTCACCACTTTTAAGAAAGGCAAAATAAACAAACCACAGGGGCTGCCAAGGTTATGGATGACCTGAATTACAGAAATATTACTTCTGCAATTTCTCCCAAATTACAGGAAGTGTATGCAGAGACGTCCAATATGGATCGCTATAGAAAACAGACCACAACACAATGCTGTACTGAGAAAATTTTTAAATTGAATCACGAAGCAATTATTTTGGGCAATAGATTTTTATCTTGTTTTTGGTGGAAACTGTTCTTTTGTGACTTGTGGAAAAATTAGTTTACGTTCAATTCTCTGGGACAGAACCCTTGCATCTAATCATCTTTTTGCATTTATAATCTAACAGTTAAATCAAAGTCAAATTGTTTAAAAATGTTTTTCAGCAATCAGGGAGGATGGAATGCCGGGAGGTAGAAACAAAAGTATTGGTCCTGTTCAGGTACGTGCTTTATCATTCTAGGAAATTAAACTCTACAGAATAGTAGTGCAAGAACAGTTTAATTTTATTGTTCCACGGTTCAATTGAGTGAATTTAGGAGTAATTGTTCTCCATGAATAGAACGTATTATAATTAAACCTCTCTCCTTACAGATTATTGAATTTAAATAGCTTTTTTCCCCCGATTGGTTCCACAACATAATGATGTAGAAATCAATCTCTTCTGCACTCCATGAATACATGCTCCAAATGATAACTAGTCAATATGCAAATTAGTCTTCTGTGATTACCATCCTGGCATTACCATTTGTTGGGGGGCTTGTGCACAATTCCACCATTTTTTTTCAACCCCTTGTTCCTTTGCTCCACCCTTGATCTTGCCACATGATTGTCTGCATTAAGATCCTTCTGCTCTTCTCACTTTCATATCAAGGCTTTCTTGTCTCCTCCTGTCCCAAATGTTAGAAGAAATAGGAATTAGAATAATAATGTCCATTCATAATTATTTTCAGCAGGTAAGCTCCCAATTGAAAATGCAAATCATATCCAAACCTTATCGTAATGTATTAATCAACCTAAAATTAAATATTTAATGTAATCCAATAAAAGATTTGATGTATTAACTTGGCATATAACTGGCCACCAAAAAATTAACATCACAGTGGTGCGTATTTATAAAGAAGCAAAGTTTGTTCAGGAAAACTTATGGTAAAGAGACAGAAGCAGAAGAACAGTGACCCGTTTACATACTAACACTTGTTTATCGTATCTTAAAGCCAACATTATATATATAAAAATTCCCAGTGTCTATAGATGATGCATTCTATAGATTTCCTATAGAGGGAAAGCATTGAATAGGTCTATTATGTGAGCAGTTGAAATCATCCTCGTATACAAAAAATAAATACCCTGCAAGAATAGTAGTTTTTCTCGTCATAATGTTTGATAGTAGGAGTTGGGATGAAACCTACCTTGAGCCATTTTACCACAAATGGTCTGAAATAACTACAGGTACACAACCTTTTATCCAAAATTCCTGAAACCGAAAAGCTCTGAAAACCGGACATTTTTTTCCTGGATGTCGTCTGCACACCAAAGCTCGCGCTTGGCGCCAAATTTGACCCGAAACGACCCACGGTCAGCCCAGGTCTGTACTACTGTAGCTGCTGGTGAGAGGGGGGGGGGGACTTTAAATCTTAGTCCCCTACCTGGTCGGAGAGGCAGCATCCCTCCAAGCTGCTTTTTCGCCCTGTCCTCACGGCCTACCATCGAAAATGGAGCAGCGGTTGGAGCTCGGACCCCGCCGATCTCGATCCCTGGCTCTGCGGCGCTCCAAATCCACCGCAGTCCCAGCTCCGCGATGTTGGGAGTCGGCGGCGGCGCAGTGCTGGGATACCTGCGGGGAGCGGGCAATGCCTTACCGGGTCGCCGTGCGGTAAGCTCTGGAGCGCTGTGGCCGCCGACTCCCAACATCGCGTGCTAGATTTGGAGCTCCGACCCCGACGAACTTTACCCCTGGCCAAAGATCTTATAGCGGAGCTATAAGAACTTTACCTCTGGCTGCGCGGCGCTCCAAATCCAGCGCGGCCCACGGCCGGATCCCCGCAGCCACAGCTCCGCGATGTTGGGAGTCGGCGGCCACAGCGCTCCGGAGCTTACCGCACGGCGACCCGGTAAGGCATTGCCCGCTCCCCGCTGGTATCCCAGCGCTGCACCGCCGCCGACTCCCAACATCATGGAGCTGGGGCTGTGGGCGTCAGGCCGCGCTGGATTTGGAGCGCCGCGGAGCCAGGGATCAGTTCGCCGGGGTCGGAGCTCCAACCGGCGCGGCCTGAGAGCTACGAGGTCTCTGGTCTCCGGGGAGGAGGCAGCCGCTCCAGACTTTCCAAGCCGCCCGCGCTACCTCCCTCACCGAGTAACTGCCGGGATCAAGGCGCAAACTCGCGACCACGAGCACGAGCCACCCGTTAAAATCTACGCTAAAAATATTCCATTCCGAAATCCGAAAAATTCCGAAATCAGAGAAGTGTCTGGTCCCAAGGCTTTCGGATGAAAGGTTGTGTACCTGTACTACCTTTTACATGTTGTTGTATCTATATGAACATAATTAACTATGGAACATTTAGGGGTTTTTGCAAGAAATGTAATAGGTCTATAATGCAATTTTTATTCCACACACACTTCACTCTCTCCCCACTCCCACTCATCTTCTAATCTCTTTCTTCACCATCTTATCAACATTGCATGAAACAAAGAAGAAGTTTCATTTTAATATAAGGCAGCATTCACAAAGAAGCATTCACTTTCACTGCCAATCAATGTTGCAGCTAGAAATATTTTGCTATGTATTTCAGATATCTGAAGAAGAGATTGAAAGAATTATGTCGGGACAAGAATTTAAGGAGGAGGCTAACAATTCGTGGAGTAACAATGGAGACAGTGATCACAGCTCCCCTGGCAACGGTATATCTGAGGGGAACCAACCATCACCTGTTTCTACTCCTTCCTCAAGGTGGGAACAATTGAGATAAACATGAATATAGGATCATGAGATAAATAATGAAGTATTTTTCATTCCATATTTGCAGCAATTCATTTGTATTTATTTAATCTACTTATGTAATGCTTACCAAATGAGAAGATTCAAAATATGATGAATTAGTCATTCACATGCTTTAGTATTGATTTTGAGAATAAATACTTATGTGGTTTGTGTCTTGCTACTTAGATCTCAATCTACTTTGCTTCTGTTGAAGTAAAACAAAACCTATTAAGAAATAGAAATAGTAATAAGAAATAGAAACTATATGCAGGTAAAAAATGGCATTGAATACAATTTAGCAGCTTCATTCATTTCCATGTGCAACAATGACACAAAGAGTCAAGTATCATTTTTTAAATTCATTCAATAAATTGACCGATTGAACGATACAGCATGGTAACAGGACCTTCGATCCACCAAGTCCATGTTAGCCATTCACATGTTATACGTTATCCCACTTTCGTATCCACTCCCTACACATGAGGAGCAATTTATAGGGACCAATTGACCTTCAAACCCACACTTCTCTACAGATATGGGAAGAAACCAGAGCACCTGAAGGAAATTAATGTGGTCACAGGGAGAGCGTGCAAACTCCACACAGACAGCACCCGAGGTCGGGATCGAACTTAGGTCTCTAGTACTGTGAGGCAGCAGCTCTACAACTTCGCCACTGCCCAGCAAATGCACTTTTGAGTGTTTTAATTAAATGTTACTTTTAAATTCAAAACTTTATCTTTGACTACTTTCTGAATATTTGTGAATGTCAGCAGCATGAACAGACAATCAAAACATTATTTCTGACACCTGGTTCTGCTTGGTGGCCTGGCTTAACTGGCTGTCAAAATTCCAAAGGGCCTTGCTGATTAGGTTCTAATCAAGCATCTGGCTGGTGTGTTAGTTGTATTTCCCTTCAGTGAGCTGACTGTCAGCTAACACCAGTTATGTCGGAAATGTACCCATTCAGATGCTGCAGGTAAATATGGGTGGAAGAGTAGCAATTTGTAGCTTGGCTGCACTCCATAGATTATGGATTCTGGGTGTTTAATAGGGCTATATGCTGCTCTAATATAAAATAGATTTTATGAAACAATATTTTTTTTAAAGATGTGAGGTCCTCTGCTCAGGTTAACAAAACAGACGTGTGTGATCCAGATGCAAAATATTGCCTTGAATGTGGAATAGCCATTCCGTTTTTTTAATAAAATTTGATTGTATAAGGTTAAAAAAAAAACGTATCTGTGTTGAGCATAGATTCAATTCGTTTTGCAGCATACTGTAATTCCAATTTGGTCAACAAAATCACAAACACATACAGCCAGTCAAAAGATGGCATTAAGTTGGCAGGCTTGAAAATCACATTCATTCTCAAAGTTGAAAACTTGCATCTTTGGTTTGAAAGTAAAATTTTGACTTGAGGTTTTTAAATTGTGGGAGGTGGAGGGGTAACCTTACAGAGATTTATAAAATTGAGAGAGGCATAGATAAATAAGATAGTCATTCCTTTCCCAAGGGTAGGTGAATATAAAACTAGAGGGCTTAAATTTAAGCAGTGAAGGGAAAGATTTAAAAGGGACCTGAGGGGAACTTTTTCCGCATAGAGGGTGGTGTGTATGACTATTGGGAAAGATTTGCAGGGATATGGGTCATACTCGGGCAAGTGGTGCAACTTAGATGGTGCATCATGGTCAGCATGGACAGAGTTTGGCTGAATGGCTTGTTTCTGTGCTGAATGATTCTAATTCTTATTTATCTGGAAGGAACTACCTGAGAAAGTGGTACAGTCAGGTACAAGCACAACATTTAAAAGGCACATGTATAGTTACATGGATAGGAAAGGTTTGGAGGGTTATGGGTTAGCTGCAAATGGGACTTACTCTGTTAGACAACTTGGTCAGTAGCTATCAGTAGCTTGGTCAGTCTGAAGAAGGGTTTCGGCCCGAAACGTTGCCTATTTCCTTCGCTCCATAGATGCTGCTGCACCCGCTGAGTTTCTCCAGCTTTTTTGTGTACCTTTGGTCAGTAGCTACTTTGACTCTCCCAGTAGGTAGTTCTTCAAGTCATACACACATCATAACACGGACCTCCTTGAACTGCTACTGCAGGAGTATCTTTAGCAGAACAACTACAGCAGTTAAAAAAGGCAATTTATTAACACCTTGGGGGAAGTGGGGAAGAGAAATGAATACCACACGTAATACCAAGATAAATAATAGATAGAAAAACAACAATGTTTGTGCCTTTTCTCTTCAGCAGATCAATGGAACTGAATGGGTACACTGCACTCAGGGATCAATTCATAGGGACACCAGTCTCCGCGCACTATCAGTACCTGCCGCACCTTTTTAGTTATGCTGCTCATTCGGGTCTGTTGCCACCTCAACCCCGCAACTTAGATCCTCAGTCACATACTCTGGTAAGCCAGTTGGTTGGAGCAGAAGACCTTGAACCTCTTGCAACACCAATGCTGATTGAAGACGGGTGAGTACGGTTTATTGCAATGATGAACTGCAATAACTTATTTGCGTCTGTTTGTTGCATCGGATGTTTCTAATGCTTCTGTTATTAACATTCTAATCAAAAAGGCCAAAAAAATAGGATCAGTTGAGTAGTAATAAAACTTCCAGTTGCTAAATAATTCAACAGAGATTAAAAGCTCAATCAACAAGTACTGATATTTCTTTATTCACTTTGTACAGAGGGGGTTCTCAGACTGCTATGTAGGTAATGAACTCTGGAAAATGGAGTAAGATATAGGGTAAACGGGCTAAACGTCTGGGCAAAAGGCTTAAAACTGAATGTAGCATTGAGGACATTTTGAGCTTAAAAGTGAATGCAAAATGTCTAAAATGTTGCTATTTATGGTAATCTGTGAGTAGAGGGGAAGAAATAATTAGTTTGGTATGAGGACGGAGAATAGGAAAGAAGAGGGGAGAGATTTGAAGAGCCAAACCATGGAATGATTTGCAGATGAGGATAAAGTCATCAACGATGATTTAAAAAAAAAAAATGAGTGTAACTAACTCGTTTTGAAAAGGCTACAGCAATCATGGGCAGATTACGGGCAGTGATCCTGGTTCTTGATGAGTAAAATGTTCTCTTCCATATTTTAGGTTAGTGTTTATAATGAAAAATATTTTAATTTACCACAACCAATATTAATCAAAATACATTGAAGTTTTGTGGTTTTCCAAGATTGATTGTTGTAACCCAGGGTCTAAATATGTTTCTATGTGTTTTAACAGGTATAAAGTAACTCAGGCAGAGCTATTTGCTCTGCTTTGCCGCTTGGCCGATGAGTTGCTTTTCAGGCAAATTGGCTGGATCAAAAAGTTGCCATTTTTCTGTGAATTATCAATCAAAGATTACACCTGCTTGCTAAGTTCCACCTGGCAGGAGCTCATCCTCCTTTCTTCCCTCACTGTCTATGACCGACAAATTTTTGGAGATCTTGCTGATGTCACTTCAAAGTATGCGCCATCTGATGAAGAACTCCAAAGGTGAGATGGATGACGAAGAATGTTTGCACTGCAGCATTTTGTTACATGGTGGAAGCCCATTTTCAAGTGAGGGCTGTACATTAATTCATAACCTGGCAGGACCTGTAGCGAAAGACCATACAAGCAGTCAACTGGTTTGGCATAATCCAGTGTGGTGTGAGGTTATCTATAAATCAGGAAGAGCAGTAAATGCTTGGCCTCCCAATTCTGCTGTGTCATTTAATTCAATCACACCTGATCTGACTGTAACCTAAACTTTGCATTCTAGTCCAGATGCAGTAATTTTTAGCTCCCTTGTTTAAGTATGTAATTACTTCAGCTTTCAGTATATTACGGTGTGAAAATTGTTAAACATTGAATAATTCACAATAGCAAAATCATGAAGTAAAAGACCCCAATAATTATTGGGTGCCCTGGATTCTTAATATGTTAAGTGAGAGCAGAACACCCACCTGATCATTCCAATATTTCAAAAATTGACACACTTTTACATACTGACTTGTAGCAATACATCTTCAGTTGTTCTAGCTGTGGTTTGAAACTCTATGGCTATCGTCACAATGTCATAGTGGAATATAATTACCTTACATAATTTGCAACCAACATTTAGTTTATACACTTTCATTTCATAATGAACATTCAGTTAGACCTGACAATGTATTAATATCTGTGGCCACCACAGACTTGTAAACACAAGCAACTGGTCTTGCCTATTGATGGTTCTCTACTTCGTTTTCATCTACTAATGGCCCAGAATTTCTGGACAGTGGCAACCCATCCAAATAGGCCACTAATCCACAGCTCACCCATAGTAAACTTGAGTTAAATTGCTGAACAGGTCTTCACCAAGTTTGGCTGCATAACTATCATTATTGGGGGGGGGGGGGGGGGGGGGTACACACAAAATAATCCCAGTTCACAAAGCAAAACCACTGGCAACTGACTAAAGACATTCCCTGGAATAGCTGGCTGTTAAAATGTTTAGACATTTTCAGAAACATTTGAAAATATCTCTAACACTTAAAATTAAATCAAGCCATTAGATGTGAACAATTCTGAAATGCCATCTGTAGGGAAGCAAACAGTTAACAGTCTAGGTCAATGGTCCATCAGAACTGGAAGAATGTGCAGTTCTAATGAAAGGTCTTGGAACTGAAATATCTGTTTCCCTCTCCACAAATGTTGCATGTCTTGCTGGATATCTCACATACAGTATCTTCCATAATGTTTGGGACAAAGACCTGTCATTTATTTATTTGCCTCTACTCCACAATTTAAGATTTGTAATAGAAAATATCACATGTGGTTAAAGTGCACATTGTCAGATTTTAATAAAGGCCATTTTTATACATTTTGGTTTCACCACGTAGCGTTGATACATCGTCCCCTCATTTCAGGGCACCATAATGTTTGGGACACAACAATGACATGTAAATTAAAGTAGTTATGTTGAGTATTTTGAGGAACATCCTTTGCATGCAATGACTGCCTGAAGTCTGCGATTCTTGGACATCACCAGTTGCTGGGTGTCTTCTCTGGTGATGATCTACCAGGCCTGTATTGCATCCATCTTTAGCTTAGGCTTGTTTTTGCGGATAATCCCCTTCAGTTTTATCTTCAGCATAGAAAAGGCATGCTCACTTGGGTTAAGATCGGGTGATTGACTTGGTCACTCAAGAATTGACCATTTTTTAGCTTTGATAAACTCCTTTGTTGCTTTAACAGTATGTTTGGGATCATTGTCTTGCTGTAGAATGAACCGCCGGCAAATTAATTTTGAGGCATTTATTTGAACGAGCAGAGAGGATGTGTCTATACACTTCAGAATTCATTATGCTACTACTATCAGCTGTTGTATCATCAATTGATATAAGTGAGCCAGTACCTTCAGCAGCCATACATGCTTAGGCCATACCACCCCCACTACCATGTTTCACAGATGAGGTGGTATACTTTGGATCTTGGGCAGTTCCTCAAAACCTTTTTTCCAGACTGGTCGCTCTTTTAAGTACTTCTTGGCAAACTGTAACCTGGCCATCCTATTTTTGCAGCTAACCAGTGGTTTGTATCTTGCTGTGTTGCTTCTGTACTTCTGTTCATGAAGTCTTCTTCGGACAGTGGTCATTGACAAATCCACACCTGACTCCTGAAGAGTGTTTCTGATCTGTCGGAGAGGTGTTTGGGGATTTTTCTTTATTATTGAGAGAATTCTTCTGTCATTAGCTGCGGAGGTCTTTCTTGGCTTGCCAATCCCTTCGCGATTAATAAGCTCACCAGTGCTCTTTCTTCTTAATGATGTTTCAAACAGTTGAGTTTGGTAAGCCTAAGGTTTGGCTAATGTCTCTAACAGTTGTACAGGTGCACAACCTTTTATCCGGTGTTCCAGAAACCGAAAAGCTCCGAAAACCGGCCATTTTTTCCAGATGTCGTCTGCGCACCAAAGCTCGCGTTTGGCGCCAAACCTGACCCAAAACGACCCACGGTCAACCCAGGTCTGTACTACTGTAGCGGCTGCCTCCTCCCTGGAGACCGGGAGACGCTTAAACATCTGTAAATCATTGCTTAAATGTTAGTCAGTTAGTTTGGAGGGCTTTTATGTGAAGGGGGGTGAAGGGGTAATCTTTAATTCTTAGTCCCCTACCTGGTCGGAGAGGCGGGGAGCGGTCAATGCCTTACCGGGTCGCTGTGCAGTAAGCTCCGCAGCGCTGTGGCCGGTGGGGCAGCGGGTGGCGCCGGTTGTAGCTCCGACCCCGGCAACTCTACCCCTGGCTGCGAGGCGCTCCAAATCCAGCGCGGCCCGCGGCCGGACGCCCCAGCTCCGCGAATGTCGGGAGTCGGCGGCGTCGCAGCGCTGGGATACCAGCAGGGTGCGGGCAATGCCTTACCGGGTCGCCGTGCGGCAAGCTCCGGAGCGCTGTGGCCGCCGACACACAACATCGCGGAGCGTCGCTGGATTTGGAGCCGCGCAGCCAGGGGTAGAGTTGCCGGGGTCGGAGCTCCAACCGGCGCCGCCCGCGGCCGGACGGAGCCCCCAGCTCCGCAGCTCCAAATCCAGCGACGCTCCGCGAATGTTGGAAGAAGGCGGCCACAGCGCTCCGGAGCTTGCCGCACGGCGACCCGGTAAGGCATTGCTCGCTCCCCGCTGGTATCCCAGCGCTGCGACGCCGCCGACTCCCGACATTCTCGGAGCTGGGACGTCCGGCTGCGGGCCGCGCTGGATTTGGAGCGCCTCGCAGCCAGGGGTAGAGTTGCCGGGGTCGGAGCTACAACCGGCGCCGCCCGCGGCCGGACGGAGCCCCCAGCTCCGCGAGGTTGGGAGTCGCCGACCAGGTAGGTAGGGGACTAAGAATTAAAGTTTCCCCCTTCACCCCTACACCACCACCACCACATAAAATCCCTCCAAACTAACTGACTAACATTTATGCAATGATTCTCCCGGTCTCCGGGGAGGAGGCAGCTGCTCCAGACTTTTCAAGCCGCCCACGCTACCTACCTAATCTACGCTAAAAATCTTCCATTCTGAAATCCGAAAATGTCCGAAATCCGACAAGTGTCTGGTCCCAAGGCTTTCGGATAAAAGGTTGTGCACCTGTATTCTTGTTTCTCAGTTTCATAATGGCTTACTTGACTTTCATTAGCACAACTTTGGTCCTCATGGTGATAAACAACAATAAAAGTTTCCAAACGTGATGGAAAGACTGGAGGAAAGACTAAGTGCTGAGAGCTCTTTTATATCTGCATTAAGGAGGCATTTAAACACACCTGAGCAATTACAAACGCCTGTGAAACCATGTGTCCCAAACATTATGGTGCCCTGAAATGGGGGGACTATGTATAAACACAGCTGTAATTTCTACATGGTGAAACCAAAATGTATAAATATACCCTTTAATAAAATTTGACAATGTGCACTTTAACCACATTTTTTCTCTATTACAAATCTCAAATTGTGGAGTACAGAGGCAAATAAATAAATGATGGTCTTTGTCCCAAACATTATGGAGTGTACTGTAGTTCCTGTTTTTTATGATGCTAGATATAGTCTAACTTATAAAAAGGATTTCTGCTAGGCCTAGTACTTCTCGAGGTTCTATGGCATCATGGAAGGCATCAAGCAGGATGAAAGGCTAAACAAAATGATGAATTAACATAGAGCAAATTAAGAAGTAAAGGGGCTTATTTTTATAAAACGTTGTCCTCTCCAAAGATTTAAAAAAAATTATATTTTGAGCAGAGGGAATTGAAACCAGGTGTCCATTGTCAATTAATTTATTGGCAATTATACATAGTATATAATTTAAAAGTTCAATTACACGTCATTCAATAAGGCAATCATTTTAGAGTGTTTGCAGTTGGGTTCTTGCAGATGCATTTTACTTGAAAGTTCTCAATTTTGTTGCCATTGGAATGTAAATTCCATGTTACATAGAGTTATGGTGCATGGAAATGTCCTTCAGGCCAACTCATTCTTGGCGACGAAGATAGCTATTTGAGCGAGGCCCATTTGCGTGTGTTTGGCCCAAGGTCATCACTACTCTCATTGGTGTAGTTTGGTTAAAAAACAAATAATTAACAAGGCCTTTGACAAGGTCCTACATGGTAGACAAGTCTGGAAGGATCACATGAAATTAAAGGTGAGCTAGACGATTGGATTCAAATTGGCCTTGAGGAAAGAGTCAGAGGGTAGTTGTGGAGGCTTGTTTTTCTGATTGGAGGCATGTGCTGAATTCACTGTTATTCACTGTTTCACAGGTGGGGTGACAGATGGCACAATGGGCTAAGTGTTCGGCTGGCGACCGGAAGGTAGCCGGTTCGAATCCCGCTTGGAGTGCATACTGTCGTTGTGTCCTTGGCCTGTGTGTAATGTAATGTAATTATGTGAAGCACTTTGGGGTCAATGCAAGTTGACTGAAAATGTGCTATATAAATAAGATTATTATTTTTTTTTTTTTTAATCTAAATTAATAATCTAGATGGTAACTAAGTTTACATTGTTAGTAGATTTGCATAGGACAGCAAAATTGGTAGTCTCACAGACAGCAAGGAAGGATATCTAAGTTTACAACAGGATCTAGATTGGATGTGAAGATTGGCCACGAAATAGCAAAAGGAATTTAACTATGCCAAGCATGAGGCGTTACACTTTGCTATGTCACACAAGGGCAGGACTCGCATTGTAAATGGTGGAGTCCTACAGTGTTGTAGATAGAGTGATCTGGGAGTACAGGTGCATGGTTCCATGAAAGTGATGAGTCAAATGGGCAGAAAAAAGTGTCTGGCACTCTTTCCTTCCATGGGAAGAGGATTGAGTACAAAAGTTGGATATCTTGATATAGCTGTACAAGCAGTTGGTGAGATCACACTTGGAGTTCTGTTCCCCTTTTGTGGTTGCTCAGCTATAGGAGGGATACGTAACTTTAGAAAAGGTGCAGAAGAAATTCACTGGAACTTGCAGGTTTGAGTTACAGAGAGAGGTTAGATCGGCTGGAACATTTTTTCTTGTAGGAGTCTGAGGGATGATCTCAAAGAGCTACATTACATCAAGAGGGGCACGGATAGAGTGAACAATCAGTCCTTTTTCCAGGGAAAAGGATTTACAAACAAGAGGACACAGGCCTAAGATGGGGGATAAGGCATGGAAATAGGTCCTTAGGCCCAATTAACCCATGCCGACCAAGATGCCCCATCTACACATTCCACCTGTCTGCGTTTGGCCCATATCCCTCTGAATCTGTCCTATTCATGTTCCTGTTCAATTGTATTTTAAATGTTAAATTCAACCTGCCTCAACTACCTCCTCTGGCAGCTCATATCATATACCCACCACCCTCTGCGTGAAAAAGTTGTTCTTTGGGTTCCTATTGAATCTTTCCGCTTCTCCCCTTCAACCTATTACCTCTGCTTTCTTGATTCCCCTACTCTGGGTAATGGACCTTGTGCGTTCGCCCATCTATTTTCCTCATGATTTTATACACTTCGATAAGATCATCCCTCATCCTCCAGCATTCCAAGAAATAAAGTCCTAAGCTGCCCAACCTTTCCCTGAAACTAAGGCCCTCAAGTCCTGACAATATCCTCGTAGTTCTTCTCTACTTTTTCCAGATAAGTCTTCCTACAGCAAGCAGGGTGACCAAAACTGAACATAATACTCCAAATGCAGCCTCACCAACGCCTTGTACAAAGGAATAAAGGAATTTAAAAGGAATCTCAGGGACAACATTTGTACTAAGAGGGTAGTCTGTATCTGGAATAAACTGCCAGAGGAAGCTCTAAAAGCAGATCCAATTACAACTTTCAAAAGACATTTGGACAGATATATCAAAAGGAATAGTTGAGAGGGGCAAGAGACAAATGGTATTGGCCCAGAATGCCAAAATGGACAAGTTTGGCTAAATGGCCTTTCTCCTTGCTGTATAACTGTCTCTGAGCAGTAAAGGTACTACAGAAGTGAATCAATTGACTCCAGCATCTCTGGAGTTGAAGTAATGCTCTGTTTAACACTGACTCTCAGTCCTATTTTGAGTTGACAAGTCATATTGCTTACATTTGGTTTTTGATCGGCCTATATGAAATTTGAAGGCTTTGAGCTTCGGAAATAATGCTTTAACATTATTGGTGTTTTGATGAATAAATTCAAGGGTTTCAAAGGTCTGTTTATTGTCACGTCTAATTTGGAACACTGAGATATGAATGACTGCCAGCCTGAATTAGGTGCAAATAAGTACGAATCCATTTAATGAGGCAGAGTAAAATGAGAATACATTTTTTAAACTGGAAGATTTCAAACTCTTACTTTTCAAACAGAAACTTTTTTTTAAAAAGCTGTCAAATTCAAGATTGCAATAAAGGAAACTAAATCCAATGGCTTGTCTCACAAGTATGAAGCATTTTTAAATTTATTTTGGTATGTTAAATTTTCTTAAGGATTCTTATCAAGCAACATGATTTATCTTTTGGTTTTATTCATAGTTACATGAATTCATTGGTAAATTTTGCCATCTTAAATGCTGCCTTCCATCACTAATTTGAACCAGATTTATGTAATGTGTTTTCTCAGCCATTCCTTTATCAAGGTTTTGAAGATTTATCATTTGACTTGAGATTAGCCACATTATTCTGATACATAGAATGTGAATTGCTGCAGGAGTTGCTCAGTTGCACCATCCAGTGACAATCTCAAACTTGGCACTAATGAGTTTTTATAGCAAATAATTTTATACATGAACAACTGCATGGCATCTTTAATGTGTATTCATTTCCCCCCTACTTTCCTCCTACGTTGAAGAATGATTATTTATTGCAGGTAGGCATGGCTTTCTGTATGATTTATATTCGTTTGGTTGCCTTTAAAAATCCACCTTAAGTCTATCTTACTGAATTATGTCATTAAAATGTTGGCTTTGAAATAAAATACAAAAATCTTTTTTTGCTAGGAAACACGACTTAAGTGCTTCAATATATTCTGTTAGTGACATATTATCATAAATTCTAAATTGTTTGAAAGAGGGAAAGTCAGGAGCTGTGGAGGAGTTTTGTACATCAATGACAGCTCTGCCTTGGCTAGTGATGTATGCTTTATGCCATATAAGGGAGGAATATGGGCAGAAGGCAAAGCAGTAATAACTTTAGAGATAGAAGGGATGATTATCAATCTTAGGAATTTATAAAATTGACAAGTGTTCAGTGAAAACTAACAAATGTTCCGGTTTCATTTTATAAAATGGGAGGAATTCCAGTGCATTAATTTTTTTTAAAAGTGCAGATGTGCACCTGCAGTCTCTGGTTTAGAATCAGCTGAAAAGTTCATATTGATGATTAATTTTAGTGCTTGAGCAAATTTTAAATCACTTCTATTATTACTTCCTTGTAAAAACAGACACAATACATAACCTAGTTCTGATTCAGCCAATTCTTCCACAGAACAGAATCACAGTATCTACGGTGGGCTGGATTTAAAAAATAACATCCACAAATCCACCCAACCACTGTGTACAAATCTATTACCATTTTACGATGACAGGATGAATATTATGATTGTGTCTAATCCTTGAGAAAATTCTAAATGTAATTTCTCTTAAAATGCAGTTTTAAACAATCTTTTGAGAGAAGAATGACCTGGAAATATTTAACACACAGCAATGTATACATACTACAAAATTCACTGTTCACTAAATGTCTGAGTTTCCCGTCAAGTAGAACATCGGGCAGTATAGCACAAGAACAGGCCCTTTGGCCCACAGTGTCTGTACTGAACATGATGCCAAGACCAACTCTTGTCTGCCGGCACATAATCCATATGCCTTTTCCCTGCATATCCATGCTGTTCCAGGCACTCGCCACCCTCTGTGTAAAATAAAACTTTTCCTGCACATTTCCTTTACACTTGGCCTCCATCATTGAATGCTATGCCCTCTAGCATTTGATTTTTTTCAATCCTGGGGAAAAAAGGCTCCGATTGTCTACTGTCTCTGTACCTCAATTGAAGGCTCAATGAGAACTGGATGTACGTTTGGGGGATTTTTGAAAAAATATATAATGTTGCACGCAATAAGTAACTTGTTCACAATCAAAAACAAATCACTAAAATGAATTGAATTTCTATTTCAGATGTGTAGCTTATTGTAATGCTTGTGGTAAAATCAATATGTTGTGTTATCAGGCATCTAATTTTGCTCCCTTAGATTCAGTGAGGAGGGAATGGAAGTTATGGAACGACTAATCTACCTCTTTAGAAAATTTCAACAGCTGAAGGTTAGCAATGAGGAATATGTTTGCATGAAAGCCATCAACTTTCTCAATCAAGGTAAGATGTTCTGCGATACTGTGAATAATTTTAGCTAATTTCCTCTTTGCTCAATCTTACGCAGAAACCCAATGGAGTCAATTTTAATCATTCCTGCCACACTTCCATGGCAACAAAATTCAGGCAAGGTGTGACATGGGGAGCTGACACACTATCCTTGTTGTACCCAATGGAAACTGTTTGGTTAACTACAGTCGTTCAGCCTTACGATACTAGGATTGCTGGCATGATTAAGTATTCCTGGCAGAAAATCAGTGACTCAAAGTGCAGTTTCTTAGCCATTCGCAATCAATTCAAAACGGTTTAATATTCTCTCAAGTACTTTCCTTTGCATACGATTCCTAAAACATGCCTATAATTGTCTAATTTTTCCATAGGCATGCCTGCAAAATGCATTAAATATAAAATAAGATGCCTTTTCATTGATGTTACCTGAAGATTTTTTTAAACCTCTGCTATTGATGTGGACGTTATCCATAGTGTGGCGGGAAATGGTGGGGTCGCGTTGGGGGGTAAGAATTTATCACAATCATGGCCAGACAGCACAGAAACAGCTATTTGGCCCATTGTGTCCATGCAAGCCAAGAGGTACCTCTCTATACCCGTCACATTTACCAGCCCTTAGCTCATAGCTTTCTATGCCTTTCTGTTTCAAGTGCTCACCTAAATACTATCAAAATGTGAGAATAGGTGCCTCTGCCATTCCCTTCGGCAGTAGGCATAATTTTTCAATCGTCCTGAAAGTGAGAAACATCTTCCCCAAATCCTTTGTGAATCTCTTGGCCCTTAACTTACACCTGTGCCCTTTGCTTATAGATATGTGCTAAGGGGAAAGTTTCCACACTGTTTATCCAGTCAGTGCCTTCATAATTTTCTGTACCCTGTTACATTCCCCCTCAGTCTTCACCATTCCTAATAAAAACAAACCCAAATTCCCCAGGGAACAATAACCCCATTGATTCCCAATATGTGAAAAATGGTTATGAGTGAGATGCACTCTGAGATTTCCTGACTACTTTCCTGTCTCCCTTCCTCTACCTGGTGGTCACTAACACCCCCACTGACTGCAATTCCTTAAGCTGTGGGACAACTACCTGCAAAAGATCAACTAACTATATAGCATCCAACATTGCCAAAGCACTGTAGTGCCTGCAGCTGGTGCTTAAGCTCTGAAACCTGACGCTCAACCAAGTTGCACTTCCTTCACACAAGGTCATCCAGACCACAAGGTGCGTGTGTCAAATATTTCAACACTCTTCGATTGTTTCACAGATCTAAGTTTCTTATTAATTCATTAATCTTTAATCAAACATTAAGATTTGAAAATACTACCAGTCTTTGGGTCCATAGCTCATCAGCAAAAAAGCAATTTGGTTATCTTCAGTCCTTTAACATTGGACTTGTACAAATGGTTGCTTAGTGTCATAGTCATACAGCGCAGAAGTAGGTCCTTACGTCCCACCTGCCTGTGTTTGGGCTGTATCCCTCTAAACTAAAATCAACATACATGTCCAAATGTCTTTTAATTGTTGCTATTGCACCTTCCTCAACTACTACCTCCAACAGCTTGTTCCGTATACCCATCACTCTGTGTGAAAAGGTTGCTCATATTAAATCTGCCCCCTCTCATCGTAAATATATGTCCTCGGGTTCTTGATTCCCTTATTTAGGTTAAAGACTCTGTGTATTTGCACTGTCTATTTCCCTCATGGTTGTATACAACTCTAATATAGTGCCTGATGCGTTTAGTTTCCCATTTTAAACAGAATCATTAATATCTGGGTCTAGATTATTTTTCAGGATCTCATGTTATTCTTAGGTTCTAAAGTGCCCATCTAATTCTCCTTTCTGTGACACAGGGCAAAATTATATGTGCCTGAAGGGTCTTCAGATACAGGAGTTTTAATCGGAATGTGTGATAAAGATACAATTGCAGCAGTGCACTAGATTTTTATATTGGAGTTGATGGCATTTTTGGTTTATCTTAAGTAATTAATGTGCTTAAGGTAGTGTTAACTTGGAACCTTTTACATCCTTAAAGGTAAACATGATGAAAAATATAAAAATTTGTGAAAACATTTCCACAATGCTACATATGTCGAAGATTTTATGGAAGAAAAGGTTTAAAGAAACATAGAAACATAGAAATTAGGTGCAGGAGTAGGCCATTCGGCCCTTCGAGCCTGCACCGCCATTCAATATGATCATGGCTGATCATCCAACTCAGTATCCCGTACCTACCTTCTCTCCATACCCCCTGATCCCCTTAGCCACAAGGGCCACATCTAACTCCCTCTTAAATATAGCCAATGAACTGGCCTCAACTACCCTCTGTGGCAGAGAGTTCCAGAGATTCACCACTCTCTGCGTGAAAAAGTTCTTCTCATCTCGGTTTTAAAGGATTTCCCCTTTATCCTTAAGCTGTGACCCCTTATCCTGGACTTCCCTAACATCGGGAACAATCTTCCTGCATCTAGCCTGTCCAACCCCTTAAGAATTTTGTAAGTTTCTATAAGATCCCCTCTCAATCTCCTAAATTCTAGAGAGTATAAACCAAGTCTATCCAGTCCTTTCTTCATAAGACAGTCCTGACATCCCAGGAATCAGTCTGGTGAATCATCTCTGCACTCCCTCTATGGCAATAATGTCCTTCCTCAGATTTGGAGACCAAAACTGTACGCAATACTCCAGGTGTGGTCTCACCAAGACCCTGTACAACTGCAGTAGAACCTCTCTGCTCCTATACTCAAATCCTTTTGCAATGAAAGCTAACATACCATTCGCTTTCTTTACTGCCTGCTGCACCTGCATGCCTACCTTCAATGACTGGTGTACCATGACACCCAGGTCTCGCTGCATCTCCCCCTTTCCCAATCGGCCACCATTTAGATAATAGTCTGCTTTCCTATTTTTGCCACCAAAATGGATAACCTCACATTTATCCACATTATACTGCATCTGCCAAACATTTGCCCACTCACCCAGCCTATCCAAGTCACCCTGCAGTCTCCTAGCATCCTCCTCACAGCTAACACTGCCCCCCAGCTTAGTGTCATCCGCAAACTTGGCGATATTGCCTTCAATTCCCTCATCCAGATCATTAATAAGAAAAGGCTATGAATGTTCCATCATGATTAAAACTTTGAATAAATACTATTTTTCCTTCAGACAATCAACATGTTTTTTATCCTTCAGTTATTTTGGTATAAAAACAGAAAATATCAGAAACAGTATGCAAATCATGCAGCATCTTCAGAGTGAAAATAGTGTCAGTAGTTGAATGAAGGGGAAAGGTAGGACTGGGCATGTTGAGCGTTAAAATCTTTGAAGATCCAGGAGGGAGAGTTGCTCCTGCTTTCATTAAAACAGATCTGCTGAGGATTTTTAGCATTATCATTACAGATTACTAACGTGCATTTTTTTGGGCATTTATGGCATTTAAATTTCCAAAACATTTATCTGCTATTTCTGTCAATTACGAATTGTTCTGTGAATCCAAAATTGGCAAACGTTCTGATACAGAACTATTTATGTTTTCCCTCCTAAACTCAAATTTATGCACATGTCTACTGACATTTCTGACAAGATCTGTTAACTTTTTGTGAGTGAAAAGGAGTTGGTTTATTTCATACTGATTCTGTTGTATGCAAAACTAATTAATTATTCCAGAGATAATATAATCGTTGAAACTAGTTGTCATGGATGATACTGTATTACTTTGTTGAAACACATTAATATTTGTTCATCCAAACGTATTAATTGAATTGGAGATCACCCCTTGCCAATAAAATGTGCACAATATATCTTTACCAATAACACAGCTGAAGGTGAAGGTGAAGAGTGGGAAAATTGCCCAAACCATTATTGTATATGATTATTTGTTGCCTGGTGTGGTAATCAGCTCTTTCTGTCTGAAAGTCAGTTAGAAATAAAATGTTTTTAGGTTGCTGCTGATGATCATGACCCTTGGTGTCCTGAAATTCTTGGGATAATCACCAATCATAACCCAAATCTCAGACCATACACATTATGATCTGAGTAAGGTCATGGCTAAAGCATTCTAATCTTCAAACCAGGTGGCTTATATAAAATTTATGGCAATGTCACGTTGGTCAATAATGTTTGCAATTTCCTATTTCTAACAATTTAGAGTAACTTTTCTTTATAGGTTAGAGATGTAGCATGGAAATAGACCCTTTAGCTCGCTGTCAATCACCCTAGTTAGAAAAATAGGTGCAGGAGTGGGCCATTCGGCCCTTCGAGCCAGAGATCATGGCTAATCATCTAAAATCAGTACCCCGTTCCTGCTTTTCCCCATAACCCTTGATTCCTTGAGCCATAAGAGCTGAATGTAACTCTCTCTTGAAAACATCCAGTGAATTGGTCACTGCATTCTGTGGCAGAGAATTCCACAGATTCACAATTCTCTGGGTAAAAATGTTTCTCCTCATCTCCGTTTTAAATGGCCTTCCCCTTATTCTTAAACTGTGACCCCTGGTTCTGGACTCCCCCAACATCGGGAAAATTTTTCCTGCATCTAGCCTGTCCAATTCTTTAAGAATTTTATGTTTCTACTAGACTAAGTGATTGGGTCCCATGTTCACACGGGAGGGCTGGTCCCCCAACGCAATATTCCACCTCTCCCCCAATTCCAATATTGGTGGCCAGTGGGAGTGCTTTCTGGAGCGCTAGTGGGTGTTGTGGGCTGAAGGGACTGGTTTCCAGAGGGCTAGTATGGACATTGTGGGCTGAATGGATTATTGGGCTGCGGCTCAGTCACTCAAGCCAGTTGTGCTGGCAGGTCACTCACGGTTGGTGGGCTGGCAGTTGACTCGCATTTCAAGCAGGGTGCAAAGCCACCAAATTCAAGTGCAGTTTCATACCACTTCAAGCCGGGTGCAAGACCACCAAATACAAGTGCAGTTTCATGCCACTTCAAGCAGGTTGCAAGGCCACCAAATTCAAGTGCAGTTTCCTACCACTTCAAGCAGGGTGCAAGGCCACCAAATTCAAATGCAGTTTCATGCCACTTCAAGCAGGGTGCAAGGCCACCAAATTCAAGTGCAATTTCCTACCATTTCAAGCAGGGTGCAAGGCCATTAAAGACAGTCGTGACCTCTCCCTCCCCCATCTTGCAGAGACTGAGCCACGCCCACACTTCTGGGTTTTATAGTCCTTCCCCCTCCCACCAGAAGGGGTGTGGCCTTCATGGCATGATTGACAGGAGAGAGTATCTCAACTTTTTTAAACACTAATACCTCTTATTTTTCATCGATGGGAAAATTCCTCGGCACCTGATGAGCGGATGGGGACTCTGAGTAAGATGGCCAAAAATCACAGCCGTACGTGGTAGAGTTTTTTCTAAAATCAATGTACAGTGCAAACAGGAAGTGGTCAACATTAGACTTTTAATTATATAGAAGGCAAGGCAACTTTTCGATTAGGCAAGGCAACTTTTCCCTTAGGCAAGGCAACTTTTCCCTTAGGCAAGGCAACTTTTCCATTAGGCAAGGCAACTTTTCCATAAGGCAAGGCAACTTTTCCATAAGGAAAGGCAACCTTTCCAAACCACAGGCGAGGCAACTTTTCCAAACCACAGACTTTTGCATTTCCAAACCACAGGCAAGGCGACTTTTGCATTTTCAAACCACTGTCAAGGCGACTAGCATTTTCAAACTAAAGGCAAGGCGACTTTAGTATTTTCAAACCAAAGGCAAGGCGACTTTAGCATTTTCAAACTAAATGCAGGGCAACTTTAGCATTTTCAAACCAAAGGCAACTTTAGCATTTTCAAACCAAAAGCAATTTTAGCATTTTCAAACCAAAGGCATCTTTTGCATTTTCAAACTGAGGCACCTCCACACTTCCGGGTTTTAAAGTCCCTCCTCTCACAACAGAAGTGGCGTGGCCTTCATGGCGTGATTGACAGGAAAGAGAATCTCAACATTTTTTAAACGTTAATAAGTCTTTTATTTTTCATCGATAGGAAAAATCCTCTTGTCCTGCGCAGTGGAGGGGGACTCTGAGTAAAATGACCAACAATCACAGCAGTAGGTGGTAGCGCTTTTACAAAAATCAATATGCAGTGCAAACAGGAAGTGGTCAGGATCAGAGTTTTAATTATATAGATAATAAGATCACCTTTCATCCTTCTAAATTCCAGTGAATACAAGCCCAGTCGACCCATTCTTTCACCATATGTCTGTCTCGCCATCCCGGGAATTAACCTGGTGAACCAATGTTGCACTTCCTCAAATTAGGAGACCAAAATTGTACACAATACTCCAGATGTGTTCTCACCAGGGCCCTGTACAACTGCAGTAGGACCTCCTTGCTCCTAAACTCGAATTCTCTCGCAATGAAGGCCAACAGCTTTCTTCACCGCCTGCTGTACCTGTGTGCTTACTTTCAGTGACTGATGTACAATCACACCCAGGTCTCGTTGCATCTCCCCTTTTCCAAATCTGACACCATTCAGATAATAATCTGCCTTGCTGTTCTATGTTATCCCCCTTTCTCATCCATTCCCTTCACGTAAGGGGCAATTTTATAGAGGCCAATTAATCTATAAACCCGCACGACTTTGGGATGCGGAGCAACCGGAGGAAACCCATATGGTCACAGGGTGAATGTGCAAACTCCACACAGACTGCATCCAAGGACAGGCATCCAAGGACAGGATTGAACCCAAGTCCCTGGAACTGTGGCAGCAGCTCTACCAGCTGTGTCACCGTGCCGCCCCAATGTATACTATTTGTATTGCTTTGTTTGCTATTGGGCATATCAAAAGTATAAGGTACCCAAATGTGATGGTATGTGTCAGCACTGGAAAACCAACTATATCATCAGGCATTTACTAAGTCTTTTGGTATGTTTTGTTGCCTAGGGTTGAATTATGCGAAGCATTCAAACAATATTACACAGATCTTGCAAAAGCAGAAAGGGGCGGAGGTGGGAAGATGTGGCATGATAGGATGGCATTTGAGTTGACAGGAATGTCAGAGTATGATGTGTTGGGTGCGGAGGCTGGTGTGGTGAAATTGAGGACCAGGGTATCTCTGTGCTTGTTCCTTCTGGGGGGAGCGGGAACAAGAGCAGAACTACAGGACACAGGAGTTATGTGTGAGGGACCCATCTATGACAGAAAGGGGGAAACTACATTTACTAAAGAAAGAGGACATCTCAGATGTCATATAATGGACAGTCTCATCTTGGGAATGGAGGAATTGGGGAGTATTTGCAAGAAGCAGGGTGGGAGGTTTATAATGGAATTTTTGCAGGCTTGGACAAGATGGTTTCAAGGATGACTTTCCCCTTGGCTGAGGTGTGTAGAGGAAGGGGAACATTATCAGAATAAGGATAACTGATAGAACTGAGCTGTGGGGAAATGTCTCCACTCTGAGATTGCTGAATCTTTGGGATTCTCTACCCCGGATGGTTGGGGTTGCTTAATAATTAACTGCACTCAAAACTCCTCATTATTTTCTTAGTTGGTTGGTGGATAAATGTTTTCCCATCTGAAAAGCATGGTATGCATGGCCTTGCAATATTTGTCTCTTTATTATAGGTGAGGTATTATGTACAAACTTAAAGTACACGGCATTGGGGGTTCAGTATTGATGTGGATAGAGAACTGGCTGGCAAAGAGTAGGAGTAAACGGGTCCTTTTCACAATGGCAGGCAGTGACTAGTGGGGTACCGCAAGGCTCAGTGCTGGGACCCCAGCTATTTACAATATATATTAATGATCTGGATGAGGGAATTGAAGGCAATATCTCCAAGTTTGCGGATGACACTAAGCTGGGGGGCAGTGTTAGCTGTGAGGAGGATGCTAGGAGACTGCAAGGTGACTTGGATAGGCTGGGTGAGTGGGCAAATGTTTGGCAGATGCAGTATAATGTGGATAAATGTGAGGTTATCCATTTTGGTGGCAAAAACAGGAAAGCAGACTATTATCTAAATGGTGGCCGACTAGGAAAAGGGGAGATGCAGCGAGACCTGGGTGTCATGGTACACCAGTCATTGAAAGTAGACATGCAGGTGCAGCAGGCAGTGAAGAAAGCGAATGGTATGTTAGCTTTCATAGCAAAAGGATTTGAGTATAGGAGCAGGGAGGTTCTACTGCAGTTGTACAAGGTCTTGGTGAGACCACACCTGGAGTATTGCGTACAGTTTTGGTCTCCAAATCTGAGGAAGGACATTATTGCCATAGAGGGAGTGCAGAGAAGGTTCACCAGTGATTCCTGGGATGTCAGGACTGTCTTATGAAGAAAGACTGGATAGACTTGGTTTATACTCTCTAGAGTTTAGGAGATTGAGAGGGGATCTTATAGAAACTTACAAAATTCTTAAGGGGTTGGACAGGCTAGATGCAGGAAGATTGCTCCCGATGTTGGGGAAGTCCAGGACAAGGGGTCACAGCTTAAGGATAAGGGGGAAATCCTTTAAAACCGAGATGAGAAGAACTTTTTTCACACAGAGAGTGGTGAATCTCTGGAACTCTCTGCCGCAGAGGGTAGTCGAGGCCAGTTCATCGGCTATATTTAAGAGGGAGTTAGATGTGGCTAAGGGGATCAGAGGGTACGGAGAGAAGGCAGGTACGGGATACTGAGTTGGATGATCAGCCATGATCATATTGAATGGCGGTGCAGGCTCGAAGGGCCGAATGGCCTACTCCTGCACCTAATTTCTATGTTTCTATGTATCAAAATGGTTCACAGCCATTGAATTACTACTTTTGCTGTCACTGTCCCCTTGCAGGGAATTACATTTATGTTAATATGATCGAAGTGTATTCAATTAATGTTCAATTCAGTGTATCCTATTAATTCTCTTATGTAAATTTGCATCACAAGCAAATATTATTTTATTGTCAGACCATCTTGAGATAGCGTTCTGGGAACTAGTACGCGGCCTCATTATGGTCGGCGAGAATTTTTCAACATGTTGAAAAATTAGCGGCGACTAGAATGAAGCCGTCATGGAGAGTAGCGAGGATTTGCAAACCGTAGGTGGGTCGCAAGGAGGTCCTAGTGGGTTGCCAGGAGGTCGAAGGTTCTCTTAGGCTGTAGCCGGTGCGGACCGGTGAATTTAATTGGCTCATTGGGGGGAAAAAAACGTAAGCAGTAGTTTTCAGAACCAAGGATAACCGACCGGTAATGTTAAATGTCTGCCGAACTTCACAGCCGTGTATCTCTGGCTTCTTAAATGTTGTCTGGCTTCTTAACAGTTGTCTCCTTCTCCCCCCTTCTCCCCCTTTTAAAGGACTTACCGTACACTGTGCTAGTCATCTTAATTACAGCGTCAACCTTCCTGTTCATCGCGGTATGTGTCTACCACATTGGCTTTGCGCCGTGTGAATTTCAGACAGCGCTCCCCCCGCTTGCCCTGTGCCCCGCCTTTGCGATGTGTTTGTGTGTGTGTGTTCCACTCTGACAGTCGCCGTTCCAGTTGCCGGTTTTTCAGGCGACTGCCGGCAACTTGACAGTCGTCGGCAGACGCCTGAAAAATCGCCTGTGGGACAGGCCCATTATTCTTTATTCAGTAAAAAAATCAGATAATATACAAGTTAAAATCTGCCACACAGGTATATTAATGCTTTAAAGGCTGAAGCTTTTGTCAACATAATTTGGACCCTTGTAAATTTAATCATGTTACATAGTTAGGAATCTACAGCAATTCACGTCTACTCGGAAAACATTTGGCATAGTCCTCCGTTTAATAGAAGTTGGAATATTTCTCTTTATATGCTTCGATATCCACTAGACCTCTCCACAGATCATCCACATGCCTCTTCTTCACACCAATTAATTGAAGGAATGGGGTCAATTTCCATATATGTGCTGATGAAATCCAAAGCTGCTTATGTTCAATGTGTCATGATTTCAACTGCTAGACTCCTTAATATTACTTAGTAGATAAGTGAATGTAACTTTCAATTAAGCATGAGGAAAAACATGTTTTTATTAACTCCCCTCTTCCCCACACTGAACTTCAACTTTACTTCCTCACCACAGGTTCCACCTTCCTTTATACTGTTTTAGGTTGAATCGAGCTATGCATACCTTAAAATCGTGTTTAATCCTCAAGTGAAACTGAAATCTCACTTTTTCTGCATTGTTGACATAAACCGCATCCATTCCACAAAATTGCGCGTCCTTCAGCTAATCTAATTTCCATTAATTTATGAAACCCACACTCCTTGATACCTTATTTGGGTTTCATTCTCTCTGGGTTGAATTTCTTTAATTGCTCCTCGCCAGCCCCTCTATCCCTCCTGTGTTCAAGTCCCTCTGGCTTTAAATTTCCTCATCTTTGCAATTCCTCTGCTGCTGCTTTTTGCATTGTTCTTCTTCTCTGACTTTAACAGCCTCAGTTCTCATTCATATTTTCTCTAAAACAGTCTGGTACTTCCAACAGTAAAATTATGTACCTGAAATAAGTTTATAAAGATCTTGTGCGTCGTTTTGTGTTCTGGAACCTTTATTTACTGCTGTGATGAGACCAGGGTACAACAAGCAGCTGAATGGAAAGTAATAGGCTTTAGATAGAAGAAATGTGAAATAAGATTGCTAGAAATGCTCATCTGTGGAAAGAGAAACAGTTCACATTACCGGTTGGACATCCGTCATCATAAACACTTGCTCCATTCATGTACACCATAACTCTTAAGAATTGTGGTACCATGCATTTGAGTAAAGTGTCATCTTTGCCCATGATTTGTGAATAGCACTTTTTTGTCTTTATGTTTTGGACAGACTTTTATTACTCAATTTTCAAATAATTTCAAGAAACCTTAACTAGAGTATTCCTTCGTGACCTTAACCTGAACCATTATGTGGATCTGCATTTTGATGCCAAAAATGAAGGTACCTAGAAAAGTGTGTATTCCTATATTCTGATTATCAATTAAATTTAAGTACGACTGGCTTGCTTAAAATTTAATAAAGAAAGTTGTAATTTTACCATTCACAACATGACCTGTTCTCAGAGACATTATTCCTTGTAACAATTTTTTCCTGGGTGAGGACACAGGAGACTGCAGATGCTGGTATCTACAGCAAAACAAAAGAACAGCAGATTAGGAAGCATCTATGCAAGGAAAAGGACTGGACGTTTCAGGTCAAGACCCTTCACCAAGAGTCGGTGTCAAGAGGGGAGTGGGGAACAAGAGCTGCCAAGCAGTATGTGGATACAGATGAGGAAAGGTTGATTGGGAGATGTCAGGTGGTGGGGGGGACAGGGTGGTGATGTAGATAATAACAGAGGCCGAGGGCTAAAAAGTGGAGAACAAAAGGCTGCTGATTCTGCGATTTGATAGGAAAGGGAGGTGAAGACTGGAGCTGAATAAGGAGGGGTAATAGCAGGTGGCAACAACAGATGGAACATAGGACATGAAAATGGCTGACAATTGGGAGATCTGGATGGCCACAGTGCAGATGCTTGGCAAAGCAGTTTCCTAGACTGCATTTGGTCTCACCTATATTGGCGAACACCAAATGCATGAGATAAACTCTTGAACTACACCTCCATCCCCCACCTCTTTATCCTGGCTATTCCCCTCTACTCTTTAAGTCTAGATGAAGGGATGTGCATTTCTGTCACAGATGCTGCCTGGCATGCTCAGTTCATCCAGCAGCTCACTTTCTTCAGCTGGAGATGTAAATTAAAAAGTACTTCATTATAATCTTATCTCGCACATCATTGTGCATGATACTCTGATGCAACACCAGCTGAAACTTTATTGTTGATTTTTGATTCTTTTAAGTATATTAATGACTTACATACGCATGATTCTAGTGCTGTTTAGTGAACAAAAATGTAAAAAGCACAATGTTTCTGTCCTGATGTTTAAGTGTTGTGTAAGCTTCAAGGAATTGAGATTCACTGGGGGGTAACCATTCCTTGGTAACAGGAATGCACAAGCGCACTTACACTTGTTTGATAATGTTAAATACAAATTTAATTCTGCAGTTATTTATAATTACTGTTTCTCTTTTTATGGGGTCTGATATGAAATATAATAAAGTTATTTGGCATTGATAGTACTGTTTGTTTATTCTATGTTCAGTGTCACACTGACCCCAATCTGATGTCTACTGTTGGTGCAGCCAGATTTTGTTTCAAATTATTGAGAGTTTGACAAATTGAAAGGTTAGATAAGAGCTGGTTACTAAACTGCTCATGGTGAATAACTTTCACAAATTTGTTTATTTATATTTAATTCTATAATTATCATTTGTGATTAATTTGCAAATTAACATATGAAATGCACATCAGTTATGTTAGCTGTTCTAAAACCTTTTAAGAATTTTTAAGAAGTATTACATGGTCGTGTAGCACGTTGATGCTCAGTATCTATATTTGCTTCTGCAAGCTGTTAAATTTTATTTCAGTCTGTGCTTTAAGTGTTGCTAATATCATTAGCGTTCTCTCATGTTGGAGAAAGTACATGTTTCCTGATAATCATTGTATATTAATTGGTGATGAAATTACTTTGTCAACCAAAGTCTCGGTTCAATATTTTTTCTTGTTTTATAGATATTGGGGGCCTGACCAATGTGTCTCAGTTGGAGCAGTTGAACAAGCGTTACTGGTATGTGTGCCAGGATTACACTGAGTTCAAGTACCCGCACCAGACCAATCGTTTCCCTGAACTCATGATGTGTCTGCCAGAAATACGCTACATTGCAGGTAAATTTAAATGAAGTACCGTTAATTGAATCAGACATGGTTTATTATTGCAATCACACGACATCTGCCCGTCATGCAGTGAAATTTTGCCTGTTTATTCTTAAGCAAAAAAAATGTGGGTCCATGGTCAGCAATGTGATTCCAGGGGAATGGAGATAGAGGTAGTGTTAGAAGAGCCTTGAGCTTGTCAAGCGTATCTGAGTTCCTTGCTCCCTGTGCAGACAGGTGTGGGGGATGTAGGAAAGATGAGCATTCTAACCATGGCATTGTGGATCATGGAGCATTCAAGAGGGGAGAGACATGTAGTTCGTCATTGGGGATAGTATAGCCGGGAGAATAGACACAATTCTCTATCACGAGGACCGAACCCAGACACCAGGCACCCAACACTGCCTTTGGGACATGTCGTCTGACCTGCAGAGGAATTTGGAGTGGGAGGGGAAAAATCCTGTCGCCGTGGTCCATGTGGGTACCAATAACGTAGGTAGGACAAGGAAAGAGGTTCTGATGAGGGAATTTGAGCAGCAAGAGACTAAATTGAAAAGCAGAATCTTTGGATTCCTACCTTAGGCATGAGCAAATTTGCATAGGATCGAGAAGATTAAAGGGTTGAACGTATGGCTCAAAGATTGGTGTGGAAGAAGTGGATTTGGATTTTTAGGTGAAAAGTGAACTAAAGTGTTTTATTTGAATGCAAGCTGATTACAGAGATGAGCTTATAGCGCAGTTAGAAATTGGTAGGTATGATGTGCGCATGACAGAGACATGGCTGAAAGAGGATCAAAGCTGAATATCCAAGGTTACACATCCAATTGAAAAGACAGACAGGTAGGCGGATGGGGTGGCTTGGCGCTGCTGCTAAGGAATGAAATTCAGTCCTTAGCAAGGGATGACATGGGATCAGAAGATGTAGGATCCTTGTGGGTAGAATGAAGAAGCTGCAAGGGTATGAAGAATCTGATGGGAGTTATATACAGACCGCCGAACAGTAGCCAGGATGTAGGTTACAAGTTATTAAAGGAGATACACTCGGCATGTAATAAGAGCGATGTTTCAATGGTCATGTAGGATTTCAATATGCAGGACGGCTGGGAAAATCTGATTAGTGCTAGATTCCAAGGAAAGGAATTTGTAGAGTACCTATGAGATGGCTTTTTAGAGCAGCTTGTGGTCAAACCTACTAGGGAAAAGGCAATTCATTTGACGTTATGTAACAAACCGGGTTTGATTAGGGAACTTAAGGTAAAGGAACCCCTGGGAGACAATGACCATCTATATTATTATATTACTAAAACTCTCATCTTGTTTGTTTGTGTGTGTGCATGCGTGTGCAAAACGATATTCCAAAACTCCGCCAAAACGATGCACAATAGCGCTACAATTCTTGGGGAGAGGGAAGGGAAAGTGTGGGAGGGAGGGGAAAGTGTAGGAAGAGGGGGGAATGTGGGAGGTAGGGAGTGTGGGATGGAGGGAGAGGAGGGCAGTGAGAGAGGTGAGTTGGGGGAGTGGGATAGGGGGGAGGTGAGGAGTGAGTGAGCAGGGAGAGGAGGGGGGTAGGGAGAGGAGAGGCGTTATGGGGGAGGGAGGGAGTGACTGAGAGTAGGGGAGAGGGAGGGAGAGGTGAGAAGAAGAGGGAGGGTGAAGCGGAGTGGGAGGGAGTGCTGAAGGATGAAGGGGAATGGAGGATGGGTAGGAAGAGGGATGGCGAAGCGCAGTTGGGGATGGTTGCCGTGACTCGCGTCACAACGGCGATCTCTGGCGTCACAACGGGAACACATCAGCCACGCCTGCGCAGTTGGGGGCTATGGGTGAGTGGTGGAATATTGCCTTGAGGGACGGGGCCAATGGGTCCGCACCTGGTCTAGTGATATGATAAAATTGAGAGGGAGAAGATGAAATCAGATGTGTCGTTATTACTGTTGAGTAAAGGTAACTACCGAGGCACAAGAGAGGAGCTGGTTAAAGTTGATTGAAAAGGGACCTTAGCAGGAATGATGGTGGAACAGCAATGGCAGGAGTTTCTGGGAGTAATTCGGAAGACACAGGATCTTTTCAAACCAAGCAGGAAAGACGATTCTAAGGGAAAAATGAGGCAACCGTGGCTGATAAAGGAAGTCAAAGTCAACATAAAACTAAAGGAGAAGGCAATATTGCAAAGATTAGTAGGAAGCTAGAGAATTGTGAAGCTTTTAAAAACCAACAGAAGGTAACTAAAAATACAATAAGAGGAGAAAACATGAAATATCAAGGTAAGCTAGCCAATAATATAAAATAGAATAGCAAATGTTTTTTCAGATATATAAAGAGTAAAAGAGAAGCAAGAGTGGACATTGGACCACTAGAAAACGACACAAGAGAAGCAGTATTGGGGAATTTTTAAAACTGACAAATTGAAATTTTTTTTGCGTCAGTCTTTACAGTGGTGACACCAGCAACGTGCCTAAATCTCAAGAGAGTCAGGGGCAGAATATAAAACCAGGGATGAAATGCAGATGCTTTATAAGGCACTGGTCAGACCACATTCGGAATATAGTGAGCAGTTTTGGCTCCATATCTGAGGAAAGATGTGCTGGCGTTGGAGAGGGTCCAGAGGAGGTTTATGAGAATAATCCTGGGGATGATTGGGTTAACGTATAATGTGAGTTTGATGGCACTATGCCTGAACTTGCTTGAGTTTAGAAGAATGAGGGGGCACTCGTTGAAACTTACTGAATAGTGAAAGGCTTAGTTAGAGTGGATGTGGAGAGGATGTTTCCAATAGTGGGGAGAGTCTTGGATCACAGGGCACAGCCTCGAATAAAAACATACCTTTCGAAAGGAGATGAGGAATTTCTTTAGTCGGACTGGTGAATCTGTGGAATTCATTACCACAGACAGCTATGGAGGCCAAGTCATTGGGTAGCCGAGATTGACAGGTTCTTAATTGATAAAGATGTCAAAGGTTATTAGGCAATGGTAGGATAATGGGGTTGACGGGGAAAGATAGATCAGCCATGATTGAATAGCAGAGCAGGCTTAATGGGCCGAATGGCCTATTTCTGCTCCTATGGCTTATGTAGTACAAAATGAGAAATCACATTTTTTTATTTGCATTTTCTGATTTAGGACAGCTATTTTGGGAGAGTGGCAAAGAACCCCATGAAAGAAAGATTAGACATTATAATGGATAAAAAGTAAAAGGCATACTTGTTAAAGGTACTTTTTCCAAAATGGAGGTGAACAGAACAGGAGGTAGACACAAAGTGCTGGAGTAACTCAGCGGGTCAGGCAGCATCTCTGGAGAGAAGGGATGGGTGGCGTTTCGGGTTGAGACCCTCCTTCAGGGTGAACAGAACGTAAAACTAAGTGAACGTAAAAATAAATTATTTATACAATTTGAAGGATCAAATATATAAAAGGTCAGTAACAAAAGCTGGATCTCCTGGACTTGATGACTCAGTGTACCCTCTTTCATTTAAAGAAGTGAAGGAATTGGAAATGTTGTAGTTATCATTTTCCAAAGCTGCCACTATTCAAGAATTATGCCATTGGCAATTCAAATCCATTGATATTCTGTTATTAACTGGTGGGAGAAAAAGTTTGTTAATTCAGCTGAGATTGTTGGTAAGTATTTGAAGCCCATCGTAGGTTAAAATTGTTGCATTGTTCTCACTTGCCTAGGTAGAGGGTACTGATATTGAATTCTGGTGTAAAACTATTGATTGCAAAAATCAAGGAGACGTTAAAGCAGCATTATGTTAAATTCTGTCAGTTTCCCAACTGGCAAGGTAGATTAGCATAGCTCACCTGTTGACTGAAGGCTTGATAAGTATTGATTGATTAAAGAGATGTTATACATTTCTGCTCGTGCTGCCTGCCAGTAGGAATAATGAACTGGGTTTGTTTTTAATTAGCATGTCAAAGTGTAAATTTCTTCATGGCCTTTTAACTGTTATTCGACTATGACATATGATTGTAGCTAAGTTTGTGTGCAGGAGTGAGAAGAAGAAAGGCATTAAATGTTTTTTGGACCCAACAAACAAATTGGCCAGTTGGGAAATTAGTGTAAAATGGTTGTGTTGCGAATCAAACAAGATGGCAGCAAAAGTTTTTTTTATAACTGTTGTGAAAGTGGACACAAACAATACAAGTTATTAACCATAGCCATAAAGAAAATGCTGGAAACATTCAGCAGGTTAGGCAGCATCCGTGGAAATGTCATCAATCAACCTTTCAGGTTTGGGAACCTTCGTCAGACTGAGCAAGAGAAAATATCATTAGTTTTCAGTAAGAGGAAGGGTATAAAGGAAATCCATTTGACAGACTGTAACGAAATAGATTAAAAGGTGCATTGACAAGCAGGTTATGATCTTATGTCTGTGTAATGTGTTGTTAATGCTTAGGTTGTGGGAAATGACAAGCAGTCCTGGCTATACAGATAGAATAGGAAAAACTGAACCAAAATGATGACAGATATTTCTGATAAAGTCGAATTCACTGGAGAAACAAAGAACTGCAGATGCTGGTTTACAAAAAAAAGACACAAAGTGCTGGATTAACTGGCTCCACACATGACCTTTAAACTTTGCACCACTCATCTTAAAGCTATGCTCTATAAACTGATCACCCTGCTATTGGAATGGTGTCATTAGCCTGGAAAAGGTGCAAAAATAATTTACTGGGATGTTACTTGGTCTGGAGGGTTTGAGTTATAAGGAGAGGCTCAATCACCTGGGTCTTTTTTCTCTGAAGTGTAGAAGGCAAAGGGTGATCACGTATAGATATAAATTCATGGGTATATAGATAAGGTGAATAGCCACGGAGATTTCCCCTAGGAGGGGAGTGAAAATCTAGTGGGCATGTTTAAAGTGAGAAAGGAAAGATTTAGAATGGACTTGAGAGGCACTTTTTCCACACAGGGTGGTGAATTTATTGAACAAACTGCCAGAGGAAGTGGTAGATATGGATATAATTACGACATTGTAAAAACACTGCGTCATGTACATGGAGAGGAAAGGTCTGAAGAGATATGGGCCAGGTACAGGCAAGTGGAACTATCTCAGTTAATCGACTGGGACGAGTTGGGGCAAAGGATCTGTTTACTCCATGACTCTAGGTACATTAATTATTCTATAGTTTGTATCTTACGTCAAGACAAGTAACATGAGTTTGTTTAACTTATGCAAGGAACCAAGTTAATAAAAGCTTATCATTCATAAAATATCTCAGTCAATGTTCAACCATATCTTGCAGGTAAACTGGTCAATATTCCTTTGGAACAGCTGCCTCTGCTTTTCAAAGCAGTCCTGCACTCATGTAAAGCCAACACAAGTAAAGAATGAGCCATCAGCCTGTGGCCCTTGAATTTTCCATGCCTTACTGCCTCAGGTGAAGAAGGAATACAGATGGGGAATAAAGTTGATCAAGGTTTGGAGAACAGGGAAAATGCTCAGATTGAGAGTGAAACCCTGTAACTCTGACAACAGCTATATTTTACTTTATCTATTTATTTCATGACAGAGTTGAATGTATGATCTTCAACGCAGTGCACATGCTTCTGTACAATGCAGTTAATGCATTTCCTTGCAGTTTACGGTATGTAGGGTGTTATTGTTACAGTATTGCCATTTTAGGTCTAGTTGAATATTTTATATTTTGGGGGGAGGGGGCTGAGAAAAGTTTTGTTTATTAAGACTACCTCAATAATGAGATGACTATTTGCGTCTCTCTCCATTTCAAATGCCTTAAGGCTATCACTAAAGTGGTCCATTCTGGCAAGCTGCTGCCTTGTTACAACAAATCGGTACTAACTGCAGTCAGATCGATTGTAAAATGTATTTGCCTCTATTTCCAGGCTTTGCAAGAGGGTTTATTGTTAAATTTTGATATGTGTTGTGTGAGCATCATTTTTGTATACAAATTCAGTTGGGATCCTGCAGAAGGATGGTGCAATAAAGTGCATCCAGGTGCTGCAACCAGGTTATTTACAAGCAGTGTTTTTGTTTTCTCTGAGGCAGTTACAGTTGACCTCTAATTGGAAAATATAATTAATTTCCTCTTAAGGCTCATACTTTATTAATATTCCATTTGATACTGATGCAGATGCTTAGAAAAAGTTTTGCCATCTTGGAATATTTACTGTAAACCAAAAAACCCTGCTCCACAATACAGGAATATTGACGGTGTTATATTATTAACACTGGCCCAGAGCAGACAGGATTGTCATGGTCAAAGATCAATGGGAGGTCCACCCATATGCTTCTAAAATAAAAACCAAAGATTTCGTAAACAGGCAATGGTAAATATATTTTAGGTTTATTGTGCATTGTTTCTTTAAAATTTCAAGCAGTTGTAAATTATTTGTAAGTCCTTGCCTAGGGATAACATTATACGGAGCTAAAATAAGTTATAAAGTTTTATTCTCATTTGACTTTTGGAAACGTGAAGTACAAGGCAGCATTGCTTTCCAAGGCACGTGCACCTAGATTTCTTCCCCGTCAACACCATTTTTTTGTGAGGATATTATCTTTATTTGACCTACCTTGCCCATGAGAAAGTAAAGTTGTGTTTTAGACATGGTAGCATAGACTAAATTAAATTGATCACAAAAGGGATCCAAGTGAGATGGGACTGTTTATGGGGAAAGATTGTTTGGCAAGCCTTTTTATCATTCTCAAGTCATTATCATGAAGATTCCTTTGTAATCTGGTTAACTAGAGTGTTCACCTGTTAGATGTTTAATATGGATGTAGGCAGAGGGAAGAAATGGATTTGTCTAGGAATACTTGCACAATTATGAAATTCAGAACTACAGTCTCTTTCCTGTAAATGATCAAGATATTGTACACTATTTTGTATACTATCATTATTTTATGTCAAAGACTCAGCATATGTCACTGAATTAATTGAAACTCAGTAACATGGCCAATTCCTCTCACAGTATCCAAATCCACTCATTGGTCCTTTAAGCTACATGCCTTGCTGAAAACTTTGATCATTACTGAAGTCAAACCTATTCTTTGAACCTCACCTTTCAGGCAACAATGATGCTCTATCCTGAACCTTCTTCGTTTTACAGTTCTACCTTCTAAGTCTACTCGTGGCTTGGTGGGAGAGTTATTTCAATATTGTTAAGTCATTGTTCCCTGTGATCTCAAAGGTTGCCAAGAACCTCTGAAATTTAACTTTAGTTCCACAAAATGGTCATACTTCGTGAGGGATTAACCTAATATAAACTTCTGTGAGTAATGCTGGGCAATGAATTGATTTACATTAATATTAAACAAAATAAAAATCTTAGTGCATTTACTTGCGGTAGATGGGAATTTTGTACGGTGATATTCATGGTTGCAGTTAACTTATTAAAGTTGTTTCCCATCGGTGGCCTGCTAACATAATTCCAAAATGTACATGCTTACAGTATACACTCCTCATGTGAAATAGATTCTATACGACCTATTTTACCTCAGATGGTCACGGAGGATTTGTAGGTGCCTTTTTACCTCAATTTTTATTTCCCCACTAGTTAAAACGAAACAAGAAAACCTTTTTGTATGAGGTATTCTTTCAGCTCCCTATCCTACTTTGTGATCACATTTATTCAATCATTCCTGCAAACAGACTCCAGATATGCTCAGTTTAAGGCAAGAGATTTATGCCATTTATCAAAATTCTGGACTCTATTCTGATAGAAAATAATGAATTGAATAAGCTATTGACATTTTTTTATAAAAAGCCTCACCTGTATAATCATTGAGTAAAAATTGGTCAAAACTGTTCATAAATTGGCATGGAAATGATTAGGGACAACAAAAAAGTTCACAAAATGCTCCAAGAATAGCTATAATGCTTTGAGCTTAATCTGCTTGAAAATTGACATACCTGAACTCTTAAATGCAGGCGTCTTCATCTTGATCGTCGTCACAAGTCTTTTATGGCTTGTTTTAAAACAGGGTAAAGTGAATGTGTTGTGTTGCATACGAAAATTACTCAGGTATTATGATGAAAGTAGATGAACTAGTTTTAGAATTAGATTTTTTTAACCACAAGTATCATTCTCTTTTAAATTGCAATTGAGGGGAAGGCTGGATTTTTTAAATCAGGGAATTGAAATTATTTTTTCGAAAAAACATGGATGATCTGAAACCAGTTTGTCTCTGCACAATTAAAAAAAAAAAAAGCAAGCTGAATGTTAATAGTTTTTTTTAAATAAATTTCCCAACAATGTGGGCAACATTTGCCAAGTAAGGGTTCAGAATTATTAGATGGTACTTTCCACTCAACACAATAATGGGTTTTGATCTTAATCACTTTTGTTAGATTTCCAATTTCTACCTAAAACTATTTGCAAGATGATTGTAAAATTTGATGTGGGTTCCAAGTAAGGCATCTTCCACAATTGGAGGTAGGGATAGTAAATCAGTTACAATTCAAATCATGAATCCTGCTTAATCTCAATGCTTTCAGCGCTGATCATGTAACTGTTCTTTGGCATTTTGTTCTTCCTTCCCAATCACAATGGAATCAGCTTGTGGAGGCAAAAAACAATTTGTGTACCCATTTCTAGTTGTTAATTATCAAACACTTGATCATTCTAAGAATTACTTGGTAAATGTTTAATACACATGTTTGAAAACAACCAGCCAGTAAATGTGAATTGATTGAAATGCAACCAAAACACAGTATATGGAACTAAAAGGACTTTGTATCACTGTGGAAACGCTTCAGAATGTACACAGCGAGGCAGCACAGTTAGTTTCCAGTTCCATATTTTCATCAATTCCTTCAAACATGATTGTCCAGACCTTCAAAGCAAAAGCCCTCCTTAAACTTGAAATCTATTTCTACCTTTTTGTTTTAATTATCTTTTACAAGTTTTTTTTGTGAATGTGGCTGAAAGTAAACCACAAATATTAATTATATACTTTTTTTAATTGAGTTAAAATTTCAAGTTTAGATGTTTGTGAAAATGTATCTCTTTCTCAGGATGATAAGCGGCAATCAGTCCTGCTGTGTAGCCAGGAGCAGGAAAGGGGGGGGGGAGGGGGGGGGAGGGTACATTGGTGTATAGTGAAACTATAGAAATAAGTAGTGTTTATAGAAGATGTTTAATCATAAATGACAAATAATGACTACAGCAGCATAAAGCCTAGGCTTTACTAAGGGTCATCACTGCCTTGCATGCAAAGCAGTTTGTAGCTCAGGGATCTATATTTAAACTAATGACCCATTGGAAAAACCAGCTTTATGCTGAAAGCTTCTTTCATGGACAAATTTAGGGATGACAAGTCATGTACATGTTACTTAAAATAGCAGTGATTCTTTGGTTTGAATGTGAATGTTTCCACTCATCCACTCTCCTCAATACAGGTTCTGTATAAATATCCAATCCTGGCTGCTAATAGTGGATGCATATACTACTTCTGACTTGTGCCTCATTAATTACTCATTTACTCTGCCATTCAACAGAAGGCTCTGCAATCACCTTTCATTAAAATTGAGAACACCCACCCCCTCAATTTCCACTGCTTCAAAATCATCTCATATGGTGAAAATATAATTCACTCTGCGAAGAGTTAACATTTATTTAAAAATGTATTTCTCATATCCTAGTTACTACATAATTTGATTTACCTTACTGGCATCATTCAGACATGGTAATGTTATTTTTCAAATTGCTATTGCATTTGATGCCATTGTAAACAATTAAGTGGGTTTCATAAGGCATTATTGTCACAAAACCCTTAAATACTTTTTATTCTCCTGGGATGGGTGCATAGATTGCAATACTATTGCCCATTCCCAGATGCCCATGACGAGGTAGTGGCGAGCTACCACCTTCAACTGCCGCAAAGCAGGTTTTATCCCCATTACACTAGAATAGCACAGGAACAGGCCCTTCAGCCCACCATGCCTGTGCCAACCATGGTGCCAATCCAACTAATACCATATGCCTACATATTGTCCATATCCCCGTATTTACCTGTTCATGTGCCTGTCTAAATGTCTCAAACATTGATATATATTTATGACTGCGCTGGCACCAATTTCCAGCATCTACCAATTTTGGTTAGGGTACCTCTCAGATTTAAACATTTCACTGACACTATAACTTGCATGTTATGTTTAAAGATCCATCTATCCACATTGTATTTTGGCTTTGTTTCAAAGCTATTTATAATATCAGCCAAATAATAGATAATAAACATAAAGTAAATATTACAAAATGACTTTGCATGAAAAGAATTAAAAATAATTATATTATTTAGCAAAACATGTTTGGCACCTAAAACAAGTCATAACATATAGCAACAAACTTTGAAGGAAAGGATTGATAGAAGATTGATAAATGTTTTGATGTTTTAGTGTTTATAAATAATTTAAACACTGCCGTAGAAGAATGCCTTGATATCCCAAATATGTCCATGAGAAAAGCACAGTATCTCTGGAAAGCGCCAGTCAGTGGCACAAGGTACCAGATTATCTAAGTAACCGCTTCATATTGCCTATTGTGAGTTGTGTTTTCTTTGAATTGTGGAATGTGTCTTGTAATAGTTGATGCATAATTTACACAAATGACAGTGTGGAAAAACTACCTCATGTGACATCCTGTTGTTTAATAATGTCATAAAGGGATAATGTGAAATGTTGATTTTTTTTTGCTGTTTACATGAATGTGTTAATTCAACACTCTAGTGTTCGAATGCATCACCGTTGTCATTGCAGTCATTAGCTGCATCAATTTAACCTGCAGATTTAAAATGAAACTTGGGTCAGAATGTTTGTGCTCTGGATAAAGCAGATTGGTTCAGTGAACACAGCGAGTGGAGATGATGAGTATCAGCCATGTCAGTGGTGAAAGTTTGCTTAATACATCTTCACATAATGCTGTACAACTGATGGTCTCGGCCTGATAGAAGTTCAGCTGCAGAGCACATGATGAGAGCTGATTGAAGTGTGCTTCATTGCAGATTGAAGTGTGTCATTACTTGCAAAGCTGTTGCTGTACATGTTTCAAACATTCTGATTACAAACATGACTGAGAAACGGAATTAAAATAGAACTGCTGTAATCACTAAACATCCTGCATCTTTTCTGGAGAAATCAGCAAGAATCCTCTGCCAAGTTCAGATCTGGCTCAGTCTGTTGAGAAAATGCCATCCTCTCCCCAAACCAATCTTTTGCTCGTTCAAAAAATGAAGTTTACCCAGGAAAAAAGATCTGAGTAGAGCTGATGCATCATCAACTCTGAGAGTGAGTGAGTCATCTCTGTAATTTGCCATCCACTTTAACTAATAAATCCAGGTTAACTCCAGACAGATTCCCCAGCTACATGACATTTTAGTTCTCCAAATTGAACCCAGTCAATAAAGTGTAAAACAGCCACTTTTTGTGATGAAAACATCCCCTCATAAATGGTTAACAAATTGTTTAGATTGTCTGAGTTATCATAAATAAATTATTGTCACACAGCATGGAAACAGGCTCTTCCGTCCAATGTCCTTGCCAACCAAGATACCCCACTGGTCTGTGTTTGGCCCTTTCCTATCCATGTACCTGTCCAAATGTATTTTAAATGTTATTGTATCAGCCTCAACAATTTCATCTGGCAGCTCACCACCCTCTGTGTGAAAATATATGCCCCTCGGGTTCCTATTACATCTGACAGTGGCAGAATTTTGCATGAGAGAAAGCGCTATGGGGGGGTGTTTGAGGAGACCGAGCCCTGGGCTGGGCTCCCATCAATGCACAGCAGAATGCTAGCCTAGCAATGCTTGATAACCTGCCCGGTCGCCTCCCTCCGTATATAATTGAAGCGAAAGCCAACCTGTAGATGCTGGAAATCAAACAAAAATCGAAGGTGCTTGAGACCCACATGCAAGGTTTGATCAGTGGGGTGAAACAGTTAACATTTCCAGTTACGCTTAAAAATCATGAAACTGTCTTAAGAAGGGTCCTGACGCAGAATGTCATCTGTCCATTCCCACCCTGAATGCTGCTTGACCCACGGAGTTCTTGCAGTACTTGTTTTTTTTGTCAAGATTCCAGCATCTGTAGTCTCATTTAGTTCCAGGCTATTTTACATGTTAGCGCATACATAGCATGTCTAATATGCCTACTCCTGCATTTTAGAATGTTTTTTTAGAAAATAAGTATTCCTTGAATCATGTTATTTAGCCTCCTGTGATGTTACTCAGTTTCTCAGCTTAGAAATGCCCACTTTAATACAGCCCATACATGTGAGCGAGTTACAGAGTGACTGTGTGGACTATAGACAGTTCACAGGAACAGAACCCTACCGCAGGGAAGATCCGCAACTGAGGGAAGAGTTGGTGTTCTTAGCTCCTTTTTTAAATTCGATGTAATAAAATAACTTATCTTTAAATATATTTAGACATCACCATGGGTATCAGTCTAAAATTTAGATAGTACCTGGACATTTCCCATCTTCATAAGCATAATTTGATTTTCCTTAAACTATCAATTAAGTAGGAAAAATGATTTTTCTTCAACTGATCTGTCTGTCTGTCTGTCTGTCTGCTTTGTAAGCCCATGTTCCTGGTCCTCAGTACATTTAGTCAGCATGCCTGTTGAAATGCCAGCAGGTTTGCCATTGCACAATCCATTGTTACTGGTAGGAACAAGGAAGGCAAAATAATGTAACTGCAAAATAGAAGAAATGGTACTGATTATTTCTTCATTTCTGCTGGGTAGAGGATTTTGTTTGTTTTCAAAAGAGTTCAGATGACAATTTTGAGGCAGTTCAATTCAGGGAGTGTTGCTGCTTTTCATTTGCAAAAGTATAGCCAAGGAGCCTTCATTTCGTTGTCAGAAATAGTTACGGGTAAAGTGAAGCTGATTGGCTCTACAAAAAAAAGCATTTGTTGTAATAATCGCAACATTTAAAAAAAAAATTCAAACTTTTCCCAAAATCCCTTGAATATATCAGGGAAGCATGATGTCACTTCAGCTTAACCTTTGATAGCTAACATGTATATCTTTCAGCTATGAAAGGATCACTGATTATTTACATCCAGAGTATATAGGGCAACGGGATCAAAGTTCAGAGCCATATATTGTTAAAAATAAAGTGTGCAACATGTTTTTTCCATGTATTAGAAAATGTAATAAAGGTTTCTTCCTGGATTTCTGTTTGCTCTGCTCAGTAACTTGACTACCTTCTGAGAAATGTGACCAATAAATGTTCAAAAGCATGTTTAGAGTTTTAGAAATTTGAAAAATAAATGTGAATCAACTTACCAGAGTCTCCAGTCTGTTTTGTGAGTGACTGCGTTATAGTGTTAATGTCACATAACATTAGCAGGAATTGTGGCATTTGTGCACCAACCTTTTTTTAAATCACCCTGCATATCAAAACAGCTTACTGCATTGATCACAATTAAAAGTTAGTCCAGAAATGGGCTATGGGGAGCTTGACAACATCTCAATCATCCCCTACAGACTATATTTCAACCACTAAACCAATGTTTCCTATCCATGATTATGCTGAATTCTGAATATTCATTCTTTCATAATTTTTTAGTTCATTCGGGTGCAAATGTCTTGGTGATAACTGCAAAATTACAACATTACTGATTTCACAAATCTATTATTTCTTTTCATTCTGTCAAATGTTTTTTTTTCCATTCAGCATGTATTTAAAGATATAAAAATAAAAATGTGAGAATTTAAAATGTGGCATTTATAACTGTTTTCCAAAATATGTAGAACAGGTAACATACTAGCCATGTGTAAAAAAAATAAATGGTTTGATGTACTGCTTCTGTGGAGTTAGTGTGGTATGGTCAGGGATGAATTCTGCCATGCTCTTATCTCCTGTGGCAGCAGATCCATGCACCTAAGACAACACTGCCAAAGTAATTACACATCTTTGAACTCATTTCAAGTTGGACTTTGGAACTAGCCAACAGATCAATCGGCAGATTTGGAAAGGTTGTGTTCCTCCTTCCTATTTTGGTTGCAGTGCAGACTTTGACCTGAACCACCCAGAACACCTTTGGCCCAACCTGCCCACGCTGACCAACACGCCCATCTACATTAGTCCCATCTGCCTGCGGTTGGCCCATATCCCTCTAAACCTATTCTATTCATATACCTATCTAAATGCTTCTTAAACATTGTGAAAATACCTGCCTCTACTACCTCATGCATCTGCTCGTTTCATACACCACCACCCTTAGTATAAAAAGGTTATTGCCCAGTTCCTATTAAATCTTTACCCCCTGACCAGAAACTTATGTTCTCTGGCTCTCAATTCCATTACTCTGGGTACAAGACTCTGTGCATTTACTCAATCTATTCTCATGATTTTGTACACCTCTAAGATCACCCCCCATCCTTCTGCGCTCCAAGGAATAGAGTCCTAGCTTGCTCAACCTCTCCCTATAGTTCTCCCTCAAGAAAAGCTGGAGAAACTCAGCGGGTGCAGTGTTAAAGAGGGAACTGCAGATCATCAGAAAGGTAACATCCATGTAAATCTTCTTGGCACCCTTTCCAGCTTGACAACATATTTCCTATAACATGGTGACCAAAACAGAACACAATACTCTAAATGTGGCCTCGCCTATGTTTTAAATAACTGCAGTATGACCTCCCAACTTCTATATTCAATACTCTGACTGATGAAGACCAATGCACTGAAAGCTTTTTTGATCACCCCATCTACCTGTGACGCCACTTTCAACAAACTATGTACCTGCACTCCTAGATTGCTCTGCTCTACAACACTCCCCAGAGCCCTACCATTCACTGTGTAGGTTCTGCCCATGTTAGACTTCCAAACTGCACACCTCACATTTCTATGTATAAAATTCCATCAACCATTGCCCACCTGCCCAACCGATCAAGATGCTGCTGAATTTTTGACAACCATCTTCACTATCTACAATACCATCCACTGTAGTGTCATCTGCCACAGGTGTAGAAATGCTTCCAACAAGATCTAACAAAACCAACTGCTCCGTCCAAGAATATTACCCCCTTCTCATTAAGAAAAGTAGAGGATTGTTTTTTAAATATGGGGAAAAAAAAGTAAATAATTAATTGAATCATTAACAAGTGCAATACCATAATAGCCTCAATAAAACAAATTAATCGATACTCATTTGCACGTGTACGCAAATTCTGGTGTTCTCCAAAATATTTTCTCATTTGCGTATATTGGTTTTGTATTGTGTATAGCTTGTATGATATAACTTGCTTCAGTGATTAATGTCACATTTTAAACATTACTTTAAAATTTCTGATGATTCAAAAAGTTTAACCAGTTGACAGAGTGAAAGGAAATAGATTGTTAAAGAACTCTTACTTTTCTTGTGTTGTATGGGACTCGAATGAGCTAATTTCAAAAGATCAGAGGTCAACCTGAAATATTGTGTCTTGGCAAAATCAGCAGCTGCATCCTTTAGCTTGTCATTGCATTTCCTTTCTTTGCAAATCACTTTGATAATAAACAGTGCAATTTTCTGTTCTGCTAACATCTTCTGTCATCTTTCCTCCTCCCCACTCCATATTGTTTCCTGGATATTGGTGACATGGAACCATTTATGCTGATACTGCATTTTTAGATGATAATTTCTAATTAAACATTAGTTATTCCTTCAGAAAAGCTTTTATTTCAGGGTGCAGTTGTTTATATATGTTGGGAGCTTAGTTTAAAGATACAGCATGAAAATAAGCCATTCGGCCCACCGAGTCCCCCCAGACCAATGATCGTCTGTTCACACTAGTTCATAAGCCATAAGAGCAGATTTAGGAACTTCAGCCCATTGAGTCTACTCGCCATTCAATCATAGCTGATGTATCTTTCTCTCTCAACCACATTCTCCTGCCTTCTGCCCTAACTTTTGACATCATTACTAATCAAGATTCTGTCACTATCCGTTTTAAAAATACCCAATGACCTGGCGTCCACAGCAGCGTTTGGTAATGAATTCCACAGGTTTCCTACCTTCTGACTAAAGAAATTCCTCCTAATTTCCTTTCTAAAGGTATGTTTATGTAGTTGTACCAACATACATCACAGGTAGTTCTATATTATCCAACGTTCGCATCCACTCGCTACACGATAGAGTCCATAGGTCACATGTGCTATCTAAAATCCCCAAACTCCGCTATCGTATCTGCCACCACCACCTCTCCAGATAGTGCGTTCTAGGCCCTATTCTTTGCATTTAAAAAATTTACCCCACATATCTCCATTAAACTTTCCCCCTCCCACATTCTTTGACGATGTTTGCCTATTTTGGTGCCTTATCAATGAAATTGAGATAAATTATCCTACTGCACCACTGCACACCGTGCTACTTTCCTCAAAAAAGTCAATCAGTACCCTTCTGAATTCCATCCATCTCCTCAATGCTATACTTCTTACTTCAAGATGTCCTTCTGTCCTTTTCAAAAGATCTCCATTATTTTCCTTCTTTCCATGTTAAACTGACCATCTATTAATACTTAGACATATTCTATTCTCCTTAAATACAGGTGCACAGTTTGAAGTTAAACTGATAATTGAAATTGTAAAAAACCATGGTATTGTTTCATAATTGTATATTGACACTAATGTCTTTTTGTACAGTCTTTTTCTTTTCACTGTCTTGTGGAATTTACATGTGATTTACTTATAATTCATGTTTTTAATGTGTTGTCTGAGTCTATATGCCTGTGATGCTGCTGCAAGCAAGATTTGCATTGTATTTGTACCTCACAATACTGCCGATGACAATAAATTCGATTGGATTTGGAAACATTTCAATTTTGAAATAAATCTGCTCTGCCTAAGTAAAGAACAAATTACACGGGTGTGTCTATTTTGAAAGCGTCAAGTTTAGGTGCAAAAGTGGGGTCATCCATTGTAAAACATTACTTGTGGAGATATGGTCTTTTGTTTATGAATTTGAAAGTAGGTAACTGTGTCAGAGACAGACATAGTGTAAATTAATAGAGTGACTTGGTCCAGGGATGCCCGTGTTATATCTGACGATGAATGTGATATATTGGCTCAGCTCTTGGTTTAAGCTCTCTATATCAGACCTTGTATATTTATTTTGGGAGATATAAGTAGTATGTTTAGGGGCGGCATGGTGGTGCAGCGGTAGAGTTGCTGCCTCACAGAGCCAGAGACCTGCGTTAGATCCTGACTACGGGTGCTGTCAGTACGACCTTTGTACATTCTCCCCGTGAGGGTTTTACATAGACAATAGGTGCAGAAGTAGGCCATCCGGAAGAAACATAGAAACATAGAAATTAGGTGCAGGAGTAGGCCATTCGGCCCTTCGAGCCTGCACCGCCATTCAATATGATCATGGCTGATCATCCAACTCAGTATCCCGTACCTGCCTTCTCTCCATACCCTCTGATCCCCTTGGCCACAAGGGCCACATCTAACTCCCTCTTAAATATAGCCAATGAACTGGCCTCAACTACCCTCTGTGGCAGAGAGTTCCAGAGATTCACCACTCTCTGTGTGAAAAAAGTTCTCCTCATCTCGGTTTTAAAGGATTTCCCCCTTATCCTTAAGCTGTGACCCCTTGTCCTGGACTTCCCCAACATCGGGAACAATCTTCCTGCATCTAGCCTGTCCAACCCCTTAAGAATTTTGTAAGTTTCTATAAGATCCCCTCTCAATCTCCTAAATTCTAGAGAGAATAAACCAAGTCTATCCAGTCTTTCTTCATAAGACAGTCCTGACATCCCAGGAATCAGTCTGGTGAACCTTCTCTGCACTCCCTCTATGGCAATAATGTCCTTCCTCAGATTTGGAGACCAAAACTGCACGCAATACTCCAGATGTGGTCTCACCAAGACCCTGTACAACTGCAGTAGAACCTCCCTGCTCCTATACTCAAATCCTCTTGCTATGAAAGCCAACATACCATTCGCCCTCTTTACTGCCTGCTGCACCTGCATGCCTACCTTCAATGACTGGTGTACCATGACACCCAGGTCTCGCTGCATCTCCCCCTTTCCCAATCGGCCACCATTTAGATAATAGTCTGCTTTCCCTTTTTTGCCACCAAAATGGATAACCTCACATTTATCCACATTATACTGCATCTGCCAAACATTTGCCCACTCACCAAGCCTATCCAAGTCATCTTGCAGTCTCCTAGCATCCTCCTCACACCTAACACTGCCCCCCAGCTTAGTGTCATCCGCAAACCTGGAGATATTGCCTTCAATTCCCTCATCCAGATCATTAATATATATTGTAAATAGCTGGGGTCCCAGTACTGAGCCTTGCGGTACCCCACTAGTCACTGCCTGCCATTGTGAAAATGACCCGTTTACTCCTACTCTTTGCTTCCTGTTTGCCAGCCAGTTCTCTATCCACATCAATACTGAACCCCCAATGCCATGTGCTTTAAGTTTGTATACTAATCTCTTATGTGGGACCTTGTCGAAAGCTCCGGTTTCCTCCCACAATTCCAAAGACGTACTGGTTTGTAGGTTAATCGGTTTTGTAAAAATTGTAAATTTCTCTCGTGTTTGGGATAGTGAGTATGGGGATCGCTGGTCGGCACGGACTTGGTGCGCCGAAGGGCCGGTTGCTCACTGTATCTCTAAACTAAACTAAATTAAAATGTTACAGATGCAGCATGGAAATAGTCGCTTCAGTCCGAGTAAATGCCGACATCGATCACTCGTTCACACTAGTTCTATGTTATTCCACTTTCGCATTCACTCCCTATACACTAGGGACAATTTAGAGGCCAATTAACCTACAAACCTGCGCATCTTTGGGATGTGGGAGGAAAACGGAGCACCTGGAGGAAATCCACGTGGTTACGAGGACAACGTGTAAACTCCACAAAGACAGCACCCGAGGTCAGGATGGTACCCTGGACTCTGGCCCTGTGAGGCAGCGGCTATGCCATCTGGTGTAGATACTGGTGATTAAAGACAAACTTAATCTGTACTCCAGTAGTTGGAGCTGATTGGAACCGAAATCAGTGAAGATCCCAAATATAAGTTTTTTAGTTTTAGAGATTTTGTGCTGAAACGGGCCCTTCGGCCACCCGAGTACAGACCGACCAGCGATCCCTGCACATTAGCACGAGAGGACAATTTACAATTATAGCAAGCCAATTAGCCTACAGACCTGTGTGTCTTTGGAGCGTGGGAGGAGATTGAAGATCTCGGAGAAACTCCACTCGTCATGGGGAGAACGTACAAATTCCGAACAGACAGCACCCATAGTCAGAATCGGGCACTGTAAGGCAGCAACTCTACCGTTGCGCCACCGTGCTACCCGAGAGCCAAAAATCTGGATTATCACAGAATAATAATTTTTCTTTCATACTGCATTAACCACATGTTCCTGGTGTGAAGCACACCATTTGGCTGCAGTTATGCATAGTAACAATTGGTACCCAGTTACACACTGCACTTTACTTTCCATTCAGCCACAAGATTGATGTTAGCACCATTGAAAGCACAAACAGTGCTAACTTTATGTATGTTTTATAAATAATCTTTAGCACAGACTTAGTTTAATAAAACAATTCTATAAATTCCTTCCAATTACATTCCCAAGCCACTCATCTCTAGTCTCCTGCAGTCTTTGGAAGTTCAAAGGTCACACACCCTGTATTTTGGATATAAAAACACTGATTATCTTTTTTTTAAAGAAACAAATGCACCCAAATGGTTTCAAGGACCTTCTCCATGAAGGACAAAATTCGTTCCTCATTCAAAATGTGTGTGCAAATTGATTAAGCTATTAATAGAGCCATACTCAAATTATAATGCCAGTGTCCAAGATCTTTTTTCACTGCCTCATTTACAACAGAACACAGTTGATATGCACACAAATGCAGAGAATTAGGTTATGGTGATGATTCACATTAATAGCAAGGAATAAAGACTTGCATTTACTTAGTCCTTTTCAAATCCCCTTCAAAAGACAATCCAAAGTGCTTTACATTTGGTTCAATGCTCTGAATTAGAACCACTATTATAATGCAGGCAACACAGCAGTTAATTGTGCTCAGTTCCCACAGTTAGTCGAAGTGTGGAAACAGGCCCCTCGGTCCACGCTGACCAACATGTTCCATCTACACTAGTCCCATCTTCCTGCCTTTGCCCCATATCCCTTTAAACCTATCCTATCCATGTACCTGTCCAAATGTTTTATTAAATGTTGTGATAGTACCTGTCTCAACGACCTCCTCTGGCAGCTCTACCAGTCTTTGTATTTTACAAAATTGCTCCTCAGGTTCCTATTAAATCTTTCTTCCCCCCCCTCACTTTAAGCCTATGTCCTCTGGTTCTTTATTGCCCTACTCTAGGTAAGATACTTTGTTTATCCAATCTATCCTCTCATGATCTTATACACCTTATAAGATCACCCCTTATCCTCCTGCCCTCCAAGGAATAAAGTCCTAGCCTGCTCAACCTCTCCCCACAGGTCGCAGAGACTGGCTAAGAGTTTCTCCGGTGCTGACGGTGAGGTCAATATTGGTTGGAACGGGAGGGGATTGCTCGACGGCTCCTGTGGGGCAGAGCACTGGCCTATTGTGCCACAGAATGAAGAAGGGACCCGACCCAAATCATCAGCTAATCTTGTTGTCCTCAGATGCTGCCTGACCCAGTGAGTTACTCCAGCACTTTGTGTTAATTTCAGTCAGGTTTTTTAACGACTTGTAACAAACTTCTTTTTCAAGTCTCCTGTGTCAAATCCAAATATAAACTCTGAAGCAGAAGGCAGTAATTGGTTGAAAGATGCAGAATGCAATCAGGCCCTTCAGCCCACCGAGTCCATGCTGACCACCTTTACCTGTTCACGCAAGTTCTATGTTATCCCACTTTCTCATCCACACCCTTGGGGTGGGAGATTGCAGCCTTCATGTGGTCCGCCCTGCTTTGACGAATGCAATCATCCTGACGTGCACAATGAAATAAGATCAAATAGAGCACATTGTCCTACAACTTTAGGCTGTGCATGCCATAAGCAAGAAGAAGACCTACACCCTAGGGGCAATTTACAGAGGCCATTTAACCTACGAACCCACACGTCTTTGGGATGTGGGAGGAAATCTGACAACCCAGAGGAAACCCATGGGTTTCCTGAGAACATGTAAACTCCACACAGACAGCACCCAAAGTCAGGATCGAACCTGGGTCTCTGGCACTGTGAGGCAGTAGCTCTACCCACTGTGCCCTGCAGAGTGTCTTGACCAATACACATTATTTTTAATACATGCAGGGGAGAAATGCAAATACAATCACCGGCCCCAGATAGTGTCGCTGCAGCTTCTCAACAACCTCTTAGGGCCTGGGCTGAAAGGGTTAATGAACAGGGAGGAAGACACTTTGGATGTTTTATAGAGTTTGTTCTGGGAAAGTAGCTGCCTCGAGCATTATTGTCAGGAAATCCTCTGCTTTTTTCAGCCCTTCAGATGGATTGTGACTATTTTGGTCAGGATGAGTCATTCCTAAGGCTGGGGTCTTTGGCTGGAGTGTACAGGAAGTTCTTGTGGTGTCCTTTGTGGCCAAGATACAATTGCACTGCTTACTCGAATAGAAACAGTGCATGCGTATGGTACAGCTACAGGTACAATGAGCACCATATTTGCAGCAGCATTGCAGGCACATTGGTAACACATAAAACATTAATTATATACAAATTCTACAAGACAGCAAAAAGAAAAAAAACTGCTGCATAGTGGCACAGCGGTAAAGTTTCCGCCTCACAGGGCCAGAGACCTAGGTTTAATCCTGACCTCGGATGCTGTCTGTGTAGAGTTTGCATTCTCTCTGTGACCGCATGGGTTTTCTCCAGGTGCAGGAGAGAATCTTACAAATTGGAAGTAGTATCTAGGTAAGCACTTGAATCACCCAGGCAGTGCTGGAAAGTGAGATAAGTGAGGTAATTTAAAATCATCATGGAGTTCATGCCTGTTTCCATGCTGTATGTCTCCATGACAGTTCAGTGGTGCATAGAAGTCCACGATAATCTGCTCTGGTTTCCTCACACATTCCAAAGACGTGCAGGTTTGCGGGTTAATCGGCCTTTGTCAATTGCACCTAGAGTGTAGGGAATGGATGAGAAAGTGGGATAACAAAAGAATTAGTGTAAACGGATAGTTGATAATCAGCATGGATGTAGTGGAATAAAGCGCCTGTTTCCATGCGGTATCTCCCAAAAAACTGAGATCTTAAATTTTTTGATGCACAGGTTTTTTTTAGTGCAAAAATACACATTTAGAAAACAAGTTCATGGTAGTGCAAGGGTAGGCCCATAGTGTTCTGTTGCTGAGATAGGATTAGGGTTGTGTCTCAGCTAATGGTGTTCCTGCTTCATTCATTTCAAAGCTGAATGAGATTTCTGTTTGAGTGTTTATGTTCCATTGTATGTATTGGACAAAAAATGTAATCTGGGTCAAACTTTAAATCTCACACTGAATGAAAACTATCAGCAGTTCCATTATCCTATAAATATTTCTCTGAAAAACATCCTTCCCAGTTTGTTGACTGGTCTGGCTTAATTTCCAAAATTAAGCCGCATTTTTCTCTTCTGTTGAAATACTTTCCAGTAAAGCAGAATTGATGTGACGGTAGATGTCACAGTTTATCACTGAAGGTTGGAATTCCATGATTTCTGACTGGGACTCGAATATTTAAACACTTGCAGTAACGTCACAGTTGTTAACCTGATCTCTGGTGGATCACCAGTGTCATCATTAGATAGAACATACATTATCAGCTCCAAGGCCCCTGCTCGATGTTTGGCAGGTCCTGTTACAGCATCAGATTCCGACCTTCACACAATAAACTCAAGGCTGAGATGGGTGTCCCTAGTATTGAAATTGTTTACAGTCAGGAAAAGCAAAACCATTTTTTACTTGGAATGAATGACAAGCTTGCAATGTATAAAGTGAACTCATGTCAGCAAGACGTCTACTTAATCTTAAAAACTGCTATCCAGTTCATCTTGGATGTAAATTTTTCACGTAACAGAAAATTGAAAACGTGAACTAGTTGTGTGACCTTTTAGTTTACAACTTTCCATGGTTGTAAGGCGGAGAGTTGAATCTGCCCACTGTGACTGTGGACATGCAGTAGAACAGATGCAACACTTGAAAACCACTTTTGAGTGTGAGATGCAGAGAGAATGCTTTCAGCGTAGCATCAGTGAATGTTTCATGCACGGTTTGTGAGGAGTGATGTCCCTATATTAATATAATCAAAAATATCGATTGAGAGATATAACATAGACGCAGGCCCTTCAGCCCACCGAATCCATGCTAACCATCGATCACCCATTCACAATAGTTCTATGTTTTCCCACTTTTGAATCCACTCCCTATATACGAGGGACAATTTACACAGTACTTGCTGTCAGGCTTGCTTAGTTGTTATGACATGTCTGGGTTGTGGGTTTGGGCTTCATGTCAGACCACTGATGCTCAATGTTCTGTCGCTGTGTCGAGGGATTGCTGCACTGTCATGGATTGGATTGATTGAAAGATACAGTGTGGAAACGGGCCCTTTGGCCCACCCGAGTTCACACTGACCATCGATCACCCGTTCACACTAGTTCTGTTATTGTACTTTCTCATCCACTCCCTGCACACTAGAGGTAATGTACAGAGGCCAAGTAACGAGCCCGCATGCCTGCATGTTGTGGGAGAAAACCGGAGCACCTGGGGAAAACCTGTGCGGTCAAAGGGAGAACGTGCAAATTCCACACAGACAACACCCAAGGTTAGGATCGAACCCGGGCCGTGAGGCAGCAGCTCTACCAGCTGCACCACTGTGCCGTCCAGTGGAACACTTCCCAACAGCTGATAAATTATTCAAGGTTGAGATAAATAACTAAAGAATGTGAAGGAAACATGTGTAAAAGGAGCTAAAATGCAACCAGAAGATATGACATGACATGACAAGACAACCATAGCAACTTTCACATCCATTTGCAGATTAGACTGAAGGCACTTTATACCAGTAATGGCATTGCCATGGTTGAGTGAGACAAAATTGACGAACGGGTCGATTCTACTCTTCCTTGATCAATAGTGGGGAAGCGCACACTACACTGATTTTGTTTAGAAATACTCACTGTCTCAGGCCAGTCTCCTCTCAGCTAATTTACTATGGGATTTTGGATCCTGTCTGTGGATTTTAAGTACAAAGTCTTCTGCTAAATAATCAGATACCAGGATTTAATACGGGGATGGCTGAAGATTCACATCTTCACATAGGATGGATTCAACATGGATTCAATATTGTTTTTAATAAACCAAGCATGACTAGGTCATAGAGCTAAATATGGAGATGGGTCATTTGGCCCAACATGGCAATGCTTGTCCCATTAGCCTGCACTTGTACTCCAGCCGTTTAAACCCTTCCTATCCTCATATCTGTCCACCTGTCTGTTCCCCACTGCCAGGGTGGGATCCAAATGGCCAGGAGTTGCGAGACATACGTACAGCTCTTCCTTTACATGGGAGCAGTAAACCCAGTATCAGACCTGGAGGAGCATTGATCTCGGGATGCGAGTCCGCGGCTTGCTGAAAGTGGTGACACAATTGGAAGGGGCGGTAAAGTCAGTGCAGGGCTTGGGAGAGGGACACTGAATCAACCTACCAATGAGAATGGGACCTGGTGATTGGCCCCCTGGTCTGGATTTTAACTCCCCACCTGCCAAAACTAGGCTGAAGGTTGGAAGACAGTTAAGAAGGTGCAAGGACCCACTGAGCCTCAGGCAGTGGCTGACCTTGACTGGCTCAGGGCTTGGGTTGTGGTCCCTCAGATATACGGACAGCTCCATCACTGGGGAGCCTGATACAGGGCGAGACGGGGCAGCTGCAGTTTCATCTGAAAACAAACACCACTAGATTCCCTGTGGACTGGTGAAGAATGTCCTGCCATGTTACAGGGATGGTGGATGCCCCTGTGTTTATAACAGTGGCACAGTGATGCAGCCTCACAGCCCCAGGGACCCACGTTTGATCCTGACCTCGGATGCTGTCCGTGTGGAGTATGTACAATCTCACTGTGACCGTGTGTGTTTTTCCTCCGATTTCCTCACATGTCCCAAAGATGTGCGGGTTTGAAGGTTAACTGGCCTCAATAAAGTGCCCCTAGGGTGCAGGGAGTGGATGAAAAAGCGGGGTAACATAAAATTAGTGTGAACAGGTGATCGATGGTCGGTGTGGACTTGGTGAGCAAAAAGACCCGTTTCTATGATGTTTCGTGCGATGAATTCAATCAAATAATTCCAACACATCTCTGATCTCACTAAACCACCTCATTGGTTCAGTAAGCTGGCCACTACACCTGGATTTTCTGGCTGTAATATTTGCCGGCACCTCGAGTGGAAGCAGCCACGCTGTTCACTGAGGCTGTCTGAGATGTCTGCGAGTTGGGTCCAGGTGCAGTGCACTCCTTTAACTTCACCTCCAGCACAGCTGCCTGGCGCCCCCTCACAAGGGTGGTGCCTCTAGAAACCTGCACCTCTGACAGTGCAGCGCTCCCTCGGTACAGCAGCAGAACATCGCTGAGCATCGAAGGTCAGATCTGGAACTAAACCCACAACCCAGACAAGTCATAACAACAACTAAGCAAGACTCTCAATAAATATCATGCAATGATATACACAGTATTCCATTTTAGTGTCAAAGCCCTGAATTAATCTACCCACCACTGGTTATAGGTACAATGTGCTGGAGTCATCGAGTCATACAGCATGAAACCAGGCCCTTCGGCCCTACTTGCCCACGCTGACCAACAAGCCCCATCTACAGGAGTTCCGCCTACCTGTCTTTCGTCCATATCCTTCTAAACCTATCTTATCCATGTACCTATCTAAATGTCCAAATGGAGTAACTCAGTGGGTCAGGCAGCATCCCCTTCGACCAGAAATGTCACCCATCCTTTTTCTCCAGAGATGCTGCCTGACCCACTGAGTTACTCCAGCACTTTGTTTATCTTTGGCATAAACCAGCATCTGCAGTTCTTTGTTTCCACCATCCATTGTTTACTCCCTGCTCCCCACCTTTAACACTGATCACGCTATTTTGCAACAGGATAAGAAACATGCAAAGGTTCTCAAAATACAATTGGAAGATCGCCACGAGAAGTCAATAAGAAACATGTCAAACCTGCACCATGATTTGGAAATACGAAGGACTGCAGATGATGGAATCTAGAGCAAAACACAGAGTGCTGGAGGAACTCAGCAGGGCAGGCAGCATCTGTGGAGGAAATGGACAGGTGACGTTTCGGATCTCACCCTATTTCACTCCACAGATGCTGTCTGACCCACTGAATTCCTCCAGCACTTTGTGTTTTATTATCAATATTTAATGGTTCAATTTTAACCAAGCCTCCGCTGAACTCAGAAGAGATTCTCTGACCATTTTGACATTGTCCATCTCAAGGACCTTACATGCAAATCGTATAAACACGAGGCTCCTATCTCATCTATGCTGAGGCAGGTGCAAGTAACCATGGTGACGTGAGATGAACTGAGTGCAAATGTTCCAGGATGCAGATTGGGAAACACAAGGTTGGTGTTTCCAAGTGATCTGTGAGTGGAACAAGGCTACGGTGTAGCCAATCACCAGCAGAGGTTGGGGAAGTCAGGGACTCCTCATGGAACAGCAGATAAATGATGAACATGCAGTAGTGAGACCACACCTGTTGCAGGCACGCGTTATTAATTATGTAGGAAGTAGGATGAATAAGCCAAGCCAGCACCAGATAACGTGCAGTGGGGAATGATAAAGATGCTGAAGGATATCTTTCAATATACAACATCAAGGTTACACAAAACTACTTGAGATTTGGAGTTTCTAATGAATTTAACCCTTGTGGCAATGGTTACTTCACTTCCAGTGTTACTGGGGCTACAGTTACAGCGATTTGCAGGATCACTGGCGCGCAACACAATGACCAGCCTGTGGAGTGACGCTGGCCAGCACCACAGTAACATTGACAGCCAGGACACTAGCACTCAATATCAACAAAAATTACACAGGGCAGCAAGTTAGAATGACCAAACATGCTGTGGAACAGAGAAATCCCAAAGTCCCAAATCTCTCTCTGCTCCTCCAGACTCCCGGAACTACACCCAAAACGGTGCGAAATTGCTTCAGGTACACAGTGAAGGCTCATTAAACATGTGGGAACACAGAATCGGACGGAGGCCAGTCAGCTTTCCACATCTCTACCACCTCTGTGCATTAACCACCCAGTTAGTCCCACTTCCCATGTCCCCTGTAGATTTTCTCCTTTAAGATATTCATCTAACTCTCGTTTCAATGCTACAATTGACAAAGAAACTCAGAGCTCGTCTATCTCAGTGCGGATAAAGTCAATGTAGTGATGGACCCTAATCATTGCCAGCCAACCTCCCCAGCATTGAAAATTAAAATCTGCAAGTGTGAAACCTCATTCCTTGAGATTCAAATGGTGTTTAAGAAGTGAAAAATAAGCTTTATTCTCTGACTCCCTTTCAACTTAATTTCCTTCTCTATATTTTGCTTTTAATGAAAAATCGGTTGTTGAATTAAATAATCAAATGGGCACTTTCTGGTTCAGACTCTGGATTCTTCAAGCATCGATCTTCCCTCTGATAGTTGATGATGATCCACAGTCCGCTGTCTGGTTCCAATGGACACAAGAACTTGCTCAGACCACAGCACAAAAAGAGATTTCCAACCATTGTAGCTCTCAGTGCAAAACTTACCAGAAATCTGTGGAATGTAGATTCCCTGCAACCCATCTCCCTGCCGAGCCTCCCCGCTGCTTCTACAAGTTGGTGGGGTGGGAGAGAAGATCTTAGCAATAACAATGTGGGGCTCAATCAAACACTTCACAAGGTCTACAGATGAATTTGTCAAACCCAGGCATCAGCATCTGAGGGGCAACCTTTTCACACATAAGGTGGTGGATGTATGGAACAAGCTGCCGGAGGACGTAGTTGAGACATGTACTATCGCAACGTTTAAGAACATAAATGGTTAGGACAGGTTTTGCAAGGATATGGGCCAAATACAGGCAGGTGGGACTACTGTAGATGGGACATGTTGGACGGTGTGGGAAAGTTGGGTCTGTTCCACGCTGTATGACTCTGAGCATGGATAAACTTGATAAGTTGAGCGGTGGTTGTCTGTCTACAGTGTGTCTGCCTACAACATCTTTTATCCACTCTCTACTCAGGTTATTGTCCAAAGACTTTACATACTTTATGCAAAAAACATGTAAAGGCGTCTACGGAATGAATGGTCCCTTCTGTGACCATTGCAAATGCTTAAGATGTAGACCAGAAAATGTCACATTATCATGCCTCTCTGGTAGCTCTCCCCCCCACCCCAAATTACCCAAAGAGGCTTTGCTTCAGGCAGAGTACTAGTCCAGGATGTTGCCGAGGTTGTGGTTGACGGAATCGAATGTTCTCGGCTGCCGTGAGTGCAAGGGTTTTTCTCAACTGTTGAAAGGAACCTGTCTCCTGTCCAAACTTCTCTCCGGAACTACGACAGTCATCAACTAAAGAAAACCTTCGCACCATATGTCTGGCCTGGATTTACATCAAGGTTGAAGAGGTGAAGGCCCAGATTTTTAACAAACTTATTGAGGTTTTTTTTTTAAGATTGAATTTTACTTTGTGTTTTATTGCTTTTTGGTCCAACTCAAAGTCAAGCGTTGACCAGACTGCTGTGGGTCTGTAGCCACACACTGGCTAGACAACGACAAGGCCCGATCTCCTTCTGGAGAGGACAACAGTGAACCAGTTGGGGCAGATTATGCTCTAGGAGCTTCATGAACAATGTTACTGACACCAGATATTTATTTCACCATTCATTCATTAACTGACTTTAATATCATCGTGAGGGTTGACCTCAGTCTCAGATGACCTGTTTGTACCTTTCAACTTTGAGTGGCCCAGTCTAATAACTCCAATCCAGTCCACCGCTTACAATCCTCAACCATAAAACTTTCCCGATTTGCATGAAGGGCAACATTACGGATTTATTGATTAATATGTTGTTTGAGGAGCTGGTACATCAGGAGAGATTCAGCTACTTAGACCACTGGGATCTTATCTGGGGCAGAGGTGACGTATAAGAGGGCACAGTGCATCTGAACTAGAGGGGGACTATTATCCTTGTGGAGAGGTTTGCTGGTGCTACGGAAGGGTTTAAACCATTCTGGCAGAGGTGGGTCTAAAGGTAGGAGGTTTAGTTTAGTTTAGAAAATATAGTGTGGAAACAATTCTTGAGTCAGCATCAACCAACGATCACCTGTACATTAGTTCTATGTTATTCCTACATACTAGAGGCAATTTACAGAAGCCAATTAACCGACAAGCCTGCATGTTTTTGGAATTTGGGAGGAAACCAGAGCACCCAAAGGAAACCCACATGCCCATCCATGCTCTGAGCTCATCTGCCTTGCCCGAGCTTCTTGCATTAAAGTAAATGTAGTTTAGTCTATCAGACCTTCCACATGGCTGTCCTGCCCCTGCCTTTCCTTTTAGTCAGGATCGAACCCGGGTCTCTGGCACTGTAAGGCAGCAACTTTACCATTGCGCCACTGTGCCACCCCATAACAGATATGTAAGAGTCAAGAGTGTTTTATTGTCATGTGTCCCAGATGTGTCTCATGCTGCAGCACAATAGAATAGGAAAATATAGAAGCTAAAGTAAAACTAAATCACCTGTTTACATTCGATCTATATTATCCCACTTCCCCATACATTCCCTAGGGGCAATTTAGCTTACAAACCCCCATGTCTTTGGGATGTGTGGGGAGATCGGGACACCCGGAGGAAACCCACATGGTCACTGGGAGAACACGCAAACTCCACAATGACAGCACCCGAGGTTTGGATCGAACCCAGTCTTTGGCGCTGTGAGGTAGCAGCTCCACCATCTGTGGCAGCCTGAGGTGATTTTAACCACCTTGTTATTGACTGGGAGTGCTTTAGTGCTAAGGCATTAGATGAGACAGACTTAATTGTGTGTGATTCTGAGAGGTTTCTAAAGCAATGTAGATGGGCCTACTAGTGAGGGGGGTTTCATTTGAGCTCTTAGAAAGTGGGATTGATGGGTCAGTGACAGGAAACTGTGGGCCAGTGACTATAACTCCAATATTTTCAAGATTCAGGACAGGTAAACAGGTTAAAGTCCTAAATTGAGGAAGGCTAATTTTCAATGGCATCAGATAGAAACTCTTAATAGTTGATAGTGGAAGCATTTATTTTAAGTATAGGGATGGCTGGCAAAAGAGAGGATGTGAAAAGTGAGATAGGAGATTAAAGCAAGCTCATTCCCATTAGGGTGAAGGGCAAGGTTAGAGAAAGAGTAAGGAACTGTAGTTGATGAGGTATATTGAGGGTCTTGTCTGGAAAAAAGAGATAAATGTCAGGTATAGACATCTGGGATCAAGCAAGTCACTTGAAGAGTATAATGGATGTACGAGTGCACTTAATAAAGGAATTAGGAAAGCAAAAATAGGTCGAGAAATATCTCCAGCAGAGATATGTGATATTTATATAAAAGAGAATCATAAAATATTCCATAGGTATAAAGTTCTTAAAAACATAAATTGGGCCAAATTGGTCTAATTCTGCTCCCATAACATGAATTTATGAAAGGGAGGGAGTAGTACCCATCCCGGATCAGTGTAATCCATGCTCAGAGCTCAGGTCGCAAATGAATACTTCTCATCTGTTTCTACCGTGGAAAATACAAGAAGCAAGAGAGTTCAGGCACGGCAACAGTGATATTCTGCAGCATATCTACATCTAGAAGGAGGAGGTGTTGCAGGTCACAAACTGTATGAAGGTGGCCGAATCCTTGGAGCCTGACCTGACGCATCCCAGGATGTTATAGGAAGGAAGGGAAGAGATCACTGGGAACATGGTAGAGATTTTTTTGCATCTCTAATAGCCACAGGTGAGGTACCAGAAGACTGGAGGGTATCTAGTGGCTTCATTTAGGGATAAGTCTATGGGCCATTGGGACTTGCATCAGTGGTGGGATTCTGAGAGACAGTATTTGGAAAGGCAAGGACTGATTTGAGATAGTCAGCATGACTGTATGATGGAAATCCTACATCAAGAATTTGATTGAGTTTTTTTGAAGAGGTGACCAAGAGGATTAAAGAGGGCGGTGCGGTAGATGTTATCTATGTGGACTTTAGCAAGGCCTTCAACAAGATCCTACTTAGCAGGATAGTCTGGAAAGTTAAATCAAAAGGGACGCAAGGTGAGCCAGCCTTTTAGATGCAAAACTGGTTGATGGTCATAGGTAGAGGGTGGTAGGAGAGGGTCGATTTTCAGAGGAGGCCTGTCACCAGTGGTGTGTTGCAGGGAGCAGTGCTGGCTTCTCTATGGTTTGTGTAGGAAAGAACTGCAGATGCTGGTTTAAACCGAAGATGGACACAAAATGCGGGAGTAACTCAGCTGGACAGGCAGCATCTCTTGAGAGAAGGAATGGGTGACGTTTCGGGTCGAGACGCATCAGTCTGAAGATGTCCCGCTGAGTTACTCCAGCATTTTGTGTTTATCTTCTCTATGGTTTGTCAGCTACAGTAATGACTTACTTGGATGAGAATGTTGGTGACATGATTGGTAGGTTTGCAGAATACTCCAAAATCGTGGTATGGTGGACAGTGAAGATAGTTTATAAGGTTACAACAGGCTATAGAACAACTCGCCGTGTGAATGGCAGATGGAATGTCATTCCCTCAAGTACAAAGCATTTCATTTTGGAAGTAGGATGTAGACAGGCCATTTTCAGGGCAGGATGTAGACAGTGAAAGACTCTGGAGAATGCTGGTGAACAGAGAGACCAAGAGGTACATAATATGGATGGATGGGTGGGTTCGGTCTAAGGGCCTATTTCTGTGCTGTATGACTCTATAATTCTCTGGAAGTGGCAACACAGGCAGGCGCATGGGATGCTTGCCTTTGTTGGCCAAGTCACTGAGAACAAGAGCTGGGACACATTACAATTGAATAAAGTGTGAATTAGGTTGCAAATGAAGTGGGACATCACGTTCTGCTCAATGTGATTAAGCTGGAGACAGTGAAGGAAAGATTTGCACGAATGATGCCTGTCTTGGAGGGCTTGATTTGTCAGGAGAGAGTGGACGGTCTGGGTCTTTTTTCCCTGGAGCGGTGGAGGTTGAGAGGTGACATGGTTGAGGTACAGAAAACTATGAGAGGTGCAGGTCAAATCGACAGCAATTGCCCATTTCCCAGCAAAGGGGTGTCTAAAACTAGAGGACCAAGTTGAATGGGAGGAGGTTTAAAGGGAAGTTGTAGTGAGTATCTGGAACAAGCTACCCGTATTTATTGGCATGACGACAGATACTTGAATGAGCAGGGCATAGGTTATGTGGAAATATTGCAGGCAAGTGGGATTAGTATATACATGGGCGATGGTCAGCATAGACACACGAGGCTGAAGGGCCTGTTTCTGTGCCATACAACTCTATGACTCTAATTTGTCCTATATAATTTTAAAATTTAATTATTCACACTGTGTTCCAGCAGTTCTATTAAGCATGAATCGAAGGCCCAGATTCCACATTTTACCAGGTCAACAATTCAAGGTTATCCCTGCAAATTAAGCCAATCTTAAAAGCCAGGGTTGGGCACTTTGTTGTTTTGTTCTCATGAGGAGTGAGAAAGTGCCTGGAATCTTTGACCCGTTGAGTTGTTGCTGGTTTACCACTGGCATTGCCTCAATACTAGGTTAGATAGGTATGGGTTGGCAGCCTGTTCAAACACCCAACACACACGATCACAGTGAGCACCATTTGACCAGAGATCAGCCTACAAATTCACACTTCAGTTCAAAGAAGGCCAAGGGCCACTCATAGGTTCTGAATTACCAGCTGTTACTGAGTTACTCACAGTCATAGAGCTGTACAGCATGGAAACAGGCCCTATGCCCCAACTTGTCCACACCAACCATGTTGGGCTAGACCAATGTGCCTGCATTTGGCCCATATCCCTTTAAATCCTTCTTACATGTTTATTTATCAAAATGTCTTTTAAAAGTCGTAATTGTATTCGTTTCTATAAGTTTCTTTGGCAAATCATTCTAGATACAGACAACCCAGAGTTCTCTTAAATCTCTCCCCTCCCACCTAAGCATTTGCCCTCTAGTTTTAGAATGGCCAAAGTGTGAAATGTTTAGCTTTGATCTGGTAGATATTGTCAAGGTATTTGCTGAGGGTGGTGAATTTCTGGAATGTTCTATTCTGGCACAGAAGAGGAGATGAGGTCTGGGGCAGATCAATCATGTTGTGATTATATATTGAACGGCAGCACAGGGTTGAAGTGCCGAGCGGCCTGCACCTGCTCCCATTTATTTATGTTCTTATGTGGGTGTTTTGCACAAACAGTTCTTTGCCACGAACGTCATTAAGTTCTCAAATTGCACCACCGAGCTTTCTGGTTGTGAACATGGCTCTTAAACATCCGCGAGTTCTTCATTATGATGACTGCAATTAATAGATTGTCTTAAAATACGCAGATTCTCAGAATGGGGACGGGTTGTCAGTGAACAGGGCAGCTAAGCAATGGACAATGTTCAGCATGAGGTAGGAGTGACTATTGCCCCTGTGGCTTCGACATTAGGAGTGCTACAGGAGACAGGATAATGAAGGTCATTATCATAAACTGGCATCATAATGCCAGAATCCAACTCAGTCTTTGTATCTGGCATAGTTTCCTGAACAAAGACTCAACTTTTGAAAAATACACTCAACGACTCCAATTTATGCCTAGATGTCTGAAATCCCATTTGTTTCTCCTGTCTCCAGTGAAAACCTTCCAATCCCCTGCCCACTGCCTCTCTTCTCCTCCCTCCCCCCTCTCCCTCTACCCCTATCCCACTCTCCCCTCTACCCATTTCCCCCACTCTCTCCCCTCTACCCCATCCCCCACTCTCCCCGTCCCCCATCCCCTGCTCTCCCCGCTCGTTTGTTCTCTCCTCCTCCATTCCCCCACTTTCCCCCATTGCCAGCTCTCCCCTCCCTCCTCACTGACTCTGCCCTCTCTGGTTCTCCTTCACCCCTCACACTGACAACCCCCCTTCCCTGCTCTCCACTCCCTCCTCACCAACTGTCCCCTCCCTGGTTCACCCTCTCTCCCCTCACCGGCCCTGCCCTCTCCCCTCTCCAACCTTGATTCAATCCTCGTTAATCCATCAGTCCCGCAGTGAGTTACAACTGGATCAACAATCTTGACTTGAAACCCCTCCATGGACTCTCACCTTCCCATCCATTAACCTACCTCTAACTCAGTATGACCCAGGACTATGGTTATCCTTTCATTCCTCGACAGACTCCCTGTCCCCCACCTCTCCTTATTGTCTGTCCACCTCTAACATCCTACACAAGGTCTTCACCAGATCATGCACATAGGCCATTTAAACTCTCTTCCAGGACAGAGAATACTTATTTGATTTTGCTTGTACAATGTTTTTCTTTGTTTAAGGAATTTTCCAAACTTAAGCTGTCCTTGATTGATGGAGCGGAACGATATTGCAGTTGGAACAACATTACTTTGAACTGATAGAGACTCGGCAGAGACCCAGTCAAGCAGCACAATGCCAAAGACCCAGTTTCGATCCTGACCCCAGATGTTGTCTGAGTGGAGTTTGCACGTTTTGGTTCCCACCCACATCCCAAAAACTTGCGGGTTTGTACATTAATTGGCCTCTGTAATTTTCCTCCTCGTGTGTGGGGACTGAACAATATGGTGGGATAACTTACAATAGTGTGAACGGGTTCAGTTTAGTTTAGAGATTCAACATGGAAACCGGTCCTTCAGCCCACCAAGTCCACTCCAACCATCGGTCACTCTTTCACACTACTTCTATGTTATCCCACTTTCTCATCCACTCCCACACACTCAGGGCAATTTACACAGGCCAATTAACTTACAAACCTGCACGTCTTTGGGAGATGGGAGAAAACTGGAGGAAACCAGTGGAAACCCATATGGTCACAGGGAGAACGTGCAAACTCCACATGGACAGTTTCTGAGGTCAGGATCGAACCTGGGTCTCTGGCACTGCGAGGCAGTGGCTCCACCAGCTGTGCCGCCCTCGTGATCGATGGTTGCCGTGAACTCAGTGGGCCGAATGGCCTGTTTCCATACTTTATCTCTAAGCTAAACTAAACTTAAATCTAAAATCAAGTGGCTTAATTCATTATTTTTGTGAAAAGAGTGCCTTAAAAACTAAGGTGAAGTAAATGCAAGGGCAATCTATCAGATGAATAGTATATCCTTGGTTTCATTTGCAATTCACATTCGCTGAAAACTAACAGCATCTCTTGGTTAAAACACTTCCAACAATTCGTCAGGATTTGTAGCCACATCATACACTACAGTTATCAGTGTACTCATAAACTTTAGATTGAGTAAAGACTTTTATGAGGTCATTAATACAACAAAAGATTTGTAAAGAACCCATAGAGAACTAGAAGAACATCACTGCCAATCATCTTTATGTTGGAGCAGAGGTAATCTTTGACACCAACACATTAAATAAGATTGAAGTCGTTCACGCTTTTATTTGATAAGGTAATTTTTTGTAGGTTATCATAATAAGATGTTCTTGACAACGTCTGAACCCATTTCAGTCAAGAAACATTGCCTCACAAACCTTATCTTTATCAATGTTGTAAAGTTGGTGAATAACTGCAAGTGGCTTGTAAAAGTGATTGATGTGTTTATATATTTGGCATCATTAAGGCCAGACTACGTTCAGTAATGAGGCAGAACAGTGTCAAACACCCTCTTCCCATTTACCAATGTTTTTTGAATATGAAGGCAATATCTGATTCACGAGAAACAAATCTTTCGGAGGAGAAACAGAGAAAAACAACTCTGATGAAATGCATGTTTAATCACAGATGTCTCAACATTGTTGCAACAACAATTTTAGATTGGTTATCAGAAGGTCACTGTTAATTTCCTATTGGCTAAACCAAATTCTTAAATAAAGTAGTCCATTGTAAAATAGATGGATGTAGATTAGTTACAGATGTGGGTGGAGAAATGTCAAGTGGAGTTTAATCCGCACGTGTCAGACATTGAATTTTGGGTGGTCAAATGTACGAGGAAAGTATATAGTTAATGACAAGACCCTTCATAGCACTAATGTACAGAGGAATCTAAATCCATAGCTCCCTAAATGTGGCAACACAGGTAGATAGATTGGCAAAGAAGGCATATGGTATGCTTGCCTTCATTGGTCGGGCAATGAGTATAAGTCAGGAAGTCATGTTGCAGCTTTATTAATCTTTGGTTAGGCCACAGTTGGAGTATTGTGTGCAGCTTTCATCCCCACTTTACAGGAATGAGGTGGAGGGGCTCAGTTTTACCAGGATGCTGCCTGTATTAGTGGGTATTAGCTGTAAGGAGAGATTGGACAAACTTGCATTATTTTTTTTTTGAGTTTCTGAGGTTGAGGAGAGATCTGATGTAAAGTTATGAGAGGCATAATCGCTCACAGACTGTCAGAACCTTTTTCCCCAGGATAGAAATGTCAAGGGCTAGAGGGCATAGCTTTAAGGTCAGAGGGGCAAAGTTTAAAGGAGTTGAGTGGGGGGGAGAGGGTGGTGGATGCTTGGAACATGCTGCCCATGGTGGTGGTGGAGACAGATAGGATAGTGGTGAATATGCTTTTTGATAATAATAATAATAATAATCATACATTTTATTTATGGGCGTCTTTCAAGAGTCTCAAGGACACCTAGGCACATCTTCACAACAAGATCCTTAAAAGCAGGGAATGGAGGGGTATGGATCATGTGCAGACAGAGGTTAGTTTATCTCGGCATCGTGTTTGTCATAGTCATTGTGGGCTGAAGGACCTGTTCCTGTGTTGTACTGTGCTATATCTGAATGCACACGTATAAATAAGCACATGAGAGAGCTGGAACACGTGTGTGATGGGGAGCAGCAGGGGAGATGTGGCTGGAGCGATCAGAGAGGGTTGGAGCGGGTCAGAAGATCTGATACAGCAACATTTGGACAGGTGCATGGATAGGAAAGGTTTACAGGATATGGGCCAAATACGAGGAGTTGGGACTACAGTAGATGCGGCATAGATGAGTTGTGTCAAAAGATTTGTTTCCGTGATGTATGACAACTAATACCCCTACAGATGTAATCATGAAATAAGGGGCAAAACAGGATATTTTGATAGTAAGAGGTAATACAAGAGGGCAGTGACAAGGAACAAGTCAAAGACCTGTCTGACTCAGACGTTATTCAGGGGCAGGGACTATAGACTGCAATGGCTGATGTGGTATCGGGGGAGTGGGGTGGTGGTTGGGGCGTTCACGGTTCACAGGAGAGAAGCTGGTACCACTCTGTGGCAGCCGTGAATTTACTGTTCCCTCAGTAAATCACGATTGGTTTTATGATGGAGTGTTCAGAGAGGATCGGACCGAGCATTAGCGAGGCCCTTGACAAGGTACCGCTGGTCTTGAAGGTCAGATCACATGGGATCCAGGTGGAGCTGGCCAACTGGATACAACATTGGCTTGAAGATAGAGGACAGAGTGTAGTGGTAGAGGGTTGTTTTGCAGACTGCACACGAGTAACAAATGGTGAGTCTCAAGGATCGGTGCTGAGTCCACTGTTGTTCCTTATTTATATTAACAGTGTGGATGTGAATGTTGGTAGCAAGGTTCGTAAGTTTGTGGATGACAATATAATTAGTAGTTTAGTGGACAGTGCAGAAGGTCAGTTAAGATCACAACAGGATCTTGATCAACTGGGCCAATGGGCTGAGGAATGGCAAGGGTGGAGTTTAATTCAGATTAATGCAAGATGCTGTAATTCAGTAAGACAAATTATGGCAAGATTATATTCCTTGAAGCACAGTAGGATGAGGGTGATCTTATAGAGCTAGATAAGATCATTATGGAAATAGATTGGGTAAATGATCTTATACACAATGACTTGATGAAGCAATTTTGCTCCATCAATTCCAGGATCCCATTCACCTTCATTGGTTAAGGAGATGTAAGGTTGCCTTCCCAACTCACGGTGCACTTTCCTTGGTGTTGAGAATTCACCCTGCCATCCATGTTCAGCGTCAGGTATAACTGTAGGGCAAGGAGATCCAATATCTCCACATTGCACATCTGTATAGGGGTGGTGGACCTCTGATCTCCCCAGCTTCTGCTTGTTTCATCTCCCGGTTAAACATACAAAGGTTCCTTTACTTGAGCTGCCTTTACTTTGGGTAAAGCACGCATGTTTGTAGCAAGACGTGTAACAATGGACAGAGAGTGGCTGGAGAATACCGCTGGCTCGTGGTCACCCATTCACGTCTGGGACGTGGATCTGGGGTACAGTGCTGCAGAAGTCCTTGCACAGGACCCGAGGAGCAAGAGCTATTCACAATGTCCATCTCTCCATCCAGGGCCCTTCTAGTGACCCTCTTGTATAGGTGATGGGGGTTTCTTCCATCACCACCCGTTCAGGCAAGGTGTTTCCTCTCTCCTCCTCCCTTCCACCCCACTAAACATTTAAATGTTTAAAGGAGATGTGTGTGGCACGTCTTATTTTGTGGTAAAAAGCCTACAACAGGCTGCCTGAGGTGGTGGTGGAGGCGGATATGATAGTGGCTTTTAGATAGGCACATGTTATGCAAAGAATGGAGGGATAGGGGTCACGTGTAGGCAGAGGAGATAACTTGGCACCATGTGCACAGCGGCATTGTTGGCCTAAGGGCCTGTTCCTATGCAGTACTGTTCAAGGTTCAATCTCTTTTCCTGTGTGTGTGCTCTAGCTATTGATCTCCCCTGTAAAGGGAAGTCTATTTCTATGCCACATGTACTGCCGCTGAACATAGGAAAATCCAGGCACCCAGAACTCTCTCTGTAAAAAACTTGCTCTGCACAAATTCATTACATTTTGCCCCTCTAGCCTTAAAGCTATGCCCTCTAGTCTTTGACTTTTCCACCCTGGGAAAAAAGCTTCTGACTGTCTGCCCTGTCTATGCCTTTATATGCATTGACTATAGCTCTGCATTCAATACGGTCATCCCCACCAAGCTCACCACCAAACTCCACCAGCTAGGCCTCAGCTCGCCGATATGCGATTGGATCCTGAACTTTCTGACGGAGCGACCGCAGGCAGTGAGACTGGGCCCGCACCTGTCCTCCACTATCACCCTGAGCACCGGCACACCACAGGGCTGTGTACTAAGCCCCATGCTCTACTCCCTCTTCACTCACGACTGTGTTCCTGCATTCGACACCAACACCATCGTGAAGTTTGCAGACGACACAACAGTGATTGGGCTGATCACCAACGGTGATGAAACAAAATACAGAGCGGAGGTGCAGAACCTGGCGGACTGGTGCGCACGTAACAACTTGTCACTAAACACCTCCAAGACCAAGGAGCTGATTATTGACTTCAGGAGGTCCCATAATGGAGAATACGCCCCAATCTCCATTTACGGGGAAAGTGTGGAGAGAGTGTCCAGCTTTAAGTTTCTGGGCACTCACATTTCAGAGGACCTCACATGGTCCACCAACACCGCTGCGCTGGTCAAGAAGGCACAGCAATGACTGTTCTTCCTGAAGACATTAAAAAAGACTGGTCTGCCCCAACAGCTGCTGACAACGTTCTACCGCTGCACCACAGAGAGCATATTAACGTATGGCACCTCAACGACTTCCGCCCAGTTGCACTTACTCCCATCATCACCAAGTGCTTCGAGAGGCTGGCCCTGGCACACCTCAAAGGCTGCCTACCCCCCACATTGGATCCCTATCAGTTTGCCTACCGCAAGAACAGGAGTACGGAGGATGCCATCTCAACGGCACTTCACTCCGCCCTTTCCTACCTCGACAACAGAGACACTTACGTAAGAATGCTGTTCATCGATTACAGCTCAGCATTCAACACCATTATACCCTCTAAACTGATACTGGACTTTCTAACCAACAGACCCCAGTCTGTTAGGTTAGACAAGCACACCTCTTCAACCCTCACCCTGACACCGGCATTCCACAGGGCTGTGTGCTGAGCCCCCTCCTCTACTCCCTTTTCACCTACGACTGCACACCTGTACATGGTACTAACACCATCATCAAGTATGCAGATGATACAACGATGATTGGCCTCATCAGCAACAACGATGAGTCGGCCTATAGGGAGGAGGTCCAGCTCCTAGCAGCATGGAGCGCTGACAACAACCTGGCCCTTAACTGCAAGAAGACCAAGGAGCTCATTGTAGACTTCAGGACGGGACGGCGGTGGAACATGTTTCCAGCTTCAGGTTCATGGGGGTCAACATCTCCGATGACCTCTCTTGGACCCACAATACCTCAACTCTGGTCAAGAAGGCTCACCAGCGTCTCTTCTTCCTGAGGAGACTGAAGAAGGTCTCCTCAGATTCTGGTGAACTTCTACCGCTGCACCATTGAGAGCATCCTTACCAACTGTATCACAGTATGGTATGGCAACTGCTCTGTCTCCAACCGGAAAGCACTGCAGAGGATGGTGAAAATTGCCCAACACATCACCGGTTCCTCGCTCCCCTCCATTGAGTCTGTCCAAAGCAAGCATTGTCTGCGAAGGGTGCTCAGCTTCGCCAAGGACTGCTCTCACCCCAACCATGGACTGTTTACCCTCCTACCATCCTGGAGGCGCTACAGGTCTCTCTGTTGCCGGACCAGCAGGTCCAGGAACAGCTTCTTCCCTGCGGCTGTCACACTACTCAACACTGTACCTCGGTGACTGCCAATCACCCCCCCCCCCCCGGACACTCCTCCCACAGGAAAAACACTATGACTGTATGCATGTAAATAGTAAGATTAAACGAGAACTTACCAGTTCGAAGTTTGATCGTTATTTTATGAGGAGTACGTTGAGGGAATACGTGAAGAACCCCGCCAGGATGCATGTGTGTCATTCTTCAAAGCAGCGGTGCGAAATCACAGATAACTGTTATGACTGAACATAGTAAGATTAGAGAAGAAATACAAGTTGAGTATATGATCATGGGTGGGAGCGGAGGGCACGTATTCCCTCAACGTACTCTTCATAAAATAACGATCAAACTTCGAACTGGTAAGTTCTCGTTTAATCTTACTATTTTACTTCGGAGTCACGTGAGTGACTACGTGAAGATTTCATAGCTCTGTGATTTCATGCCGTGGAAACGAGTCCATGCATCACATCTGCCTTAATGACTGTGGGAGGAATTGTGTCAACATAATTTAGACATGAATCCGACATTGAAATCCATGAAAAATTTATTAACACCAAATTATAGCCCCTATTTATGGGGTAAATTAAATTACAGAACTTAAAATTGTTTCTGCAAACGTTCCAGGTTTAATGACTGGTTTATGATAAAATAGTTGGAATGTTTTTTCCCCTGACCATCCTGCTGTCTTGAGGATTTGGTCCATTGGTACATCCAACTGCATAGCTGCCGATGTAGCTGCAGCCCTGGTGGAATGAGATTTTAAAATATTAGTATCCACCCCAGCCTGTGTTAGAACCTGTTTCAGCCATCTTGAGATGGTCTGGACCGTCACTTTTTTGTGTGGTTGCTTGTGGCTGATTAAAAGTGCCTTCTCATTGCCTCTGATGATTTTCGTGTTCTCCATGTATAACAACAAATGTCTTACTATACAGAGACGATCATCTGTTGGGTAAGACCTAAATTCTATATTGAGGCCTGCTGATCCCTGTCTGTTCTGCTTAACTAATTCATAAATATGAAACTTAATATTTCCAGATGAAGAAGTCATGTTGTCCAGTCTTAATTTATGTAACGACTGTACCCTTTGTGCCGTGACCAAAGCCATTAGCATGACTGTTTTCAGTGTCAGTCTATGTAGGGACAGAGCTGTTGCTGGAGACCAATTCCTTAGCATCGTCAGGACAATACTCACATCCCATATTTGAGAGGTCCTGGTTCTTGGGGGATTGGTATTAAAAATTCCCCTCATAAGTTTTGTTACCAGAGGACGAGTCCCAACAGAATGACGCTCTGTTCCCTGCCATAGATAAGTTGATAAGGCACTTCTGGCGCAGTTGACGGCACTATAACTGAGCCCCTCATCATAATGGAGGCCTGCCAGGAATTCCAGAACAGACGGGATGTTCATTGATCTGTAGGTGATGCTGTTTCTGTGACAATACATCTCCCATTTCCTGATATAGACCAGATACTGTTTTTTGGTGGACTGTCTGTGGGCCGCCGAAATTATATTCACTGTTCGGTCCGTCAGTCCCAGCTGTAGTAGAGGTATTTTTAGACTCTACAAATGAATAAATTCATATAGTTATGACATGGGTGGCTATCCCTTGTTACGGGATGAACCAATAAATCTGGTCTATTCGGGATGGTGATACATGGTTCTAATATCATGTTGAGTATCACAGGGAACCATGGTTGAGTAGGCCAATCGGGTACTAACAAAATACCAGACGCAGAGTCTTGCTGTATTTTCCTTAATATCCGACTGATGAGGCAGAAAGGAGGGAATGCATAAATAAACAATTTCCCCAAATGCAGCGAAAATGCATCTGTCGCCGCTGCCCCAGGGTCTGGTTCCCACGAAACATAGTTTGATAACTGGTGATTAAGTCTGGATGCGAATAGATCGATATCTGGTATTCCATACCGTGCTGTAATATCAGCAAATACTTTTTATTCAACATCCATTCGGTGTTTTCATTAAATTTGCGTGACCTGGTGTCTGCCACTGAATTTAGTTTACCTGGTAGGTAAGTAGCTGATATCCAAATATGTCTCTGGCTACACCATTGCCAAATTGTATTAGTCAGATTGTCACATGATGTCGATTTGTTTCCACCCATGTGGTTGATATATGCTACCACGATGGTATTGTCAATCTGTAGTCTAACATGCTGGTAATATAACCCAGAACAATATGACTTTAGGCCATGGAATGCACCCAACATTTCCAGGTAGTTTATGCCCAGTGTTTGTAATAATGATGCCTCCTGTGCAGTCCATCTACCTCCACAGCTGGAGATGGAATTGGTGGCACCCCAACCAAGTGCACTGGCATCAGTTTGTAGCACCGTAGAAGGGTTGCTGATAATGATTGGATTGAAACAAAGCCGAATGTTATCTTTCCACCATTTTAGTTCCATTATAGCTTTGATTGGTAGCTTCATTGGTCTGTCAAAATGACCAGCATTAATTTTGAGTGCTTGTATTTTTGCTCTCTGTAAATTTTGGTAATGTAAAGGTCCGAATTGTGTGGCTGGAAAAGCAGCCACCATTTTGCCAATTACTTTTGCTACCAATCTGATGGACGGTTTACTGATGTCAATGAGGTTATTGCAAGCCTCTATTAAGTCTATAGCCTTTCCCTTTGGCAAAGTCACCGACATGTGAACTGAGTCAATGGTGAACCCCAAATAATCCATAGTAGTGGAAGGCGTTAATTTAGATTTAACTGGATGGATAATAAACCCCAGTTTTTCAAATAACTGTTTTGTGGCTGTTACGGTTTGTTTGGCCAATTCCAAAGATTTGCCCACAATAAGTATGTCATCTAGATATGCCATGACCATGTGTTTTCGTTTCCGTAGAAACGCTAGGGCTGGTTTCAAAACTTTTGTGAACAGCCTGGGGGCTGATGTTAACCCATTTGGCAGCGCTCTATACTGCCAAAGCTGTCCCATCCAGTTGAATTTTAAGTAATATCTGTGGTCACCTCGAATAGGCACTGAATAGTAAGCATCTTTTAAATCGATGCTAGCCATGAAGTAACCTTTGGAAATCAATTGTTTTGCAGTAACAAAGGTTTCCATTTTAAAATGAATATATTGTACAAATGTATTCAATTTGGTCAAATCTATGATGATGCGACAACCACCATCTTTTTTGTTTTTGGTAAAGATATTGGACAAGAATTCTAGTGATTCGTGTTGGGATTTTTCAATTACCCCTTTTGCGTAAAGCCGCTCCAGTTCAGCATGCGCTTCTGATTTTTCTTTACCTGAAAGTACGAACATTCGGTTCGGTACATGCTGAACTGGAGGGCTGTATTTGTGTATAAATTCTATGGTATATCCCTGGATACTACTTAAAATATAAGTGTCGGTAGTTAACAAACTCCATGCATCCAGAAAGAAGTGTAATCCCCCCAACCTCCATGCTTTCTGCAATTTGTAGGGAACCAGATCCACCTACCTCCATAGTTACCAGTGGCAGGTTTACTTCTTTTTGTATATCCTTCGTTGATGTTGAGGCGCCGGTGTCTGGGTTTGTGGTTGGGTTGGTGTTGGAGGTTTGCGTATCTTCCAAAAAGGCCGGCCTGGGCCATGGCCTAAAAAAGACTCATGTTCGGTGTACCGGACCTTTGAGCTTTCACCAGTTTGTCTTGTTCTACTGGTGGGTGCGTAAGGGTGCTGTTTATGGCCCTAGTAGGTTTTTGAAGAAGTCGCTTTTATGAGCCCCAGGGTCTTTGCCTCCTCATCGAGCTCCTTGACTTGCTTCGATAGGTTACCTCCAAATAATAAAATTGGTGATTTTACATTTCCAGGTTTGCACAGACCTGCGAATTTCGGGTTTAGAGCAGGTCGGATGGCACTCTTCCTGATGCTGTTTATTTCATATTGTGTGTTGCAAAGCAGTGCCAGTGCATCCTGTTGGTCCTGCAACATGTTCTTCTCATCTACTGTGCGGGCGAAAGCTGTTATTCCCGCTGTTAGGCGCTTTAGTACCTTTTGGAGTTTGACATCCATGCCTCTAACTTCATATGCAATTATTTACAACAGGAACATTCAGGGATATACAGTTACCCGGTGCCAAGTGTCTTGCCGTGGTGTCCAATACAGCCTGTTCCTGTAGCTGGTTAAAGGACATATAATCTATACTGGCAGCTAGTTTTTGTTCCAGGTTTTGGCCAGTCTGGTCTGGCTGTATGAAGTTGGACACCATGTCCAGTAGATTTTCACGTTCCTGCACCCCTTGCACACTTGATTTCTCTTCTGCAAACCCCTCTTCAGGATCAGCCCAGAACTGACCCCCAGTACTCCCCTCTGACGAGGGAGATGCACTGTGCAGCCCTACAAGAGGTGCTGCTGTGGGTTTAACATAGTGCCCACAGTGACTAGACTCCATCTCCCGGAGCCTGTCACGTTGGAACAACTGCTCCACACACCGCTCCATCCGGCTCCAGCGCTCATGGTCGCTGGCCGCTCGCGGCTGCTCTAAGTCGGACTCATCTGAGTCAACGACTTTGTTGGTTTTTTGTTTTGCCTTACCACCCGGCCGCGGAGTGGATCTGGCCGGTGCGGAGGCGAAGTCGGGCACAGCTGTTCCCATTATGGGTGATTCATGTGCCGCTGGCCGCTGCTGGCTGCCCGCAACTCCGCGGTCCTCCCCCGCCAGCTTTGTCGCAGCCCTCGTTGTTTTCTTGGACTTGTCCATTGACTCCCTACCTGTAAATCAGTATGGGAACAACACAAAAGACCGCAGAGTATCTCTTACCTGCAGGTTCCGGTTTTTAAAACTGCCGCTGCGGGGGAACGTCGTTCCACCCTGCCTGACTGTTTCGCAATGCGTGTACCGATATATGGTACGCATGCGTCCTGGCGGGGTTCTTCACGTAGTCACTCACGTGACTCCGAAGTAAAATAGATTTATTTATTGAAATCATATTCTATGTCGCTCTCCAGGGAGATGCTAACTGCATTCCATTGTCTCTGTACTGTACACTGACAATGACAATTAAAGTTGAATCTGAATCTGAATCTGAGGGGGGGGGAGACTGAAGGTGAGAAAAGGCCAGAACAAAAAGTTTGGTTCTGTTCTGGCCTCCCTCCCCTCCTCACTAACGTTCACTCTGAAGAAGGGTCCCAACCCGAAACGTCATCTATTTCTTTGCTCCAGAAATACTGCCTGACTAGCTGAGCTAATGCGGCATTTTGTGTCTATCTTCAGTATAAACCAGCATCTGCTGTTCCTTCCTGAATGTGGCCTAACTACAAAGGTACTGACTGTAAAGGTTTGATAGGTCTGTCAAATCACGTCACCGTGATTTCAACTCGAGGGATGTGACAGGAATTGAAAACAAGGTGAAGAGAAACATCAGACTGGTGTCACTCTGGGATCAGGGTTAAATAGTATCATTGAGACAATGTGGAGGAAGGTTCAATCTCTGCTCCACTTAAATAACGTTACAGCTTCAGAAAATGAATACTCTGGTAAGCATTTATTTTGCAAAATTCTCCCAAAAGAAGATAATACACAAAGTTAAAAATAAACCTCGCCACAATTTACTTGAAAGTGGCTGAAGAACTAACATTGTACGTCTGCACCTTGATGCTCCATAAATATTAGAGATTAACTCACACCTTCTAAAGCACCTGATAACTGGGTGCAGGTTCAAAACTTTGGTTTGGCAAATCTGAAGACTAAACTTTCCCCACTAATCTAGTGAAAACCTGATAGATTCCAACTGCTTCATAAACATATCCTCCTCCGAAAACAGAATTTTGCTTGGATGAGGATTTCCATAAAACAGGGAATCGGTTAATCTTTGTAATGTGACCTCTCCTATCAACAATTTAGTCTAAATAAGAACAAAAAGTATCTTAGAAAGTTACCTGTTTGCAGAGATGGATAAACTATTTTTGGTCTTGGCAATCAGTATGAATGGTAAGTGGGTTCCATTCATCTTGTGGCTTGAAACAAAGTGTTGCAACTGCTGCCGGGAGCAGGAGGTGCTGCCTCAAAAAGGCAGCCAGCCTCAAAGACCCACACCACCCTGGCCACACTCTCATTTCATCATGTAGGAAGCAAGTGCTGATGCTGGTTTAAACCGAAGATAGACACAAAAAACTGGAGTAACTCAGCGGGACAGGCAACATCTCTGGAGAGATGGAATGGGTGACGTTTCGGGTCGAGGCTCGAGTTCGGGTCTGAAGTAGGGTCTCGACCCGAAAGGTCACCCATTCCTTCTCTCCAGATATGCTGACTATCCCGCTGAGTTACTCCAGCCTTTTGTGTCTATCTCTCATTTCACCCTTACCATTTGGAAGTCACAGGAGTTTGAAAACAGTGACCTCCAGGTTCAATAATAGCTTCATCCCAACAACTATCAGACTCTTCAACACTACACAACATTAATTGATGGTTTGGTTGCACTAGAACTTTGGGGTTTTTTGCACAATGATTGGTTATTGAATTAAATTTCTACTGAATATATATTGAATTTTAGTTCATTATATATTATCCATGTGCATTGTTATGCAGCTGAAAGTAAAAATGACAATTAAACATCTTGAAATGTGTCATCTAAATGTGGACTGTTCATTAGACAGAGATATGCCTATAAAATGCCAGTAAAACACAAAATGCTGGAATAACTCAGCGGGTCAGGCAGTATCTGTGGAGGGAATGGACAGGTGATATTTCGGGTTGGGACTCTTCTTCAGACGGATCATAGTGGGGGGAGAAAGCTGGAAAAGTGATGGGTGAATACGGGTGAAGGCATTTGGGTGGAGTGAGTGACAAAGGCTGGAGATGAACCTTCCGGAATAGCCTACCATGTGGCACCTTGTCAAAGGCCTTGTAAAGTAAGTAACATCAAACGTCCCGCCCTCATCAATCCTCATGGTCACCTCTTCGAAAACTTGATCGAATTCATGAGATTTGATTTCCCATGGACAAAGCCATGCTGACTACCCTTGATCACCCCTTACCTTTTCAAATGCAAATAAAGCCTATCTTTCAAAATCCCTTACAATAACTTTCCTACCACTGATGTTAGGTACACTGTTGTGTAGGTTTCCCATGTAGCCATGCTGTATTTTTTAAATTAAGGTACAAAGTAGCCACATTCCAGTCTCTCACCTGTGCCCAGTGAAGATTCACAAATCATCATCAGGACTCCAGCAATCTCCACCTTTGTTTTCTATAAGATCCTAGCATTTACCTGGTCAGGCCCCGGGGATATACCCACCTTGAGTGTCTTATTTTGCCCACTGTTTGGACACACCTGTAGACGTTTTGTGTTATTTGTGTCAGCAGCGGCTGCTAGATTTGGGGTTTAATGGACACACTAGGTAATCTCTCAAGTGACCCAGTGCTTGTAAATTAGGGTTTAGACCCAATCTCCCATTGTGGACTACCATGGTGCGTAATGTAGAGGGGAACCAGACAGTGGTGGTGCACCCATGCATCTATTGCCCTTGCCCTGCAAATGGTAGAGGTCAGGTTTGGGAGATGTGGTCGGCATTAGTAGATAAGTAACAGCAGTGGGATCCTATAAACGGCAGACATTGCGGTCACTGTGAACTGGATTATGGCTGATTCCGTGGTTACATCACTTTGCAGTACTTAAGTATTGCACTGGCAAACTGAATCAAAAAAGCACAGGTGGTTTCACGAGACATTGTAAAGTAGACAAGTCCTGTGCACAGACATTAAATCAGGGATGAAGCCTTGGACTGCAGGAAGATTAGAGGATATTAAACCTAATGGATCTGATGAATATTGAGCTCGTTCATCGGGGACTGAGCAAGATAGTTCAGATATGATGCTGAACTGAAACAATGCACAGCATCTTCATCAAAGTTTTAATACACTGTTTACATTTTGATCAATCACCTGGCCGTTAATGACATTGAGTCAAACATAACAGCCAGAGTGTGTTCTGTCTTTACACTGTGGTCCTGTCACACTCAGAGAGACTTAAATAAACAGCCATAAAATAATTAAAGAAAAGATACTTTACACAAATGAGAACATACTCTCCTTCTGAAAAAATAAGTTTAGAAGGTGAGTTGTGACGTTAATGTGCCCTTTAACTTACGGTAAGTACGTTTTTAACTGTTCCAGTCATGGTTCATATGACAATTAAACACTCTCGACCCTTGAGAGTGGCATGAATTATTTCCCACTGAGACACGGAGACCAGCGACATGGTCAGGGACATGTGGGTGGCTGGAGCTCCAGTCACAGTCCCTGGAGAGTCCCTAACAGCAGCACCTGGCTTGGCCCAGCAGGACCTGGCATGGCCCAGATGGACCTGGCTGGCTCGGACCTTGTGGTCGACCTCAGGTCCGTGCCAGCCCGAGTGCGTTCCTGCCACACCCGTTCACTCGGTGGAACTGTACGCAAATGGTGACAAGGCCGTGGTCCGCTGTTCCCCAATACCGAGGGCCTTCAGTAATTTGCCGTGGAAACGGGCCTACAGGGTTGACATAAAACATCTCTTACAACCCGGACACTTAAAAACGGTCAAATGGACGCAAATATATTACTAACACATTACATTTTTAAATTTTTTTATTATGATTTTATTGGAAGCAATTGTACAAATAAGAATGACTTAACAGTTCTACAACTCTAGCACAGCTTCAATTTAACATTTTACAAACAGAATATTAAATTGAAATAAGAAAAAAGAGCGAAGAAAGGAAAGAGAAAGATGAAAAGAAGGAGAAAGAAGAGATCTGTCCGTAGACCCACCCGTGCGCCCGCTCACCCAGCCTTACAATCAGTAAATTTTAAAATACATTTAAGGAGGAGTTGCTATATGTCCTACCATGTGTGAAGATAGATTAATCTCCCTGACCTGAGATGAGGGGGAAATGGAACAAGCTGCCAGAGAAGGTAATTGAGGCAGCTACTGTAACAATATTTAGAAGATATTTGGGCAGATACAGAGATAGGAAAGGGTCAGAAGGTTTTGGGCCAAATAGGGGCACATAAGACTGGCTTAGATGGGGTATCTCGGTCGGCTTGGATGAGTTGGGCGGAAGGGCCGGTTTCTGTGTTATATGACACTCTCAAATTAATAGTAATAATTTTAGTTTAGTTGGGGCATCACAGTGGCGTAGCAGTAGAGCTGCTGCCTTACAGTGCCAGAGACCAGGGTTCGATCCTGACAACGGGTGATGTCTGTGCAGAGTTTACACATTCTCCCTGTAACCCTGTGGGTTTTCTCTGGGTGCTCCAGTTTTCTCCCATACTTCAGGTTTGTAGGTTAATTGGCTTCTGTAAAATGTTTAAATTGTCCCTCATGTGTAGGATAGAGTTAGTGTACGAGGTGATCGCTGGTCGGCGCAGACCCAGTGGGCCAAAGGGCCTGTTTCTGCGCTGTATCTATAAAGTAAAGAAAAATAGACACTATTCAGTGACCCTTTGAAATTGGAGGGAGTTGGCTAGGTGACTAGCTATGTCTGGAGCAAAGCTTAGGGGACTTGGCCAGTTCAGGTGGTGCACATCACAGGTCTGTAAGACACTGGAGGGGGGCGGGGGGGGGTGATTCCCTGTTGACTTGTGAGTGCCTGCAACCAGGGAAGTGGTGCCAGGGGTGGTAGTGGAGGCAGATACAATAGTGGTGTTTAAGAGACTTTTAGACAGGCACATGGATATGCAGGGAATGGAGGGGTGTGGATCATGTGCAGGCAGGATAAGAGTTGGTCTTGGCCTCGTGTTCTGTTCCTGTGCTCTACTGTTCTATACTCTACGACTTCATCGAACCCAATGGAAACAAAACTAAAATTCACTGCAGTAGTAATGCTTTGCCACTAGATGTCAGATTCACATTTAATAAACATTAAGTCAGACCAAGTATGTCATAGGCATTTAGACCCAAAACATCGCCACATCGGCAACCTTCTCCCTACTATAGAGGAGCTGGAACTGTGATCCTTTGGAGCCGAGCTCCAGGTGTGGGTAAGTTACAGATCCATGGTAATGTGGCAGACCACACGAGATGGGTTTTGCATTAAGACCCTAAATGGATCATAGTTTTAGAGATACAGAGTGGAAACAGGTCTTTCGGCCAACTGAGTCCATAACGACTAATGATCACCCCGTACACCAGTTCTATCCTACACACGAGGGACAATTTGCAGAACCCAATTAACCTACAAACCTCTCGTTTTTGGGATGTGGGAGAAAACTGGAGCACCCGGAGAAAACCCACACGGTCACAGGGAGAACGTACAAACTCCGCACAGACAGCGCCCCTAGTCAGGATCGCACCTGGATCTCTGGCGCTGTAAAGCAGCAACTCTACCACTGTGCCACCCCATAGACTTGTCAAATATTGGTTAAATGCTAATTCGCAATTGTGTCACTCGTTAGAACAGTTATATGTTCCTTCGTTATGTCCAATTCCCTGGTAAGGAAACACCCTGGATTTCTGGAATCACATAGACTTTGAGATCCAAGCACACACTGTTCTATCAGCTTTAGCCAAGCCTCTATTCATAGCACAGTCAAGCCAATTAGAATATAAAATATATCTGCAAAGTGGCTTTGGTTTTATAAGAATTGTACTGTACAAAGAGAATTTGTATCAAATATCATATTCTGCCAGAATAAAAACATTTGAAAGGTCTTTGAGGGAAAAGCAAAGTGCTGGAGGAACTCAGCAGATCAGGCAATATCTGTGAGGAAAGTGGACAAGCAACATTGCTTCAGACTATGGAGTAGAGGGGGAAAAGCTAGTAGAAAGAGCCATCTCCCCGAACTCCATCAGTCTGAAGAAGGGTCCAGACCTGAAAATGATGTCTGGCCACTTCATAGAACAGTACAGAAATATGCGCAAGGCCTTCAGCCCACTATTTCCTTCCACAGAAGCTGCCTGACCCATTGAGTTCCGCCAGCACTTTGTTTATTGCTCGAGTTCCAGCGTCTGCAGTTCCTTGGTCTCCATTTGGGTAAACCTTCCCTTGCCAAACCATGCAGGTCGATATTGTACTCATTGCATCCACATTATAATTCAAGGGATGAGAGAGAGAAAACAAAATCCAAAGCAGGAGAGGTTTGACTGCAGAGCTGAGCAATTCCAATTTGCACGACTTTATTCAATGTCTATAGCATGACAACTGCCCACTGGTGCCACAGCATAAGCCAAGCTTTCCACACAACCAACAACCATCACCACAGGCTCAAAAACGTGACCTTTAAAAGAAAAGTAAAGTTCAAAAATGCTGAAAGCAGCAACCCCACAGTGAAGAACCCTACACAAAAGGAGCAAATTTAACCATCACAGCTTGGCAGAGACCAAGTGGCAAGCCAACCGAGCTGGCTTCACCCACTTCCATCGTATTGGTGTTGCCATATGGTGTTATTATTGCCACGTGTACCGAGATCTATTGAAAGGATTTGGTTACACGCTATCCAATCAAATCATACTTTACATGAATATAATCAAATAACAGATACAACAGTCAGTACAAAGAGAAAAAATACCAGAACGCAGAATATAGTGTTACAACAATATAGCGTTACAGAGAAAAAGTGCATGACCCCAATGGGTGGATTGGAAGATCGGAACTACACCTTAGCTTTTTGGAGGACCATTTAGTAGTCTGCTAACAGTGAAGAAGATCCTGTTCATTTGCACTGATTCCATTAACATATATTTTCATGTCTTCTTCTGAGCAGTCAGATGGGTGAAGATACAGATGGAGACTGACAAAGTAGTTTGGGTGTGACTGGCCTCCTGAGTGTAGAGTGTGGTATGTTCATCTTTAAAAGGCAGGGACCAGGCCAGGCTTACATTCACCAGGCTCCATCATGGGACGAGAAACCTGCCCCATCACGAGTATTTGGAGAAATAAGTTGGAGTTTCGAAGAATGGAGGCTGACCTTATTGAAACGCACTAAACTCCATGGATGAGACGAAAGGAACTGCAGATGCTGGAATCTTGAGCACAAGAAGCAATTGCTGGAAAACTCAGCAGGTCAGGTAGCATATGTCGAGGGAAATGAACAGATGATGTTTCGGGTTGGACCCTTCTTCAGAATAAGGTGGCTTGATGTAGTGTGAGATTCTTGAACAAGCAGATAAGGATGAGGGTTAGGACAAGATTGTAACTGGAATGCTGGAGGTAGTTAAAGATAATTTTTTTGAAAGATCGAGGAACTGAGGGCTTAGGGTAAGCGGTAAAGAAGAGATGAGGTCTAGGGCAGATCAGCCATGGTCATACTGTATGGTGGGGCAGGCTTTAGGGGCTGCGTGGACTTCTCCTGCTCCTATTATCTTGTGTTTCAAGAGAGGCAAGCAGATATGCTTGTTTCTGCATTCCTGCCGAGTCCAGATAATGGACCAGGGGTCTCCCCACCACATTTGCACGGATTACCCCAATTCAGGTTCTTGAGCAGCAAACTGCTGGAGGAACTCAGCAGGTTGAGCAGCATCCGTGGAGGTAGAAGGATGGGCAACCAATACAGGCTATCAACTTAAATTGTCCACCATCCCTCGGCCTTCAAAAGTGTGCTTGACCCACTAAGGTCCTCCAGCAGTTTGCTGTTTGCTCCAGATACCAGAATGTGCAGTCTCTGTGTCTCCCCATCATGTTTATTAATTGATTGAAACAGCCATTATTGAAACATGGAAACAGGCTCCTCGGCCCACCAAATCCACACCGACCATCAGTCACTTACTCACACTAATTCTATGTTATCGCACTTTTGCACCTACTCCTTACACACTCAGGGCAATTTACAGAGGCCACTAACCCACAAACCCGCATTTCTTTGGGATGGAGGAATAAACTGGTGCATTCGTGGAAACCCATATGGTCACAGGGAGAACTTGCAAACTCCACACAGACAGCACCCAAGGTCAGGATCGAACCCGGGTCTCCGGTGCTGAGAGGCAGCTAATCTACCAGCTGCGCCGCCCCCAGTTGCTGACGTTCTTGATGACTGCCTGTTGCTCATGGTATGTGGACTGGGAGAGGATTGGTTCAGAGGGCATGTCTAACAGTGGCTGAGATCAGGGGAAGTCAGATTTTGGCTTATTCCAGTGACAATGATTAGAAAGTAAATCCCTGGCATTTCATCTCAGAGTCACATGCTGGTGAACCACTTACAGTTGACAGTCCTAAGTGTTATTAATCTGTGTGGCTGTGATCTAGTTCCTCTTGACCATGAGAACACCGTGCACACAATTATTACTCCGGAGCCACCTCTCTTACACCATGTTCATTACTCACCGTTGCGGCTACATAATGACAAACCAGGCACTGAGGAAGTGGAAATGATTGCCCAACATCCATGTTCGTTGAAGTTCTCCATGTTAAACGTATGAAGATTATTTTCTCAGTAATTGTTATTTGTTTTACGCTCTGGCAATCCCTCAAGTCAACACCAGCACCTGATCACTTTCCCAGGAGTTTCCGCATGTCAAGAACCAGACCAGTGGAGCTGGGTTTGCATAAAACCAAACCGTCAGCACTCAGTAGCACGTTTAATGCATGGCAGCATTCAACCAAAACTTGTATAACGTCAACCAAAAGACACAGAGTGCTGGAGTAACTCACCAGGTCAGGTAGCATCTCTGGATAACATGGATAGGTGACGTTTCAGGTTGTGACACTTCTTCAAACTGATTGATAGGTAACATTTCGGGTCGGGATCTTTCTTCAATCTGGAGAAGGGTCTCGACCTGAAATGGCACCTATCCATGTTCTCCAGAGACGCTGCCTGACTCGCCAAGTTACTCTAGCACTTCATGTCTTTTTTTTAGATCACCCGTTCATACTAGATCTATATCTCATGAGCCACTTTCTCATCCACTCCCTACATGCTGGGGGAAATTTACAGAGGTTAGTTACCCTACAAACCTGCACGTCTTTGGGATGTGGGAGGAAATTACAGTACCTGGAGGAAACCTATGCTGTCACAAGGGGAACATGCAAACTCCACACAGAACGGACAGGGTCTCTGGCACTTTGAGGTAGCGGCTTTACCAGCTGCACCACTGTGCCACCCTGAGGTGATTTCAACTCCCCTAATATTGACTGCGATTGCCTTAGTGCTAAGGAGTTAGATGGGGCAGATTTGTGACCAGGAGAGGTTTCTGAAGCAATGTAGATGGCCCTACTAGAGAGGGGGGCTTCATTCAAGCTCCTCTTAGGAAGTGAGGTTGATGGTGAGGAATAATTGATGAAGTGAGGAAGAACTGTGGAGCCAGTGACCATAACTCCATTAGTTTCAAGATTGGGGTGAAAAACAACTTCACATTTTTCTAGTTTACAGCAACTGAAGTTGCAAATGTTTTACCGAGGCAGGAGAATCCAAGAGATCCTGACCGTCTCTCAATGATACTGGAATGTTCCAGAAGGGAGAAGAATGGTGCTTTCAGCCCGCTGTGTCCACAATGGCCATTAGTTACTCCTACATACTGATCCCATTGGCCTTAGCCTGTCGCTTCCTAAACCGTGGCAATTCAAGTGCACATCACGATCCTTCTTAAATTTTTGAGAATACTTGCCACCACCACTAACGCAGGCCGAGGTCCAGCTTTCTCATTATAACACAGAACAGCACAGCGGATGAACTGGCCCTTCGGCCCACAATGTCAATGCTGAACATGATGCCAAGCTAAACTACTTTCCTTTGCCTGCACGTAATCCATATTTCCATGTACCAATATTAAAACTTCTTTAATGCCAATGTTGGCTCCTCGGACAAGTAGACTTGATGGGCTAAATGAGCTAATTCTGCTCATATCACATGACTTTATGACCACTGGCAGCGCGTTCCAGGCATTCATCACTCTCTGTGTAAAATACTTGCCACGCATAGCTCTTAAATTGTGCCCCTCACACCTTAGAGCCAAGTCTCTAGACTTTCACATTCACACCACGGGGAAAAAAAATGGTTCTGACTGTCTACCCTATCTATGCCTTTAATAATGTTACATACTTCCATCAGGTTTCCTCTCAGTCTCCAAAGCTCCAGAGAAAACAATCCAGGTATATCCAACCGCTCCTTGTAGTTAATACCCTCTAATCTAGGCAGCATTCTGGTAAACCTCTTCTCCACCCTCTCCAAAGTCTCCATGTCCATTCTGTGTTAAGGCTGAAATATATGACATTTCAAATTACAGCTTTATTTGACATTCTAGTTTAGTTGACCCATTTACATGACATAGCTGTCACCAGTGAAGCCAGTGTTTACGACCCATGTCCATGTGCCACTGCACTGGGTGTCTTACCAGCCCATTACAGGGGTCAGGTTTGAGTTATGCCGTCAGGCAGATTCTCTCTTCTGGATGAAGCTGATTAGCTGATCTTTTAACTATTTATTGAATTTAATTTTCCTGCAACCCGATGTGGGACTTGAACACCTATCATTGGATCAACAGTCCAGCACTGTAATCAGTGGTACCACGATGGTTAAGATGCTGTACTAACATCCAGAAGTCCAGTTCGCTGATCCAGAGACTAGAGTTCAAATCCCACTCATGGTAGCTCTGGAATTTAAATTGCCCCGAATGTGCAGGGAGTGGATGCGGAAGTGGGATAACATAGAACGAGTGTGAATGGGCGAATGATGGTCGGCGTGGACTTGGTGGGCCGAAGGAATTGTTTTCATGCTGTATGTTTCAATCAGTCAGTCAATACAAAAATGCAAGTCTCGGTGACACAAGCTCATCTAGTTCACTGATATCTATCATGGAATCTGTCAACCACAGCACTGAACTGTTCACTGATATCTATCATGGAATCAGTCAACCACAGCACTGCACTGTGCTGTGTTTGACAGATTCCCTGAGAGATATCAGTGAACTAGTTGAGTGCAGTGACTAAAACTTCTTCCTCAGGTCAGGGGCAAATAATGATTGTCAATAAATTACAGTGAGGTGCCCTGCACGCAAATAAATGAATAAAGTGACTCCCAGCAATTTATCATGTAAAAGTTTAGTATTCTTTAGTCAGAGGGTGGTGAATCTGTGGAATTAATTGTCACAGAAGGCTGTGGAGGCCAGGTCAATGGATATTTTTAAGGTGGAGATTGACAGATTCTTGATCAGTGTGGGTGTCAGGGGTTACGAGGAGAAGGCAGAAGAATGGGGTTGAGAGGGAAAGATAGATCAGCCATGAAGAAATTCCTCCTCATTCCATTACATAACTGCTAGAGTCAGTTATTAAAGATGGGATAGCAGCACATTTGGAAAGTGATGAAATCATTGGACAAAGTCAGCATGGATTTATGAAAGGTAAATCATGTCTGACGAATCTTATAGGATTTTTTGAGGATGTAACTAGTAGAGTGGATAAGGGAGAACCAGTGAATGTGTTATATCTGGACTTTCAGAAGGCTTTCGACAAGGTTCCATAAGAGATTAGTATACAAACTTAAAGCACACGGTATTGGGGGTTCAGTATTGATGTGGATAGAGAACTGGCTGGCAAACAGGAAGCAAAGAGTAGGAGTAAACGGGTCCTTTTCACAATGGCAGGCAGTGACTAGTGGGGTACCGCAAGGCTCAGTGCTGGGACCCCAGCTATTTACAATATATATTAATGATTTGGACGAGGGAATTGAATGCAACATCTCCAAGTTTATGGATGACATTAAGCTGGGGGGCAGTGTTAGCTGTGAGGAGGATGCTAGGAGGCTGCAAGGTGACTTGGATAGGCTGGGTGAGTGGGCTAATGCATGGCAGATGCAGTATAATGTGGATAAATGTGAGGTTATCCACTTTGGTGGCAAAAACAGGAAAGTAGACTATTATCTAAATGGTGGCCGATTTGGAAAAGGGGAGATGCAACGAGACCTGGGTGTCATGGTACACCAGTCATTGAAAGTAGGCATGCAGGTGTAGCAGGCAGTGAAGAAAGCGAATGGTATGTTAGCATTCATAGCAAAAGGATTTGAGTATAGGAGCAGGGAGGTTCAACTGCAGTTGTACAGGGTCTTTGTGAGACCACACCTGGAGTATTGCGTACAGTTTTGGTCTCCAAATCTGAGGAAGGACATTATTGCCATAGAGGGAGTGCAGAGAAGGTTCACTAGACTGATTCCTGGGATGTCAGGACTTTCATATGAGGAAAAACTGGATAGACTCGGCTTGTACTCGCTAGAATTTAGGAGATTGAGGGGGGGATCTTATAGAAACTTACAAAATTCTTAAGGGGTTGGACAGGCTAGATGCAGGAAGATTGTTCCCGATGTTGGGGAAGTCCAGGACAAGGGGGTCACAGCTTAAGGATAGAGAGGAAATCCTTTAGGACCGAGATGAGAAAAACAGAGTGGTGAATCTCTGGAACTCTCTGCACAGAAGGTAGTTGAGGCCAGTTTATTGGCTATATTTAAGAGGGTGTTAGATGTGGCCCTTGTTGCTAAAGGGATCAGGGGGTATGGAGAGAAGGCAGGTACAGGATACTGAGTTGGATGATTAACCATGATCATATTGAATGGTGGTGCAGGCTCGAAGGGCCGAATGGCCTACTCCTGCACCTATTTTCTATGTTTATGTATGTATGTTTATGAGAATCCCACAGTTTGCTTCTCCTTAATATTACATTAGTTTGACGATCAATAGCCTGAGCAAGACTTAGAACTGAAGATCTCAAGTTTTGCATGCTTTTAGTTAGAAAAGCCATTGACAACTTTCATCTAATTCACAGTGGTAACGGTTTATTATCAAATCATTTATCGCCACACAATGTTATTATTACACTCTTACAAATGCTGTCTGCTGTTTTGTTTTGTTGAGTTGCTCTCTCCCGCCTGATCAGCCGTAGATTCCAAGCTCAACACAAAATCTACTTGTCTTCCTCTGTGGAGTTATTCCCTGCAGAAGCAGTACACAGACTGTGCTGTTCATTTTGAGAGAGACCGGGGCTGTTGCAACATATCCAAGTACAGCAATAGGGAGTGGACATGGAACAGTTAGACGCTGTAGTTATAAAAGCGGCTGCACTTTATAACGAGGCACTACCTTAACCCTCGTATCCACAGCTGGAAAGGCCTTGAGCCCACAAAGATTTATTTGTGCTTGGCATGGGAATCTAAACATCTGGTACTCCTGATATCCTGCAGGATTTCACAAAACTGGCCTCTCCACAGCCTTTAGCAAGAGAGATCACTCTCTTTGCAAATTCGTAAACTGAGCTTTGTGATAGGCTCAATCTGGATTCATCAATTCATGAACATGACTTTTTCCAAAGATCATTGATCATCCACAGAACGTTGTTCCAGAAATATGCTTAGTCTCTCGATTTCTGTTTTACATTATTGTGTCTCAGCTCTTACACCAAGATAAACCCATAGACAAAATGATTCCCAGTAGCTGAAACCGCAGAGCTTGCAATTCTGTTTCCATCTTTAGCAAAGCCAACGCAGAACGATCTCTCCGTTTAGTTTTTCCAATACCTTTCCCCACACTCCCACCCTCCCTATTAATTCCATGTATTCTCAAGTCATTCACTATTGTGTCTCCCATTGCTCCTTCGTAACTGGTTACTAGGAAAATGCTTTTGAATACCTGGTTGCACAGAACAATAAATACAAGTCACATTGAGTCGAGTTTATTGTCATGTGCATGCGTACAGTGAGGTACAGGTACAATGAGAATCTTGCTTGCAGCAGCATTACAGCCACATGGACTCTGACAATGCAAATTATACATAAACTACTCAAATTCTCCGAGACGATGGAAAGAAAAAAGACCGTGCAAAAAGCAAGATTTTAGTGCAAAACACAATTAGCAAAAATACAAGATGAGGCACAGGGAACTGCAGATGCTGAAATATTGGGCAAAACATAAGGTGCTGGAGATACACAGCAGGTCGGGCAACATCTGTGGAGGTGATGGTCAGACATCATTTTGGATGGGACCTTCCTTCAGACACTTCTTCAGGGTCCGAAGAAGGATTCCAACCTGACAATTTTGTCCATTCCCTCCACAGATGCTGCCGGACCCGTTGAGTTCCTCCGGCACTTTGTGATTTGTGACAAGTCCATGAAAGTACGAAACAATGCCATGTACCCAGCCAGCTGAATCCAAATTTTTATGCCAACATTTATCTAGTTCATGCACGAAGGGTCTTCATCATGAAATGCTGAGTCTGTTTCTACCTGCCCTACTGAGAATCCATACCCTTCTTACGCTTTGCACGTGTACGGTTTTATTCCATAGACTTCTTCCATTTCTTCTACTTCACACCAATCACACAGAATGATTTTCCAGGATCCAAGCATTGCTGGCAAGGTCAGCATTAATTCTCTGCTCCCGTCCCCCCCCCCCCCCCCCAACCCCCCCCCACCACCTTGTTTATAGATTTAATTTAATTTCACACTGGCTGCTTCAATTCACAAACTGATCACAATGAACACAGCTTTTACCGAAAAGGGAAAACTCACATTATTGTAAATGGACAGCGAACATTAAGAAATAAAATAAGGTGCTAAGGCCATCAAGAACTCCTTGGTTGACACAAAATACTGGAGTGACTCAGCGGGATAGGCATCATCTCTGGTGAGAAGGAATGGGTGATGTTTCGGGTCGAGACCCTTTGGGTCTGAAGAAGTGTCTCAACCTGAAAATTCACCCATTCCTTCTCTTCAGAGATGCTGGCTGTCCTGCAGAGTTACTCCAGCGTATTTTGCGTCTATCTTCAGTTTAAACCAGCATCTGCATTCCTTCCTACACAAGAACTCCTTGGTTGTCTGTCCCCTCAGAGGAGGAGAACTCCCAGAGTAATGAAAAGGAAGAAAAGGGAGTATATTCCATATTGTTTTCAATTCCATCAACAAATTCTCAGGCAAGCCCCGGACTCTGCCCAGGATCACATCTCCGTCACTGCTCTGCTACTAAAAGGATTATTTAATGAATTAATTAATTGCATTTGCAACGTGCATGTGACAATAAATTAACTTGACTTGACTGCAGAAATGTTGATCCCCACCCCTGCATTCTGTGGGGTCGAGAGTCATCCCTCTACGACAAAGGGATCTAGAGTTCAAAGTCCAGAACTTCCTGAAAGTGGCAACGCAGGAAGATAGAATGACACAGTAGGCATATGATATGCTTGCCATTGCTCAAGATATTTAGTACTAGAGTCAAAGTGTTGCAGTTTCATTTTGGTTAGGCTGCATTTGAGTATTGCGTGTGGTTCTGGTCACCCCATTACAGGAGGAATGTGGAGGCTTTGGAAAGGGTGCAGAAGAGGTTTATCAGCATGATGCCTGGTTTAGAGGGTATTCGCCATGTGGAGAGGTTGGAAAAACTTGAATTGTTTTCTCTCGAGCATCAGAGGTTAGGGTGGTTAGGGTAGGGCTGGTAACACTGGCTACACAGTCATAAGTATAGAGAGATTTGAGCAGGGGACTGAGCATGCAGTCCTGAGGTGGCCCTTTGATAACTCCCCATCTGATGGCCACAGAAAAGGTATTGCCAGAGTCCTTATGAGCCACCTTCTCCCAGTGGCCAATGAGATGTTCCTTAAATCACAGATCGGAAAAAGTTGGACATCAACAGAGAAATACAGAAAGCAGCATCCATGTGGCCTTATGGACCCCACCAATTTGAAGTGACTTTCAAAAACCTCTCAAATTTGTCTGCATTCGCAAATTAGTCTCGACCATGAGTCAGCAACAAGTTGCGATCTCAGCCACTGACCCCACAGACCAAATCTCAGAGCTTTGCAGCTCCAGTGATCCCGACCTTAGATGCTGTCTGTATGGAGTTTATACATTCTCCCTGTTTTACTCTAGAGCTACTGCGCGAAAACAGGCCCTTCGGCCCCAACGAGTATGTATCGGCCAGCGATCACCCTGTACACAAACACTGTCCTACACTCTAGGGACAATTTACAGAAGCCAATTAACCTACAGGCTTGCATGTCTTTGGAGTATGGGAGGAAACATGAGCACCCGGAGAAAACCTGTGCAGTTACAGGAGAACAAACAAACTCCGTACAGGCAGCACCCGTGATCAGGATTGAACCCGGGTCTCTGGTGCTGTAAGGCAGTAACTCTACCGCTGAGCCACGGTGCCACCCCACCGTGGCTGCTTTGTTTTCTTCCCGCATTCCAACAACATGTGGGTTGGTAGGTTAATTGGCTGCTGTAAATTGTCCCCAGTGTTGAGATGGTTGGTATAATCTGGGGGAGTTGATGGGAATGTGGGCAGGATGAATTGGAACTAGTGTAAGTGGGTGGTTGAAGCTTCACGTAGTTTCGATGGGCTGAAGGGTCTTTTTCTGCACCATTGGGTTTGATGATCAGGATCAGTAGACTAAGCTGTGTCTTCAGCCTAACACTTCTCTCGAATTTTGCCACTGTAATGCTGTTCCTCAATAAGCTTCCCGGTGGAGTGAAGCTGACATTTAGAGTCAGGATCCTTCTTCAGAGCTGAGTTACTCCAGCAGTGTTTTATTCAGGACTCTAACATCTGCAGTTCCCTGTGTCTCAATGTTTCTAATGCATCTATCGTTGCAACATTAGTGATGCTGCATGAGGGCTAAATACAGGCCCAGGCACCAGCAACAAATGCTACTCCCTTTCAACATCCAAACAACATCTCTGACAATGCAGCAGCACTCTGGAACAGCCTGGAATTTTAAGTTCAAGTTCCCGGAGTGGAATTTGAACCCACAAGATTTCAATGCAGAGGCACCGGTGAACATTTGAACACACAATCTTTCAGGTCAGTTAAATGAATCAGCTTTCTGACCCTCACACAGACACAGATACATACACAGACACACCCACACACACACAGGGACACAATCACATACACAAACAGGAAAACACACAGAGGGACACACAGAGACATACACGCACAGACAGACACACATACACACACACACACACACACACACATACAGAGGGACACACAGTGGGACACACATACACAGAGGGACACACAGAGGGACACACACACAGAGGGGAACACACAGACACACACATACAGAGGGACACACACACGCACACACACACACACACACACACACACACACACACACACACACACACACACACACACACACACACACACACACACACACACACACACACACACACACACACACACACACACACACACACACACACACACACACACACACACACACACACACACACACACACACACACACACACACACTTGAAGCCTCTGTAAGTCCCCAGTAACACAGCCCATAGTTTCATCCTGGAGAACTATTTTCTTCATGGTCTTTTCCTCATTGGGTAAGTATTGGAGTTATACGAGTAAGCAGATATGGGCCGGATGTTCATCGTCAGATATCTGTGTACTTAGCTCGCAAACGTTATGGACTTGAGAACAGCCGCCACAATGATGTGTGTTTACTGAAGGGACTGAGGATGCAATTCCTCCTTGTCTCCCCGTGCTGTTGGCATCTATACCTGCCCGCTCTCTGCAATAATGGCCCTAATGAGGGGAGAACCGGCTACTGAGACCAAACCACATGCCTCCTGCTGGCTGGACCACGTGGCTGGGCTTGGCCACGGTGGACCTCAGGGCCAAACAGTCTCCCACCAGCACGTCAGAGTGGGAAAGCTTCATACCCACGAGGGCAAGGCAGCAAAAACCAGTCAGACCACGTGATCACAGCCCAGAAGGCAGACAACACAGAGGGACAGAGGAGAAAGATTACACACAAGATTACAGATCTCACCCTAATTGACTGTTCAGTGCTATAGCAGTTGCTCTTTTACGATGCTTCTCACAGGGTCAAAGGTTGTAAAGGTTGTCTATTCGCTACTTAAGCACAAGGTTCTGAGAAAACCCAATTACGGTTTTATTTATTATTTGAAACAGTTTGGCCATTCAGCCTGGATGTGAATGGTAAATAAATTAAGGCAAATAAGCTTGTAATTCCTCACATTTATTGACTAGAAAAATATATTATTGACAAGAATAATACTTTCTACGCCCACGTTATTTGGCTTGGTTTATCCAAAGTGTCAACGGGGTGTTTATTTTCTGAGGCAGACTTAGTAAAGTGGATCATGATCTATGCTGATTTAGATCGGGACAGAGATGACCATTTCCTCTCAGTGAGAACATTGTTTCAGCAGGTTAAAGGTTCTTGACCCGTGCCCACCACTTGTATTTTAAGGCTTGAAAGGTAGTGAGTAGGTGCTATTGGTCATGAAAATTCCTGGCGTCAGGAAGGCTTCGGGTGGGAGGTCAGTGCTAAGCCAAGTATCTACGGCTTCACCCCATCATTGATTCCATGTGTATAGACCTTTGTCCTGGAAGATCGCCATTACATTATGGTGTGACCTGCTCGTCTGGTTTTATAGGTTTTCAGAAAAAAATGCCATCATGCAGTGCAGTGCTTCAAGTTATTTTATTTTTATTTTTTTAGTTTCAGCTTTAGAAACAGGTTGAGCTTGAAAACAGGCCCTTCAGTCCACTGAGTCCATGCTTACCAGCGATCACCCATTACCACTAGTTCTATGTTATCCCACTTTCTCATCCACTCCCCATACACTAAGGGCAATTTTACAGAAGCCAATTAACCTATAAACCTGCACGTCTTTAGGACAAGGAAGGAAACCGGAGTACTCGAGGAAACTCACACGGTAACATGTAGAACGTGCAGATTCCACAGTCATCACCTGAGGTCAGGTTCAAACCCGGGTCTCTGGCACTGTGAGGCAGCAGCTCTACCCACTGCGCCACCACTAAACTTTTAATCAAATCCGCTGCTCAACATTCCCAGCATATCACAAAGTGTTGGAGGAACTCAGCGGGTCAGGCAGCATCCTGAATGTACAGACCCTTTTTCCCTGGATAAGGAAGTCAAAAACCTGAGGTCGGGATCGAACCCGGGTCTCTGGCGTTGTGAGGCAGCAGCTGCACCCGCTGCACCCCCACATGATACAAATCATTTCCCACTCACTTGGTTTTATTTTTCTACTGTGATTAATGAAATATAATTTAGATAAGATAAACCATGAATGCTAACTGCAGTTAAAGCAGACGTGTAAGCAATCATGCCTCCAAGATCTCGACAGACTTGTAATCGCCCTCATTAAAATGATTGCTTTTAAATGTGAGGGTTATCATTGGGTGTGGTCAGTATTTGCTCTTGAGGTGGTAGTAATGATAGGTAGATGCAGAGCAAGAGGTGAAGGCACTTCCACAGTGCCCAATTCTCCCCATACATGAGCGTCCATTACAGGTCATCACCATATCAGTCAGACCAGCCATGGTGCCAATGACTGCACCAAGCCTGATCAACAGTACAACAATCACTGATCACCACTGGTGACCACACCATCTTTTCAATTCCACATTTATTCATTAACTTAAAGACTGATTGAAAGGTACAGCATGAAAACAGGCCCTGCGGCCCACCGAGTCCACGTCCGCCATCAACCTTTTGTGACACAGTCTTTTAACCCAAAATGTCGGCCCATCCCTCCGCCTCCACAGAATCTATTCGACCCACTAAGTTCCACCAGCAATTTGTTTTTTATTAGAGATTCCAGAATCTGTAGTTTCTTGTGTATCCCTTTCATGTTTATTAATCGATTGATACAGCCTGTAAACAGGCCCTTCAGCCCACCAAGTCCATGTCATCCATTGATCACCTGTTCACAATAGTTCTATATTATCAAACTTTTGCATCAACACACATCTACACACTAAGAACAATTTACTGAAGCCAATGAACATATACGCTTGCATGTCTTTGGGATGTGGAAGGAAACCGGAGCACCCCGAGGAAACCCATGTGATTACAGAGAGAACATGCAAACAACACACAGACAGCACTCAAGGTCAGGATTGAACCCAAGCCTCTGACACTGTGAGACAACGGCTCTACTAGTTGCGCCACTGTGCAGCCTCACATGGTCTGAGTAGCTTCTAGAATTTTCCCCTAGCATCAATTAGCTAAATTATAATTCAGTTGGTGCCATTTTATTCTTTTTCCAGTGACATAGAAAAGGCCATTCAGCCCATTGAGTCTACGCCAACTCTCAGAACAATCCCAGGAATCACATTTCCCCAATTCTTTCTCTGTGACAGGGCAACACGCTGGTGCAGCTGGTAGAGCCGCTGCATCAACGCTCCAGCAGCCTGGGATCACTCTTTAACTTGAGTGCTGTCAGTGTGGAGTTTACACGTCGTGTCAGTTTTCGGCTGGGCTTTTTTCTGGGTGCCTCCCACGTGCAGGTTGGTAAATTAATTAGCTGCTGAAAATTGTCCCCAGTGGTGGTAGAATGTGGGGGAGTTGATAAGAAAGCGCAGAAAACAAAATGTAGGATTGGTATAAATGGGTGCCTGATGTTCGGCACAGACTTGGTGGGCCGAAAGGCTTGTTTTAATTATATTTAGCATTTAATCTCTCACATCCCTGTTAACTTCCCCCCCCCCCCCATTCTCCAGGCATAATTGAGCCATTTACACATAGTATCCAGCTCAACTTTGGGATTTGAACTCATGGCTCCCAGTTAATAAGGTTGGCCTGTTGAGTTACACAATCATATTGCTACAATAGTCACAGGTGCAATGAAGCTATTCATGGAGGAGTATTTAAAACCTTCTCATGGAGTCCCTCTGCCACTCAATTAAGAGATTAGCATGTATACCTCAAATACGTTGATGCATCCATTACCTTCCCAGAGTGGACGAATTAACAATAATCTCAAAACTATACGATTTGGCAAGAGTAGCAACAAGAACGTGCAGTATAAATCTTTTGGGGCTATCTTCGGGTGCAGAGGTCTGAGACATTAGGCCCAAGGCATCGTCAACGCGAGTTCCTTTTCCACTGGATTCAAACTGATCTCTCAACCTCCCCCACCCCGGGGAGAACAGTCCCGGCCTCTACAGTCTCTCCACATAATGGAAATACTTTGTCCCAGGCCCTGGTGAATCTCCTGACACTTCCGGGTGAAAAATCAAGGGGGTGTTAACCTCCCTGCACCCCTGAACTCTCTCTGCAACAGATCACTCTTGCTCTGCTACTTCCCCAGATACAATGAAGGGCCTCGGACCCAAAGTATTGACTGTTTCCTGCATGAACATGCCTGCAGGGAACCTCCTCTCCCAGAGGAACGTGGCAGAAAGTGCAGGGAGTATTCCTCAGGTCCTCTTGACATTTCCTCAGTACACAAGGCATTTAGACAGGTGGAACACACACTGGCACCATTAAGAATTGTACTCTGTTGAACCCACCCTTATCAGTTGAGACATTGGACTGACCTCCCCTCACCTTTGAACCAATGATCCCGACATTAGAAGGGAGAGGGTTAGAGGCACATGGGCCAATATGGGCCAAGTGGGGTGAACTTGGATGGGCAACTTGGTCAACATGAGTGAGTTGGGCTGTATAACTCCATCTGCTGAGTTTTGAGTTAACATTGATATGAATTGGCCTCATGTATAATTGTGCCCAGGGCCCACATCGCCACGGCTCACACCGTTGCAGGGCCCCACACACACATCATGGGGGGGGGGGCTACACACACCATGGGTCCCACACACACAAGCTGCCTCCATGCCCCAAACACACACACACAAACCACTGGGCTCCACACACACCACTGACAGCTTTGTCGGAACTGACCACCCATTCTTTTGCTTATCATTTATAAAAATGATCCATTTCCAACTCCAGGTCGTGGAAATGGTCCAAAGTTCACAACACATTCCCATGCAAAGCTGTTAGTGATACTTTGAAGCAGGAATCATTCTCCCATTGAGGCCCCTCTGAGGTCCGGGGTTGTCCACCTCGGTAAAGACCACCACTGTAGGTGGCCTTGAACACCCTACCAGCCATCTACTGAGCCTCGCCTTCATCAGGGACTGCCGTGGAACTGAAACATCTCCTGCCTTTCTGAGACTTCCACAATGACTATCACTAGCAGCACAACATGTTCCTTTTTGATTCAGTTTGAACAAAGTATTCAAAACTTACTCACTGTGCATTTGTTCAAAGTTAATTTCACAACCAGTATGCTAAACAAAGCCCATGTGTAATAAAATACCCTGCCGTGGAACTTTATATTTCCATGTCATACACTTTCTGCTGTCTCACTCCGTTTTATTTGAAGAGATTTATACTATTTGCGGTCCATTGAAATGTGCCAGATACAACTATAAATGTCACATTTAGTGGTGGGTCAATAACATTCGGAATGGATGAGCCTGTTACAAGGAACTTTTACAGCAGTTGCTGAATGACTTTGTGTGCAGTAGGTCTCTTGATATTAGGCGCAAGGAAAAGGTTGGAGCAAATCATTCAGAAGGTTTGAAGGGATTTCAAGTCCAAGTTTTGCAAAATCAAGAGCTTGCTGGACTTACCAAAGATGGGTGTAGTATTGAAGGGGCAGTAGAAAGTGCAGGAGAAATTCAGTGGGTCAGGCAACATCTGTGAAGGGAATGGACAATTGACACTTCTGAAGAAGGGTCCTGATCTGAAATCTCCTGTCCATCTCCTCCCCAGATGCTTAACCTCATCCACTGATTCTCTCCAGGGCTTTGTGTTTTGCTCAAGATTCCAGTATCGGTGTGTCCATAGTATTGGCTAGTTTGTGGACAATGGTCTTGTGTTGGTGCCTTGTTGGAAATCCAGCCAGCAAGATGTTGGAGATTAAACCAGTAGGTAACCAATTCCCAACAACCCACTGGCTGGTCAAACCTGAAGACAAACCTGAGGTCATTTTAAACACTGATCAAAAGGATTACCACTGCACAAAGCATGTCTGTGCAATTCATATTTGTGAGAAAGGTCCAGGTATATTCGATTATAACAACGACATCAACGACTGCATTGGTGCTACCTCCTGCACCCACACACAACTCACTGACTTCATCCGCTTCACCACTAACTTCCATCTGGCACTCAAATACACCTGGACCATTTCCAACATTTCCCTACAATTTCTTGACCTCACTATCTCCATCGCAGGTGATAGACTACTGACCGACATCCACTATAAATCCACTGACTCCGATGGCTATCTGGGCTACACTTCTTCCCACCCTGCTTCCTGTAAGGACTCTATCCGCTACTCCCAATTCCTCCGTCCAGGCCGCATCTGCACCCAGGATGAGGTGTTCCACACCAGGGCATCGGAGATGTCCTCATTCTTCAGGAAATGGGGGTTCCCCTCTTCTACTATAGATGAGGCCCTCACCAGGGTCTCTTCCATACCCCGTGACTCTGCTCTCACTCCCCATCCCCCCAAACGTAACAAGGGCAGAGTCCCCCTTGTCCTCACCTTCCACCCTACCAGCTGTCACATACAACAAATAATCCTCCGACATTTTCAACGTGATCCCACCACTTGCCACATCTTCCCATCTCCTCCCCTGTCTGCTTTCCGCAGAGACCGCTCCCTCCGTAACTCCCTGGTCAATTCGTCCCTTCCCACCCGAACCACCCCCTCTCCAGGCACCTTCCCTTGCAACCGCAGGAAATGCTACACCTGTTGCTTTACCTCCCCCCTTGACTCCATTCAAGAACCCAAGCAGTCTTTACAGGTGCGGCAGAGGTTCACCTGCACCTCCTCCAACCTCTTCTATTGCATCCACTGCTCTAGATGTCAGCTGCTCTATATCGGTGAGACCAAGCATAGGCTTGGCGATCGCTTTGCCGAACATCTCCGCTCGGTTCGCAATAACCAACCTGATCTCCCGGTGGCTCAGCACTTCAACTGCCCCTCCCATTCCGAATCCGACCTTTCTGTCCTGGGCCTCCTCCTTGGCCAGAGTGAGGACCACCGTAAATTGGAGGAACAGCACCTCATATTTCGCTTGGGCAGTTTGCATCCCAGTGGTATGAACATTGACTTCTCTAATTTCAGGTAGTCACTACTTTCTCCTCCCCTTCTCAGCTCTCCCTCAGCCCACTGACTCCACCTCTTCCTATCTTCTTCCCGCCACCCACTCTCACATCAGTCTGAAGAAGGGTTTTGACCCGAAATGTTGCCTATTTCCTTCGCCCCATAGATGCTGCCTCGCCCGCTGAGTTTCTCCAGCATTTTTGTCTACCTGCGTTTATAACGAAGCTGCTTTTCTGACACAAGTCTTAGTTAAAAGTGGCTGTGCCTTGAACATATACAGGTTTGATCCCCAACATCTTACTATCTAGTCTCCCGACTTAAGCCCTGTTTAACACTAACTGAAATAGAAGACCATTGTCCACAAACCAGCCAATACCATGTCCAGTAAGGAACTGCAGATAGACACAAAATACTAGAGTAACTCAGTGGGACAGGCATCATCTCTGCATAGGAATTGGGTGACATTTCAGCTCGAGACCCTTCTTCAGACTGAATAAGTCGGGTCTGAAGAAGGGTCTCAACCTGAAATGTTACCCATTTCTTCTATCCAGAAATGCTGCCTGTCCCACTGAGTTATTCCAGCATTTTGTGTCTATCTTCGGTTTAAACCAGCATCTGCAGTTCCTTCCTACACAAGGAACTCCAGATGCTGGTTTTCAGTGAAGATAGACACAAAATGCTCAAGGAACTCATTGGGTCGGGCAGCGTCTCTGGAGAAAAAGGATAGGTGACGTTTCGGTTGGAACCTTTCTTCAGACTGGTGTTCAGTCTATCTTCAATACCATGTCCATTTTGACCTAGTGCTGCTGCTTCTTTCAGCTGGTTCCTTATCTTCCCACACTTGGACTTCAAAACCCTGGTTCAGGATCTCACGAAACCATCCCCGAAACCTTCTCCAATCCAAAGTAGAGCAGGCAACTCCTACAATTCACCCCAAGGAACTCCAACCCATCACTGGTGGGACGCTTTCTTGCTATTATGTTCATTTCCTAAACTATCCACCTTAATGTATGGCCCACACCTTCAGAAAATCCAGTTAATACTTACGATTCGGTTTGATCAACACAGTGGTAAAATTGTATATGTAGACAGATTTAAATTATAATAGCTTTGGCAAACTTATTAAAAAATTCATGGATGTTCAACATGGTCTTTGTGGGCTCAATAAGATAAAGTATTGGTTCCTTTGCTAACTGTAGTAGAACGAGGTTGCACCACTTGCTCACCCACGTCGTTTCTTGATTCTAGGCTGAGCTGTGCATTGTCATTTTATATTTCAATGGGAAATCCATTCCTCATGGGGTGGCAAACAAAACTGAAACTAGTCTGAAGACACGCTGTTGAAAACAAATAATTGGCTTTTCAAACGGCAGAGATCGGAAAGTTTTGCACTGCACAGCCCACAAGTTTGCGATGGAAACCTCTCCCATCCATTCTCTCTCTACCCGACTTGGTTAATTATTTCTTTTGTATTATCTGTTCTTTCAAAAAAAAACTTCTGTCATTTTGTAACCAGGACTTCTTATCTCTCGTGAGGTCACCTGACCAAGAGGGCCAATCAAATTTCTAGCCCGGACCTTTATTTCATTATTAGCCCCATCATGAGCTGGCTGGTGTAGTTTACGGCAGTACTGTCACACATTCAGATCAGAGTTCAGTAGCAAGCATATAATTTCTACTTTTCCAACTCTCTTGATTTTTTTTTAATTTGAAGATCATTTTAACTAGGCCAGAGGTGAAGCAGATTGGAGTGGATTTTCTTAAAGCAGTAATGTCTGATAGTCCTTCTTTGGCACTCTCTTGTAAGCCAACCCCTCCAGACACACGTAAGTACTTTTAAACATATTTGATCAGTTACACGCAATCATTAGAGAGAATGGTTAAATGAAGCACAGTGTGCTGGATTAGGCGGTTATAACTCTGTTAGAGTCAATTGAACCAAAGCCCTGTATTGGAGAGTATTTTACATTTAAACATACAAAAAATGATTACTAGCGTAACGGAGATTTGCAGCATTCAGTGGCAAATGCATAGAGATTAGCCACTGTGTGGAAATAGTTATATTTTATACGGCCCGAAAATTTCTAAACAACTTGTAAGCATAAAATATTAAAATTTCTTACCTGGCAAAATGTAAACCATCTAATTGTAAAAGGGCTGGTTATTTCCAAATGTGAACCTTAATAAGAAAATATAAATGGTCGGTGGTAGAACGATCAAAAAAGTGAACCAGTTTCTGGGCCAACACATCATGTTATCTTAAAACGTACATGGTTTTAGGCTGGTGGCATTTTAAATTATTGCAGTTCAAAGAGTCTGATTTACAGCATTCGCATGGTACAGAAATGTGGTCACTATTTCAGTTTAGTTTTCGCTTCACTTGTATAAAATTGCTGTAAAGGCTTTGATTGATAATGTTGATCTGTGTTATATTTTTGGCCGCATCCAATGGTGTCTTTATACAACTATAGTTATCATTAATACAGATAAATACAGAGGATGTTTTAGTAGAAACCGAGCGTTTTTCAAATAAATGCTGCACCCTTTTAGAATCCTAGGGCACTTTGTATTTGTAAAATGGTAGAAGTTTGCTACTTGCTTGTTCTGATAACACGGGGAGCTTCACTATGATAGCAGAGGGAAAAAACAATCAATAGAAAACATATATTCTGGAGAAAAAAATTAACAGTGTAGTACATTGTTAGAGAACTACTTGTTCAGCACCTAGAAATAACAAACTTTAAACAATGTTGTCAGAAAATTGCAAATACATTGTTTAATAAATGTTGTTACAAATGTATTCCTTCAAAGGAATTCTTCATAATATTTAGCAAATTATAAATAGGTTTCAGGTACTGGAGTTATAGAAATAAACCTAAAGGAAACAGTCTACAAGAGATCACCATAAGAAATCAGAATTTGACTAATGTACAGTTTAGAAGCCAATAATAGTACCAATTATTTCACTGAAGAGATTATGGGTGTTTTGATGGAATGTTTGACTTTGTCTTTAAAATCTTTTGACTGTCTTTAAATTATTTCTACAATTTTGATTCGATATATTGTCATTTTCAGAGCTTTCAGAGAAGCAGATTCACTAAAATTCTTTAAAATGCAATGACATCGGCGAAGGTTTAGCAGATTTTTAAAAATAAATTTGTAGCAATGTTTCTTTAAGTAGAATTGTTTATTGCAGTTTTGCGAAGACGTTTAAAATATGACTATTTACATTTGATAAAGGGAAATATTTTTGAATACATTTTTCTAAAAAGAAATCAGCATCACAAGATCTAACGGAAGTCTAACTGAAAAATATAATTTCCATTGAATCTTTGGTGTTTTTTTTATTTGCTCAGCATAGTTTTACGTACATGACACAGTGTACATCTGAGTGGTAGCTGGGAATAATACTTATTTTTGGTCAACATACATTTCCTAATTATAAATTCCAATATATCTGCTCCTTGTTTACTCTGTGGAAGGTGACAATTTATGTTCAATGAAATGCCGCATAACCACATTTTTATTCAAGTGCATACTTATTGAAGAAAGAAAACATTTAATTTTGCCACTTGTGTTTAGGTTAGTTTAATGATAGACTGAAAAGAGAGCAGAACAAGTTCAGAGATTACGACTATAAACCAATTGTGTGTACATTTTTTCTCAGATACTGGTCTCCTTTATGACCTTTGATTCAAATACATTATTTCAAATGTGTTTTGACAAATAAAACAGAATTGAAGTAATCTGGAAAGGTAACTGCACAAAACTTTGAAGGTTTTAGTGCTCTCTTAGGAATGCAACTGAACTCTAATTTATGATTGAATCGCGGGGCAGGGGCACACTGAAATGAAAACACTGCATTTAATATATAATGAAACAGCTGACAGTTGATCAACACCTCAATGAGATAACAAATTTTAGTGTCCCAGCCCTAAGTTCATGAGTGTTCCTTATCTTGTTGATAAAATAACATCAGTTTCCATCGTTAAAGGAATTTTTGTTTTTAGAAAGAGAAATGTGTATTTATAATTTGACACCGGTAGTTAAGTTTTATGAGATTAGTAAACTAAAAGGCTTTAAGTGAGTTTTTCCCCCAACACATCCATGTTTTTACTTAAGAACAAGGGCTTCCCATTCAGGCTCAGAAAAGTTACCTAAACAAAAATTATTTTTAAGGATGAAAAGCATCGGTGCTTAGACTGAGATGCAACTCGTTTTAGTTAGATCACCATTCATCAGGGTTCAGCAGAGTTTAAGAGGTGAATTTTCCCTGTTTACAAATGTTGCACATACATTCCCTTACCAATATTTTTAATGACAAGATTATGCAAAGACTTAACCCAAACCATTAGCAAACATCCTGCCAAAAGTGCACAAATTGTGTATTTAACAATGCAATGTACAAAGGGCCATTTGTATTCAATACAAATATCTGATCGTGCCTGTATTGAAATTGTATTGAAATTTACCTTGCTGAAGATTATATCAAATGCATTGCTGAAATTGTGTTTTCTTTGCTTCTTTCAAAAACAGCTAGAATAAATAGAAACATTTAAGATTTCAGTAAAAGATACTGCGATAGGATTGAGAATATCAGCAACAGTGTTGGAAACATTTCTGCGCTGGGAAGCTAACTCCCTCCCGCCTGCACAAAGATGGGAGACAAAAAGAGACATAAGGGAGGGCAGTGGTACAGCGCCAAGAACGAAACGAATAATGCAGGAACAAAGCCGAAAGATAGAGCACAACAAAAGCTCGGGAGATTATGGAGTCAGGCAAAATCAAAAAAAAAATGTAAATGCATGATTGAAAGCAATTTAATGATAAAGAACAGGAGGGAGACAAACAAGAGAAGGGAAATGGGGGAGGGAGGGGGGATGGGTTGGGAATTAAAAGGGCATAGTAAAAAGGAAAAGAATGAATAAGAAATAGATTGAAACAAAAATAGAGCGACACATGCAAGGTAAAAGAAACAAAGAATAAAATTGATGAACAGAAATACAGAGGATGAGAACATAAAAAATTAAAATGTTATCAAAAGAAAAGCAGAAATAATTTTGAGCTTAATAATGGAGATAGTCCTGCCTTTTTTTCCAAAGAATAATTTGTTTTATACCTCTCTTATTAATCCTATTTAAATAATATACATTTCTACTAACTTTTCCGTTTATACTGTAGTAATTTTCATTAACTGTTTTTGAAACTTAGAAATCCCTTTCCAAAGAACTGCATTCTTAGTTACCCGCGTTAATATTTCACAAAATGAAAGACTAAAATAAAAATGAGATTTTTCTGTTAACAATAAATGTCTGCTGAATGGACAATTCTCACACAGGAGCTGCATGTTCGGGATCATTTACATTTATGAGTTTTAAAATCCGGTGTCATTTTTGTATCCTGTTATTAAAATAATGTGAAAAAAAAATTCAAATAAAACAGAGGAAAAATAGCTGGAAGAACTCAACGTCAGGCAGTATCTGTAGAGGCCAAGATTTGGGGTATTTTTAAAGCGGGTAATGACAGGCATTTGATTAGGAAGGGTGCAAAAGGTTAAGGGGAGAAGGCAGGAGAATGGGGTTGAGAGGAAAAGATTGATCAGCCATTATAGAATAGCAGAGTAGGCTCAATGGGCCGAATGGCCCAATTCTGCTCCTATGACTTATGGTCATGAACAAGTCATGGACAGTTGAGAAATTTAGGTTGAGACCTTTCACCTAGACTCAGAGTAACTGGAAAACAGCCAGTATAAAGAGGAGGGGGGCGGGGTGCAAGCGATAGGAAGATATGGGTGAGCTACACTTGATGGGCAGATTGATCAGGGGGAAGATTGAATTCTCCAATTTCAGCTACCCGATACCCCCTCTGCATCTTCCTTGTTCCTCCTATCTATCCTGGTCCTCTCTCACGCATCCTTCTTCTTACTTTACCCCTCAGACCCCCAACAACACTGTAGGTCAGTAATGTCCACATCCCAATAATGAATTTAAAAAGCACAATATTTGATGCAATTGTTGTTAATAAACAATAAGTTGGAGATGGGATTAATGGAGGAAGAGGATGAAATATTCTGATCTCCAGCAAATAAAGATGACCTTATTCTCAAAGACACCAGAGTGTTTTGTCCCAGAAGTTATGGTGGCTGAATTCATTAATATATTCACATCTGAAGTTGACACATTTCTATTCTATAAAAGAATTAAGGAATTTGGTGAGAGAACAGGTAATTGGATCTGGCATGAATTAATTGAACAGGCTCAATGGGCTGAATGGCTACTCCAACCTCTTCTGATATTAAAGTCTTCACAGAAAAATAGAAAAGAGGGCAACTTCTCCCATTTTTAAAAACAGGATGATTTCCTCAGATAAATTAAATTTAGACATTAGTTACATGTACATTTTTTGTGTAAAATAATAGTCACTATAAGAATTAGTTATACATCAGCATTTTGCCAGTATAGTATTGTCGTCTTATACAATATATGCGGCCTTATTTTAATATTGCCATCAAAAACTATCTTTATTGTACCACAATTCACTCATTGCGCAGAGTTTGGAACATTGTAATGAGTAGTAGAATTTCTAAGATGGATGACTTCTTGAAAAATATTTTGCTAAGCAAAATGTTATCAATCAAAACGACCAGGAATTTCCATGATGGAATTGTATTGTTATGTAGAGAGCACATAACGTTGTTTGTTACAGCAAAAACAAAGTTTTGTAAATTGTAAAACAAACTGCTGGAGGAATTCAGCAGCTGCAAATTTCAGCGTCTTCAGTGTGTGTGTGTATTGTCTAAAAAAAGTGAATGGCTTTAATGTAAATTGAACATACGTAATTTGCAGAATTAGCATGCTTTACTCATGTTATAGTGGCCTTTTAAGATATCTCAAAGTAGTTTGGTTAGCAAAGTACATTCCAAGGTTTGTAGATGTAAGAAATGTAGCAACCAAGTTGCACAGTAAACCCCTTCAGCAAAACAACGTCCATATACATTGTTTGGTGCTATTTGTGAGATTGGCCATGGCACTGGAATAATTCCCCTCCTGAGAGGCATGTCTTCCTTTCAATGTCAATGTCGCCCACCCCTCTGTCCACGTTGGGGAGCAGACTGGGCCCTTCTGGAACCTTCCACGCAGTGGGCGACCTCCAACCGTGCAGACCCCCCTCCCTCCCGCGACTAACAAAAATCTTCCTCGCGCTGAGACCTGACACCTAAACCAACAACCTGGGGACTGGCGGTGAAGATGGAGGAGAGAGATGTCACCTGCTGCTGGTGTGAAGGGTGCAACACGTTCCCTTTGGAGCTGCCATCTTGCCTCTCGAGGCCGGTGGGTCGTGGTCAGCCCCTCCCCCCCCCCCCCCCGCGCCCACTGGCCGCGCGCCGCGAGGAGAGGCGGGGCCACCCGCATTGGTTGCCTCGCGCCCAGCCCCGGGGAAGGCAAAGCAGGTTCACCTTCAGGTGGCGGGACATTTCAAATCGATTATTCTAACATTGCACCCTTTTGTCAGGCGTTATTGGGTAAAGGCAGGAGAATGGGGTTGAGAGGGAACGATAGATCAGCCATGATGGTGGAGTAGACTTCAGATTCAGATTCAATTTTAATTGTCATTGTCAGTGTACAGTACAGAGACAACGAAATGCATTAGACAACGAAATGCATTTGGTGGGCTAAATGGCCTAATTCTGCTCCTATCAATTATAAACTAATGGACTTTTACTTATATTTGATTGTGCTTATGCATAAAATGAGTTTATTGGGTTGCATGCAGAACAAAGCGTTTCACTGTATCCAGCTGCATGTGACAATAAAGTAACTATTGAACTATTGGATAGGTTGCAGCACTTGGTATAAAACGCGTATTAATAAAGAATGAGCATCAAACAGTAGGCACATTTTAATCAATGCAAACCCCTGAAATGCTTCCGTTTTTCATTGTTTAAGAAGGAACTGCAGATGCTGGAAAATCGAATGTAGACAAAAGTGCCGGAGAAACTCAGCGGGTGCAGCAGCATCTATAGAGCGAAGGAAATAGGCAACGTTTCGGGCCGAAACGTTGCCTATTTCCTTCGCTACATAGATGCTGCTGCACCCGCTGAGTTTCTCCAGCACTTTTGTATACCTCCGATTTTCATTGGGCGTGTGATATGGAACATGCAACTATCCATTAAATATAATTACCTCAAATCATTGTCTCATTTGGTGCAAAAGTAACTTTAAAAACTCGAGCAAAGCACAAAATGCTGGAAGAACTCAGCGGGCCAGGCAGCATCTGTGGAGGGAATGCGTATCGCCCGGGTCAGGTCTGAAGAAGAGTCCCGACCCGAAACGTCGTCTGGCCATTCCTTCCACGTACGCTGCCTGACCCGTTGCAGTGCTCCAGCACTTCGTGTTTTGCTCAAGATTCCAGCACCTGCAGTTCCTTGTGCCCCATAATTGACTCTAAAACTCCCATCGTTTCACTCTTTAACAATATCTAACAAGTCTCCGTTAGTTCTGCCTGTTGGCCGGGCGCTGCGAACTTGGAATGAAGTTTATTTGGTACAATGTTAGAGGGGGAAATGACACAGCGACAAGCAGGAGCAAGAACCCAATGATGCCGGCTGCTCCCGAGATACCGACAGGCTGTTTAGCGCGACACAAAATGCTGGAATAACTCAGCGGGACAGGCAGCATCTCATGAGAGAAGAAATGGGCTGTTTAGAAAGCCGAGACTGCAACTCCTGGAGGGTTGCGAAACATCCTACCTGTATTTTACAAATAATTCCACGGCTTTATCTAGCTTACTTCACGTTCAGTTTTGAGTGTGGACTTGATTATCTCGATTTCACAAAATAGGTGCCGCTAACCTGATAAATGCGAGCAATGTTACCTGTATCGCCCCGCAGAAATGCCCCAGGCACTTCGACTAATTAATTAAACTTAGGAAATATAACATTCTAAGTCTATGAGCTTGTCTCGGACGCATTCACTGACGTTTTCTGAGATTCTGTGAAATGTTCCTGCAATTGGAAGGACTGAATTCGAAAACCCGTGAAAAAAAAAGATCATGACAAATGCGAATAATCAGATCAAACATGCTATGGATGGGCAGTGATAGACTCCCATCCCGTCCACTCCCCCAGTGCGGCAGCTGAGCCCTAATGAGGGGGCAAAAAAGGCCGTTACTTATCATCCCACTGAAACGTCTGTGAATTCTCTAGTTAATAATTTGATCAATATCCTTCCGATGCTTAAATAAATATCCTTCGGAAATATAATATTCTAAGCTCTGAGATTCGTTCGCTTGCTGCTTTCTGTGGTTATACAAGATGTTCCTGCATTTGGGAGAAATCAGCGAGAAATATATTCCTCACAATTCCCGGTTCTAACAGGACGTTTAATCCCCCCGGTTAAAGGGTTCTCATTCATGCCACCCCCGCCAAGATCACCCACTTGAGATTTAGAGTCTCTCTGTTTAGCAGTAGGCATGCGTGGTTTGTTTCTCGTGTCGGACTGATGCCTGCGTCGCTTCACTCCCCATTCATACGGATAGTAATCATCAACTGAGCCTTCGACAGTCCGTGTTAAACTTACAGGTCGCCCCACAGTGTATACGCTCGGCAGCATCTGGACCCGCAGTTGGCGGGGGGGGGGGGGGGGGGGGGGGCGACGACAAGCGGGGAGAAGAGTTCGGACGGGGGGGGGGGGGGGGGGGGGCAGTTTGGACAGGTGAACCTTGTATCAATTCCAACACTTGCAAGGAAGAAGTGTCCCGACCCGAAACGTCACCCGTCCTTTTTTTTTTCCTCCAGAGATGCTGCCTGGCCCATAGTAACATAGAAAATAGGTGCAGGAGTAGGCCATTCGACCCTTCGAGCCAGCACCGCCATTCAATATGATCATGGCTGATCATCCAGAATGTGTAACCCCGTTCCTGCTTTCTCCCCATATCCCTTGATCCAGTTAGCCCTAAGAGCTAAATCTCCGAATACATCCCGATGAGTTACTCCAGCACTTTGTGCCTATCTCTGGTATATACCCGCATCTGCAGTTCTTTGTTTCTACATGCAATGGACCTCCTTTCTGCCCCCTTTTACAATCAACTCCAGCAACTGGGAAGTGGACTGGAGGGGAATGTATCATTGTCCATCCACTCACTGCATGTTTGAACACAATTACAAATATAGAATGTGGTGGAAGGACCTGCAGATGATGGTTTAAACCGAAGAAAGACAGAAAAAGCTGCGGTAACTCAACGGGACGGGCAGCATCTCTGGAGAGAAGGAATAGGTGATGTTTCGGGTCGAGACCCTTCTTCGACCCGAAACGTTCCCCATCCCTCCTTTCCAGAGATGCTGCCCGTCCCGCTGAGTTACTCCAGCTTTTTGTGTCTATCCAAATGTAGATTTCTTGGAGCTCTTTCTCCCCTGTGGTAATATTAAACAATCTCTACAAACGGTTAAATAAAAAAGGGTGACAAATTACAGCCCGAAGGCAGACAAAAATGCTGGATATACTCAGCGGGTGAGGCAGCATCTATGGAGCGAAGGAAATATGTGACGTTTCGGGTCCAGACCCTTCTGCAGCCCGAACGTTATTTGCCACTCATGCATATTGAATGACACCGACCCTAAAACGATGAAAACATGACATGTTATCAATGACGCCCCCGACTCCGTGGCGGGGTTCAGTTATGAGTGAGTGTGATCAACGAGTCTGATCAGTTTAAATTTACAATTAAAATCCCACCCCCAGAACGCGCAAATGTTTAATGTTACCCAACGACCACCCAAGCCAATGGACCCTGACTGAAGAAGGGTCTCGACCCGAAACGTCACCCATTCCTTCTCTCTGTCTGTCCCGCTGAGTTACTCCAGCATTATGTGTCTATCTTCGGTGTAAACCAGCATCTGCAGTTCCTTCCTACACACTGGAATTAATTTATTCGTTCGTGTGTAGCTATCGAAGCACGGTTTAAATCTGCCTCTGGGTGGGGTGGACTCTTTGGGACAAATGTCAGTAGAACTCACTGTGCAATGGGTGCATTGGGTTTTAATATTTATTTTCTGGACTTTATTAACGACGGTAGGTTTATTGAGGGGCAAGGTGATTGCTCCCCCCTGCCACTGGAAGCGAGGATTCAGGTCAACTCTTTGCAGAGAGACGGTTGGGTGGAACACACATTTCTTTTGCTGTTCCAAATAACATCTTCAGGGTGGGGTGGGGTCCCAACCGCCTGAATGTTCTGTCTGTAGCCCGTTTCACAATAGTCTCTCGTTAGGTGCATTGGCGTGAGTGAGGGCGAATCTAGCCCTTCTTTGCTCACTAATTTTCCTCCCACCCCCTCCCATTTCAGGATCTCAGACACTCGCAGAATTTCTTGCCCGTAATTAGCGGTTTAAAATGAAGCATTCCTGATTCCAAGTTAATTCCAAGTGTCTGCGCAGATCCATAAATACAATAAACCTGCCGTTATTCTCTGCAACAATATGTGTTTATGTTAAGGAATTTTGTTTTACAAACGGGTGGTGCTGCAGGAGTAACAAACAGTCTTTGCATCTTCTCGAATAAAATCGTAGTGTTCAGTTACTTCATAACTCAGATGTTTTAGTTTTGGTCCGCATGAGAGTGAGATGCTGGTGTGTCACGGCAGTGAAAGTGTGATAGGTCGTCGAACAATCGTTGTTATCGATTGCTTCAATAGGGCCATATCTCAGTTACGCCTGTGGGCTGGCCCGCGTCTCCATGGCGAACTGATATGTGACTGACTGTGTGTGATTTCTATAAATGACTGTCTTCAGAGAGAGGGTCAGAGGGAAAATAGACATTTGAATATCCAGGTACTTCGGGAGGTTCTTGTTTGTGACCGGACCTCTCCGTCTCTGCCACGGAACCCCCCACATTTTACCCCCTTATTGTTTTTTGACTCCCTCTGTTCAGCTCTTCAGTTCAAGGTGATGGACTACGTTTATGACGATGATCTTGACGAACTGTGCCCGGTTTGTGGAGATAAAGTATCCGGTTATCATTACGGACTACTGACCTGTGAAAGTTGCAAGGTGAGTTTAGATGTTGCCACTGTCTGGATTCTGCGGTGGTCCAAGTTAATTATATAAAATAACAAAGTGCGCCAGTTTCACCATGAAAATTGACAACAAAATGCCCAACGAGAGAATAAAGAAAATGCACATTAAAACATAATAATAATAATAATAATAATAATAATAATGCCTAGAAAATGCACCGTGCAGAGTTTGGGGTTTGGATGTCTCTTTGGAGAGTGGATGCAGACACTTGGTTCGATTTGCTTTCGGTTTTGTATCAGGACGGGTCAGGGTTAATTTTTGGGGGTCTTCACAACTTGCCACCTTGTCCCCGTAGGGATTTTTCAAGAGGACTGTGCAGAACAGCAAGCGCTACACTTGCACCGAGAATCAGAGTTGCAAAATCGACAAAACTCAGAGGAAGAGATGCCCGTATTGCAGATTCCAGAAGTGCCTGACAGTGGGCATGAGATTAGAAGGTAAGTCTCACTTCCCCGGCTTCACTTTTTAGACCAGGAAGCATAGAAGCCCCTCTGAATCTCTAACAATGGCAGCGCTGTAAACAGTTAACCTGACAACTAACTGCATGCAATAATATATATTGAAACACGCGCCGCGAGAAATAAAATGTTACTTTTAGTCTTTAGAACTCTAAAGTATGATTATACAGATTAGCCGAAATTCTATGGGCCACAATTATAAACACACAAGATTCACCAAAGACTGAATTTTCCTTACAACTGGCTATCAAGTTTTAGACTGCCACAAATTATTTTTATTTTATTGAGTCGAACAGCTAGTTTATTTTTGTTTCTGTTCAGGTCACTTTATGTTCCACGAGCGAGATGTTTTGGTTATAGAATATCTGCAAGGAAAACTCATGTGCAGGCCTTTCACACAGTAACTATTATCGACTCTAATTTACTTCAATCGGTAGAAGCAATAATGTTAGTCTGGCCCAGCAGACATACCGTGGATTAATATTACGAAATGGGAGCTATCTGTTCCCCGACTTGAGTTAGCTAATGAATTGAGTTTAACCTTTGATTTATATATACACATATCACAGCGGGTTCCTTGCTTTAAAATAACAAATATCCGTAATCCTTTGCGTGAATATCACAATGCCTGTGTTGGGAGAAAAAAAATGAAATTGGGTACAGGTGGTCTATGAGAAATGAGTATTATTTAATGGTAAACTTCAGGCTGTTATCCCATAGGAGAATTACCTGAAAAAAACATTTAATTTTTCTGATGTTGAAATACTCAAATAAATAACAGTAAGCTCCCCATCCTTAAAACTGCAATGTAAGTGACTTAAGTATAATTGCAAACTGCTATAAGATAATAGTTAAAATATGAAAAAAATAATAATTTTGTTTGTGTAGTGGTGACGGTAATTTTGAAAGAATTATTACGCATCAGAACTTTGATGTTCTAAGATCTCATTCTTAAGCATGTTTCTATCAAATAATGAAATAGAATAATAGCCACAGTATATCAATAAATTTTCCTACAAAAGTCATAATATGTATAAAATGTCTATCCGTGTTTTGTTTAAAATGAGAAAAGATTTGGCTAGTTATAGAGAATTAAGAAAATAATTGTTGTACTGTTAATGCAAGTTTTTACAATAGTATGTCATCGGCGAGAGAAATTATTATTCTTTTTTACTGTGGCTCCACTTAACATTTAATTTTCAATCTAGTCCTTTGCAAGTATTTTGTTATTTTTGATTGTTGGTCTTGCATGTTTTTTTTGTAGCTGCAGATCACCATCTATATCATGTCTGATGACTACACTAGACTATATATTTTATATGGGCATTTAAAAAAAGCACTAAATACAATTCCCTTGGAAAACAAACCAATTGTAAATAATTAGCATTTGACTTTTACAGTTTTAACTAATGAATAAAGATCCTGAAAGCCTACTTGAAAAAATTGATTTTGTTTGTTTCACCAATCAACTCCATGCTAGCAATAAATGTAAATTCACTGGAGTGACATTTTCATTCATTTTGCTTTACGGATGCTACGCATGTCTCTGGGATTGAACATGTGGATTACTGCCTAATTCCACTAGTTTGTTAAATGCGTTGTGTAAGAGTGCAATGGTGGTATCCTGGCAATGCTGTAAAATGTTGATATTAATATGATTTAAAAGGTGAACATTGTGATAATAATTAGCTATTTCAGATGAGTTTTATGTTATAAAGTTGATGCATCTCTTCACTGACTTATTTAATATCCGATTTTGCTAAACAATAATGAAAAAGTGGAGAAAATGGAACTAAAATAATTTAAAAAATCTAAATTCAAGCTTTTGAAATAGGTTGCTGGGCAATGAATGTCCCAGTATCTTCACACCAAAGCTTTACACAGCCCGTTTTGGAAAAAAACTACAGATGCTGGTTTAAATCAACAAAATGATGGAGTAACGGGACAGGCAGCATCTCTGGAGAGAAGGAATGGGTGACTTTTCGGGTTGTGACCGTTCTTCAGACCTGACACCCATTCCTTCTGTCCAGAGATGATGCCTGTCCCGCTGAGTTACTCCAGCATTTTATGTCTACCTATACACAGTCCGTATGGCCGCCAGAATTAAACCATCCAAGGCATTTGTGTAGTGGATCCATCTGCATTTGTGAAGTTACATCTTAAACGCTATGGTCTTGGTAAAATGTTGATGATATCCAATCATAGGCAATGAATAAAGGTTTTGAGGTGACTTTCTCAGATTTATGTGGCTGTCACATTTTAACTATTATTTGACACAATCCTCCCATTTAATCGTCTTTATAAATTGCAACAAAAAAAAGTTCTGAATTATAAATTATTTAATTTCTGATTTTTTAAATCTTTCCCATTGTGTTGTTGCTTGGAATTAATAACAATGTTACATTCCCGTTGGATAAATTATGGTTAACTTGTCAACGTGCTTGAGGGGAAAATTTAAAGTTTATGGCAATTATACAAGGCGTGGATACTGAGGGAGGGTCTCAACCTGAAACGTCACCCATTCCTTCTTTCCAAAGATGCTGCCTCACCCGCTGAGTTACTCCAGCATTTTGTGTCTACATAGCTAGTTGCTATATACTTGGTTGGATATATACTTTACTTGAAGTATTGTATAGTTTGGTCTTCTTGCCAAAGAAAGCTTACACTCAGAGAGAAGGCTGGAAAGATTGAACAGACTGCTTCCTGGGTTGGTGGATAGACACAACATGCTGGAGTGACTCAGCGGGTCAGGCAGCATCACTGGAAAAAAGAAATGGGTGACGTTTGAGGCCAGGACCCTTTTTCAGACTAAGAGTCAGGGGAGAGGGAAACTAAAAGTATAAAAAGGTACAGATGGCCAAGGAACCCATAATAAGCCCATTGTTGGTGTGGAGGAGGTGATAACGAAGGGATACAAACAGTGAAACTAGCAGGACCACTAGGGTGGGGGAGGGTTGGAGAGAGAGAGAGGGAATGCAAGGGTTACTTGAAATTAGAGAAATCAATATTCATACTGCTGGGTTGCAGGTTGGCTGAGGAAAGAGAGTTTGAGCAGGCTAATCACATGCTGTCTACAACATAGAATATGGGGCAGGGATCTAATTGAAAATTAAAGGGCTGAACCAGCCGGATGCACAGATAATGTTTTCCCCAAGTCAAGGATTCAAGATTGGTCGTCGAATCATAAATTTTCAAGTCAATATGATGTAGAATATGCACATGCCACTGGGCAATCTGTGAACACGATACGGGGAAAGTGGAGCCAAGTAGAGGATCAGCCATGATCTTGTTGAATGGCGGATATGGTGGACATGGCCATCTTCTACTCCTGATTCTGTTGTTCTTATGTTTAAATGATTACATTGCAGATAAAGAAGCCACAGTACGAGCCCACAAAGGGACAGGGATGGGATTATCATTAATATTGACTCCGAGGAAAAGGTTCCACTTATTAAAGTTATTTTCTTGTCAAGATAATCCCATAATTAATTACAAAATACTTAAATCTAATATATATTTTAATGATATTAATTAAATGCAGCCTTGATTAGAACAAATAAGAGCAAAGAGTGGGCCTGACAGGAGAGAAATTTATCTTTGAACCCAAAATCCTGCAGTTGCTTTAAATGAAATGGTTCACCTGAGCAATATGGCCTATTCTGCTTGGTGAATAGGTCCCTATTATAGAAACATAGAAACATAGAAAATAGGTGCAGGAGTAGGCCATTCGGCCCTTCGAGCCTGCACCGCCATTCAATATGATCATGGCTGATCATCCAACTCAGTATCCTGTACCTGCCTTCTCTCCATAGCCCTGATCCCTTTAGCCACAAGGGCCACATCTACCAAGTTGATTGGATGGTGGTCATTGAATTGAATGGGCTTTGCATTATCATTGCTGAAAGAAAGGAATGGAAAGGGTCCTCTGAACCAGAAAAACTTTAAGGGGAGGGAGGTCTACTGATAATAACACCAGAGGACAATTGTGAGAAAATCCTGATTTTGCCACCTTATAGAATGGCGCAATTTGATTTTCCCCCTTATAAGCACAAATGTTAATGTAGTATACAAAAGCAAAGTACTAAACACAGTCAAGATGAGAAGCACAATTGAAATACGAGTAAAACTGTGCAATTTTCAAGAAGCTCTGATTCTGGGTAATGAACTGTGCTGTGGATTTAGTGACAAGGATACATTCTCCAATTTCAGTTTTGTTTGGAATGAAGCATCTGTCACCCAATGAGACTGACGTACTGCAGTACATAGGAGGGAATCAATTTTGCTGCAAGTTATTCAGAAAGGGAAAACTGAAGATGCTGGAAATGTGAAAGTAAAACAGAAAATGCCAGAAACATTCAGTCTGTCAGGCAGCATCTAAGGAGCAAAGCAAAGATACACAGTTAATGGCTGAAGAAGGATCCTGACCTGAAATGTCCATTAACATATCCATTCCATCCACAGATGCTGCTGAGTTCCCTCAGCAATTTGTGCTTTGTTCAAGATTCCAGCATCTGCAGTTCCTGTGTCTCGAATGCCTATCCATACATCTTTTAAATGCCACTAATGTATCTGCTTCGACTACCACTTCCTAGCAATGCGTTCCAGGCACTCACCACCCTCTGTGTATAAAAAACATGCCCTGCACATCCTTTTTAAACTTTGTCCCCTCTCACCAAAACATCAGCTCAGTTTTCTCTCTTTTCAAATGCTGCCTGAATTCCTGAAAACAACATAACAATCCTTTAACTTTCGTTGCAGCAGATTGCATGTTAATGTGTCAGACTAATATCAACCACAGCATGGGTAAGAGAAAGGGATTCAAGTTAGCACATTTTCCAAGTAAACATTGTCACTATGATTTAAAAAATCAATTAATATCAATATCCATTTTCCAAGCAAACAAAAATTAGGGAGATTGTCCCAATTAATCCAATGTTGTGAATTAATCTCCCAGCAAATGTTTGGGATCTGAGAGAAATCCGGAGCACCAGGAGTAAACCCATGCAGTCACAGGGAGAACGTGCATACTCCACACAGACAGCACCCGAGGTTAGGATCAAAATAAATATTGTCCAACAAATACACATGAACCATGAAGGGCAAACATTTGCAAACTTCCCATTGGAAAATACTAGCTAACACTCAACTTCGCAACTGGTTTGATTTGACTCCAAATAGTGCATGATCACTTTCTTTCTTAAAGTTCAGGAGTTCAGGAGTCCATCATTAGACACCTAGTCTAGGTTTGAGCAGTCTTGGCAGTCACGAAATGGCAGGATGGTGGAAGATTATATTGCAATGCAAATGAGTGCAAAACAAAATAATTAAAATGAATCAAAATTAAAGTACCGTCAGAGTATGTGACAGCAGCTCTGGGAATGGGTGTGAAAGAGGTCCTGGAGTCTGATAGTAGTGGGGAAGGAGTTGTTTTTGTCCGGATGTCTGAGCTCTCAATCTTCTGTATCTACTCCCAGAAAGCAGAAGGGGGAAAAGGGAATGGCCAGGGCTACCTTGATGATACTTCCAGTCTTCCTGATGCAATGCACTGTAAAGATGGAAGGAATTGACGAAGCTGTGATGGACAGGGCTGTGTTCACCACTCTCCACAGGTTCCGGCGGTCAAGAGCAGAGCAGTTGTCCGAACAGGCCAAGATGCATCCCGTCAGAATACTCTCTGTGGCACATCTGGTCGAAGTTCCAGAGATTTGTCATGCAGGGAAACCTCGCAGAGTTTTTATTTTCACCCTTATCTCATAAGGCAAGAGTCTTGGAGCACAGGAGAATGAGGGGTGATCTTATAGAGGTGTATAAAATCATTAGAGGAATAGATCGGGGAGATTAGCAGAGTCTCTTGCCCAGAGTAGGAGATTCGAAAACCAGAGGACATAGGTTTAAGGTGAGGCGGGAACGATTTAATAGGAATCTGAGGGGTAACTTTTTCACACAAAGGGTGGTGGGTGTATGAAATAAGCTGCCAGAGGAGGTAGTTGATGCATGGACAATTGCAACATTTAAGAAACAATTAGACAGGTACTTGGATAGGACAGGTTAAGAGATATATGGGTCAATTGCAGGCAGGTGGGACTAGTGTAGATGGGACATGTTAGTTAGTGTAGGCAAGTTGCGCCGAAGGGCCTGTTTCCACACTGTATGGCTCAATGACTCTATTTATGACTCGAGGACAAGCTCCTGCATTCCTCCACATCATAACAGAACAATAACTCTATCTGAGATCCTCTGTTGTTAAACATAAAGATCTGAGCAGACAGATTCCAGCCTCCTAAACCCCTCCCAAAATCCCGGAGGTTTGTGGGGGAACTCATTACAGCAGGTCAGAGGTGATATACATCACAGTGTGTGATCTGGCTCTATTCTGCTACGTGTTGGTGTGTTTCTCTTGCACCTCACTTGTGATATGTAGTTGGCTGGAGGACTGAACAGATGTGCTCTTTAATCAGGCCACTCACAGCCTATTTTCATAACCAGAAACACTCCTCCATTGAGCTTGGACGGAAGCCAGGTATAGCTGTGCTCAGGCATGTGAATGGTGTAAACTGGCATCGATTTCTGTGTTTGAGGCGACCTCATGTTACTTGCAGGTAACCCACATGAAATAGACACCAGCGAGAATATCCATGTTTGCATCCTCTTCAAGATTGCTGCACATTAATATAATATGTTGCTGCGTGAATGATTCTTTTATTTTCCCATGGCAGTACAGGTTTGGTGTATCTGAGGAAGTGGAATTAAATCTTTCCATTACTCGGAGAAGGATGGATTAGACTTGGTTTGTTCATCTGTAATTTCAGCATGCAGAATATGTGAAAGAAAGCAATTTATTCAGGATTCAATGTACAATATAACCATTTGAGTTATTTTCATGCAGAGTTAAGATATTACATTTCTGAAGAAGGGTTCCAACCTAAAATGTCACCCTTCCATGTTCTCCTGAGATGCTGCCTCACCCACTGAGTTACTCCAGCAATTTGTGTACATTTTTATATTAAACTAGACTATGTTGTACCCGTTGGGTCCCAGTTTCACACGGGAGGGCTGGTCCCCCAACGCAATATTCCACCTCCCCACCAATTCAGTCTCAGTCACTGAGACCACAAACACACTCACTCACTCACTCACTCACTCACTCACTCACTCACTCACTCACTCACTCACTCACTCACTCACTCACTCACTCACTCACTCACTCACTCACTCACTCACTCACTCACTCACTCACACACTCACACACTCACACACTCACACACTCACACACACTCACACACACACACTCACACACACTCCCCAAGCGGAATATGAGGTGCTGTTCCTCCAATTTCCTATTCCGCTCGGGGAGCAGCACCTCATATTCCGCTTGGGGAGTCTGCATCCTGGGGGCATGAACATTGAATTCTCCCAATTTTGTTAGCCCTTGCTGCCTCCTCCACTTCCTATATCTCCCTCAGCCCTCGGGCTCCTCCTCCTCCTTTTTCCTTTCCTCTCCCCGCCCCATCCACCCCACCCCCCATCAGTCTGAAGAAGGGATTCGGCCCGAAACGTTGCCTATTTCCTTTGCTCCATAGATGCTGCTGCACCCGCTGAGTTTCCCCAGTATTTTTTGTACCTTCGATTTTCCAGCATCTGCAGTTCCTTTTTAAACACATAAATTTATATAGCATGGAAATATGCCCATCAGGCCAACTCATCAATACCAACCAAAGTGCCCTATTGAAACTAATTCTATTTGCCTGCATTTGGTCCATATCCCCCTAAACCTTTCCTAACCATTAAGTGAATGGATTTCCTGTCCATTGGTGAAGTGCTATTGGGAAGGAGGTTGTGGCATGTGGTGTTGGCATTACAATTAGCAGGACAATATTCCATCACATGGACTTGTGAGATGGTGTCAAATCTTTGAAGAGCCAGGAGATGTCACTCCACAACCTGTCCCCGGTCTCTGTACTTTTATATGGCTGGTTCAGTTGAGTTTTTGGTGAATGGTGATGCTGGGGGAGCTGGTGATGGGCAAAGTTATTGTCAAGAAAGGAAAAAACTTCAAAAACCTAAGGTTGCTCTGCGTATAACACTCATGTCCGTTAGGATAGAAATCCATCTCTGTTCAGTGTTGCTATATGGGTAGTTTAGCAACGGCCGTCCATTGCATTCCTCTTTGATACCCACTTTGGCCATAGGTAAGAACATGCCCTTTCTTTGTTTTGACCAATAATGCATAACACATAGAACATACAACTGTCCAGTACAGGAACAGGCTCTTCAATTCACAATGTCTGTGCTGAACATGATGCCAAAATAAACTAAGCTTCCTAACCTGCATGTCATCCGTATTCCTCAGTTCTCTGCATATCCATGTGTCAGAGTCACACAACATGGACACAGGTCCTTCAGCCTAACTTGCCCATGCCGACCAACGTGCCCTATCTTCACTAGTCCCATCTGCCAGCTTTTGGCCCATATTCTTCTTTGGCTCATAAACCTACTTATGTACCTGTCCAAATGTGTCTCTTAAATGCTATTATGGTATCTGCCTCCACCACCACCATCCCTGTCAACTACTGCCCCACACGTCTCCTATAAACGTTGCCCCTCTCACCTTACAGCTATGCCCTCTAGTCTTTGACTTTTTCACCTTAGGAAAATGGTTCTGACTGTCTGACCTATCTATGCGTTGGGGGAATGGGTGAGTGGTGGAATGGGTTGTGTTGGAGGAACTGGTGAGTGTTGGAATATTGTGTTGAGGGAATGGGTCCCAACGGGTCCCACTTGGTCTAGTATACTTTTAAAACTTCTAACAATAATTTCTGATAACGTTCTGCATCTCAATTGAAACATTCAAAAACTGGATATTGAAATGTGTTCTCAAATCTCAGTCCCGTAATCTTTATTTGCAGCAGGCAGGTTAAGGGCCAGGATTGAATCGCATTCATCAGTGAATAAGTCTTTATTTAATATTTGGCAACCTTATTCTTTAAGTCTCGCCACAACTGAACGCTGATTAAAAGAAGAAATTTCGAGAGGTCTGTGGATTTGGTAATTATGGATTGGAGCACTTTCTGTCAAGTGTACAATCTGATAACAAACCACTCTAGGAAAAATTATTTTACTCAGTATACTTCAATATTTACAAGACGTATCGGAGTCATCTCTTACATATGCACTGGGGGAAGGGTTGGGACAGTGACACTAACCTTATCTTCTAGTTAAACAATTGTTCAACGATGGTTATCACTCAAATAAGCATTCCAGTCTCTGCTTAACAGCAGCCCCATCAGTGTATCAAACAATATAACCCTAACCAGTTGGCAACTCAGCATTTTGTTAGGAATTCTGTGTTGAAAGTAAAAGAGAGAAAGAAACAAAATAAAACGGTTCAGAAGTTTTGCCAAAAATTGTTGAAAGGTTGAAAGAAAATAGGTTTATCTCAGCTTTAGGGGGAAAACAGCGATATTTTCTCTTTTTGATATTAATTTTCCTTCATCCCCATTCAGAGATCAGTTGACAAATTTGGAAATAAATATTTGCGAAGTCAAACAACTTCTTAAAGGTTTGTTGACTTTTGAACTCGGAAATCTTTGAAGATGCGTGGTGGGTTTTACTGCAGATATGATGTGTTTGAAATGGGATGATAACTCTCTCTCCTCGGCTTCAGATGATGAGTTTTTTTTCTTTTGCTTTCCTAACCAGCCGTCCGCGCCGACAGGATGAGAGGAGGAAGAAATAAGTTTGGGCCAATGTACAAACGTGATCGAGCGTTAAAACAGCAAAAAAAAGCATTGATCCGGGCAAACGGCTTTAAGATAGAAACTGTGCCTCAAATGGTGTCATCTGTACAGAATGAATATTCGTACTCATCTGCCATACATAACGTACACTCTGTGTCCAAAAGCATCCCTCCAAACCCGGCCTTGATGCCAGTCACAGATTACGATAGAGGTCTGTATGGAGCGCCATCAGTCGGCATGGCTCTGCCAAACCATGGAACACTGCCAAGCTATCAGTACCCCTCATTTCATAGCAGGACCATCAAGTCTGAGTACCCAGACCACTATGCCAGCTCGCCGGAATCTCTGGTTGGCTACCCCTACCCAGACGCCTACCAGACCAGCTCCCCCGCCACCATACCACAGCTGATCATGGAACTCCTACGCTGCGAACCGGATGAACCTCAAGTCCAGGCGAAGATCTTGACCCACCTACAGCAGGAGCAGGCCAACCGGGGCAAACATGAGAAGTTTAGCACCTTCGGGCTGATGTGCAAAATGGCTGACCAGACCCTCTTCTCCATCGTTGAATGGGCCAGGAGTTGTATATTCTTCAGAGAACTTAAGGTAAGATGCCCGTCAACGTTGGTCGCTTCACTGATGCGGTGATCAGCTGCGTTGAGTCGTCACCCAGACTAATTGTGGTCATTGCGACATGTAGATCATCTACCCTGTACAGGACTGCAATGCACCATCAGTTCCAGATTAGCACCCAGATTGTATCCAGGCCCACTATCCATGTAGTTCCCATCACTGACTGGGGCCAGTCAGCATCAGTTTACCTCCCTCAGTTATATTAATCCTGCCTTCCCCACCATCTCACTCCATCTTACCAGTGCGACAGGCATCCGAGGAAAATTGATTCCGTTTTCAGCTTGCTGGTTTGAATTTGTGCTGCATCACCCCAGCCTCAGTGAAGCATCCTTAGGTGCTAGTGTGACATCAAAGTTGCTCTGTAAATGGAAGCTGTTGATGTTGTACGCGATGGCGTAGAGGTGTTCTGCAACTGAAAATGTTCAGCGTTGTATTTGTGGTAGAAGTACTATTGTTTGGTTTTCATTTCGATCCATGCGAATGTTGGTTCCTTGAAGCCAAGGACATTTGGCTCCTTGTACCTGGTCCAGACTTCAATAAGATCATGGCTACCTGAACACACTAACCCCATATCCACCATACCCTTAATATATATTTAGGAAAAGATCGTTGTTAGACCCTGACTACTTTCTCAATTTACATTTGAATAAAAACATAATTTAAAAGCATTGAGGCATTTAAGATATAAATGTTGTATGTGGGTTTAGAATTCAAAATGTATCTATTCATTTTGTTCCTATTTTGTATAAAATATAATATATTGATGTAAAAATCCTGCAATATCATATAATTGTTATATGTCTGTGCAATTTCTAACCTTTTACAAGCTGATGAGATATTCTTTACAGAAAATGCAGAGTGGAATGGGTTTAGTTTTTGCAGGATCTGAGTGTCACTGGCTGGACCAGCATCTTTTATCCATCCGTAGTGGCCCCTGAGAAAGTGGTGGTGAGCCGTCCCCTTGGACCACTGCATTGCTTCTGATGAAGGTTCCTCTGTGAATTAAGGAGCACCAGGATTTAGATACAGTGATGCTGAAGGAACGATGGCATATTTCTAAGTCAGGATGGTGTGTGATGCGGAGGTTCTATCTATTATTGACTTCCCACAATGGTGATCTCCGTATCGGAACTTGTATGAAGGAAACTTGCACTTAGTCACATTGGTGGGGGATTGGGAGGCGCTGTTTGAGATACCTGGGCCAGCCACTGCAGACGGCAATGGAAGGGATGAATCATTATGGTGGTAAATGGAATGCTATTTAACCCTGTGATGATGAGTGTCTTGAGCATTGTTGGACCTGCACTAACTCAATTCTTTGAGAGATCATGAAGTGAGTCCCTCACTGCAGGATGCCCAGTCTCTGACTTGATCCTTGTAATGGAAATACTTTATGTGGCTGGTCTGGTCAATGGTGACTCCCAGAATAGACACAAAATGCTGGAGTAACCCAGCGGGACAGGCAGCATCTCCGGAGAGAAGGAATGGGTGACGTTTTGGTTCGACCCATCACCCATTCCTTCTCTCCAGAGTTGCTGCCTGTCCTGGTGAGTTACTCCAACGTTTTGTATCTATCTTCGTTATAAACCAGCATCTGCAGTTCCTTCCTACACATTTCGTGACTCCCAGGTCATTGATACTAATTTGGCAACAGTAAAATGTGACAGTCGATGAGTTAGTGATTCGAGTCTCTCGTGTTGAAGATGATAATTGCCTGGCACCAGTGCTGTACGAGCAATACTTGGCATCTATTTGCCCATGTCTGAATGTTGTCTGCATCTAGCTGTATGTGTGGGCACAGACTACCTTGTTATATGAGGATTGGCAAATGAAGCTGTGTTGTTATCACTCCAGCATTATCGGAGGAAAGTGTCCTCAAGTGAATCAATCGTATTCAAGGCTCCCAATAGCTCTTGCTTATTTGTTTAATGAAAAAAACTTTGAAAAAAAGTCCTTTGAAAAAATAGTTATTATAAAGGTTGGAAGTGCAAGTTTCCTCAATACTGTACAACATTCAATACATTTCCTTCATACAATTCTAGGTTGAGATATGGAGATCGCCATTGTGGGAAGTCAATAAAAGATATAAACCAACGCATTGCACAAAATATCAGACATTTCCTAAACTGTGGCATTTGGAGTCTGTCGGGTTGAGTACTTAGAGACTGGTATGGGCAATATTTGAATTACACAAATTTGTTCAGACTCCGTAAAAATGTGATCATTTCACCATCAGGTTCGCTTTCTTTGGAAGTTCTATCCAGGGCATGTGGTCCTTGTGTTACAGGGTTAGTTTCTTCAGGGGCCTGGACCATGAAACTGGGGGGAAAGTTTGCATCTGGTGGTTTGCACGAAACACAGATACATCTTGTATTCACCTCCACACACTGGATTTCATTTTTATTGCATGCATTTATTTCCGGCAATTCAAGAGGTATTTCAAAACCTCCATGCAGTTTAAGAAATTTTACATTTTTTGAGTCTTTTGAAGAAGTAACAAACTAGTATCCGTAACAGCGGGACAGGCAGCATCTATGGAGCGAAGGAATAGATGACGTTTCGGGTCGAGACCCTTCTTCAGACTGATGGGGGGGGGAGGGGAAGAAGAAAGGAATGGGCTGTGGGAGAGCTGGGACGGGACGGGGAGGGGAAAGAGGGAGAAAGTAAGGACTACCTGAAATTGGGAAAGTCAATGTTCATACCGCTGGGGTGTAAACCAAAGCGAAATATGAGGTGCTGCACCTCTGATTTACGGTGGGACTCACTCTGGCCATGGAGGAGGCCCAGGACAGAAATGTCGGATTCGGAATGGGAGGGGGAGTTGAAGTGCTGAGCCACAGGGAGATCAGGTTGGTTAATGCGAACTGTGTGGAGGTGTTTGGTGAAGCGATCGCCAAGCTTGCGCTTGGTCTCACCGATGTAGAGCAGTTGACACCTAGAGCAGGGGATGCAATACATGATGTTGGAGGAGGTGCAGGTAAACCCCTATCGGGTGAGAAGGGACGAATTGACCAGGGAGCTACGGAGGGAGCCGTCTCAGCAGAAAGCAGACAGGGGAGGAGATGGGAAGATGTGGCCAGTGGTGGGATCCCATGGACTCCCTCCAAGTCACGGGATTCCACCACTGGCCACCTCTTCTCATCTCCTCCCCCTTAAATCTTTCTCATTAACACAACCCCCCCCCCCCCCCCAACTTCCTCTCCCTCCCCCCCAACTTCCTTTCCTCCCCCCCCCCCCCCCCCCCCCAAGTATATGAGGATAACTAGCTCCCCCCTATCTTGTAATCCAAACTCTACGCCTGTTGGTTCAAGCTTGATTGACTTCCCCCAATCAGCTATGTTGTTATTGTTAGCACCAACCTACAACCGTGCTGCATCCTTCCAGTGATGAAGCATTCAGTAGTCATTCGCAGGTGAACACCCAACAAAACTTGATGCAACCAATGCATTTGGACAACTGATTTGAACCTTGGCCAAAGTAGGTGGTTTTAAGGCATGTCTCACAGGAAAGAAAGATATCAGAATGAAGAGGTTCAGGGAGGATCACCCCGCAATTGCAAACATTTGATTGCAGCACAGTGGTGCAGTTGGTCAAGCAGCTTCCTCACAGCGGCAGATACAGAGACCACGGTTCAATCCTGACCTTGGGTGGTGCCTGAGTAGAGTTTGTATGTTCTCCACGTGACAGCACTGGTTTCCTCCTGCTGCTCCAGTTTCCCCCCATATTGTAGTTAATTGGCCTCTACAAATTGTCCCTAGTGTGTAGGGAGTGGATTAGAAAGTAGGATTACATAGAACTAGTGTAAACAGGTGATTAACAGATGAAGAGGGATTGCACCAGGATTGGAAAATTATAAGGAAAGATTGGTTAGAATGAAGTTGCTTTCTTTGGACACAAAGGGCTGGAGTAACTCGGCATCTCTGGGGAACATGGATAGGCAATGTTTTGGGCCAGGACCCTTCTTCAGACTGATTGTAGTTGGGGGGGAGGAAACTAGAAGAGGGTCAAGTCCAGTATGGTGATGGAAGCATGAACCACATTGAATTCCATCAGTGCATGGGGTGTGTATTGAAGAACCATCAGCTGTAGGTCAGAGAGTTCATGCTGGAAGGACAGTATAAGTTGGGTAGCTTCATTTTGACCAACTTGAAAATGATGGGCTGAGTGGCATCTTATTGTTTATGAGCTAAGGTTTCCACGAAGGAATTCACAGCTAGAGCTTTGATGATTCAACAGTTTATTTAGTTCAGTCTAATTTATTGTCACTTGCCTAGAGGTACAGCAAAATGCTTTTTGTTGTTTGCTATCCAGTCAGCAGAATGACTATACATGAATACAACCCAGCGATCCACAGTGTACAGACACGGGATATAGGGAGTAATGTTTAGTGCAAGATAAATTCCAGTAATGTCCAATTAAAGATAGTCTGATGGTCGGTCTCCAATGAGGTAGATGGTAGCTCAGAACTGTTCTCTAGTTGTTGATAGGATGGTTCAGTTGACAAAGGTCAAAGGACAAAGGACAAAGGACATTTATTGTCACATACACCAATTGGTAAAAAGCTTGTTCTGCATGCTAGCCGGTCAAACCTTACGAGACAAGAGCACCATAGATCTTCTTCTGGACCAGCACTTGCCGGAGTCATCTTGTAACGAGCTAGATGAGGGGCTGGGCAGTGGTGGTGAAGGAGTTAAGATTGAGTGCATCCCAAGGCCACAATTGGGAAATCACGATGCTGACGTAGGATTGTTGAGTGGAGGTGATTGTGGACGTGGGGAGGTGTGAAGGGTCTGGAAACAAGGGGGAAGTGTTCCAACGTCAGCTGTTGCCTCAGTTTAAGAGCCGACCCGGATCAGGGAGCTCGGGAGTGGTGGGTGAATGGGACAAGGAAAGATTTGGGCAGCAGAGTTAAAGGAGTAGTGGATGATAAGTCATTGAAAGAGACGCTCCAGGATTGTTAAGCCTCAAATCAATAAAGGGGAGATGAGGTGAAGCCCAGGTGGAGATGCAAGGTATTAAGGCGATAGTATAATATCTGTATTATTGATAGATCTATATCCATTAGATACAGATATATATACACACATAGATGTAAATGTGTATAATATCTACCTATAAATGTAGATGATATGATACATATAATCTAGAACCACTGGTGTAGTTAAACAAGAGTATTTTACCTTCACTTAAGCATTCAGAGGCAAGCTGTTAAATTCTGGTCTCAAAATAATGCCTGGATCCTGAGGTTTGCAGGGACATGCTTTACCAAGATAGCAACGGCTATCCAACCATACAACAATCAAACTAATTACAGCCAAACTAATCTTAGACTCCTGATTTGACCATTGTTTATGTCATTGCTTTCCATGGCAAGTTTTGCCCAAGCTGATGAAACAGACCAGCCTCCTCTCACCATGCCATCTCCACATGATGGCTTCCCGTCTACGAGCAGCTCTGGTGCCGATCATTGGTTGAGGCCTCAGTCAATAATGATCCCCGTTTCCCCATGAGTCACCTGGCCAAGTGCCTTTGGTATCTTTGGCCATGTTCTCCTCTGTCATCACACCAAGCCGGCCCAACCGTTAATTCTCCACCATTTGTCACCACTGATGCCCTGATGATTTCCCAAAGCTTCATTGCAGCTGCTCTGAGAAGTCTGATAACATAGAATCTTCTTCACACAAACGCCCCAATTATAACTGGAATTGCATCTCACTCATTTACTAAGAGATGGCCATTCCCTTTGTCTTGTTATGTCCTTCCAGGTTTTTGAAGTGAACCCTGATAAGAATTTGACTCAAATACACATTTTTAAAATTCATTTAGTCCTTTGTTATTTTCTGACGAAAAGTTATTGCAAGAAAGGAAATAATAATTAGCACATGCATCGTTAATGAATTGTTCGACTAAATTGCTGATTTGGCCATCTCGAACGTGCAGACAGCTGCAGCAAAGAACAATTAAAGTTACAAAATTATCTGACCAACCTCCCTCTGGATAATGACTTAAAATGCATCACTCCTGACAGGATAGGAATCGCTGCAATAACAAGCGGCGTGAAGCAAGGTGTCAAGTGAAAAATGTAATTGAAAGATGTCACATTGAGGAGTTATCGTTGAGAAAATCCCATCTGCGGAGATTGGGGGGGTGGAAATCGATGCTGTCACATCTGGGTTACATTACCGGTGGGCAGAGCGAGCAAGGTCACCTCTGCCTCTGTCACCCTTCACTTGCATCCCAGGCCCTGGCCATACTTCATCAAGCTTCGATAAAGAACTATAGGTGGAAATTTCATCCTGGCAGCTGGGGAAATTCTCTTTAAAATAAATAACTCCAACATAAACAGCAGTGACAGGAAGTAATATTTTCACAATGGACTCTTGTTGGGATGCCCTGTTTAAAAAGCGATATGATTGTGCGAGGTTAATTTTGGTAGCAAGGTGAGTGAGATAATCTAAACAATGGTTGAAGGGGATTCGACTCTCCACTTCCCTTATTCCCCTTGGCTGTTGCACTATGATAACTGCCCTGCAATGGCTTTGTTTCCTGGATTCAAGTGACTACACGTATTTCAGGGAATCTCGACCAAAATAAAATTAAATGCTTAAGTGCATCCTGTTCTCTGCTGAATCACCCAAAGTCTTAAATGTTGAGCAAGTTGCCAAGACCAGGTCAACCATTTGTTGCATTCCCCGGAGAACATGTGTGTAAATTCCCGTATACTGGCTGGGTGCGGTTATTCCCGAGCGGCAGTGGAGAGGCAGCGAGGTTTGGGTGGTGAGTGAGTGCTGGCATCTAGTTTGACTACTGTTCACCAGTGGCGATGTGGGCAGGGAGATTTAGTTAATGTAGAAGGTGGTTGAGGCATAAGCACATGGGGTATGCAGGGAATGGAGGGATGTGCGTGACACACAGGCATATAAGGCATGATCTTGGTATCATGTTCAACACAGACATTGTGGGCCGTGGTGTCTGTTCTTGTGCTATACTATTCTATGTACTAAGACTGACGGGAGACCTGTCGAAACTGTCGAAGACTAGAGGGTGTAGGTTTAGTAAGAGGGAGCAAAGTTTAAAGGATATGGTAGTGCCGTTTAGAGGCACCTGATATGCAGCAAATGTAGGAACATGGATCAGGTGCAGGCAGAGGAGATTAGTTTGGCTTGCTATCGTGTTCGACATGAACATTGTGAGCTGAAAGGCCTGTTGCTCTGCTGTACTGTTCTATGTGAAGTCACTTTCAAATTTACAGAAGTTCTGCTGAGTAACTTTTCCACAGCTGCAACTTGACCACAACTTTTATACTCAATGCTCCAACTTATGAAGACAAGCATGCTTTACACCTTCTTTACCACCTTTTCCACTTGTGTTACCACTCTCAGAGAGCAATAGATAAACCCCAAGATGCCTGTGAACAAACAATGCTGCTGCTATCATTTCCTGTAGACCTCCCCCTTGCTTTTGACCTCTCCAAAATGCACCAACTCACATTTGACCACCTTTCTCGACATCCATGAAAGGGGGAGGCTGGTTTGAATAATGAACTGGGTTGAGTTCACAACTCTCTGCAATTGCTTGCAGTCTTGGGCACAACAGTTGCCAAGACCAAGTTGCATCGATAGGATGTTTTCTACAGTGCATCTATAGAAATTGGTAAGAGTCATTGGAGACATGGCAAATTTCCTTCGTCTTCTGATGACCAGCATCTTTGTTTTGCTGACATTGTGGCAGAGTTTTCCATCTTGAAACCACATTACTAATCTCCACCCTGTACTCCATTGCGTTATTGGTCGAGCTTCGTCCCATTACGGTGTTTGCAAACTTGCAAATGTAGCTCGAATTTGACTGTGCGGTCATGAGTGTACAGGGTGTAGAGTAAGGAGCTGAGAAGGCACCCTGTGGGGCAGCGCTGTTGACAATTATCATAGAGAATGTTTTGTCATCTATTCTTATTGATTGCAATTGATTGATCAGGAAGTTGAAGATCTAATTGTGGAGCAAGTTGTATAGTCCCAGGTCCAGGAGTTGGGGGATGGGTTTTGTTGGGACTATGGTGTTGAAGGCAGAGGTGTAGTCAATAAAGTGGAGTCTGATGTAGGTGTCCTCCCTATCTAGATATTCCAGGGATATGGGTAGGGCCAGGCAGATGGTGTCTGCTGTGGACCTGTTGAGGCGGAGGCAAGTTATGACAGATCAAAGCTTTTTGTAGTTTGTTTCTTCAGGGGTGGACATCATTTTACCAACATTCTAGTTCACCCATTTCTACCTGTGTGTGGGTGACATGTGACCCTGGTGTTGTCTGTCGCTGGACAGATGCTCTGCCTTTCTTCCCTTGGGCTGCCGTGCTCCCCTGGGGTACAGGTGACCCATCACACTGCAGAATTCTGAAGACTCTCCGCTGTAATCAAATATGTGTCAGAAACATTGGTAGGAAAGTTGCTTTTCACACGAGACAACAGTGCTCTGAACCTAGAGACACCAGGAACTGCAGATGCCAGAATCTGGAGATAAATACAAAGTGCTGGAGGAACTCAGCGGGTCAGACAGCATCTGTGGAGGGAATTATATAGCCAATGTTTCAGGTCTGGATCCCTCTTCAGACTGACCCACTGAGTTACTCCAACATTTTATGCACAGATTCTATCTTATTTCCAAACTTTCTTAGCAAATGAATAACTTTCTGCAGTCACGTGTTTAATCAGTCAAGGTATTTAAGGCTTGCAATGTGCTATATCTTGCCAGACAGGATGGCATTTTCACAATTTGTAACTCTTCAATCCTTTTGTCTCACACCCTCTGTTTTTGATTTTTTTTAAAAGATCATAAGGTCATGTGATAGGAGTAGAATTAGGCCATTTGGCCCATCAAGTCTACTCCGCCATTCAATCATGGCTGATCTATCTCTCCCTCCTAACGCCATTCTCCTGCCTTTTCCCCATAACCTCTGACACCTGTACTAATCGAAAATCTATCTCTGCCTTAAAAGATATTCGCTGACTTGGCCTCCACAGCCTTCTGTGGCAATAAATTCCACAGATTCTCCACCCTCTGACTAAAGATATTTCTCCTCATCTCCTTCCTAAAAGAATGTCCTTTAATTCTAAGGCTATGTCCTCTAGTTCTAGACTCTCCCACTAGTGGAAACATCCTCTCCACATCCACTCTATCCAAGCTTTTCACTATTCTGAATGTCTCGATGAGGCCCCCCCTCATTCTTCTAAACTCCAATGAGTACAGGCCCAGTGCCGACAAATGCTTATCACAGCCCAGAGTACAGGCCCAGTGCCTACTCATTCCTGTGATCATTCTTGATCCCACAATGAAGTGACTATCAACGCTTTGTCCTGCTCCCCTTCTTTCCCAGCTATATTTCCTGCTCCACTTCCCAGCCCCCCCCCCCCCCCCCAACCCCCCCACACACACACAACCAATCTGAACCCACCCGCGTTCCCCACAGATGCTGCCTGACATGCTAAGTTACTCCAGGCATTTTAACACCACTTAAATGGCACTTGGGACAGGTACATGAATAGGAAAGGTTACAGGGGTATGGGCCAAACATGGTGAAATTAGAAACATAGAAACATAGAAAAATAGGTGCAGGAGAAGGCCATTTTGCCATTCGAGCCAGCACCGCCACTAAATATGATTATGGCTGATCATCCAAAATCAGTACCCTGTTCCTGCTTTTTCCCCATATCTCTTGATTCCTTTAGCCCTAAGAGCTAAATCTAACTCTCTTGAAAACATCCAGTGAAGTCTGTGGCAGAGAATTTCACTTTGCCAACTCTCTGGTGAAAAAGTCTTTCCTCATCTCAGTCCTAAATGGCCTACCCCTTATTTTTAAACTGTGACCCCTGGTTCTGGACTCCCCCAACTTCAGGAACATTTTTCCTACAACTAGCCTGTCCAATCCTTTACCATTTTTATGTTTCTATAAGAATCCCTCTCATCCTTCTAAATTCCTGTGAATTAATGGAATTTAAGATAGAGAAATGTAAAGTGTTGCATTTTGGGAAGTCTAACATGGGCAGGGCTTTCACAGTGAATGGTAGGGCTCTGGGGATTGTTGTAGAGGGGTCTAGGAGTGCAGGTGCACGGTTCCTTGAAGGTGGGATCGCAGATAGATCGGGTAGTCAAAAATGCTTTTGGCACATTGGGTTTCATCAGTCAGAGTATTGAGAATAGGTCATGTTGCAGTTGTATAAGACACTGGTGAAGACAATAGAGTATTTTGTTCAGTTCTTGGCACCATGTTATGGAAAATATGTTGTCAAGCTGGAAAGGTAACAGAGATGATTTACAAGGATGTTGCCAGGACTAGACGGTCTGAGCTATAGGGAGAGGTTGAGCAGGTTGGGACTCTATTGCTTGGAGCGCAAGAGAATGAGGGGCAATCTTATAGAGGTGTATAAAATCATGAGAGGAATAGATCGGGTAGATGCACAGAGCCTCTTGCCCAGAGTAGGTGAATTGAGGACCAGAGGGCATAGGTTTAGGGTGAAGGGGAAGATATTTAATAGGAATCTGAGGAGCAGTTTTTTCACACAATGGGTGGTGGGTGTATGGAACAAGTTGCCAGAGGAGGTAGTTGAGGCTGGGACTATCCCAACATTTAAGAAAAAGTTTGACAGGTATATAGATAGGACAGGTTAGGAGGGATATGGACCAAATGTGGGCATGTGGGACTAGTGTAGTTGTGACATGTTGGCCTGCGTGGGCGTTGGGCTGAAGGGCCTGTTTCCACATTGTATCACTCTGTGACTATAAATGGGACTAGATTAGATGGGGCTTCTTGGTCGACATGGACAAGTGGGAGCAAAGGTCCAGTTTCTGTGCTGTATGCCTCAATGACACTAAGGAACCAGAGTGAATATGGTTCAGAGAGAGACAGAGTGGATCCGGTTCATCATAATCTCCTGCCTGTGTCCAGAGAATATTTGGGCCAGTCAGTGGCCTTACTGCTAGAGAGTTTGCACTCACAGCTAGTGTCCACAACTGCGGTTAAAGTGCGACACAGCCTCGGCTCGTCACCCTTGTGCCTGGTGTTGGGTCCGGCAGCCCCTGCACTGAAAACATCCAAGGACCCGAGGTGGAAGTTGGCAAATGATTTGTAGCAAATCATCCTGTCATATAGAGCAGGGGAGCGCAGGTGCACATTGATGGACGGACTGACACCAGCTCGGAGCCTATGCCAACACCACGATACAAAGGAACTGGACGGGAAGCAGATTTCACTTCCCAAGATATATTGTTTCATTTAAGTGACAGTAATTCTGTCACTTTGCAGCTGACAAATGCTCAGGCCGGACCATCAGCAACCAGCGAGCTCTCACACACTGTCAGCCCGCTGAGAATTACTGTCGTGTGTGGCCTTCAGAAGGGAGACTAATTTGTTCAGCAGCAGGGGCTGTGGGTGCTGCCTGCATCCAATGGCAGACGTAAGAGCAGAACACACAGGTGGGAGGAGTGGGCCGGAGGTCAGAGAGTCTTATCGTGATACAGCGTGGAAACAGACCCTTTGGCCCATCTTGCCCACACCGACCAACATGTCCCAGCTACACTCGTCCCACCTGCCTGCATGTGGCCCATATCCCTGTAAACCTGTACTATCCAAGCACCTGTCTAATTGTTTCTTAAACATTGCAATAGTCCCAGACTCCACTGCATCCTTCAGCAGCTTGTTCCATACACCTACCACCCTCTGTGAGGAAAACGTTACCCTGCAGATTCCTATTAAATCTTTTCCCCTTCACCTTAAACCTATGTCCTCTGGCCCTCGATTCCCCAACTCTGGGCAAGAGACTCTGTGCATCTACCCGATCTATTACTCTCATGATTTTATACACCTCCATAAGATTTCCCCTCATCCTCCTGCGCTCCAAGGAATAGAGTCCCAGCCTATTCAACGTCTCCCTATAGCTCAGTCCCTCAGGTCCTGGCAACATCCTCGTAAATCCTCTTGATCAAAGTGGTGGTGCTTCTCTGTGAGGGGAGGCACAGATTGTGCAGAGCTGCCACATCACCGGGTCAGTCTCAGACACAGGAGGATCCTGGACTAGTATCACCAACATTGGCATCAGTGCCCAGGGTCACATCTGAGCCCAGGAACCAGGCATCTGTATCAAATCATGAACTGCTCACCCCATCCTCCGCCACCCCCCCCCCTTCGGAAAAAGGGGTAGGTGGGTGAACAGATAGGGCAGCGGTTAACAGCTAGTATTAACTCAGGGTGGCACAGTATTATAGCAAGGCACCCTGATATATGGTAGCAAAGTTGCCATGAAGCTGGCAAAGTGCAGAGGATGTTGCTAGGATTCAAGAGACTGGGGTTTAGGAGGAGCTTGGGCAGGCTAGGACTTTACTCTTTGCAGTGCAGGAGGCTGAAGGGTGGTTTTATAGAGATGTACAAATTCATGAGGGGAATTTTGCCAGGATTGGAACATGAAGAACAGGAGGGCATAAGTTTGCAGGTTCTCCCTGTGTTCACGTGGATTTGTACTGGGAGATTCCGTTTCCTTCCACTTCCCAAAGACAAGTCTGTCGGTCGGTTAATTGGCTGCTGTTAATTGGCCCCTCGTGTGTAGATGAGGGGCAGAATCTGGTGAGAGTTCGTGGGAATGAAGAGAGAATAAAAAATGGGATTTTGCAACGAGCGGTTGATGTTCGACACGGACTCTGTGGGCTAAAAACGACAATGGAATCGAGATGTGATTGAACTGGAGATAGTTCAACCTCGACTCAATATTAGAACAGCAAAGGAATTGGTCATCGACTTCAGGAAGCAAAATGATGTATACACACCAATCTGTATCACCAGTGTTGAACTGGAGATGGTGAAGAGCTTTAGGTTATGAGGTGTAAATATCACCAACAATTTGGCCTGGTCCAACCTCATTGATGCTGTAGCCAAGAAAGCATACCCAACGCCTCTACTTCCTTGGTAGACAAAAGTGCTGGAGAAACTCAGCGGGTGCAGCAGCATCTATGGAGCGAAGGAAATAGGTAACGTTTCGGGCCGAAACCCTTCTTCAGACTGATGGAGGGTGTGGGAGGGGGGATAACTTATTCTCTCCCCCCCCACCCTCCATCAGTCTGAATGGTGATAGGAGCATAAAACACAAGTGGGCATAAGGTTAAGGTGAAAGCTTTCTAGAGGATCTTGGGTGTGAATATTTTACATATAAAGTGGTTGGTATCTGGGACTTGCTGCCACAGGAGGTGGTGGAAACAAATGTTTTTTCTACATTTAAGAAGTACTTAAATAGACAAGGAATGGCAGGTTATGGTCCCAAAGTGGGCAAGTGTGATTAATCTAGATGGGCACAAGGGGTCGGCATTGACATGATGGGCTGAAGCGCCTGTTTCTGTGTTGTCCTGCATGACTCTGATTCTGAAAACCAGATGAAAGTGTCAATGCATGAAAAGTTGTTTCCTCGCAGGGTGCTGATGGAGGGTTTTGAGACTGAAAGATACTTGCTCCACAAAACTATGGAAAGCTATTTCAACAGCTCAGAGAATTTAAAGCAAACTAAGGTGGGGGAGCTCAAAAAGATGAATTCAGATTCAAACTGTAAAGGACTTTGGAGACAGGAAGCAGTAACAATTGGGGCCTGTTCTTCCCCGCTGACGCCATGTTGGAGATTAATGGCCTTGAGTTGAGAATTACTCTCCACTAACAGTAGTACGTTTGGCATCCTGTTTTGTGTCTTTGACGATGGCATCACAGAACTATAAGTATGTTACTATTCCAATCACAATAAATGTTTCACTTGCTGCAAACCGCTACTTGTTACACAGCAATGGACGCTGGTCGTTATCTGCGAGGAAGTGAAGATTGTGAAAGCACAGCGGTGCATTCCTAACGTGGTCTTCCCCTGTGGAAGATCTTCCGTCCGTGGGGGAGAAATTAGCACCTCCACCGCTCCCTCGCCACTCACTGCACCCCAGGTAACATGTACAACAACACAGCAGGGAAATGGGACACTGGTAGAGCTGCTGCCTCACTGCGCCAGGGACCCCGGGTTCGATCCTGAGCTCGGGTGCTGTCTGTGAGGAGTTTGCATGTTCCTCCTGTGACCTCATGGATTTCCTCCGTGCGCTCCGGTTTCCCCTCACACATCTCAAAGACGTGTGGGACACGTGCGGGTTTACAAATTAGGCTTTGTAAATTGTCCCTCGTGTGTAGGGAGTGGATGCGAAAATGGCATAACATAGAATTGGTGTGAATGGGTGATCGATGGGTGGTGTGGACTCGGTGAGCCGAAGGGCCTGTTTCCTTGCTGTATATTTCAATTATTCAATGTGAAGAAATAGAGACAGAAAGTGCTGGAGTAACTCAATGGGTTAAGCAACTTCTCTGGAGAACATGGACCCTTCTTCACACTGGAATCAAAATAGGATGCTGGAAATGTTCTACGGGGGAGGCCAGTGCACAGCAGGTCAGCCAGCGACCAGACCTTTAGCTGCACGACACCCATACAACATCTGAGCCACCAGCTGTCCACATCTATCTATCTTCAATCTTCCATTAGAACCTGGAACTCGCCAGTTCCGTTGTAAGGTCATCGACCAGAAACATAAACTACCTCTTGCTCCCTCACACACACACAAAATTATTGCCTGACCTGTTGGGTACCTCAGTCATGACCATGTCGAACATGATGCTAAAATGAACTAATCTCACCCGCCTGCACATGATCCACACCCCTCCATTTCCATGTGCCTATCTAAAAGCTTCTTAAATGCCACTGTTACATCTCCAGCACCACTACTTGAAATGTTCCAGGCACTCACATTCCATGTAAAAACCCTTGCCCCGCACACCTCTTCAATTTTGCCCTTCTCGCCTTAAAGCTGTGTCTGCTCGTCGTTGTCATTTGCCCTTCTCCCCCCTCTTTTAAAGGACTTACCGTACACTGTGCTTTAGCCGGCTTAATTACAGCGCCAACCTTCCTGTTAATCGCGGTGTATGTCTGTATCACCTTGGCTTTGCACTGTGGGAATTTTTTAGACAGCGCTCCCCCGCTTGCCCTAGCACCCGCCTTTGCGATATGTGTGTGTGTCCCACTCTGACAGTCGTCGTTCCAGTTCCCAGTTTTTCAGGCAACTGCCGGCAACTTGACAGTCGCCGGCAGTCCTCTGACAAATCGCCTAAGTGGGACAAGCCCATTAGAGTATTGTTTAAGAAAGAGCTGCAGATGCTGGGAAAATTGAAGGTAGACAAAAATGCTGGAGAAACTCAGCAGGTGAGGCAGCATCTATGGAGCGAAGGAATAGGTGACGTTTCGGGTGGAGATTTTTCTTCAGACTGAAGAGTATTGTGTTCAGCTTTGGGCACCATGCTATATGAAAGATGTTGCCAAACTGGAAAGGGTACAGAGAAGATTTACAACAATGTTGCCGGGACTCGAGGGCCTGGGTTAGAGGGAGAGGTTGAGCAGGCTAGGACTTTATTCCTTGGAGCGCAGGAGGATGAGGGGTGATTTTAGAGAGATGTATAAAATCATGAAAGGAATAGATCGCGGAGACGTACAGGATCTCTTTCCAATAGTAATGAAAACGAGAACTAGAGGACATAGGTTTAATTTAAGGGAAGAAAAAATCAATAAAAAGAGGACTTTTTTTTACACAAAGGGCGGTAGGAATGGAACGAGCTGCTGGAGGAGGTAATTGAGGTGGCTACTATTGCAATGTTTAAGAAACATTTTGACAGGTACATGGATAGGATAGGTTTAGAGAGATATGGGCCAAATGCAGGCATGTGGGACTAATGTGGATGGGACATGTTGATTAGAGTGGGCAAGTTGGGCCGAAGGGCTTGTTTTTCACTTTGTACCCTACCTCAGTGGAGGGAAATGGATAGAAGATGTTTCAGGTCAGGACTCTGCTTCAGACTGAAAAAGGGTCAGTCTTTGATCAGTGTGAAGAAGGTCCCCACCTGAAACGTCATCTGTCCATTTCCCTCCACAGATGCTGCCTAACCTGCCGAGTTCCCCAATACTTTGTATTTTACTTAAGATTCCAGCTTCTGCAGTCTTGTATGCCTGTTGTGAGGAAAATGCTACAAAAAAATCCTAAATGAGTGAAAGGGCCTCATCTCTTTTCAGCTACATTGCTTCACCAGTTCAAAAAAAGTTGGCTTTATAAAGGTTCCAGCTGCTGTGTTGTGTTTGTGTGTAAGCAGAAGGCAATAGATAACCATTGCTTTACTTAAGTATATTTTTCTTGCCCAAACATTGTTGGCCATGGGGAACTCCTTGGAGAGCTGGGAGACTTGGAATGATCACGTGATTCAGCACAGGAAGAGGTTACTCTGCCGTTGGTGTGGGTTAGCCCGCACAGGGACATGTCCAATTTGCCCCACTCACCTCCTGTGCCCCGGTATCTGCCTTCAGCAGAGATCTCATTCCATTTGGAAAGCATTTATTGAAACTAACGATGAATAGTAAGGGCGTAACTGGATGCGTACCACCCGTCCCCTCACCTCCCCCACCAGCACCACAGCCCGTCACGGTAAACCTGCAGGCTCTGGCCACTGATGCTCAGCTAGAAAGCACCTACCACCAGAGTCAGAAGCACCTTCTTCCCCACTGTTATCAGACCACTGAATGCTCCTCCCATAATCTAGGGTGTAGTCCCAATCTTCCAACCTACCTCATTGTAGACCTTGTACTTTTTCCTGTAACTGTAACACTATATTCTGCACTCTAATGCTTTATTCCTTGCAGCACCTGTTGTAGTTGCGCTTGGCTTGGCTTGTACTCACATACAGCAAGATTTGACTAAATAACATGCAGGCAATCTTTGCTGACCAGAGACTGGAACCAGGAGAGGAGCTGGCAGGACTATTGAGATGTATTTTGGGGTCAATTTGTTTTTTTTTACAAGCTTATATCCATTTGATAAAGGAATCTTGCAACTGCAGAAGGCAAGGCAGTCGTGCCCTTCAACAAGATCAAGCTTGATCCCTCTCCAACATATTATCAATTATTCACTTTATAAAAATATATCAAATATGACACCAAAAGGGTTACAGGAAAGGAGACATGAGGAACTGCAGATGCTGTAATCTTGAGCAATACACAAAGTGCTGGAGGAACGCAGCAAGTTTGGTCGCATCTGTGTAGGGAATGCACAATGTTGCAGGTTGAAACACAAAACATCATCTATCCATTTCCTCCACAGATGAACCCAACCTGCTGAGTCTGTACACCACTGTTGGTTACAGGAAAGGTTGGCCCATCCAGTTTTACACTAATGAGCAGCTTTTTGAAGCTTCAAAGACCTCATCCTCTCAGCGACGAATGTTTGTGAGACTCCTCTCTCACTGCTTCCTCTCCGTGATATCAGCTGCTCTCCTACTCTTTGACCATGTTATCCACCTATCTCTCTCTCCTCAATATATATACAGTATATGTATGCACACACACATATATATATATTATGACAGTCTGAAGAAGGGTCTTGACCTGAAACGTCACCCATTCCTTCTCTCCAGAGATGCTGCCTGGCCCGATGAGTTACTCCAGTATTTTATGTCTACCTATATATATATATATAAAATATTATATATACACACACAGATATATTCTATATATATATTCTATATTTATACACTATATATTTGTTTTCATTCTCTCTCTCTATCTAACTATATATATACAGTATAGAGAGATAGAGAGAGAATGAGATCCAGCACAGATATAGGCGCTTTGGCCCATTGAGACCACATTGACCAGTAACCACCCATTTACACTACTGCTACATCAACGTAATCCAACAATGTTCTCTCCATATCGTTATCAAATCTCCCAGATTCTACCATGTACCTGTACACAGAGGCCAACTAACCCTCAAACATCATGCATGATTGACCGGCAGAGTAGAGCAGCATTCAATGGGTCGAATGGCCAAATGGCCAAAACCTGGACGGTCACAGGCAGACCATGCAAACTCCACAAAGGAAGTACCCGAGGTCAGGATATAAGTCGGGTCGTTGGCACTGTGAGGCTGCAGCAGCTCTACCAGCTGCCCCACCGTGTCACACATACAGTATCTAACGAGTGGAGTTGATCTGCCCCAATAGCTAAGGCAGGACGCAGGCATTAAATGGGCTTTGGGAAGTTATTTGAGATGAAATATTAATTTCATAATTGCGGCTGCTGGTATGAAAAACAACTTTAGCTCTGTCAGCACAATTACAGAGTGACCGGACATTTGCAATTTGTGTAATTGTTTGAATAGCCTTTAAATAGATAACCTTGTAGAGGAGGGGGAGCTTGTCTGCAATTGAACAGCTAACACAAGAGGCAGAGAACTGGAAGAGTTAAGAGAGGGACACAGAAGTCCTGCTTTGTTCTTTGTATTCAGGGATCTGCGCTGTGTCAGACGCAGGTGGTACAAGGAGGTTTCTTGGACACCCCTCCACATCTGTGCCTCTGCCATGAAAGCTGCTTTCTTTGCCCATTTTAATTGGATACTGGTGCCTTATCAATGCAAAGGCTGCCCTGAAGCCAGCACACACAATCCACCCATGCAGCAAAACAGTCCCACCGGCTTCTGCCCAGTCATTATCAGCATGTGGTGGGAGGTGGATGAAAACGTTGGAAAAACCTGTGAAAGGGAATATTTCTCAGCTGCTAGAATGCAAAAAGAATACAGTTTGCCTGGCTCATGCTTACACAATGTATCTTTCAACTCTTGCAATGATAACTGTGCTGGCAAGATCAGAACTATTATTAATTCATGTTATAAAGACATAAAATAGACAAGGAATGCACCACTGGCAAAGACAAGTACATGTACGACATGGACGGGCTTAGATTGTTTTAGAGAATGATGCCAGGCTGGAAAAGACTAGAGTACCTTTAGAAAGGTGAGGAGGAATATCTTTAGTCAGGGGGTGGTGAATCTGTGGAATTCATTGCCACAGACGGCTGTGGAGGCCAAGTCAATGGGTATTTTTAAAGCAGATAGATTATTGATTAGTACGGGTGTCAGGGGTTATGGGGAGAAGGCAGGTGGATGGGGTTGGGAGGGAAAGATAGATCAGCCATGATTGAATGGCGGAGTAGACCTGATGGGCCGAATAGCCTCATTCTGCTCTTATGAAATCCGCCAGTGGGTTAAAGCTCGGGGTGGAGTGCCCATGCAAGGGGGACTCGTGCCCGGGTGCCAGAGAGACCTAGAAGAGAGAGGTTCTAATGCCTGAGACCATGACAACCACTGTGAGGCCACCATCATGCATGATGTGGGCAGTGGGGTCCGAGCTGAGACAGGCTGCGGGGCGCTGAGGTGGGAACTGTTAACAGTACTTCCAACAGGAGCCACCACCTCATTTGGTGAGGTTGCTTCAGGACAGACATGGCTGGTAATGGGAGGGACATTGGTGCTCTCAGTGGAGCAGAGTATCATCATTCTGGGCAGTTTGACACTCTGTATATGAGATTCAAGTGCCTTAAATTTCCCATTGGTACAGTTGTGTGTCAGTAACATTGTCACATTAACCCAATTTGTACTGGGTTATGAAAGCTCACACCACCAGACTCAGGAACAGCTTCCTCCCCTCCATTATCAGGTCCTTCCATAAGTTGGGGCACTGTCTGATTCACCTCTACCCCATGGACCATGTCTATGACACTGTTGAGCTACAATGCTGAGAACTATATTTTGCACTGTATCTTCCCCTTTGCTCAATCTATTGTACTTGAGTTTGACTTGATTGTAACTATGTATAGAAAAGCTCAGATAGATTAGATAGCATGCAAAACAAAGCTTTTCACTGTGCCTTGGTACATGTGACAATAATAAACCTAAACCCAAACTTAGACCTTACGTTGCACAATTCTCGTCACCATGCACATGACCAGATCAGCTCCACCTCGGCCCTGTGTCCTCTGGTTAACATGTTCTCTTGCAGCTAAAACCTGGGCTGCAAGAAAACGGCCTGTTAGATTATCATCAGGTCTTGTCGAATGGTTAGAGAACAATGAGGTTCTGGGTGACCTGCTCCTGCTTCTATTTACGTTCTGTTGTGTATTATATTTTTGCTTGTGTTTGCAACAAATGTCTTGGAAGTTATGGAGTTAGGCAAAGATAGTATGCATTTAGACATCATTCCTTGCGTTCTTCTTCTTGATTCTTGGTTTCTTGGTCCTCCAAAATATTCCAAATGGAATTTAAACTGGAGGTGGTGAAGGGAGGGCTTAAGCCAGAAAGGGTTATTGGGAAGAAAGAGCTACTTTAAATTTAGTTGCATCTGGTTGGGTAACTATAGTAGGGTGGAGATTATTCCATGCTTTAATTGTGCGGGGGAAGAACGAATTGCTGTACACATCTGTCCTTGTAGCTGGGATCACAAATTGGATCGAATGCCCTCGTCTGCTCCTAATTGGTTTGGGTTTTGTGTAGGTCTTGTAGTCTATGTCGAGCTGACCATTTAACATTTTGTAAAAACAGGTCAAACGGTGAGCTTCACGTCTGTCTTGGAGAGGGTGCCACCCCAGAAGAGGTTTATTTGCAAGACAAGGGGGTGGTGAAGAACAAGGGAATCAAAGGTTATGGGGGAAGGCAGGAGAATGGGGCTGGCAGCACTCCTGTTCAGCTGTACGAGACATGGGTAATACTGATATTAGAGTTCTGGTCGCCCCATTTCAGGAAGGATGTGGAGGTTTTGGAGAGGGAACAGAAGTGGTTTGGCAGGATGTTGCCTGGATTGGAGGGTATTATCCGTAAGGAGAGATTGGACAATTTTCCATTGTTTTCTCTGGAGCATCAGATGTTGTGGGAGAACTGATAGAAGTAGCTAAAGTTATGACAGTCAGAACCTTTTACCCAGGGTGGAAATTGGAAAGAATAAGGGTCTGGTTTTATGGTGGGAAGGGGTGGTGTGTGCCTGGAACACGTGGCCAGGGGTGGTGGTGGGGGCAGATACGATTGTGGCATTTTAGAGTCTTTTGGACAGGCACATGGATATGCAGGGAATGACAGGAAATGGATCATGTGAAGGCAGGGGAGGTTTGTTTATCTTGGCATCATGTCAGCACAGCCTTTGTGGGCCGAATGGCCTGTTCCTGTGCTGCATTACTATATATTCTAATGTACGGGGCTACATGGTGGCGCAGCGGTAGAGTTGCTGCCTCACAACGCCAGCGACCCGGTTTTGATCCTGACTACGGGTGCTGTCTGTACGGAGTTTGCATGTTCCTCCCAGTGAGCGTGTGGGTTTTCTCCGGGTGCTCCGGTTTCCTCCAGCACTCCAAAGATATACAGGTTTGTAGGTTAATTGGGTTTGGTAAAAATTGTCAATTGTTCCTAGTTTGTTAGATAATGCTAGTGTGCAAGGATCGCTGGTCGGTGCGGACTCGGTGGGCCTAACGCTCTGTTTCCACGCTGTATCTCTAAACTGAACCACTCCCTCGTTGCTTGTGGGCTCTCTCTGAGATTGACTGTTCCAACAGAGACCGCACATCAAATGTACATCAATGGCTGCAATGAGCTCTGGCATGCTGTGAAAGATGCAACTCATTAGATTGTCATTTTTAAAGGGTGAACATTTATGGACACACAAGTTAATGCAAAGATTAATTTATTATTCCTAATCATGTTTTGACTGCTCATGTTCAGATTGGATGCTCCTAACAAGCCCACTTAATGATTAAGCAATGTTATTGGAAGGCTGCCACTTGCTGCAGCTATTTAAATGTGTGGCTAATGGCTATCTCTTAATTCCAAAGACGCTGCAATGGGGAAAGATCCTTGCACTAAACGTTACAATGTATCTGTACACTGTAAATGCGGCACGGTGGCGCAGCGGTAGAGCTGCGGCCTTCGAGCACATGCAAACGCCGGAGACCCGGGTTCGATCCCGACTGCGGGTGCTGTCTGTACGGAGTTTGTACGTTCTCCCCGTGATCGCGTGGGTTTTCCCCGAGATCTTCGGTTTCCTCCCACACTCCAAAGTCTAACAAGTTTGTAGATTAATTGGCTTGGTGTAAGTGTAAATTGTCCCTCGTGGGTGTGGGATTGCGTTAATGTGCGGGGATCGCTGGTCGGTGCGGACTCGGTGGGCCGAAGGGCTTATTTCCGCGTCGTATCTCTAAACTAAACTAAAAAAACTAAACTAAATGGCTGGATTGTAATCATGTATCGTCTTCCTGCTGACTGGTTAGCACGCAACAAAAGCACAACGAAGCTTTTCACTGTACCTTGGTACACGTGACAATAAACTGAGCTGAGAATTAATCTCACCGTGGCTCAGGTTGGCAGCTGGGGTCACTTGTTGTACACAATGGCAAGTTGTTCCGCTGTTGTTATGCAAAAGCAATCACTTACCCAAAGTCTCTGTAACTCCATCGACAGAAGTGATGAAACATAACGCCACCAAGGAGCTTTTCCTGCTTAGGATAAGAGTGCACAGATTTCTGTTTCATTAAAAGGACGCACTTTTCAATCCCAGAGAAAATGCTGTCCAAACACCAGACTGGCTTGAAAATCCTGGAACTAAAACATAATCTCCTAACCAATAACCACAAAGCAAAAATGAAGACACAAAGTGCTGAAGGAACTCAGCGTGTCAAGCAGCATCCGTGGAGGGAAATGATTTGGGTTGAGGCCCTTTACTGGGCTCAGAAAATACCCCAACCTGCAGCGTCATCTGTCCATTTACTGCCACAGATGCTGCCTGACCAGTTGAGTTCTTCCAAGAGTTTGTTTTGTTTTTCATCTCAAAATTCCATCATCTGTAGTCTCCTGTGCCTCCATATAAAAGCAAAATGTTGGGGACAACAACACTGGGAAATAAAAGTCTGAAGAAGGGTCCCAACCCAAAACATCACCTACCCATGTTCTCCAACATTACTGCCTGAAACATCACCTATCCATGTTCTCCAGTGATGCTGCCCGACCTGCCGAGTTACTCCAGCACATTGGGTCCTTTTTTGGTAAACCAGCATCTGCAGTTCCTTGTTAACACAGCGAGTCGAGATCATCAGCAGGTCAGGAGGAAGGAAAGGGGCAGATGGACTATTCTGATGATAGGTCTTCGATATGAAACGTTAGCTCTGTTTCTCTCTCCGCAGATGCTGCCTGACCCACTGAGTACTCTGGTTTTATTTCTGAACCGCTGAAACCCGTGTAACTGTTAGTCCAGTTTCTTGGCTGCCCTGCTGAATACTATCTGAGCTTCAGACTCAACCGCACGGTGCTGGAGTCAATTTTGAAATGTTTATTTTTCAGAATGATGGCAACACTGGTGAGACAAGCACTCATTTACACCTCCGTTGCTGCCCCTTGGAAAGGCGGACAAGTGTGGTGTCTTATTGAGCTGTTGTAGTTCTGGTGACGGCAACTCCCACCGTGCTGCTCTGGAGTGAATGCCAGGATTTAGAACCAGCAATAATAGTGGAATGTGTTCAAGTCTGGTGGGAGATCCCCAAACCAATGGGGAGATGGCACAAGGTGCTGGAGTAACTCAACGGGTCAAGCTCCATCTCTGGAGGACACGGATAGGTGATGTTTCGGGTTGGGACCCTTCCTCAGACTGTTTGCGGTGGAGGGGGTGGGGGGAGAAAGCTGGGAGAGAGGAAAGCTGTTAGTTGTACAACAACAGGATTAAGGATAAGGGGGAAATCTTTTAGGACTGAGATTTTTCACACAGAGAGTGGTGAATCTGTGGAATTCTCTGCCACAGAAGGTAGTTGAGGCCAGTTCATTGGCTATATTTAAGTGGGAGTTAGATGTGGCCCTTGTGGCTATAGGGATCAGGGGGTATGGAGAGAAGGCAGGTACGGGATACTGAGCTGGATGATCAGCCATGATCATATTGAATGGTGGTGCAGGCTCGAAGGGCCGAATGGCCTACTCCTGCACCTATTTTCTATGTTGCTATGTTTCTATGAAATGGGTCACGGACACATTGCGGAGAATTTAACCCATGCCGACTGCACTGTCAAAGCATTCGAATCTCTGCTCCTCCTCTGAAGTTCAGTTGCAGTGATGCAGCCAAATGATGTGGAAAAAATGTAGTGAAGCTGGGCTTGGATTGAAGAGCAGACAATGAAACGTGCAACAAATGCACGTCGCTGCAAATGAACAAGACCGCTGCCAAATGAGCTCTGAATCTCACAGTGTGGAGATCGGCGGCAGACATGGTGGGCTACAGGGCCAGTCCCTGCGCTGTCCTGTTGCATACAACACATACACAAAGTGCTGGAGCAGCTTAGCATCTCTGGAGAACATGGATAGGTGACGTTTTGTGGCTGGACCCTTTTTCGAGTTGGGAAATGTTCTCCAGAGACGCTGCCTGACTTGCTGAGTTACTCCAGCACTTTGTGCCTTTTTTTTTGTAAACCTGCATCTGCCATTCCTTAGTGGAGCAGACAATATGTGTAAGAAGGAACTGCAGATGCTGGTTTACACCAAAGATAGTCAGAAAATGCTGGAGTAACTCAGCAGGACAGGCAGCATCTCTGGAGAAAAGGAATGGGTGACATTCCTGAATCTGGTGTTCCTAACACGTCACCTATTCCTTATCTCCAGAGATGCTGCCTGACCCGCTGAGATACTCCAGTGATTTGTGTCTGTCTGCAGTTCCTTATACAGTATCTACACTGTCGTATGAGGGTGGGGCAGTCACTGGAGCTCAGAGCCTGACCCTGTTGCCTTCTCCTTTGCAGGTGGATGACCAGATGAAACTGCTGCAGAACTGCTGGAGTGATCTGCTGGTTCTGGACCACATCTACAGACAGGTTTACCACGGGAAGGAGAACAGCATTCTTCTGGTGACCGCCCAAGAGGTAAGCAGGTGAAGGTGCAGAGTGGTTGCCCCAGGGCCAGGCCCCATGCTCAGTCACATGTTTGTTGACATGGAACATATTCCCAGGAATGGTGCTGGAGAATTGGCTGCCCACTGACTCATCTTCTTCATGGACTCTGCTTCCTCCTCCTCCTCCTCCTCCCACTAACATCCCAGGTGGTGTGAAAACCATCTTGCACTGGATTGGTGAAGGTCTTGGGAAGACCAAACCCAGTGTCTGCAAACCGGGCGGCACAGTGGCGCAGCAGGTAGAGCTGCTGCATCCCAGCGCCAGAGACCCGGGATCTATATTGACCTCGGGTGCTGTCTGCGTGGAGTTTGCATGTTTTCCCTGTGACCAGCCACTGTGCTGCCAAAGGCGCAAATGCTTCACTTTGTTTCCCTTTCCAGCGCTCGAGCAAATGGTGATGAGTTTGGATGATATCCCTGAACTGAGATCCAGTGACCGCCCCCCCCCCGCCGGAGAGAGTGGGAGGGTTAGGAGCAGGCGAGGGTCAGAGGTCGTCAACTGGGCTTTGCACTCTTCTGAGGTTTTGAATCACTTGTAGATCCCTAACAAACCATATTCTCAAACACTTCTTCTAAACAAATAGCCACAATCTTCCCGCCCTTTAAAAGGAGACAAGACTTTATTCACTGGTTTGCATATTTACAAAAACCTGCGACTGTTTTGAAAACTGTTGCCTTTCTGAGATCAGCTTCTGAAACTGGTGGCGACTTGGCAATAATAAAGGCTTTTTCTCAGATGGGAAATAGTCAAATTATCCCCCAGTTGGCGCCGTGTCTGTCGACTGTGTCTGTGATTGTTTCTGCACCAGGGACAAACACTGATTTACAGATAGGTCGCCTAGTGTCCACACACTACAAGCAGACACACTTGTGATGGAGTTCCATCACTCACTCCTCCCTTTCCCACACTTTGCCTTCGGAGTTGGTGTTTACAGCAAGCGAGATTTGAGAAAGAGCCTCGCTTGTTCACAAGGCTGCCGTTAATTTTTACTATCGCCAAACTCACGATGAAAGCAAACATGAACACGCAAACATCCAGTAACGGGTAAGACAGCAACTGGGTGGCACGGTGGCGCAGTGGTAGAGTAACCCACTACTCTCTATGAAAAGACCTTTCCCCACACATCTCCTTTAAACGTTGCCCATCTCACATTGAAGCTGCCCCTCTAGTCTTTGACATTTCCACACTTGAAAAAAAAGGTTCTGAAAGTTAAATCCTGTTCATGCCTCTCATCATTTCATATACTTCCATCTGGTCTCCCATCAACCTCCAATGCCTCAGAGAAAACAATCCACATTGGTCAACCTCTCCTGGTAGCTAATGCCCTTAATTGTGGTAACCCTCCTGGGAGTGCGATGGCTCCGTCAGTGCTTCAGTGGTACATTATTGTCACATGTACCGAGGTACAATGACATGCAGTACGAGTATCACGATGCATAAGCACTCAGATACATCTTAGATAAGGATCTCAGAGGCAGGACAAATGTATAGCAGCAGATGTCTATGTTAAAGTCTATCGTGTTCTGTGCTCTTTTTTATTCGTATGGTTGTATGATGACCACACATTCACTGCATCAATTGGAACATGGGACAAATAAATGTATCTTGTCTACACTGAGATGGTAACAGAGGAGGTGGCCCATTGCCCTGGTTGTCCAAGGAGGACATTGGGGCAGTGGTCTGGTGCCAGACACTTCCAACACCTCTCTCTTCAGCTGCAGTTCAGCGGGTTTGATTCTCCCTCGAGCCAAACACAACATCTTGAGGAAAACCTTGAAACCAAACGTCGCAAAGTTTGGTTACCTGGCAACCGGGGCCGTGAGAGAGGCAGAAGTGGAAAATGAAAACGTAAAAACTGCAGATATGAGAAATCTGAAATGTAATAAGATGGTGCTGGAAATTCTCAGCAGGCCAGGCAGCTTCTGCTGAGAGAGGAACATAGAATTAACATTTCCATGTTTCACACAACAGAGCTGCTGCCTCACAGCACCAGAGACCCGGTTTGATTCTGAGTCTGGGTGCTGTCCGTGTGGATTCTGTTTGTTCTCCCTGTGATCGCGTGGGTTTTCCCCGGGTGCTCTGGTTTCCTCCCAAATCCCAAAGACTTGTGGGTTTGTAGGTTAATTGGCCTCTGTAAATTGGGGGAGTGGATGAGAAAATGGGATAACATAGAACTAGTGTGGATGGGTGATCAATGGTCGACGTGGGCTTGATGGGCTGAACGGCCTGTTACCATGCTGTGTTTTTTAAACTAAACTAAAAATACTTACTGGGTTCAGAACTAAAGCAGAAAATGCTGGAAATATTCAGCTGTTAGAAACATAGAAACATAGAAATTAGGTGCAGGAGTAGGCCATTTGGCCCTTCGAGCCTGCACCACCATTCAATATGATCATGGCTGATCATCCAACTCAGTATCCCGTACCTGCCTTCTCTCCATACCCCCTGATCCCCTTAGCCACAAGGGCCACATCTAACTCCCTCTTAAATATAGCCAATGAACTGGCCTCAACTACCCTCTGTGGCAGAGAGTTCCAGAGATTCACCATTCTCTGTGTGAAAATTTGGAGAGATCTCTGTTTGGAGAGATGAGCGGAGGAGATGTTTCAGAAGAAGGACTGGAAGGAATCACTTCTAGAATTGACCCAAGACCTTGTCCTACAGCATGTCAGTGGGTTGACACACAATGCTGGAGTAACTCAGCGGGATAGTTCCTTCCTACTCATTTCAGTGTGTGACTGGGTGTGATGTGATTTCTCAGTGATGCTCAGAGCAGCCTGCTCAATGAACCTGCGACCGTTTCCTCTCCCCCTTCAGGTCGAGTTGTCCACGATCGCCAACCAGGCCGGCTCGACGCTCATTAACCTGGTGCTGCGAGCGCAGGAGCTGGTGGCCAAGCTGCAGTCCCTGCAGGTCGATCGTAGGGATATCGTCTGCTTCAAGTTCCTCCTCCTCTTCAGTCCTGGTAAGCCCAACACTCTGAACATTGATCAACCAGGGCAAAGACCAAACTGCCGGGCAACTCAGCGGGTCAACTGTGGGTGCGGGTGGAATGCATTTGTCAACAAACTGCTGGGGAACTCAATGGGTCAGACAGCCCCTGTGGGTTGGGGGTGGGGGGAGGTGAATGGCCGACAAAGCGCTGGAAGAACTCAAATGGGTCAGGCAGCACCTGCTTGACATTGGCAAGGAACAGCCAATGTTTCAGATCCACAATTAATCCTGATTGCATCCAAAATGCCGACAGTTTCATTCCCTCCACAGCTGCTGCTTGACCCGCTTATTTCCTCCAGCACTTTGTATTTTGCTCCAGATTTCAGCATCTACAGTTTCTTGTGCCACCGCTGATTATATAGATTCTGGAACTCTTCCTGTTCACAGCGACAAGTTATTTGAACAGACCGAGGATCACAGAGAGGTCACATTTAGCCTGCAGTGGACGTGCACCTCTTGCTGGTTTATGATAGAGGGGTCAGGTACAAAGTGTATCTGGCCCCTCTGCCACAGGGATCCCCAGCATGTTGCATTCTCCCTACCGACCCCTGCACTGCCCACTCCTGCATTGCTGCCTCCTGAGTGTTCGCTGCACAACAGTTGGGAATCCATCGTTGCCATCCAGCTCTGCACAGGGCGGCACGGTGGCGCAGCGGTAGATTTGCTGCCTTATAGCGCCATAGACCCGGGTTCGATCCTGACTATGGGAGCTGTCTGTACGGAGTTTGTACGTTCTCCCCGTCAGCACGTCGGTTTTCTTCCAGTGCTCCGGTTTCCTCCCACACTCCAAAGACGTGTGGGTTTATAGGTTCATTCTCTTCTGTAAATTGTCCCTAGGATAGAACTAGTGTATGGGGTGATCGCTGGTTGGCGTGGATTCAATGGGCCTGTTTCCATGTTTCCACGCTGTGTAACTAAACTAAGCTAAACTAAACTAAACTAAGTTAAACTAAGCCCAGCTATTTCACTTTAGGCTTGGCTCCCACTGAGCTGGAACAGTGCATTTAATAGTCAAGATCCTGCTACCAAATGCCAGCATTTCTGCCTTTAGTTCGGAGAACGACTGGGAGTTGCCCTCCTGCTCCCTCTCCATCATGTGGGAATTTACGCCAGGAATTTACGCCAGGAATCAGCCTGGGCTGGCTCTAGCCCCTGCTCGCGGTGGCTCTGGGCTCAGCGGGGAGAGTATCGTCATGGATAGAAAGCAGCAGGCAATGTCAGATGTTTTTCTGAGGAGTGTTTCTGTAATTTAGATATCTTTTATTGTTTGTGCTCAAGTTTTCCAATTCAAGGATTATATTTGTAGGAATGTCCCTAATTGTTCATGCATTTTAAATGTCAGAGACATGTAGAGTGATCCTTACGGGGTTGACAGCTGGTAAAGCAGGGGTAGGATTTTGCCGGCTGGTGAAGCTTTCATGCAGTTGTGGGGGGTTGGGGGGGGGGAGGCTGGAGGGTCATCGATCAGGCCAGGCTATTGGCTCACCTCTGTACCCAGACCTGGGGGAGGGGCGTGACTAGGACGGGGAACGGGGAGACCACCTGGGCCGGAGGGATGTCCTGGCATCTCAGACTAACTGACACCAATGGTGTTAAACCAGTTAAAGCTGCTGCCTGGCTGCCTGCATGCCATTACTTCATGCAGAACGGTGGTTGGCCATTTAAAGTGCTCTACTCCCGGTGCCACAGGCAGATAGGGTCATGATGAGTGCATTTTCCTTCTTAGGCCTGTAAGGGTCTGAGTGTCTGAGTTTGAGATGCCATGTTGCAGCTGTACTAAACCTTGGAGTTAAAATCTCAAATGGACAGTCTTATTTTTGAACGGGTCACAAAACTCAAAAATTGTCTCTCCTCTTCAATGTCCAGTCATTTCATTCACTCACGGTGCATAAGTTCTTAAGTTCTATGAACAGAATTAGGCCATTCAGCCCATCATGTCTACTCTGCCGTTCAATCCTAGCGGATCTATCTTTCTCTCTCAACCCCTGCCTTCTCCCCATAACCCCTGACTCTCACGCGAATCAAGAATTTGTCAATCTCCACCTTAAAAATATCAGTTGACTTGGCCTCCACTGCTGTCCGTGACAATGAATTCCATAGATTCACTACCCACTGCCTAAATAAATTCCTCCTCATCTCCTTCCTGAAGGTACGTCCTTTTATCCTGATGCTATGGCCTCTGGTCCTAGACTCTCCCATTGGTGGAAACATCCTTTTCACATTCACCCTATGTGGGCCTGGATGCACGGCAGCCTAATTGTCATAACTGTTTGCAATGGAGAAAGTCAATTAAGCAGCAGACTGTGTTTTCCCTTCCGAAGCCTCTGAGCAGACAGCACAGCTCGTGAAGAGCGATAGTGGAACGGAAACAAATAGCTTTGTTGAGGCTCAGATGCAGGGGGATGATAATGACCGTCGCACTTAGTTGTCCCAGTGGCTTTTCCAATGCAGGCCGTGGACTTGGCATCACCCGCCGCCAGGAATTCCCTGGTTCGAGTGGCTTTGTCTTCCCCTGCTCGCCTGGTCCATGTAGACAAAATAAATAAATGTGTGTCTCACCAGGTTCTGCACTGCAGGTTTGGCAGCAACATTCAGCGGAATGCTGCCAAGTAACAGTCGCAGGGAGATGGAAGTAAGTCCGTAAGTCCATTAGTCACAGGAGCAGAAATAGACCATTTGGCCCATCAAGTCCACTCCACCATTCAATCGTGGCTGGTTTATCTTTCTCAATCCCATTCTCCTGCCCATAACCCCTGACACCCATACTAATCCAGTATCCATCAACCGCTGCCTTAAAAGTGCCCCATAAAATAAATGAGAAGATCCCTGTATTACATTGAGCCATTTAAATGTAGTTTGTACATCGCCCTCACTCAGCTGGTGTTAAATCCTCAATCCTCCATCTGTAGAGGTTGATGATGGTGTTGTGTGGACTGGAGGGTTGGAGTTGTGAGGAGATTCTGTGCAGGCCGGGACTGTTTTCACTGGACAGTAGAAACTGAGAGGTGACCTTATACAGGTTTATAAAAGCACGGCAGGCATAGACAATAGATAATGTGAAAGGCACAATCCTTTCCCCAGGTTGGCAGAGTTTGTAACTTGAGTGCTTCGGCTTAATGTGCGGGGGGAAAATTCAAAGGGCACTTGCTGGGCCAACACTCTGACACAGAGTGTCGGGCAAACGGAACAAGCTGCCAGGGGAATGAGGTAGAAACGGGTACAATGATGACAGTTAAAACACATTTGGACAGGTATGTGGGGAGGAACGGTTTGGAGGGATTGGAAGGGGATGTGGGGAGTAGAGGAAAGGGGGGGGGGGGGGGTGGAAAGAGGAGCGTGATTGTGGGAGAAATAGGTGAGATGGGCTGAAGGGCCTGCATTGCCCCATGACTCCATTCCGCCACAGGGACGTGCAGTGCAGCCTTTGCCTGCCGTGAAGAATGACGCCACAGGTGCTGCCCGACCTTCAGCACTTTGTGTTTTGCTCAAGATTCCAGCATCTGCAGTTACAAGTTGCGTCTCCCTTGGTTTCTCCTGAATTTCTTGCACTCATCCGCCCATCCCCATAGATCCCATCCCTCATCGGGCCGCTGAACATGAGCTGGGTTGGGAAACTGAGAGAGTGCACGTTTCATCCCTCTCTTCCCTGTGTCTCCCCCACCTTAGTGCGCACCCATTTCTCCCAAGGTCATGCTCCTCTTTCCCCCTTTCCTCTACTCCCCCCCCCGTCCCCCCCCCCCCCCCCCCCCCCCCCCGTCCCCCATCCCCGTCCACTACCACCTACATCCCTCCTTCTGGCATTACATTTCACTCTTCCTCTTCTCTCCTTATGACGGTACGGTGGCGCTGCTGCGGTAGAGTTGCTGCCTCACAGCGACAGAGAGATCCGGGTTCGTACCTGACTACGGCTGCTGTCTGTACGGAGTTTGTACCTTCTCCCCGTGACCTGCGTGGGTTTTCTCCGCGAGCTCCAATTTCGCCCCACACTCCAACAACATACAGATTTGTAGGTTAATTGGCTGGGTATAATTGTAAATTGTCCTTAGAATTCGTAGGATAGTGTTAGTGTGCGAGGATCGCTGGACGGCGCAGACCCGGTGGGCCGAAGGGCCTGTTTCCTCGCTATATCTCTAACTAAACTAAACCAAACTCTTTTGAACACTTTCCATTCAAGCCTTGGTCCTCCCATCTGTCAATTAAAACCCCCTCACCTGCATCCACCCATCACTTACCAGGCTTTGCTCCGCCCCCACTTCTTCTCCAGTTTTCTACCCCCTACTACAATCAGACTGAAGAAGTGCCTCGACCCGAAACGTTGCCTGTCCATTCCCTTCCCAGATGCTGCCCGACCCTTTGAGTTACTTCAATTCTCCCTCCCATTCCAAATCCGACCTTTCTGTCCTGGGCCTCTTCCATGGCCAGAGTGAGACCCACCGCAAATTGGCGGAGCAGCGCCTCATATTTCGCTTGGGTAGTTTACACCACAGCGGTATGAACATTGACTTCTCCAATTTCTTGCTTTCTCCCTCCTTCCCCTCCCATTCCCAGCTCTTCCACAGCCTACTAGCTCCGCCTCTTCCTTTCTTTTTCCCGCCTGAAGTCTGAAGAAGGGCCTCGACCCGAAACGTCACCTATTCCTTCGCTCCATAGATGCTGCCTCACTTGTTGAGTTTCTCCAGTCTACCATTGAGTTACTCTGGCATTTTGTGCTTTACCCAAGATTCCAGCATCTGCATCTCCTTGTGACTCCAAATGACAACCCTAATTGAGTAATTAATTGTATAAAAGTGTGGTTTTCAAAGCCTGCGCTTGGGTAGAGAAAATGGCTGTTGCCCGGATTGTGATCCTCTGCTCTTGAATCTGTCGAGCCAACACTTGATTTCCCTTTTCGCAAACAATCCACAGGTTTAATTTGCAAAGCTGTTATGCATTGCTGATGGCAAGAAGAAAGTTATTATTGAGGTACGCACTAAAAAAATCTCCTTTCTGGCAGCAGAGACATGGCTTTCTTCCAACTGCGCCCTGGATTTAAAGGTTTCACTCAATGTGCTTCATTTATTTTCAACGAAGCTTTCTCCCAACAAAAAAAATCTAATTGAAGTATGCCTTTTCTACCCCCCTCCCCCTCATCCATTCAGGGTCATTTTCACCAGATTTCACCCTTTTTTAAGTCTGCAAACATTGTGCGAGGTGTTTTGTGTCTCCTATAGAATCAGCTCCCCAGCCAGGTTTTTATGTTGCTCTGTGTTAATTACCTTCAGGAGTGCATGGATTTTTACATTCAGCTGATCACAGTGCTCACAAAGCAAAATATTTACAAAAGAGTGTGACATTTATTGTCCGTATTGATTTTCCTCCTGAGCAGGTAAAGAGTTTTAATTAAAATTAGAATTATGCGGGGAAAAAATGCAGAGGTTGTGAAGAAGATATGTTTTAGCTTTGTTCTAAAGAAGCATTTAATAGAGAGCCTCAACAAATTGACCTCTGTTGCCTTTCAATCACACAGATCCTTTGCTAGGAAGAGCTTTTGTACAGTAACTCCCATTCCCTTAAGTGATGGCAATTTAGCAACAGCCCTCTTGTGAACAAAGACTGCTCCTAATAATGAGATCTGTTAAGAGCAGGCAACAACTTAAAGCAGGTCAACAATTGTTAGGAAGAGCTTTGTACCTCAGAAGTGTTCCAACCGTGGGCGTACAAATGTACGATCCATCTGACTTGTAGGCTTGTGTGAATTATTTTTTACCATTGTGTCAGGGAAGCTATATTTTCAGAAATAGGCAATTATTAGTTGAATTTAGTATTTTAACAGAATAATGTTCTCAGGCGAGAGCTTTAGGCCTACATTAGCCGGCAAACGAAGAAGGGTTTCGACCCAAAATGTCACCCATTCCTTTTCTCCAGAGATGCTGCCTGACCCGCTGAGTTACTCCAGTTTTTTGTGTCTATCTCTCATTTCACTCCTACCATTTGGAAGTCACAGGAGTCAAACCAGCATCTTCAGTTCATCCCTACATATTTAATTTGGGTCGTGATTAGGCATTGCCTCTATTTTTACAATTCGCATCCTGTTCCAATCCTAACATGGTCTTGCCTCTTCTTATCTTGTAATCTCATCCATCCTTGTAACCTTGCCAGAACTCTCGGCTCACAAGGAACTGCAGGTGTTGGGATCTCCTCTGATTCCAACCTCCTGATTGTCCCTGAACTTCATCGCTTAAAAAAAGTCCAAGGCCCGAAATAAGGTAGGGTGGAAGATCGAGACTGCACCCTGGGTTATGGGAGGACCATTAGTCTGATAACAGTGGGGAAGAGGTGTTCCTGAATCTGGTGGTACATACTTTTATATCCTCTCCCCAATGGGAGAGGGAACAAGAGGGAATAACGGTCCAAGTTGAGACCCTTCATTGCGTATCAGCTAATAATAGCCTAAAGCTCTGTAAAAACCCGCAACCCTCCTTGCTTTCTCCTTCCTCCTTAGAAATACCTCCCTAAACCCTCTTTTCCAATGTCCTAGTGGACAAACCATCGGTTGAGTTTGTACTGGTGTTGTTCCATTATTATCGTGCGTACTGAGATCAGGTGAAAAGCTTGTGTTGCTGGGTTATCCATTCGAATCAGATAATACTACACATAAGCACAATCAAGCCATACGCAAGTACAACAGGATACAAAGCGCTGGAGTAACTCAGCGGGTCAGACAGCATCTCTGGAGAACATGGATGGGTGACGTTTAGGGTCGGGACTCTTCTTCAGACTGAAGAAGGGTCCCAACCCAAAATGTCACCTAGCAATGAGTCTCAAGAATGGTCCTGACCCAAAGTTACTCCAGCACATTGTGACTTTTATTTGTAAATTGAAGAAGCATCTGCAGTTCCTTCTTTCAACAAATACAACATTTTGGGATTGATAATTCTCTTTTGAAAGTCTATGGGACATTTAACGCTCTTATGGCACAGTTCAACTTAGATCACCCAGACAAGCGCCCGTAGTTAGGATCGAACCCGGGTGTCTGGCGCTGCAAGGCAGCAACTCTACTGCTGAGGGAAGGGGGAGTGATTGGCAGATGGGCGGAGTAAGTGACAAAGTCTAGAAGTGAAATGGAGACAAAAAGGTGTCAGATAAGCAGAGAAGTTAAATGTGAAGTCAGAGGGAGGGATATGTGTGGAAGGGAGGGGGGGGGGGGGGAGAGGGGGAGAAATAGGTGCTCATTGGGATGAGGATGGTACAGGGGAAGGAGGTGAAGGGGGGAGGTATTACCTAAAATTGGACAATTCAATGTTCAGGACGTTTCTCTCAGTGAGCCCCAGACACCCACCACAACCTCTGGATGAACAGAATCTTCCTCACCGACCCTCTCCTTCCACCAACTATATAAAACTTCTATCCCATGATATTTTTTTCTATTTGGTTCTGGATTTTATTATTCAGCACCTGGCCCCCAGAAGTGGCCAAATGCTCAGTCACCGCCGACTTGTTCCTGTTCTCTGTTACACAGTTGAGGCGAGCAGATTTCCGCAGCCTGTCCTCCCATCAGCGTTGCTTATCTCAAAGACTCTCCCTCCTTCAAAACGCTTCTATTAAATACATGGACCTTCGCAATCTTTCTCCCAAACTGTATCGAGCTCAACAAATTCAAGCTTACCTTGAGTGAATAAAACGCAGATCTAAAGTAAAAATGAACACCATCTTAAAACTAACCCTGGACACTGGCGCAGTGGGTGGAGCTGCTGCCTCTCGGTCCTGGAGACCCAGGTTCGATCCTGGCCTTGGGTGCTGTTAATGTGGAGTTTGCAAGTGTTCCCTGAGACTTTCTGAGTTTCCACCTTTCACAGGAGGTTAATTGGCCTGCGTTGAAGTGAGCAGTGGGGGCAATAGATGGGGGTAGTGGCGAGCTCAGTGAGCTGGTATCATTGTCTACATGCCTGATTCTGTGGAATAAAATGGCATGAGTGTAAACGGCTGGTTGGTCTGAAGAGTCAAGAATGTGTAAGTGTCATATGCACCAACAATGGAGAAATGAATCTTACTTCCAGCAGCAGTTTAGGCCAATAAACACAATACTCAGTCCATGATAAGCAAACATTCAATATATTGATAACCCCAACACCAGGTCAAAAAATACCCCACAGTCCTTAAATCAATCAAAGACAGTCCAAAGAAGTTCATAGTTGAGGTTTGTGTTGTGTAGTGTTCCAGAGCCTGATGATTGCTGGGACAAAGCTGTTCTTGAACCTGGTGGTCACAGTTTTCAGACTCCAGTACCTTCTTCCCGAGGAATGGTAGGAGTGAAATGAGAGCGTGACCAGGGTGGTGTGGGGCTTTGATGATATTGATGATATGTGGGGCTTTGATGATATTGGGCGGTGATGCAGCACGTTGTGGGGCTTTGATGATATTGGGCGGTGATGCAGCACGTTGTGGGGCTTTGATGATATTGGGCGGTGATACAGCACGTTGTGGGGCTTTGATGATATTGACTGCCTTCTTGTGGCCGCGCTTCCTGTAGATCTTTCGAAGGTGGGGAGGTCAGTGCCTGTAATGGACTGGGCAGTGTCTACCATTCCTTTCCTGGGTGTTGGAGTTGCCGAACCAGGTCGTGATTTATCCATAGAAAATGGTCTCTACAATACACCTGTAGAAGCCCAGCAGAGTATTGGTCGACATACTGAATCTCCTCAATCTTCTGAGGAAGTAGGGGTGTCAATGGGCTTTCTTTATGATTTCATCAAAGTACTGGGTTGAGTGGGTGAGTGAGTGACTGAGTGAGGGAGTGCGAGTGAGTGTGTAAGTGAGCGAGTGTTAGTGAGTGAGCGAGTGTGAGTGCGTGAATGAGTGAGTTAGAGTGGGAGCGTGTGTGTGAGTGAATGTGAGTGAGTGTGCGAGTGAGTGACTGCGTGAATGAGTGAGTGGGAATGCATGAGTGAGTGGGTGAGTGAGTGTGGAATGAGTGAGTGAGTGAGTGAGTGTGAGTGAGAGTGAGTGCGTGTGCAATGTGAGTGTGAGTCAGTGAGTGTGTGTGAGTGAGTATGAGTGAGTGTGCGAGTGAGTTTGAGTGGGTGACTGAGTGTGAGTATGTGAGCTTGAGTAAGTATGTGTGAGTGAGTGAGTGAGTGAGAGTGAGTGAGTGTGAGTATGTGAGTGTGTGAGTGTGTGTGTGTGAGTGTGAGTATGTGAGTGAATGAGTGTGAGCGTAAGTGAGCGAGTGAGTGCGAATGAGTATGTGAGAGTGTGTGAGTGAGTGTGTGAGTGTTAGTGAGTGTGAGTGTGTGAGTGTGTGAGTGTTAGTGAGTGTTAGTGAGTGTGTGAGTGTTAGTGAGTGTGAGAGTGAGTGTGTGAAAGAGTGGGTGAGTGTGAGTGAGAGTGGGTGTGTGAATGAGTGTGAGAGTAAGTGAGTGAGTAAGTGTGAGTGAGTGTGAGTGTGAGTGCGAATGAGTGAGTGCAAATGAATGAGTGTGGGTGAGTGAATGAGTGAGTGAGTGAGTGAGTGAGTGTGAGTGAGTGTGAGTGAATGAGTGTGATCCAGTCGCAGGTCAGCTATGAGACTCTTCTTCAGATTCAGCTGTTAACAAAATCCTTTTCCCCCCACAGATGTGAAAGTGTTGGAGGGCGGGCACTTGATTGAGAGCGTTCAGGAGCAGGTCCACGCTGCCCTCCTGGACTACACCATGTGCAACTACCCTCAGCACGGCGAGAAGTTTGGACAGTTGCTGCTACGGTTACCAGAGATCCACGCCATCAGTAAACAGGCTGAAGAATACCTGTACTACAAGCACCTGAGCGGTGAGGTGCCTTGCAACAACCTGCTGATAGAAATGCTTCACGCCAAGCGAGCCTAGAACCAAGCCTAACCCTAGAGGCAGGTTATAGATTCCAATTTATATATATAAATATATATTACATTACTTTATATTATTACTAAAACAATCACTGTAATTAGGTAGTAACAAGATGATTTTTAAGTATACAGGACCTATGTAATCTGGGACTACAACATTTTCCAGATGCTGCCTCTCTTTTTTTCTCTTTTATTGCAGAAAAGTTGGCTTTATTTTAAGGCTTGTTCAGGCTCAGAATGTATTTTGTGTTTTATGGGACAGTGTTTCCCAATCAGCCAAGCATGGCGTTGACATTTTATCAGCATTGGGGCCATTTCTGATCGCAGTGACTATGTTGACAGCCACAGGGTGTTCAGGCTTTACACTTGATTTTCTTGGGACTTGCCAGCAGAGGAACTAGAAGCAGGAGATAGCCGGGTGTTCCTTTGAACTGGTCCCACCATCCACTAAGGTCAGGGCAGAAACATTGCCACAAGTGCACTTCCATTGTTTGATGCTCTCTGTCCCAACATCTGCCAGCCCAAAGTTAGCAGATAGACAATCCTTATCATCATCTGCTTTGATCTGTCGTTTTCACCCCTCACCCTTCCACATCCCTAGACTCCCCTTTCCCCTGACTCTCAGTCTGAAGAAGGGTCTCGACACGAAACGTCACCTATTCCTTCTCTCCAGAGATGCTGCCTGTCCCCACTGAGTTACACCAGCGTTTTAGGTCTATCCAAAGATTCATTCACCAGGCAAGGCTTCTCCACGTCTCATTCCCAAGTAGGGAATCTGTTACCCGTGGCCATGTGTGAGATGGACACCGAGTCCCACACAAGTTATTACACAGGAGATCTTCAAACTACAGAAACAGTGGCTGTAAAATGAGCCGGTGCGGTAATATTTCCAGAGCTATAACAGTGTTCTTTTTCTCTCCAGTTATCCGCTTTACACAATCTTAGAACTGCACACCTGTACTTTATTTAATATTTGAAAGCTGAATGCACTTGTATTTTTTATTGAGTTGCAAGCAGTTGTATTTGTTATTTTTATGCTTTGAGTTTGTTTTATTCAGAGTATTATGGTCAATTGTACAAAATAAGACTACGGTAAAACGATTGTTTTATGGAAATTAATATTTAATGAGTAAACAACTGTTAATTCTGTCATATTTAACTTTTTTTTGCATAACTACTATACGGCATAAACAATTCTCTTGTATTTTGCTTTCATGCATGTCAGCTCACTTCTTAGAGAAATAAACGGATTAAATCTGTACACCCGTGCCGATCCTATTTATAACTCTCTGGGTGCCATAAAATGCACCAAGGTTACGCAATCCAGTGGTTACAGAAATGTTTTGCTTCTATTAGAAACAAGAGAGTAAGGAGACTTAAGGGCCTGTCCCACTTTCACGACCTAATTCACGACCTCTGCCGAGTTTGCCCTTGACTCATACTCGCAGCATGGTCGTCACGAGGTCGTAGGAGGTCGTAAGTAGGTCGTAGCGGTCCGTGATGCTAATCGTAGGTACTCGTGGCATCAAGTAGGTCGGGGCGTTTTTCTATCCTGTTGAAAAATGTCCACGTGTAAAAATGGTTGTGAATTAGGTTGTGAAAGTGGGACAGGCCCTTTACATTCCTCTAGTGCCTTTTGCATGTATTTCTGGCGTGTCTCAAGGTGTTTTACAGCCTTCTGGAGCCCAGTCTAGTAATATCGAAAATGAGGCACATCAGACCCTATGGTTGGGAGAGGGATTCATGTGACCAGGACACTGGGCAAACCCTTCCCAGCTTCTCCATTCATTTGGCCAAAGGGGATTCAGACAGTCCAAAGAAGATTCACCAGGATAATTTCTCAGATCAGAGGGTTATCCTACCAAGAAAGAGAGAGGCAATGCAGTTTTGCATCTGTAGTTCTTGGAGTTTAGAAGAATGAGAGGTGGTTTGATTCAAACATATACAATCTGAAGAGGGATTGCAGGGGAGATGGTGAGCTGTTCCCACTAGTGGGAGAGTCACAAACTGGGGGACAAAGCTACAAGATAGTGGTAGTTTGAAATTGAGGTGCGAAGAAATATCTTCTCTTACAGGGAGGTGAATCTCTGGGCTTCTCTCTCCCCGAGGGTGCAGGAGGCTGGATCAGGTCTTTTTAAGGTGGAGATAGATAAATGTTTTAAAGATGGAGGATGTGAGGGTCTTGGGGAACTGGTACACAAAGGCATTGATCAGCCCGATCATATTGAACGGTGGGGCAGGCTTGAGGGGTCCGGTGGTCAAAATCTGCTCCTAATTTCTTCTGTTAATCGGAAAGGTAGCTCCTCTGGCATTACAGGGAGCCCCCTGAAAGGGCAGCCCAGACTTTGCTCAGGTCACTCACAGGCCTTGAACCCACAACCTTCTGAATCCAAGGCAGCAGAGGAACCCATTGAGCCACGGGAGATGTTAGGATATTGGGAGATATTGCTGCTCTTCAACAGAAGGGTGAAGTATGCAAGTGAAAAGTTCAATGCTCATCGACATGGTCATTCCCAATGAATAAACGGAACTAGTGTGTCAGGTCTTTCAAACATGCTTACACAAATTAAAAATAAATCTGGGACAACATAACAGCGCAGCTGGTAGAGCTGCTGCCTCACATTGCCAGAGACCCAGGTTCGATCCTGACCTTGGGTGCTGTCTGTGTGGAGTTTGCACGTTCTCCCTGCGACTGTGTGGGTTTCCTCCGGGTGCTCCAGTTTCCGCCCACATCCCAAAGCCATGTGGGTTTGGAGATGAATTGGTCCTCTGTAAACTGTTCCTATTGTGTGGGGAGTGGATGAGCAAGTGGGATAACACAGAACTAGTGGGAACGGATGGGCAGCGTGGACTTGATTGGCTGTTTCAATGCTGTATCTTTTGATCAATTCAGTCAAATATCATGACAGGTGATATTTTACTCTGAAAGAAAACTTTTTTTGCAGATTTCTTGCAGAAAAAGAATGGAGACCAAGAGGGAGGGTGATAAATCTGCAGACGCCACTAACATTGCTGGAGTCACAGACTGTGAGGAAGGCTGACAAAGTACCTGTATACAGCGTGATATAGATCAAGTATAGGAATGGGTAGAAAAATGGCAGGTGGATTTAATCCAAACAAGTGTGAGGTGTTGCATTTTAGGAGGTCGGATGTAAGGGTAAAGTATACAGTTAATGGCAAGACCCTTAGTAAAATTGATGCACAAATGGATCTTGTGGCCCAAGGCTATACCTACCTGAAAGTGGCAATGCAAGTAACAAGAGTGATAAAGAAGGCATATGGTACGCTGGCCTTCAACGGCCAAGGGTGAGTATAAGGGTCAAAAAGTCCCATTGCAGTTTTAGGCTGCATCTGTAGTATTGTGTGTAGTTCTAGTCACCTGTTTACAGGAAGTATGCGGAGGCTTTCAAGAGGGTGCGGAAGAGGTTTACAGGAATGCTACCTGGATTAGAGGATATTAGCTATAAAGAGAGGTTGGGCAGACTTGGATTGTTTATTTCTTGAGCATGGAAGGTTGAGGGGAGACCTGATAAAAAGGATATAAAATTATGAGAAGCATAGAGTCATACAGCATGGAAACAGGCCCTTCGGCCCAACTTGCCCACACTGACCAACATGCCCCATCACCACTGGCTTCACTTGGCCCATATCACTCTAAACTTGTCCTATCCATGTACCTGTCCAAATATCTCTTAAATGTTCTGATAGTTCCTGCCTCAACTACCTCCTCCAGCAGCTGGTTCTATATACCTACTACCATTTGTGTAAAAAAGTTTCCCCTCAGATTCTTATTTAATATTTCCCCCCCCTCACCTTAAAGCAATATCATCTTGTTCTCGATTCCCCATCTCTGGGTGAGTGACTCTGCGCATTTACCTGATCAATTCCTCTCAATACTAAGTACACCTCTATAAGGTCACCCCTCATCCTCCTGCGCTGCAAGGAATAAAGTCCTAGCCTTGCTCAACCTCTCCCTATAGCACAGGCCCTGGAGTCCTGGCGATATCCTGATAAATCTTCTCTCTTTTGCACCCTTTCCATCTTGACAATATCGTTCCTATAACATGATTATTTCTCAGGGTGGAAATGTCAAAAATTGGAGGGCAAAGCTTTAAGGTGAGTCCGGGAAAAATTAAAATAATTTAAATAAAAAAAATATCAAAAAATTGTAAAGGTTTTTTACACAGAGAATGGTGGGTGTGTGATAAGCTGGTAAAGAGTGGCGGTGGAAGCAGATACGATAGTGGCATTTAAGAATGTTTTAGATAGGCATGTGAATATGTAGGGAATAGGGGGATACGGATCACATGTAGGTAGAGATTAGTTTAACCTGGTATCATGTTCGGCACAGACATTGTGGGCCAAAGGGCCTGTTCCTGTGCTGGACTCTGTTCTATGATTCCCATGTTAACTCTAAAAGCCGTGGGCATTTTTATTCCAGCTAGATGAGATGGATTTCCTTTATCAGAGAGACAGACTGTGTCATAAATAGTTCCATGAATTGGGCCTTTGTACCGAGCCACTGCCATTTCATTTGTACAAATGACATAATAATCTCACGCTTTTGCCTCTCAAATATTTTATACAATAATTGGCAAACTAATTTTGAAGCGAGATTTTCTATTTATTCTTTACCAGTAGAATTTAAATTTATTTCTTACTGAATCATTTGGATAATATTTTCTGGAGACTTTCCATGCATTTCACTGTTAGAATCGAAATCTCGATGATAAGATCCCTCTGGCACTTCAGTCATTAACAGTGTGGGAAATTCCATTTCCATTGTATTTTCACCAACTCAGTACCTGAGGTGAGCAAATCAGCTTTAAAATATGATGTGCTTTGGAAGCAAAGTCGCTGCTGTGAAAACAGCCATTTGGCAGTCAGTAAGTCCAACAACAGCACTGACAGGGACCATATCATTTGCTGTTCCTAACACAAAATTGTATTGTTTACCTTGCCTATGCAAATATGCTCATAAATCCTACCCTATTAATTTATTCTAACTTTTAATTTGAATCCCTTCATTTAATTATTCACAAGGTTAAATCCCGGGATGACGGGACTGTTGATAGAATGGAGCGGCTGGGCTTGTGTACTTTGGAGTTTAGAAAGATGAGAGGGGATCTTATTGAAACAATATAAGATTATTAAGGGAATGGACATGATAGAGACAGAGAAACATGTTCCCGATGTTGGGGGAGTCCCAGAACCAGGGACCACCGTTTAAGAATAAAGGGTGGACCATTTAGAACAGAGATGAGGAAAAACCTTTTTCACCCAGAGAGTTGTGAGTCTGTGGAATTCTCTGCCTGAGAAGGCAGTGGAGGCCAATTCTCTGGATACTTTCAAGAGAGAGTTAGACAGAGCTCTTAAAGATAGTGGAGTCAGGGGATATGGTGAGAAGGCAGGAACGGGGTACTGAATGTGGATGATCAGCCATGAATGGCCTCCTCCTGTACCTATTGTCTATTGTCTATATACAAAATCCTATCCATGAACTTCAGGTGTGCCAAAATGAATAGGAGACATAGCATTTGTTTCTAAATTACCCCATTTGATATTTTATTACAAGTCAGGACAGCTCCAAAATTTAACTGACAATGATCAAAATTCAGTTCTAAATGCTTTATTTCTCTAAAGCAATAAAGAATAAATTGACTGTATCGGCATTTGCAGTTCGACATAAAAAATGCACTATAAAACTATGACTAACTACGTTGAAACTTGGATCTTTTCACAGTCTAATTCAAACCTTCATACAGCTAATGTCTGATACCAGAAAATGCTTGAATAATTCCAAGAAGGTGTAACATTCTGACTGCTCCACATGGATATGCAGGGGATGGAAAGATATGAAGCATGTGGAAGCAGAGGAGATTAGTTTAACTTGGCATCATGTTTGGCACAGACATTGTGGGCCAAAGGGCCTGTTCCTGTGCTGTACTGTTCTATGTTCCATGTAAGGTGCATTGCTACATCACCAGAATGTGCAGTCAGACATCGTTTATTCTATGTGACAGAATCGATCTTCAATAAGAGATTTTTTTTAAAGAAATGTAACCCTGACCTGATATTTATATTAATCACAAATTTATTGCAAGTGCTGACTCCTCTGCCCTTCCTTGATATGATGCCTCAGTACTTTCGTACAAGGATGTAATGTAACAACTAGCTAGAGTGAACCGATGTGCACAAATATTTGGTTTGGTCCCCTGTACTGTAACATTTGAACATTATAAATGAAGTTAAATCTAATCCATTTCAGCAAATCTTTAAATAACAGCATTGAGTTAATGGTAGAAGGATGAGACATTCTCTGAGGGAGCTCAAGGATTAATTTAGGGACTAATTTTGTTGGCATTAATCAACAAAGAAATCTGTTCTTAAAACTGGGTTGCTGTGAATCGCCATTTGAGAATCAGTAGAACAAAACAATTCCTCATAGCAGCTATCAGTTTAGCTATGCCAAAAATGCATTTTGAGCAACATGTGTTCTGCATTGAAACATTTTATTTTATATTGAACAGTCCAAAAGATAATATTTCAACATGTTACTATTAGGATCACTGAATATTTCAAGTGTTTATTAGGATTTCCTGCGTATATTTTTGGAAAATTGTGTTTTCTTAAGAAAAAGGAGTATTTTGCAATGACAACAAATTTAATTGACTGCTTTTGTATTTTAATCTCTGCCCTAAGTTACTGTTTTCTGTGATACTTTACTTAAAGTTTTGGAATATTTTGGATTTTTGTCTGTGCTTGCATTAATGTATAAATTATGTTAATAAAGAATCTAAATCATTACCACATTCATATATTTTACTTGCATTCCACACTGTTTTTACTCTTGCAAATGTACGTAACAGACATCATTGTTTAAAACAATGGCTCCCACTTCACATAAACAAAGATTGTACACAGACAAGGACAAGTATTAAAAAGGCTGAACAGAGCAGAGATCCCATTTTCCTGCCTCCAAAATGCCTGGAACAACTTCAGGAATGTCTCGAACTTGTATCGGTACAGGAAAAAGCATTTCAGAAAATGAGTCTTGGCAAGCTAGGAATTAACAAAGCAAATATATTCCATCAGCTCACGAGCTGCTCAGCCCAGACCTGCTTCCCAGCTCGATTTATCTGCTTCTTAAATAGAGTTACATGTCTGTGGCCATGCAGGTGACAGGACATGAAATATCCATCCGGGTATCTTCCAAAAATTCTGGGAGTTCCTGACTCCAACACCCTTCCAGGCACTGATATCCAGAGCCACAATCCATTCCCCTCACTTCCTCTCTAATCCATCTACCATTATCTTAATCCTACAAAATTTATTGTCTTTTCGTAATGATCAAATCTCCCGCCGACCTCTTGAAACAAATCCAGCCTCTCCTCCATTGTCCACCCTGGTAAATATTCTCTGCACCCTCTCTGCTGCACTAACACCCTTCCTCCAGTGTACCCCCACAACTGCACCTGGTTGATCACATGAAGTGTCACACACATCCAGCAAGTCTTCTCTGATCACCCCAGTAGGTCACTGATCCAATGCACAGTAAAGCTCAGATACCTTACAGGTGACTCGTATTATGTAAAGAACTATTGCTCTCACCAGCATGCTATAATGGCCAATTATACCTTGGAAACTGGATCTCACATAATACAGGCAGTGTCTTGAATCCTCCCCAGTAACTCTGTCCACTATCTGACAATGCAAAACTCTATCCCCAGCTGCCCTAACCTGTCATATTAACTGTTCCAGGGTAATCATATCACTACTACAGAACTTTACACAATGCATCAACAAACAAGAAATCAGATGGAGATACAAAGGCTGCAGATACTGCAATCTAGAGCAAAGAATAAACTATTAGAGAAACTCACTCCCAATGCAGGGACTCCACCCAAAGCCTCGACAGTTCCTTATGCTCTCCCCCCATCCCACTCCACTCCACACAGATGCTGCACGACTTGCTGAGTTTCTCTGGGTTTTTTACGTTTGCAAGAAGAAAGAAGTGGTGTCGCTGGTAGAGCTATTGCCTCACAATGACAGAGACCCCTGTTCCATCCTGACCTTGGGCCCTGTCTGTGCGGAGTTTGCATGTTCTTCCTGTGACCGTGTGGGATTCCTCTGGGTGCTCCAGTTTCCTCCCACATACCACTGATATGTGGGTTTGAAGGTCAATTGGCCCTCTGTAAAGTGTCCCCAGTGTGCAGGAAGTGGATGAGAAAGCGGGATAACACAGAACTAGTGTGAATCGATGATCGATGTGGACTCGGTGGGCTGAGGGGCCCATTTCCATGCTGTATCTCTAAACTAAACTAAAGATACTTACTGGGTTTGGCACAAAAGCAGAAAATGCTGGAAATACTCAGCAGGTTGGACAACACCTGTGGAGAAGGAAACAGAGTTAATGTTTCAGATGAAGAACTGGAAGGAATCACTTCTAGAATTGACCCAAGGTCTTGACCTGAAACATTTACCCTGTTTTTTTCTCCACAGATGTTGCCTGACCTGTTGTGTGTTTCCAGCAGTTGCTGTTTTATTTTGGATTCCCAGCAACTGCAGTCTCTGCAGTCGAGCTCCCTCGCCAACACAAGAGGTCTTATTCGGCTGAGGTTTATAATCCATCGCAGGAACACAAAGAAGCTTGTAAGTCCAACTTCCACAAGTTGCCGTTTGGTCTTTGAACGCATATCGACCACAAAGGCACCCAGTGGCTCGGTGCTTCCCTCTGGTGGTACGGCAGTGTTGATGCTTCACAATCCTGCAAGTTAACACAAGGATCTCAGCATTGCATGGTGTCAAACAATAAGAACCTAAGCAACAGGAGTAGGCCATTCAGCCCGTTGGGGCTGCTGTCCTGTTCATTAAGGTCATTATTGATCCTCTATTCCGTGTCCACTTTCCATAAGACCATAGACATAGGAGATGAATTAGGTTATTTGGCCCATCAGGTCTGCTCCACCATTCAATCATGGCTGATCTATTTTTCCCTCTCTACCCCATTCTCCTGCCTTCTCACTATAACCTTTGACGCCCTTACTAATGAAGAACCTATCAATCTCCGCTTTAAAAATACCCAATGACATCCTCCACCACTGTTTGTGGGAATTAATTCTACAAATTCACCACCCTCCTCATTTGCATTCTAAAGGTATGTCCTTTTATTCTGAGGCTGTGCCCTCTGGTCCTTGACTGGAAACATCCTCTCTACATCCACTCTATCTAGGTCTGCCCTGATGCCCATTGCTTGCTCTCCAAATATCTATATATCTCAGCTGTGAAATGTACCCAGTGCCTGATGTTCCACAAGCAACCCTTGGGAGAAATGGGGTTCCAGCGATTCACAAGCCTCGGTGTTAGGGCCTTTCTCCCCATCTCCACGGCAGAGAAGAATGGGACTTTAAGCTGCAACTTTATTCCTTGGAGCGCAGGAGGATGAGGGGCATATAGATAGGGTGAATGCAGTCTTTGACCCAGACTATTGGAATAAAGAACTGGAACTAGAATCAAGAACTAGAGGACATTGGTTTAAGATGAGCGGGGGAAAGATTTAATAGGAACCTGAGGGGCAACTTTTTCACACCCAGAAGGTGGTGGGTATTTATAATGAGTGCCAGAGGAAATAGTTAAGGCAGGTAGGTACTACTTTTAAAATAGATTTGTAACTGGTAATGGATAGGAAAGATTTATAGGGATGTGAGAAAAACGTGGGAAAACATAAATGGGACATCTTGATCAGCGTGGATGATTTGGGCCGAAGGGCCTATATCCATGCTGTATGACTGCATGACTCAATAACTGCCAATAAGTCACTCAGAAATAGTCATGTCTGTTGTAAGTCTGTGACATTGGCTCACTTGTTTCCCCTTCTCCATTAGTGCAGTCTGGCCTAATTACATAACATCTTTATCCCTCTCTAACCACCCCACTAACAACCCATCTCCATGGCAGACCTGGCCTCACCCTATCACAGATGTTGCTCTCTCCTCTCTCCCCCTCCCACTCTCTCTGCAGCACAAAAACTAACATGTTTTTCCCTCTCATTCTCCCAGTTGTGATAAAGGATTTGGGATCTAAAACGTGAACTGTTTCTCTCTCCACAGATGCTGCCTGACCAGCTGGGAGTTTCCAGCATTTTCTGCCTTTGTTTCATTTTTCCAGTATTTTCAGTTCTTTGGATTCTCCCCCTGTCTAAGTTTGCTTTCCACTGCTCCAGTTTACAGTTTTGAGTGGCTATTCCAGGTTCTCTGATATGGTTTCTTAATTTAATTAAACACAGTTCGTTGAAAAGGGAGGTAAAGAGATAACAAGAAACTACAGGGGAGTTATCTGAACAAGTCACCTGAGTAATGTTGGAAGCTATTAACAAAGATGTTATGATGGGGTACTTTGAATAATACAAGATATTCAAGAATTCAAGAGAAAGTCAGCTTGGTTTTGTGAAAAGGAAATTATAATAATTTGGTTAGATCGCATGGGATCCAGGGAGAGCCAGCTCACTGGATGGAGAATTGGCTTCATTGTAGGAAGCAGACGATGATGGTCGAAGGTGTGTAGGAAGGAACTGCAGATGCTGGTTCACGTGGTATCTCTGGAGAAAAGGAATATGTGGCGTTTCAGTCTGAAGAAAGGTCTCAACCTGAAAAGGCGCATATTTCATTTCTCCAGAGATGCTGCCTGACCTGCTGAGTTACTCCAGCATTTTGTGTCTATCTTCGATGATGGTAGACAGTTGTTTCTTGGACTGGAGAGGTGGGCCTCGGGGATCGGTGTTGGGCCCATTGCTAATGGTCATCTACATCAACAATTTGGATTAGGCATGGATTAGTCTTCATTTTGTTTAGCTTTAGTTTTTGTTTTGTTTTTAGAGATACGGTGCGGAAACAGGCCCTTCGGCCCACTGAGTCTGTGCTGACCAGCGATCCATGCACACTAACACTATCCTACACACTGGGGACAATTTACAATATTACCAACGCCAATTAACCTAAAAACATATACGTCTTTGGAGTGTGGGAGAAAACCAGAGCACCCGGAGAAAACCCACTTGGTTACAGGGAGAACGTACAAACTCCGTACAGACAGCACCACAGTCAGGATGGAACCCGGGTCTCTGGTTCTGTAAGGCAGCAACTCTACCGCTGCCCCAGCGTGCCACTCCTGTAAGTTTGCAGATGTAAGTTTGCCCTTGTTCCTCTTCTGTATTTTATTTTCTATGCTGAACAATTATCAGGCGGTGTAGGACCTTACTCGATGCGCAGTCTCTGTCTGGGATTTCCCTGCAACCCCCAGTGGATAGGATCAGTATTCTCTGGGATGCCAGAGCAAACAATAGCCATGACCGTGCAGGCTCCATCATAGTAATCCTCCAGATGCTGGTGTGTGTGAATGCTCATCGAACAATAAGTATTCAGGTGAGAGGGGAAAGATTTAATAGGAATCTAAGGGGCAGCTTTTTCCACTCAAAGGGTGGTGGGTGGATGGAACGAGCTGCCAGGTGTTTGAGGGAGGTACAATAACAATATGGCCCATATCCCCCTAAACCTTTCCTATCCATGTGCTCATCCAAATGTTAAAAGGTACATGGATATAAAGGTTTAGAGGGTATGGGCCAATTGTGGGCAAATGGAACTAGCGTAAATGGGTGCAACTTGGTTGGCATGGACTAGCAGGGCCGAAGGGCCTATTTCCATGTTGTATGGCTATGCACAAACTTAGCAGGCCAGAGGTTTACCATGAGGGGGGGGGAAGATTTAAGAGGGTCCTAAGGAGCCACTTTTTCACTCAAAGCGTGGTGGGTATATGGAACAAGGTGCCAGAGGAAGTAGTTGAGGCAGGTACAATAACAACAATGAATAGACACTTGGACAGGTACATGGATATGAAAGGTTTAGAGGGATATGGGTTAAATGTGGACCAATAGGACTAGCTTAGATGGGGCATCTTGGTCAGCATTGAAGAGTTGGGCCGAAGGGCCTGTTTCCGTGCTGTGAGACTCTATGACCACATGACAACTGTGGGAGTTGTAACCCGTGTACTTTGCTTTGTTTCAGGTCTCAGGCTGAGCTGTGGCCATGGTCATTCCTTCTCCCTGCAGCATCACTGTATCAACACGTACCTGACACTCTGAACGCTGTCAGCTCAATCCCCTAGAAGAGAAGAATTTGTGCAATGAAGGTCAACGAAAATAACCCAAAGCCAGCACAGTTACTCCCACATTACACAGTGCGGTCAAACAAATTGTACCTGCTGTTGCAATTTTAATATAACTAAAATGAAAGGCATTCAACTCTGTATTTCACACCACGGATGCTGCCTGACCTGCTGGCCATTGCCTGCATTTCCTGTTAGATTTCCCTGCACAAACACTATCACTGGGTAAACTTGCTTCTGTGGGCCTTGTAACACCGAAGAGGGCAGTCTCCCCTGAGCTGGAGAATGATGGTTGGATATAAATGCAGGCCTTTGGTCATTGTACACCCTTGGCTGAGATTCAATGCAAACTCTGAGTGTTGAGTGCATTTCTTTTGTGATCCTCAGAGCGGTGAGCTATCAGCCTCAGTTGGATGACCAGGGAGAGAGGCCAAGATGAAGGTTGGATGACAGGTTCTGACTGGAGACACAAGGAACTGCAGATGTTGGAATCTTGAATAAAACACCAAGTGCTGGAGGAACGCAGCGGGTCAGGCAGCATCTGGACAGGGAATGGATAGGCGATGTTTAGGGTCGGGACCCTTCCTCTAAAAAGACCTTTCATTCTGAAGAGGGGGTCACGACCCTTCCATTCAGTGTTTGGCCCACTGAGCTCCTGTCTGTTCCCTCCACAGAGGCTGCCTGGTTCGCTGAGTTCCTCCTCCCAGTTGTCGAGATACAGCGTGGAAACAGGCCCTTCGGCCCACTGACTCCATGCCGGCCACGATCACCCATACACAAGTTCAATCCTGCACAATTTAGGGAAGCCAATTAACCTACAAACCCGTGTGTCTTTGGGATGTGCGAGGAAACCAGAGTGCCCAGAGAAAACCCACACGGTCCCAGGGTCACTTCCCCACATCACCAGGATGTTGATGGCCATACATCTTGTTCACCCAGCTGAGTTTGGGATCATTCCTGCCCTATTCCCTCGTGGAACCAAGCAGTACTGATCGCCTGAATAATTTTGTGAGCCATAAATCATTGTGTTTGATGTTTGGCTGGGTAGGGTTGCATTTTGGAAGTGTAGTGCTGGCTGCACCAGGAGCATGTGACTGATCGGCAGATAATTTGGGAGGAGAAAGTAGTCACTGCTCGGAAAAAGGCAAAGTGAAATGATGGGTAAGGTGAATGTGAACGCTCCACATCCTGGTGGTACTGCTTTCCCACCCACAAACTGAACTGTTCAATGGAGCCATGACTCGCAGCTACAAGGAGAAAAATAATGGCTGGGGCCACAAGGAAAGAATGGGGGGCAGGGACTAGTTGCTCTCTCAAAGAATTAGTACTGGCTTGAAGAGCCGAATGGACTGCTGCTGTACAGTACCACTAATAATGGGATGAATGGCCTGCTTCTGTCCTGTACTTTGCCTATGATGGGTCTCTACTCTACTTATGCCCCTGTCCCACTTGGGGAACCTGAACGGAAACCTCTGGAGACTTTGCGCCCCACCCAAGGTTTCCGTGTGGTTCCCGGAGGTTTTTGTCAGTCTCCCTACCTGCTTCCACTACCTGCAACCTCCGGCAACCACCTGCAACCTCCGGGAACCGCACGGAAACCTTGGGTGGGGCGCAAAGTCTCCAGATGTTTTCGTTCAGGTTTCCTAAGTGGGACAGGGGCATTACACACTTCCTTCTGTACTTTACTAGCCTTACATTGGGCTGAATTGCCTTTTGTACTTTACTAGCCTTATGATGGGCTGAAGGGGCTCCTGTACTGTACTACACTCAGGATGGGCTAAATAGCCCCCTTCTGTGGTGTACTAGCCTTATGAAGGGCTGAACGTCCTCCTGTGCTAGACTACAGTCTTGAGGGGCTAACTGGCCCCCTGCACTGTGCTCCTCTTTAATGCTGCCAAGAGTGGAATGTGATTAGAACAAGAAAGCAACTTCCAGTGGGGATTGTGTGGTTCCATCATCACCTTCAGCAGAGCGCCACTCGTCAGCTGGGTCTCCTTCCCGATCACCGTGGGCTTCACGTAAGCTCGTTGAGTGAGATGAAGAGAGTCTGCTCAGGCACAATGCTGGAAGGTGGTCACTAATTTAAAACAACGGTGCTGCCAATCCTTGTCAGCAGAGGCATGGAGAGATCAAAAGCTCCCTCTGGTGTCAGGCCAGGCAAAGCGAGCTCTGTGAGAACCGCAGGCAGTAGCTGGGCTGTACATACAGAGGTGGAGATGTATAGAGCTGATCTTCCTGGTGCGTGCAAATCCCATCACATTTGTGGGGCTGGAACACAAAGTGTCGGAGTAGCTCAGCGGGTTTCTCCAGCACCTTGTGGAAACCACTGGATTACTCCAGCACTTGGTGTTCTACGCAAAATTCCAGCATCTGCAGTTCCTTGTGTCCACATTTGTATGGCTGGTAACTTCTCCACATCAACAGGATGTTCATGACCATAAATCCTCTTCTCCCAGCTGAGTTTGGGATCATCACAGTCCTATTCCTTCATGCAACCAAGAAGCACTGATCGCCTGAATAGTTATGTGAACCATAAATCATTGACGACAGCACCTCGTGGGTGGGCAGTGGGGTAGAGAGACGCACGGGGCTCTCTTAATTGTGAAATACAACCATTTATCAATTCAAAGTGTAAGAATGGGGTGAAAATGTTAGTTGCCCTTGAGATATGAAAGGAAAGTGACGTCAGAGATTGGTGGAGAGGAAGAGATAGGGTGAGAGGGAGGGACAGAAAGTAGAGGGAGATTGGGGAGAGAGGGATAGGGATAGAGAGATGGAGAGAGCAGGCGTGAGAGAGATGGAGAAAGAAAGGTGAAGCGAGAAAGAGAGAAGAGAGATGGATGGAGAGAGAGAGAGAGAGAGAGAGAGAGAGAGAGAGAGAGAGAGAGAGAGAGAGAGAGAGAGAGAGGGGAGAGAGAGAGGGGGAGAGAGAGAGAGAGAGGGAGGGGGAGAGAGGGGGAGAGAGAGAGGGGGAGAGAGGGAGAGAGATGGAGAGAGAGAGATGGAAAGAGAGAGACAGAGAGAGAGAATGACAGGTGTGCAGTGAGGGACCATGGGAGTGAGAGTGGGAGGTGGAGAGATGGGTAAAATTACTCCATTTGTTTGAGGTTTGGCATTACATGATATTAAACTGTAAATCGAGCCTACCTGAGCAATCGATGAGACTGGGTACAGGAAGGAGATAGAGAACAAGGTTACAACTTCTCCCTCAAGATGAAGGAGCTAGTTATTAACTTCAGGTAGAGAGGTGGTGCACATCACATGCCTCAATCAGATCAATGGTGTCGGTGGAAATGGTCAAGAGCTAGGCATAAATGCCACCAACAATTTATCCTGGACCAACCACATGGAAGTGATGGTCAGAAAAGCACACCACACCTCTACCTCCGTGGGAGACCAAGAAAGTTTGGCATGTCTCCAACAAATCTTACACAAGCACCATAGAAAGCGTACTATTGGGTTGCTTCACAGCTTGGTTTGGAAACAGCACTACAAAAGACCGCAAGACATTGCAGCGAGTTGTGAATGTCGCCCAGTCCATCACACAGACCATCCTCCCCACCATCCTCAACACCAGCTACGTTTCACGCCGCCTCGGGAAAGCAACCAACATAATCAAGGACCTTTCCCACCCAGGCCATTCCCATATTCTCCGCTCTCATCGGACAGACTTCATTCTGTACTTTGGTATTTATCTCTTTATACTTTCTACAGTACAATGGAGAAAGAGGATTGTCATCCTTGTAATATAGGAACGATCCTCTTCGCCCCGAAAAAACTGAACAACACAATATATAAGAAGAACCCAATTATATATGGTACAATAAGAATTAGGAAACAAATAAAATTATCTTTAAAATTAAGAAATCTATCATTGTTAATGCCAATTGCGAATAACCCTTTATTTAAACCATCTCCTATTGATAAGACATATAACCAATCGGAAAGTCTCGGAATTAGAAGGATCGGGGATATGTACGAAATGGGAAACCTACTATCATTCCAACAATTACAATTAAAATTTAAACTGAAAAACAACCAATATTTTAAATATCTTCAGATTTGCGATTTCATGAAAAAATATATACAAGGATATCAAAAAATAACTCCTGAATTATTGGAAGAAGCAATGAATATTGAAGTTGACACAAAAATTAATATCCTATTTATATAATAGTATTCTAAATATAGACCTACCATCGACAGAGGTACTTAGAGAAGAGTGGGAACGGGAACTAATGATAAAAATTACGAAGGTTACATGGGAAAAGTACTTGATATATATTCACAAATGTTCGATTAATGTAAGACATAATCTAATTCAATTAAAAATTTTACATAGATTATATTATTCAAAAACAAGATTGAACAAATTTTATCCAAATACATCCACCATTTGTGATAAATGTCTATCCCAAATGCAACTATAACACACTCCTTAGTTTCCTGCATAAAACTTTATAGATTTTGGAGTGATATTTTCGAAATATGTACAAAATTATTCAAGATAAGAATGGAACCTAATACTGAAATGATTATATTTGGCGTAATGGAAGATGGGAATAAATTGAACACATCTCAAAATTTATTTTTTAACTATGGTTTAATAATAGCAAAAAAATTAATACTTAAATTTTGGAAAAATACATCAATACCAACGCTTAAAATGTGGATCGCAAGCATGTTGGACACTGCTCATCTTGAGGAAATGCGATTCCTCCTAATGGATAAATCAGACCAATTCATAACGAGTTGGTCTCCATTTGTCGTCTTTTTGGAATCATATGGTGCAACACAATTGTAAAAAAATAACTGTTTCAGGACTGGACGAGGGTTGGTCAAGATTATAAACAATGATCTCCTTAATTAAATTTTTTTTTATTTTTTTTAAATGTTTTATTCTCTTTTTTCTATTTTCTTTTTCTCAACTTTCTTCACTCACTCGTCTTTTTTCTTTTTCTTCACACACTATATCTCACGTCTTTCTATCCTTTACTATCTAACTTATTTTTCTTATTCTAATCTTTCTTTAATATAACAACAAAAAAAAAGAAGCTGTACATAAAATGTATTATGAAAATATATATTAGGCACTTTGGTGCCATATGATTGTACTTACTTCTAATAAATAAATAAATAAACAAATAAATAAATAAATAAATAAATAAATGCTTTCTACAGTACTTGTGCACGGTTTGTACTCATGTATAGTACAATTTGATTTGACCGGGTAGGTATGCAAACAAAAGCTTTTCACTGTACCTCGATACACGTGACAGTAATGCAAGGGACAAGGTGGACCAGTAGCTCGCTGTTATTTCCAACACGATGATCTGCTGGTGGGAACACTTCACAAAACAGGCAACCCCACTCTAATCCTACAGCCAAAGCCAGGTCATCCCATGGCAGCCTTCTGAACTGCACTCACTATTAAAATGAAAAGCAGCCAAATTGAACTCAGCAATCTGCCACCAACACTATTGTGAAGATGACCAGGTTGGTTGCTTCAGCTTTGTTGCTCGAGTATGAACTTTGGTTGTGATGTTGGGGATAACAACCCCTGAATCTTTTCCCAATAATACAAAGCCATCTCTCACAATCACCTAAGAGGGTAGGCATTCAGACACTCCCTCTTCTCCCGTACAGATGGCACACCTCTTGATTCAGTGAGTTTCTTCCCAGCTGTTATCAGGCAACTAAACCATCCTATCACCAACCAGAGAGTAATCCAATAGACAATAGACAATAGGTGCAGGAGTAGGCCATTCGGCCCTTCGAGCCAGCACCGCCATTCAATGTGATCATGGCTGATCATCCCCAATCAGTACCCCGTTCCTGCCTTCTCCCCATATCCCCTGACCGCTATCTTTAAGAGCCCTATCTAGCTCTCTCTTGAAAGTGTCCAGCGAACCGGCCTCCACCACCCTCTGAGGCAGAGAATTCCACACTCACAACTCTCTGTGAGAAAAAGTGTTTCCTCGTCTCCGTTCTAAATGGCTTACCTCTTGTTCTTAAACTGTGGCTCCTGGTTCCCAACATCGGGAACATGTTTCCTGCCTCTAGCGTGTCCAAACCCTTAATAATCTTATATGTTTCAATAAGATCCCCTCTCATCCTTCTAAACTCCAGAGTGTACAAGCCCAGCCACTCCATTCTCTCAGCATATGACAGTCCCGCCATCCCGGGAATTAACCTTGTAAACCTATGCTGCACTCCCTCAACAGCAAGAATGTCCTTCCTCAAACTAGGGGACCAAAACTGCACACTATATTCCAGGTTGGTGCTAGGGCCCTGTACAACTGCAGAAGGACCTCTTTGCTCCTATACTCGACCTCTTATTAGAAAGGCCATCATGCCATTCGCTTTCTTCACTGCCTGCTGTACCTGCATGTTTACTTTCATAGACTGATGAACAAGGACACCCAGATCCCGTTGTACTTCCCCTTTTCCCAACTTGACGCCATTTAGATAGTAATCTGCCTTCCTGTTTTTGATACCTCACATTTATCCACATTAAACTTATTCTGCCATGCATCTGCCCATTCCCCCAACCTGTCCAAGTCACCCTGCATTCTCGTCGCATCCTCCTCACAGTTCACACTGCCACCCAGCTTTGATCTACCATTTACCTCATTGGAAACCCCCGCACTATCTTTAATCAGACTTTACTGGACTTTATTTTGCACTGAACATTACTCCCTTTATCCTGTATCTCTACACTGTGGACAACTTGATTGGAATCAGATTCAGATTCAATTTTAATTGTCATTGTCAGTGTACAGTACAGAGACAACGAAATGCATTGTTCATGAAATGCTCTCCAATCACGGAGAGTCTTTCTGCTAATTAGCGAGCACGCATCAAAAAAGCTTTTCCGGGTACCTTGGTTTACGTGACAACGAACTAAACAGAACGATATATCCTCCGACAGAACGGCCCTCGCTCGGTACTGCATTCAAACCCGTGTCTGAATGAGTGGAAATCAATCGATGGTCTCTGTTCACTGCTGGGACGGTGTAAGAACAGGAACTTCCAAAACCTTGCAGTGCCATGCGTGCCACACAGGGACAAAAGGAACATCGTATCTGGAGCTAGTGAACGCGCATGTTGATCTCATTCTCAGCTGTGTCAAATTACAATGGTCAGTTTTGAGGTCAGCGGGGCATTTCATCAACACTAATCTAAAGAGTGCTGAAACCGATCCTCACGCGGATGGCAGGTCTGATGTGAATGACATTTGGTTCCCGTGCAGCTCTATTAAGTGGGAATATCGCCGTGCCTGTTACAGGGAGAATTATTGCCCCAGGCAGGAGGTCAATCATGAATTTGCACCCATTCGACCCAGAGCTTCGAACAATTCTGGAATTCACGTTTCTAAAAAACAGATCCATCGTTAGTCTGACTTGCATCTACTTTAGGTTATTTTTAATCCATCAAATGAGATCTGCTAACAGGTTGTAAAGCCAGTGCAGGGCTGGTCATGCTTCATGAAATTGTCCTTGGTTGGATCACAACTGAATTTAGAATTGTTTGACATTTTAAAAGATGCTTCATACGATGCTGATGATTCATTACTGCAGAACTAGGTATCCCAGTGTTCACACCTCCAGAGACCCAGTTCAATCTTGACCTCGGGTGCTGTCTTTGTGGAGTTTGTACGTTCTCCGTATGACCTCGTGGGTTTCCTCTGGGTGCTCCGGTTTCCTCTCGCATCCAAAGATGTGTGGGTTTGTAGGTGACAACAAAGATGCGTGGTACATTGGCCTCTGTAAATTGTCCAAGGCAAGCTAAGATCCTAAACAGATCTTGGCATGTTAAATAATCACACACAGATCCAGCACAGACAGTTCTGCCCTCAATAAATCTGGGCTATTATTTTCTCTATTTTTGTAACAAATTCATGCGGTGCTTTCATGGGATGAAGCAATCTAAAACGCTTTGCAGGAGTGGAATCAATCAAAGAATGATAATGTGCCATATCTCCTAATATCTCCCAATGTTAGGACGTTATTAAGTGCTTGCATTTGAGGAGAAAAAATAAAGGTTTAGAGAGGGGATTTCAAAACTTAGCTCTTAGCATAGTTGCCAAGAGTGTAGCGATTAAATATGCCTACAATTCATTTAGTTTAGTTTAGTTTGGGGATGCTGCATGTAAATAGGCCCTTCAGCCCACCGAGTCCATGCTGACCATCGCGATCACCTGTTCACATTGTTCGATGTTATCCCACATTCGCAGCCATTCCCTACACACTGGAGATAATTTACAGCAGCAAATTTAATTAACCCACAAACCCGTACATCTTAGGGATGTGGAAGAAAACTGGAGTACCCGGAGGGAACCCATGTCATCCCAGGGAGAACGTGTAAACTCCACACAGACAGCAGCCAAAGTCTCTGAGGATGTGAGGCAACAACTCTACCAGCTGCTCTACTGCTAAGAGGCAGGAATGGGAAGAGCACAGTTGCAGAAGTGGAGAAGATTACACAGATGTGGAGGATTGAGATAATTTGGTCCAATTAATATTGTCAGGAACCAGTGTGGTGAACCATGCAGAATGGATTTGTGTGAATAAGAAAGTCAGGATAACCGGAGATTGGGCAGAGGAGATTCACAAGGAAGTTGCGTTTCAGACTGGAGATGCTGGGTCTGTTTTCCCTGGAATGAGAGAGTTCAAGAGGGGACTTAATCAAGGTGAGGGGGTAGAGCGCAGGAATTTTTCCCCCCACATCAGAGGTAGATAAAACTGAGGGACATAGATTCAAGGTAAAGGATGAGAGATTTAGAGGGGATTCAAATCTCCAAGGTGAGAGTGGTGAGTACCTGGAACACACGAGTGGAAGAGTGATAGAGGCAGAGTTGCCGACACCATTTAAGAAATGTCAAGATGAGGACTTGAACCGCTGGCATATAGAAGGCTAGGGGCTTGGAGCTGGAAGAGAGGATGAATACAGATCATCATAGAATGGTTTATTCCAGCACCGTATGGCCCTGTGACGGTAGGACAGGGGCAGTAGGGCTTTGGTTACAGGAAGTAGAATGGGGAACCCAGACAGAAGTGGCAATCGATTCTGGAGATACCAAAAGCATGGATGATGGTGTCAATGGGTGAAGGCATGGATGATAATGTCAGCAGCGGCAATCCGAGGAAGGGTAGAAACTGGTAGATGTTCTGCAGGTGGAAACTTGCACAAGGATGTTGCCAGGACTCGAGGGTCTGAGCTATAGGGAAAGGTTGAACAGGCTGGGACTATTCTTTGAGGCTTAGGTGATCATATAGAGGTGTACAGAATCATGAGAGGAATAGATCGGGTAGACGCACAGAGTCTCCTGCCCAGAGTAGGGAAATCGCGGACCAGAGGACTTAGGTTTAAGGTGAGGTTGGGGGGGGGGGGGGGGGGGGGAGGGAAAGATTTAATAGGAACCCAAGGGGTAACTTTTTCACACAAAGGGTGGTGGGTATATGGAATGAGCAGCTGGAGGAGATGGTTGAGGCAGGTACTATTGCAATGTTTGAGAATTTAGACAGGTACACAGATAGGACAGCTTTAGAGGGATGTGGGCCAAATGCAGGCAGGTTGGAGTAGTGTAGATAGGAGCATGTTGGTTGGTGTGGATAAGTTGGGCCAAAGGACCCGTTTCCATGCTGTATGACTATGACTCTCTACGACTCTATGAAGCCGTCTACCCCAGTGACTGCGGGAAGTCACCTTGGGTTCCAAGTTGTGTACAGTTTGGTTCAATCTCCAACCAACGTCAGGGGGAGTGATGGAACCAATGTGCAGGGAATGGGCACAGTGGAAGAGATCCCTTGGATGAAAGGACTGATGGTGGGAATATTGCCCTGGTTACCAACACTGTTTCCATTGAAATTGATGCAGTTTCCATGAAATCAGGCTATGCATTTTAGACCAATATAAAAATTCAAATCATTTTTTTAAACTCCCAAATAGAACTGCATCATGCCTTCTGGGCTCTTATGGTCAATGGCACGAAAGAGAAGATTGAAACAGTTAAAACTGATGGGAAAAAAAACAAATAGCTGGAAGAATTCTGAGTGCCTCCACAGATGCCGCCTAGCCCACTGAGTTCCTCCAGCTACTGTTTTTTTTGCTCCAGATTTGGGCATCTGCAGTGTCTGAGTTAAAAATGGAAATACTCAGCTGGTTGTGCAGCATCTGTGCAGAGAGAAACAGAGTTAATGTTTCAGGTGCCTCTTTGTCAGAGCGCTCCTGCAACGGTGTGCATGAGAGCATTGTGCAAATTGATTCCCAGCTGAATCAATTATTTCAGTGCGTAAACAATCCTCAATCTTTAGCTGATTATTCACCAGAAAATATTTTTGCTTGTGGAAGAAAAGATGAGAGCGGAGCTGTTATTGAACATTGGAGGGAAAGAGCAGGACATGGCTCTGAGGTAATTTGGTGAAACTGAGCCGATTTGCACCTAGATCATAATTTCAAGCAGAACAGCTGAGTGATTGAAACATAACATCTGTGGAAAAGTGCATTGGCTTTGGATCATTCACAACCTGGAACACGATAACCTTTTGTGATCAGATAATCCCCCTCCCCCCTCCACTTGTTTATGGACAACTGAATCCAGCTTGAGATTGCTTTAGTTACAGGTGAACACTGGAAGTAACGTGCAGAAAGGAATTTTAGATGCTTGTTTATACCGAAGATTAACATAAAGTGCTGGAGTAACTCAACGGGCCAGGCAACATCTCTGGAGAAAAAGAACGGTTGACGTTTCGGGTTGGGACCCTTCTTCAGACTGTACGTAGAGGGGAGGTAAGAAAAGGCCTTTTCTCCAGAGATGTTGCCCGACCCGCTGAGTTACTACAGCACTTTGTGTCTATCTTTAGGAAGTTATGAGGCAGCTTTATGGCCTTTGGTTAGGCCATAATTAGAGTGCTGTGGGCAATTTTGGTTGCCCCCGTTACAGGAAGGGTGTGGCTTTGGAGAGAGTGCAGAAGAGCTTTACCAGAATGATGCCTGCAATAAAGGGTATTGCGATAAGGGGAGGCTTTGGACAAACTTGGTTTGTTTTCTCTGGAACGTTGGAGGTTGAAGAGAGACCTGATAGAAGTTTCTAAAATTGCAAGAGACATAAATAGGAGAGACACTCAGAATGTCTTGCCCAGGGTAGAAATGTTAAAGACTATAGGGCATAGGTTTAAGGTGAGAGTGGCAATAGTTAATGGAGATGTGTGGGGAACAATTGGTTGGTGCCTGGAACACACTGCCAGCAGTGATGGTGGAAGTAGATAGGATAGTGGCATTCAAGAAGCCCATGGGTATGCAGGGAATAGAGATTAGTTTTACCTGGCATCATATCTGGCACGGACATTGTGGGTCGAAGGGCCTGTTCCTGTGCTGCACAGTGTTATGTGATATCCTCGGGAAGCAGTGCCGGATTTAGATGAAGAGGCTATTCCACTTGTGAGGCCCCTCTCAATCCCCCACCCCCACGATTAGAGGAAGATGGAAGAATCCACCAGATTGACACCGATGTGCAGCCGAGCATGGCCAATGAGATAAGGGGCTGGAAAGCTGCGCTATTTATTTATTTATTTATTGCCAGTGCTAGTGTCGAGTTATTGGCTTAAAACACTATTATTCTGAAATGGAGGGCAAGGAAAATTACTGAAGGATTGTTTAGAGACTACAGTGCGTTGTGACAGCATATGTAAGAAAAGCCTATGACAGTGTCAAAAATATTACACACCTTGGCCGGAGGCCCCCTAGATTTTGAGGCCTTAGGCTTCAGCCTACGAAGCCTATAGATACACCCGGCTCTGTCGGGAAGGCATGGGCATGAACCGTGTAGGATGATTGGTCAGAGGCTGTACACAGGGAACAAGCCTTGCTTGCCACAGATCAAGGCTCAAGGCCCATCCACTAGGACCTTAAGATTGTATTGAAATTAGGTGAAAGTTCTTTGTTCTGAATTGTTAGCTCTGTTTTTGGAGCGGCAATCTCGGGATAAGATGAGGCCATCGTAAGCTTGAGATGAGGAAGGGTTTCTTCATTCAGAGGCTCATGAATCTTCATAATTCTCTACATTAGAGAGCTGTGGATCCAGAGCAACAAATACTGTTTCTGAGGCTTGAGATAAACAGATATATTGACCTGTGGGAAATTGACTTAAGAAATGGGCGGTTCAAGCAGGAAGGTGGAGCTGAAACCAATGATTAATTTTGTCTGATCGTTCTGAAGTTTATACGAAATAGGAGCAGAACCAGGCCATTTGGCCCATCATGTTTACTCTGGCATTCAATCATGGCTGGTCTATCTTTCCCCCTCAACCCCATTCTCCTGCCTTCTCCCCATTCTCCCCTTCGTATGAAATGGATCCAAGCACAGAGGGGCCTACTCCAGCCTCTGCTTTCATATAGACCAGCTCAGCTGGAGAAGCCAAGTTGCACTCCACACAATTTACGGAAGCAGACACGGTATTTCCAGCTCCAAATATCTGCAATCCCACACACACCATTTTAGATGGAGACACGGAGACTGCTGATGCTGTAGTCTTCAGCAAAGCACAAAGTGCTGGATGAATTCAGTAGTTCAGGCAGCATTTGTGGTGGGAATGGACAGGTGATGTTTAGGGCCAGGACCCTTGTTCAGACAGATGTTGCCTGACCCGCTGAGTTCATCTAGCACTGTTTTTTCCTCACCAGTTCAGGCATCCTTTTAACACCTTAACCATGTGCACAGAGATTTCTATGACCATATTTTCCTCTTGTGCTCTGTGCAACCAATTTCAACTGATTCAGGACAGGATTTCTTCCTGCTCTTTCATTTTATTTTGTTGGGTCTCATTTTTCCTTATGACACTGTGGGAGACTATTTGAGGAAGAGCTTGATCTTGGAGCCCCTCCTCTCCTCAGTTGTTGCTTGCCCGCCAGTGTTCAATGTTGCAGAGCCCATTGGAAGTGAGATTCCTTGCTCTTCCTTCGCCTACTGTTGTCCATCTTTAGCACGTCTGTGGTCCTGTGTTGCAGCTTGTCTGGGTTTGGCACCTCAGTTTCGGCTGTGCCTGCCGTGCTGTTCCACACTCCTCAGTGGTGATGGACGGAGGGAGAGACCTGGCGGGGCAGGAGGTTGCAGATTGTGGAGCTGCCGGTGGATGTCCAATCTTGAGCTGCCCGATCGGCTCTGTGGTCTATTTACGTTCAGCACAATGATGGTGCTGCTCAACACAATGGAGGATGTCCTCTGTGTGTAGACGGGACCTTGTATGTACAAGCATTGCACAGTGGCCACCTCGACCAATGTTGCTGTAGACCAATGTCGTCTGGTCAAGAAGACTTATCTGAACTGTCTGAAGAAGCATGTCTTTCAAGGCGAGTGTAGTTTGTTTGGAAATACTGTTGGCATGTACCAGGGAAGGGAAGTAAAATTCAATGTGAGAGGCCATTAACTGTTGGCATTCCCAAGATCAGATTGTCCATACATGGATAAAGCAAAGTTAGTGTTCAGGAGCCACAAATAATTAAGGCGGCAAATGGAATGTTGACGTCTGAATAAGGGTCCTGACCTGAAACGCCGCCTATCCGTGTTCTCCAGAGATGGTGCTGGACCCGTTGAGTTAATCCAGCGTTTGTGTCTTTTTTGTAAACCAGCATCTGCAGTTCCTTGTGTCTCCAGGCTTCCCCCTCATGTGGTTTGACTCAGTACCTGTCTTAGACCCAATCTATATCCTTGTGCACTCAGCCAGCTTAGTCAGTGATGTGCTACCTCTTGGCGGTGGGCATTGAACCAGGGTACATTCTGGCCACGCTCAGTGCTTCTTCTAAGTTTGACATGTAGGAGTCATTTGCCACGGGGAGGCAATCGGCGGTAATCGGGAGGATGTATCCATGCCCATGCTTGTCCTGACACCATGACTAATCAGGGGTATGGTCATTAGACTCTCCTCCTGGCTGCACTCCCTCCACCGGTAGCTCTGTGCTGCCAGTGGCACTGGATGTATCCAGGGATTATAGTGGAGAAGTTGCGGCACATGGACCGTGAGTAGGACCACGCCAGGCTGCGGTTTAACCCGTCTGGGACATGTATCTCCCAACTTAATCCTCTCTTAACTTTCAGAACTTTCCAAGGTCCTCTGGGCTGACAGCCATAACACGAAGAGCAATTTGTTGATCACCCAAACCATTCGCAGAGCTGCACCTTAATCTCCCCATAATTCTTGAAATTAATATTTTAATCCTCTGTCACTAAGCAATACGCATTAAAAGCTGGCAGAGCGGCAAGGGAACGGAGATGCAGGTTACTGACCGATGGTACAGATAATGACATGATCAAGTGACATGAATCAAAATAACCAACATCTTCAACGCACTGAAGGTCACATGACAGCTGTGGTGTCAGTATTAAATGCACCTTGTTATAAATCTGCACAAATTCTCAATTTTAACTTTAATATTCATTCCACTGTTACTTTTTCTATCAAAGCCTGTGGCTCTAACTCTATCCCATGGGTGAAAGGTGAAGCGATGTACTGCTGGCACTGACAACGATGCACGGAGGCGCAGCGCTAGAGTTGCTGCCTTACAGTGGCCAGAGACGCGGGTTTGATCCCGACTACATGTGTTGTCTGTATCGAGTTTGTACGTTCTCCCCGTGACCGCGTGGGTTTTCTCCAGGTTCTACGCATTCCTCCCACAGTCCAAAGACGTGCAGGTTTGTAGGTTAATTGGCTTCAATAAAAAATAATAAATTGTCCCTAATGTGTAGGATAGTTCTAGTTCACGGGGTGAATGGTGGTGGGCACAGACTTGGTGGGCCAAAGGGCCTGTTTCCACGCAGTATTTCTGAACTAAAACTAAAGTATTGTCTGCTGGAGGAACTGAATGTTTGGGGCAGTGGAAGAGCCACCAGTCAAACAGACCGCTTTAACTCGGGTGGTGCCAAGCTTCTTGAGAGATGTTAAAGCTGCCCACAACCAAGTGGAGTGTTCTGTCAGATTCCTGCTTAGTGCCTTGTAGGTGGTGGAAGGGCCTTTGGGATGGAAGGAGCTAAGTTACTCTCTGCTGTATTTCCAGGTTCTGACCTGCCCTTGTCCAGGGCCAATGCTGTACTGTCAGACCTGCCGTTTATTAAAGGGACCTACTACTTTTACACTGACTGAACAGCACGCAACAAAAAGCGTTTCACTGTACCTCGGTACATGTGACACTAAACTAAACTAAACTAAACTACTCCTGTCTCAGCTGTGTGGAAAAGAGTACACGTAACTCAGTAAAAGCCGGGGTGCTCCCCAGGCTGTAACTGAGTTCCCCAAGCAGATTAAAACTCTCATGTTGGAACTGCGCTGATCATAAAATTGTTAATAGCAACAAGCAAGTTCATAAGTTAACAAGTTATAGGAACAGAATTATGCCATTCGGCCCATCAAATCTACTCTGCCATTCAGTCATGGCTGATCTATCTTTCCCTCTCAACCCCATTCTCCTGTCTTCCCCCACAACCCCTGACACCTGTACTAATCAAGACTCTATCAACCTCCGCCTTAAAAATATCAATTTACTTGGCCTCCACAACCTCCTGTGGCAATGAATTCCACAGATTCACCACCCAGGTGCAGTCATTATTGCACGCTGCGACATTCCTCCAGTATGAGAGGACTGGGTGTGCACAGCTGTATACCGCACATGTACTATGAATTAATGAATAAGTTTATTGGCCAAGTATTCACATACAAGGAATTTGCCTTGGTGCTCTTCCCGCAAGTGACAACATGACATACAGTGACAGTTAGGAATGACAAAACTTTTGCACCCAGAGAGTTGTGAGTTTATGGAATTCCCTGCCACAGAGGGCAGTGGAGGCCAAATCACTGGATGGATTTAAGAGAGAGTTAGATAGAGCTCTAGGGGCTAGAGGAATCAAGGGATATGGGGAGAAGGCAAGCACGGGCTATTGATTGGGGACAATCAGCCATGATCGCAATGAATGGCAGTGCTGGCTCGAAGGGCCGAATGGCCTCCTCCTGCACTTATTTTCTATTTTTCTATGACACATAAAACATTAAACATTAATAATAAAACATTATTGATTAAGCATGAGAATTAAATGAAATACCAGAACAAAAGGAGGCAACAGATCTTTGGTTATTGAGTAGAGCTACTACTCGTGGAAAAAAGCTGTTTTTATGTCTGGCTGTGACAGCTTTGACAGTCCGGAGTCGCCTTCCAGAGGGAAGTGATTCAAAGAGTTTGTGGCCAGGGTGAGAGGGGTCAGAGATGATCTTACCCGCTCGCTTCCTGGCCCTTGCAGTGTACAGTTCGTCAACGGAGGGAAGGTTGCAGCCAATAACCTTCTCAGCTGATCGGACGATTCGCTGCAGCCTCCGGGTGTCGTGCTTGGTGGCTGAGCCAAACCAGACCATGATGGAGAAGGTGAGGGCAGACTCTGGTGAGGATGAGGATAAGCTGTGATGCGGGTGGACACAGACAAAAGGACACATTGGCCCCGACTAATGTAAAGCAAAGATGCCTCAGGTACAGAAGTCAGTTGTACAGAACTATTCCTTATTGTGGATGTGACGCTGAGCGAGGGGGAGCTTGACTCTGACCTGGGTAGTGACTGACCCGAGCTCAACACCACATTTACCTGAAGAAGGTGTCTCAGCCCAAAACGTCATCTATTCCTTCTCTCCAGAGATGCTGCCTGCCCGGCTGAGTTACTCCAGCATTTTGTGTCTGTCTTTGGTGTAAACCAGCATCTGCAGTTCCTTCCTACACATTAACCCTCCGTGATGCAAATTGGTCAAATCTTATTTACCCACTTCCTCGGTTCCCTTATTTTTCTCGGCACGTTCTTCTCTCATCAAGCTACCAAATCTCGACTCGCTGGCCACGGAAACGCGCTGCCTGACTGATTACTCTACGCTGCTGGACATTCGGTGAAAACGTTCCTGTGACCAGTGTCCTGGGCAGCTGCTCTGAGGAGCTGCCGTGACGTAGAAACAGCAGGTAAACCTTTTGCCCGTGGTGGTCTGTCACTCTTCTCCTTGCTTGGAGGACATATTTGGACTTGCCATTACCAGTGCTTTCACTGTACACATAAAGTGTACGCACAATTAATAAATGTACATGGCCAGAAAATAAATTAATACCGTTTAACTTTTTAGAGTTGCCGGTAAACTGTACCGTCACAGTAAAGGCCGCTGTCCAAAGCAGAGTGATCTTAGGGGTGTGTTGGTGTGAAGATGGTTTGCCTGATTTAAACAGGTATCACTGTTAACATGTGGCAAATCACCACTGGAGCTGTAACGTGAAACTACCCGGAGAGGATTTAATTGCAGCAATAACTAGCTATGGAGGAGGTGTTAGTTAAATACTTCTTGTGTGTCCATTGTATTGTGGTGTCAATTGTAGGTTAACACCACATGGGCATAACAAAACCTGGCAGACATCCAGTGCCCTTAGTGAGACATCCCTTGTGATTTTCAGCATAGTTATCAAACAAACCCCACACAGACAGCCCTCCAAGGTGAGGGAAAATGTGAATATCTGGCATTGTGAGACAGCAGCTCTCTCTACCACTGTGTCACCCAACAAATTGATATTGAAATGAGTGGCTTTCTAGGTCTTCCCCGAGGGTGGTTAAGAATCAACTTCATTTATTAAACAGGACACCAACTGGGGGAAACTTTTCATTTGCGGCACGGTGGCCTAGCAGTAGAGTTGCTGCCTTACAGCGCCAGAGACCCTGGTTCGATCCTGACTACGGGTGCTGTCTGTACGGAGTTTGTACGTGACCGGTGTGGGTTTACTCTGAGATCTTTGATTTTCCTCCCACACTCCAAAGACATACAGGTTTGTAGGTTAATTGGCTTGGTATGAATGTAAAATTGTCCTTAGTGTGTGCAGAATAAGTGTGAATGTGCAGGGATCGCTGGTCGGAATGGACTCGGTGGGCCAAATGGCCTGTTTCTGCGAAGTATCTCTAAACTGAACTAAATTGAATGATTATGGTTTGTTCCCCTTTGTTTGATCAACTAACAGATTAGGCCATTTGCAAAAATGAAAACAGCCTCACGCTCTTAGAAGGTTCTGAGGTAAATCGTTAGAATTTTGGTCGTGTCAAGGCACTTCAAATTAAAAATAGAATTGCTAAAAATAAACAAATGAATGGTTACTAAAATAACTTTGAGGTATGACAGTCACTAGCTCTGGATGTGCATTACAATAGCAACAACCTGGACAAAGAGGACAGGGTAAAGTCCTTAAAGGAAACGTGTAGTAAGGAGCACATACAGGATATTTTACCCTCAAAGCCAGCTTGGAAATAAAACAACACTGCCTTACAGGCAAAGCCTGACATTCCTGTTACCTCCTAATGAGCTGCCATTTTAGACTTTGCTATGAAAGGAAGCGCTTGAAGAACGTCATCTCTGATGGTGATTAGTGGCACTTCCCTAAGGTGTGGTGCAGATCAATATTGTTCAATTTCTTGGATGGATGCAAGGTGTTAGGGCCTGATCCACATCATTACCAAGTGTTATTGGCCCAAACGACACCTGCCCATAATTGGCACCCTAGGTGAGGCGACTTCAAAAAGCCACGTGTCAAGGAAGATTAAGCCACAAGGATAGACCTCTGGACTCTCCCTGGACAATATCTCCAACAGAGCTGCAATGTATCTGACAATTAACCTTCCCAGTGCTCCTCTCCACCTTTGAAGGGACCTACAAGAGGTGCTGCCACAAAGAGGCCGCCAGCATCGTCAAAGACCCACCCCACCTTGGACATGCTCTCATTTCACTCCAACCATCCGGAAGAAGGTACGGGTGTCTGAAAACCGTGACCACCAGGTTCAAGAACAGTTTCTTTGCAACAACCATCAGACTCTTGAACGCCGCACAACACGAACCTCAACTATGAACTATGGAATGTCTTTGGTTGCACTAAACATTTAGTTTTTATTTTCACTAGAAATGTTGCTATTAAATAATTGCATTTTTGTTTATACTATAAAATCCATGTGTATTGTGTAACAGGCCTGTTAAGCAGCTTCATTGTTCTGTTCTCTGTACGTGTAACAATTAAACATCCTTGACTCTTGACAGAGTAAGAAGAAAATGGTCCATGCAGACTGTGCCCAGAATTAAAGTCTTGCAGAAACTATCATTGATGAAGAGGAACTTTCTTGGCTGCAGTCACTCCCACCCACCCCCTCTACAGCCTCTCTGCTCTTGGCTTCCTACACTGAGGATCAGTCTACATTACAGCCTTCCAGTCCCAACACCATTCACCAACTTCAGATAATGCTCTGTCAACCCTATCAGCACTCCTCACCCTCCACCCTCAATCCCACTCTCACCCTCACCCCCACCCTTACCCTCCACGCTCACCCCCCCCTTAACCTCCACGCTACCACCATCACCCCCCCCCCATCCTCAAACCGCTCACCCCCCACACCACCCTCACCCCCCACCCTCACCACCTCACCCCCCACCACCCTCACCCCCCACCCTCACCACTCTCACCCCACACCACCCTCACCCCCCACCCTCACTCTCATCCATCCACCCTCCACTCGCAATCCCACTCTCACCCTCACCCCCCAACCTCGTCCCCAACCCCCACCCTTTTATCTTTCCGCTGACTGGTTAGCATGCAACAGAAGCTTTGCACTGCACCTCAGACCATGGGACAATTAACAAAACTAAACTAGAAAGGAATTATAAAGTGTGGATTTATACAGAATGAACCATATTTATCGGATGACCGTAACTTACTTGTTTATCTGGTGCCATGCCTGGTGAGAAACACGTCAGACCCTCTGCTCCCGGCAACTCACTGGATGTGTTGGTTTTCCCTAAAATAAAAGGAAGCACAATTAGAGAGGAAACTCAAAAGCTAACAGCTCGGGCCAGGGGCCAGGCATCAGTGGACAACGTCTATTCACAATCCCCATGGAGGTTTGTTGGACCCACAGACTCTCTGTGCCATTTACAGAGGCAATGAGGCATCTAGTATTTCTATCAGAGACACACAAGGAGGCACAGATACTGAAATCTTGAGCAAAACACAAAGTGGTGGAATTCAGTGGGGTCAGGCAGCATCTGTGGAGGGAATGGACAGATATTGTTTGGGTCAGGACCCTTCTTCAGACTGATGATGGAGTGTGAGGGGGGGGGGGGAAGAGAAGGTTGAAAAGAGAGTAGGGTGGGGGCAAAGCTTGGTAAGCAATAGATGTATACAGGTGAGGGGATGTTTGGCAGATGGCTGGAGTGAGTGACAAATGCTAGAGGCGAAAAGCAGACAAAGGGTGTCAGATACGAGGAGTAGAGGATTGACATGTGAAGCCAGAGGGAGGGATATAGTTGAAGGGAGCAGTGGGGGGGGAGGGCAAGAAGGGGTTAAAAAGGAAGTGGGTGACGGGGATGGGAGATGAGTTGATGGAAGAGGGGAAAGGAGCAGCGGGGCTATGAAATGGTGGGAGAACTGTGGGAAGGGCTTTGGGAGTGTATTACTTGCAATTGGATAATTCAATGTTCATACTGCTGGGTTGTAAGCTTCCCAAGCAGAATAGGATACCCAGGTGGGGTTAGAAAGGGAATACGCCCTGTCCACGGGCACCGCTGGGCTCCGCAGGGTGTTGAATGCATCCTCAATAAGGATTGTAACATAGCTGTATAGTAGTTTATTAAGGATATTTGTTTGTATTGTATTATGGTGGTGGGTTCTGGTTTGTTTTATTGTAGTGTCAATATTATTTTTTAATAATTGAATAATTTGTTTGATAAAAAAAAACAAAAAGCAGAATAGGAGGTGCTGTTCCTCCAGTTTGTCTGTGACCTCACTCCGGCAATGGAGGAGAACCGGTACAGTCAGGTCAGTATGGGAATGGGAAGAGGAGTTACCGACCAGAAAATCCAGCAGACCTTGGTAGACGGAATGCAGGTTTTCGGCAAAATTATCAATTCGATTAGCCTATTGGTTTTCACAGATGTTTTAATGCAAACGATAGGTTTACTAAGTAAGTAAGTAAGTAAGTAAGTCAGTCAGTCAGTCAGTCAGTCAGTCAGTCAGTCAGTCAGTCAGTCAGTAAGTCAGTAAGTCAGTAAGTAAGTAAGTAAGTAAGTAAGTAAGTAAGTAAGTAAGTAAGTAAGTAAGTAAGTAAGTAAGTAAGTAAGTAAGTAAGTTTTTTGTCCAAGTATTCACATACAAGGAATTTGCCTTGGTGCTCCGCCCACAAGTAACAACATGACATACAATGACAGTTTACGAATGACTCAGAAAACACTAAACATTTATAATAATAAGACATTAATGATAAAACACCATTGATCAAGCATGTGAACCAACAAAATACCAGATCAATGGGAGGCTACAGATTATGGCTGTAGAAAGTAGATCTTCTAGGTCTTACTTAAAGAAGGTTGTAAATCAGTTGGAAGGAGTTCATAGAACGTGTACTAGAATAATGGAGACACAAGGAACTACAGCTGGCGGAATCGTGAGCAAAAAATAAAATGCTACTTCAGCTCTTTGTGTGTTACTGAAATAATATCTGGAATGGACAGGTTGGCCTATGGCGATCTTGGCTGCAGCCGCTGAGGTTTAGAAGAGGGAATGGTTGAAATATAGAAGATCTTAAGGATTTCAACAGGGTGGATAAGAAAAAATGGTTCGTGTCACGACCGTTCCCACTGGGTGGCGCCCGTAATGGCCGCCTCGCCAACAGTCTGTCACGTCCCTTCTCTGTTTTTATTATTTTAAGTATGTCTTAAATGTATGTTTTAATGTTTCTTGGTATCTTTTATGTGGGGGGTGGGATCAGGGGATTTTTCAGCCACTTACCTCGATGGAGATGCATTTTTTTTCCGTGTCGCATCTCCGTCCCCCCCTGCGGCCTAACAATATGGAATGGTGCGGCCTTTCCTTAAGACTGGCCCGGAGCTTTAACCTGCGGGCACGGCGCGGACTTACCATCACGGAGCCTGCGATCCTTTCCCGAGGAACGCCAGTGAAAGAGCTCAGACCTGTGGACTTTAACACAGTGACGCCATGGTCTCCGGTAAGAAGAGGCGGACTCAGGAGCTCCATCGAACGCGAGAGTGTTCCAATCCATCCCGACGCCGGACTTTCCATCATCCCCACGCGAGGGTTTGAACATCGGACCGTCGGCAGCGGCGAACTGCGAAGGGTTCAAAGGTCTCGACCACGGGTGAACAAAGAAGGAAGATGACTGAACTTTATTGCCTTTCATCACAGTTAGGAATGTGGATTCCACTGTGATGGATGTTTGCGTTAAATTTTATATTATGTGGTTGTGTGTTTTGTTGCTTTTCACTTAGTGTGGCTGTATGGTAACTCAAATTTCACTGTACCTTAATTGGTTGTGACAATAAATGTGAACTCAAACTCGGCTCTTTGGGCTGTTTGTGTGGAAAGGGGAGAGAGGAAGGGAGGTGTCGCAGACTGGGATTGTGCAGGGAGGGGTGGGAGAAGGTGAGGTTGGAAAGGGGAAAGGAGGGAGGGGACTGATGTAGGGAAGGGTTAGAGAAGGAGGAAGTGAGGGAAGGAGCTGAGCATAAGGTTGAGAACGGAATTGTTTGTCTTTACATCAGTGTGTGTGTGTGTGTGTAGAATGTGTCCATGTGAGTGGACAGCTGGGGGTACGGAGTGCATGTGAGTGTGTGTGCTCGTGTGTGTGTAGAATGTGGTGTGTGGGGGTGCGGAATGCATGTGAGTGTGTGTGCTCGGTGTGTGTAATGCAGCCTGATCTCCAGTCACCTGGGCCTCCATGCTGCTGGACTTTAGACTGCACTGTGCCGTGTCCGTATGATAGCTGCTGAGCAATGTCTGATCCACATTAAAATAAGTCACCACAGTCAGGAATCCTGCGCTCTTCACCGTAGTGGGAAAAATTCAACCACAACCCTGACTGAGGGGTGGATGGAACAATGCTTCATTGACTAGGACACCCTCTGAATATCCAGAACACGATGGGGATACTTGTAGCATTAACTAACAAACCACTGAAGATATAGTGTTGACAAAGGCATGTACGTATTTCCCTTGTGGTTTAGGGTTTTCTAATGATACTCCACAATGGGCAGATAGGGGTTGCAGTACACAAACTCCAGGCATATCAGTTTACCTTCACTGATAACAGATTTGTTGCATGAATTTGCTGGTGTGGGAATGTTCTTCTCAGTTGGAGGACTGCAACAGTTTCCAGCATTCAGAGCGGTGGTCATTCTTGGAGCAGCAAGACAACTTGATGGCCGCGAACTTGTACAGTTCTATAGTGAAGAAGACATGGTCAAAGCACATCATTGAATCAGATTCTGTGGCAAAGGATTCCACAGATTCGCCACCCTCTGACTAAATAAACTTCTCCTCATCTCCTACTTAAAAGAGCATCCTTTAATTCTAAGGCTATGACCTCTAGTCCTAGACTCTCCCACTAGTGGAAACATCCTCTCCACATCCACTCTATCCAAGCCTTTCATTATTCTGTATGTTTCTATGAGGTCTTGTTTGCCTTTTCCACAGATCACTGTTTGTTGTGCTTCTATACACCATAAGTAGCACGAATGATACAAAGAAATGACTATAATAACTATGTCGAACATGATGCCACGATACATTCACAGCATAAGAAGTAGCAGGAGTACCGAGGTTTAGTGAAAGGTTTTTTGCTGGCGGGCTATCCATACAAATCAGATTATACTATACATGAATACAATCAAACCAAACATAAGTAAAACGGGTAGAGTGGGGTGATTGTACTGAATGATAGTAGATCATCCTCTGGGACCAGCACGCGGAGAGTGGCCAGGCTTTGGTGCTATCCCGGTGTGCGGCTCTGCCAATCAGCATGGACAGCAGCATGCCCTTAGCTCCAAAGTTCTGATGTTTTGTTCATCCTCGACTCTCCTGCCCTGCAAAAATCTATGGGTGACGTTTCGGGTCGAGACCCTTCTTCAGACTGATGGAAGGTCCTGCCTCAAAAGGTTATCTGTCCATTCCCTCCACAAATGCTGTCTGACCATCTGTGTTCCACCAAGCCAATGGACTCTGAAGAGGGTCTTGACCCGAAACGTCACCCATTCCTTCTCTCCAGAGATGCTACCTGTCCCGCTGAGTTGCTCCAGCATTTTGCGTCTATCTTCGATTTAAACCAGCATCTACAGTTCTATCTCGCCTCTGAATGACGTTCCACACGACTCAGCATCCACAGTGCTTTAGAGTTGAGAATTCCAAAGATTCCCAACTTCCTGAGAGAGAAAAATGTTTTCCTCACCTCAGGATTAACTGGCTGAGCCCTTATTGTGAGATGATGCTCCCTGGCCTCTCTCAGCAGGACAAGCACCTTGACTAACTCTATCTACCCAGGCCCCATCAGGATCTAACGCTTCAATGAGATCACCGCTCAATGTTCTAGGTATTGTTCGAACTAATCTGCTTATACTCTCCTCAAAAGACAACTTGTTCATTCGAGGAATCAATCTAATGCCTCCAAGAACAAGCTGCCAGAGGAGGTCGTTGAGGTTGGGACTATCGCAAAGTTTCAGAAACAGCTAGACAGGGACATGGATAGGGCAAGTTTGGATGGATATGGACCAAGCGCAGGCAGGTGGGACTAGTGTAGTTGGGAGATGTTGGCCAGTGTGGGCAAGTTCCACACTGTGTCACTCTATGACTCTAAGACAAGTACATCCTTTCTTAAATGAGATCTAAGTGCTAGGTGGCACTCTGACTGGGGCCTCACCAAAGCCCTGGCCAGCTAAGAAAAACGTACTCTCTCCTGTCCACCATCCTTGCGATAAAGGCCAACATTCAATTTAGGACACGAGATGCTGGAGTAACTCAGCGGGTCAGGCAGCATCCCTGGAGAAAATGGTAAAGTGACATTTTGGGTTGGGAACTTTCTTCAGACATCAACATTCCATATGCCTGCTCAATAATGTGTGGCTCCTGAACACTAACCCATGCATGGACAATCTGATCTTAGGGATGCCGGAAGTTAATGGTCTCTCACCATTGAATTTTACTGCTCTTCACCGGTACATGCCAACAGTACTTTCAAACTAACTGTACTCACCTTGAATGACAAAGCTTTCTTTTTCTCTCTCATTCTCTTGATGGCATTTCTCACCTGTAGATGAGTAGAATTCACAAAAGCCTTTGTCAGTGAAGTGACCTCTCAGAGTGTCCATCTCCTTTATTTAACCTGAATACCAGCACCAAGAGGGAACTTGCTGGTTAGTTTGGGGGAGAGAGGAGCTTTGGAACAGGAGATTGGATATTATTAACCTGTACTTGCTTTGTACTAGAACGTATAGAACAGTACAGTACAGGAACAGGCCCTCTGGCCCACAATGTCTGTGATAAACATGATGCTTAATCTCTGCTACTTGCATGTGATTCATATCCCTCCATTCCCTGCATGTTCATGTGCCTATCTAAAAACCTTGTAAAGGTCGCTGTTGTATCTGCCCCCATCACCACCCCCTCTCATGTTAAACCTGTGCCCTTTAGTTTTAGACATTTCCACCTTGGGGAAAAGGTTCTGACGGTCTGATCAAGGTGGGGCCTTTCCTCAGTTGCTCTTGTTAAAGGCACAGTATGACCATGTGTGCCCAGGGTGCTCTGGCTCTGAAATTTGGTTCCACCGACTCCCTCAGGAAGGAACCTTGGTCTCCACTGGAGAACCTGTGATGGATTCATAATTTACACCTGAACTCTAAAGGAAGTTATTTAATGAAACGTTTTGACTCTTCCAAAAGTTTAAACGACCCAGCTTATTGCCAATACCATATATGGAATTAAAAGATATATCCACATAAAAATGTCCAATACCTCGCTGTTGTACAGAGTGTACACCAAGAATATATAGAGGCCCTGAAATAAATCAAAAATAACAAGGTTTTAAGCATACAGTGGTTATATTTTATCTTACAGTAAGATATATTCATTGTTAAATGTCTGCTGTTTTGTATTTGCAAATTCGTAATCTGCACGAAAGTAGTAGACATTGCACAGTCCATCGTGGGGTAGCGACCTCTCCATCATCAACGTGATCTGCAGGAGACGCTGCTTCCAAATAGACCTTTCTAATATCAAAGCCCTGCATCAGTCTGGCCACACTTTCATCTTGCAGCCACCATGGGGGAGAAGGGACAGGAGCCTGAAAACCGTGACCGTCAGCTTCAAGAACAGCCTCTTCCCCTACAACCATCAGGCCCTTTAACACTGCACAGCACCAACCACAACCCACCTCACCAACTATGGCCTACTATGGCTTTTGTTTTATTAACAAATTAATTGGGGTGGGAGATTGCAACCTTCACGTGGTCCGCCCTGTTTCGACGAATGCAATCAACCTGGCATGCACAATCAAATAAGATCAAATAGAACAAGTTGTCCTACAACTTTAGGCTGTGTACGCCATATGCAAAAAGAAGACGAAGAAATGAATTAAGATTTGAAAATACCACACCGGATGAAATATAACCATTTTTTGTTCTCTGACCATGGTCCTTTTTACTTGATAACACGTGTAATATACAAGAGACAATGTACAGCCTGCTGGTTGTAGTTACTGCAGAAGTTTGAAAATTGATCGGCACATTTGTAACTTAAGCAGAATATTTGAGAATATTTCCAAAATGGAGTCTGTCCAAGATATATGCACCTGTATGAAGAAACAGGTCTCTTGCAACAATGTTGAATATTCAGTTTAATCACAAATTCCAGCTTCAAAATAATTTGCTTTCTTTCATGTAGAATTCTTTGCTCCTTGTCAGAAAGTTGTGTTCAAGTTCCATTCCAAAGACATGACAGGTAAAACTAAGTCGCACAACAGACTTTGTTTTTACACAATTACGGTTTGGTTACCTGGTATTACTGATTATTCATTTATTCTATTAGTGATCATTGCATATTTATTTGCGTGCTTTGTGTTAATGGGCCTGTAATGCTGCAGCAAGTAATTGTTAATATTTGTTAGCAACTGGTCGGCACAGTGGCATAGTGGTAGAGTTACTGCCTTACAGTGCCAGTGACCCGGGTTCGATCCTGACTAGGGGTGCTGTCTGTGTGGAGTTTGTACGTTTGCCCCGTGACTTTTTTCAGGGTCCTCCAGTTTCCTCTCACACTCCAAAGACATACAGATTTGTAGGTTCTGTAAATTGTAGGTTCTGTAAATTGGCTTCTGTAAATTGTAAATTGTCCCTGGTGTGTAGTATAGTGCCAGTGTACAGGGTGGTCGCTAGTGGGCACGGACTCGGAGGGCCGAAGGGCATGATTACTTGCTTTATCTCTAAAACTGTAAAATAGTAAGAAAGCCCTGCTGTCGGTTCATATGACAATTAAATACTCTCTGGACTCTTGACTCTACCTTCCTCAAGCCTAGAAATAAGAACCACTCATCATTATGATAGCGCTTACTCCAAAGATAAAATACTCCATAAAAATACACTGCTCGAAGTCGAAATGCTAAATGACCTTTCTATTTGAATTTGATTGGACAATTGTGAAAGCTTACAGTACAATGACTTATGAAACTAACTTGTTTTCTGCTGTTTTTATACAAGTCCTGATCAAAGCAAAAGTCTGGTCCAAATCAAGCATTTCTTGGCAAACGAGTTATGTGTTTATCGCGATTCAATTGTAATTTGCATCCTGCTTCTTCCAGCAGTACAGGACAGGCAGGGTTGCAGATGTCTTTAGGCCCACTCTCAATACCCAGTGGGCAACAGATGTGCTTTGATGGGCCGCCTTAGCTCCCGACATCCCGCCTTCTCTCCTGAGATGGAAAGTTCACTCCCACACAGAACTCTATTCTGCAGGAAGGTACATGGGATCCACTGACAGAAACAGTTTCAATCCCATTATTTAAAGTGCCGGCTTACTGTACTAAATTGGAAAGCCTTGTCCTGCTGCCTTTATGTTAAGAAATATTGTTTCTAAACTTAGACAGACAATTTATTGACGAAGAAATACCCAAACTATACTTGATAATGATGTCTGATATAGTCACATTTAGATAGAAAGGATTAGAGGGCTATGGGCCAAATGGGACTAGCCTGCAATGCCAACTTGATCAACATGGACAAGGTGGGCTGAAGGGCCTCTTTCTGCGCTGTGTAGCTCAATGACTCCATTACATTGAGACTTTCTGTAATGTCTGGATAATGACAACTTAAAATATGTCATAGTGTACATTTTAAAACATTAGATACTATTAACGATGAAATCCAATGATAGATTTTGCTTATGACAAAACATTAATTAAGAAATAAAAATATCCCAGCAGACAAAATGTTGCCAAAGTTTGCTCCCAGCCAACGGTATTCTTTTTCTGTGAGATAACACATGTAATATTCAAAAGGAAATGTACAGCGTGCTGGCTGAAGTTACCCCATAGGTTTTACACTGATCTACACATTTGTAACTTGGCCAGAATAGTCTGATAACATTTCCACCATGGGATCTGTCCAAGACGTCCACGCCATGAAAAACTGTTCTCCTACAATATTATTGAAATTTCAGCTTTATCAGACAATTCCTGCTTCAGAATATTTTTCACTTAAAGTGTTTTGTTCCTTGCCAGAATCTTGTCAGGCTCCACTCCAAGTACACAAGTACAACAACCTAAGTTGGCAGTCCCAGCAGAGTACTGTCATATCTGTCTCCACCTGCAAACCCAAGCTGCAAACCCAAATCTCGTTGCACTTATGTGCAATGACAATAAAAGATATTATTATTATTATTATTTACCACCATCCCTGGCAGCACGTTCCAGGCACCCACCGCTCTTTGTGTAAAAAAACCTGCCCCGCATACCTCCTTTAAACTTTGCCCCCTCTCATCTTAAAACATGTCCTCTCGCCTGGGGCAGTAGACTCCATGGACGAGGTTGGCTTCTTGTTTGGCACGGCAAGGAAAGCGGAGCTGAGGCCAATGGTCAGATCAGCTATGAACACGGAGCACTCCCATTGACCACTCCTATTTTTCATGTTATTACACTGCACAAGCTCTATTACTCGGTCGTACTTCATACTTTGGCTTTTAGTTTCAGTTTAGTTTATTGTCACGTGTACCCAGGTACAGCGAAAAGGTTTTGTTGCGTGTTAACCAGTCAGAGGAAAGACTATACATGATTACAATTGAGCCGTCCACAGTGTACAGATACATGATAAAGGGAATTACATGAATAACGTTTAGTGCAAGGTAAAGTCCAGTAAAGTCGGATCAAAGATAGTCCAATGAGGTAGATCTTCATCTTCTTGCGTATGGCGTCCACAGCCTAAAGTTGTGGGACAACTTGTTCTATTTGATCTTATTTGATTGTGCACACCGGGTTCATTGCATTCGTCAAAACAGGGCGGACCACGTGAAGGTTGCAATCTTCCACCCCCAATGAGGTAGATAGTAGCTCAGGACTGCTTTCCAGTTGTTTGTAGGATGGTTCAGTTGCCTGATAACAGTTGGGGAGAACCTGCCCCAGAATCTGGAGATGTGTGTTTTCTCATTTCTCTATCTCTTGCCTGATGGGAGAGGGGAGCTTCCAAAGCTGAGAGAGATAGTGAGACTGTACTGAACTTTATCTTGCACTAAACATTATTCCCTTTATCATATATCTGTCCACTGTGGATGGTTTGATTGTAATCATGTATAGTCTTTCCGCTGACTGAATACGCACAACACAAAAGCTTTTCACTGTACCTTGGTACACGTGACAATAAACTAAACTAAGCTGCAGCAAGTGAAAATGTAATTGCACCTGCCCTGGTGCATCTTAAACACTCTTGACTTTCTCCTGACTTTCTTCATTTTAAACTCCACGTCATCTCACTCGGCTTCGGAAGCTAGGACTTTCTTAATGCTCTCAATGTCAGCCAAGGTGCTCTCTTTAGTGGCCCTGGAAAGTGGTCCCTGCAACAGCCAGCTGCAAACATCTATGTCTAACCTGAAGGCCCGGCGTCCCCACAGCTGCTGTTTAACAAGTGAGCGTCCATCCAACCTAGACATGAACGCTGGACTCTATAAGAGTTGACTTTCTGCACATGATTTGTATAGCAAATGTACTCTTGCACTCTACTCAGTTATTTTAATTTTAATTAACAAAGCAGTAGTAATTTGAATTTTTTTTGTATCAAATCTGCCTAATTACAGGTGGTGCATTAATCTTATCTTTGGGGCAGTGGGAGTTAAGGGGGGGGGGGGGGGGGGGGGGGGGGGGAGTAATCTGTCCGTATTTAGTAATCATTTCATAAGGTATTATTTGCCAGATATATGAAGGGTCTCTGTGCACTTGGAGCTCTGTTTAATACGTGCATTCATAAGGGACTGTTTACAAATCTTATTGTGATCAAACAATTGATTTCAGTCTGATGTTCAGACTGCTAAGCCAGGCGCTAGCTGTTACTAAGACGCAAGCTCCAGTGACCTCAGTATGTCATTGCAAAACCATGGCTTAAAGCTCAAGGTACATATAATGCTTCAAGGTCAGGAAGAGCACTCATCGTTCAACTGTACACACAACACCGCCATGACTCAACACCAAGTTCAGATAATGTTTCACCTCTCCAACCTGCTCTAGATGAGGCCTTATTGCTTTAGCTGGTCCATTATCACCCTCTTTCACTCCCTTCTGCCCCTGTCCCACTTAGGAAACCTGAACGGAAACCTCTGGAGACTTTGCGCCCCACCCAAGGTTTCCGTGAGGTTCCCAGAGGTTTTTGTCAGTCTCCCCAATGGTCGAAAGTGATTTCCGCTTCTTCTATGTTCCGGCGATTATTTCAAAAAATTCAAAACCGGCCTCGACTAAAAATGGGTTGCAGTTTTAAAAATTTGTAATTTTTTAGTCGAAGCCGGTTGCGATGCTATTTGAAGGTGGTTACCAGAGGTTGCTGGCAGTGGAAGGTAAGACCTCCACTACTGCAATCTCCGGTAACCAATACAGGGTAAACAAAGCTGGGAGAGTGGAAGGGCAGAACAAAGCCTGGCAAATAATAAGTAGATCAATATGAGGGGGCGCTTGATAGGAAGATGGCTGGACAAACGGCAGAAATGTAAAGACCAAAGGTGTGAGATGGAAGGATTGAAGAGATGTGAATCGTGAATCCAGAGGAAGGAAAGTAGATGGAAGGGAATGAGGAGTTGGAGGGGAGAAGTAGGTACAAATCCAGCTGGGACAAGTGAGAGAGGGGGAGAATGAAGGAAGTGGGTTAGAAGGGAGGGGGTTGGTAGTTCGCCAAAACTGGAGAATTCAATGTTCATACCATTGGGTTGTAAGCTACACAAGCGGAATATCAGGTGCTGTATCTCCACTTTGCATGTGGCCTCACTGTGGCAATGGAGCAAGCCCAGGACAGAAAGGTTAGTATGAGAATGGGAAGGGGAGTTAAAATGGTTAGCAACCTAGAGATTCAGTAGGCCTTGGTGGACCGAGCACAAGTGTTCAACAAAACGGCCTTTGGCATCTCAAGACTGGACCATCGGGACAAAGGGGCTCAGTTTCAGTTGCTGCTCGCCTGCGACTCCAACCCTTTTGCACGCAAGCTGCTGGGATGCTGGGAGATTGGGAATGCGCCGCATCAAAAAGGCAGACAGATCGAAAGGTGCCAGCGGGGTAATTTTGCCCATTTTCTGCATTCATGGGATTTATTTCAGGCTTCTAGCTCCTGCTTGTGGAAGCATAATGCAATATATTAAGCTGCCTTAATAAACCCTCGGCTCCCAATGGAAAAGCAGGAGCAAAATATCTATACCCTATATGGAACCATACAGTACAGGAACAGGTCCTTCAGCCTACAATATCTGAACCAATATATGTCAAGATAAACTAATCTCATCTGACTGCATATTATACATATCCTTCCATTCCCTGCATAACCATTTGCCTATCTAAAAACCTCTTAAAATCATGATCATATCCACCACCACCACCACCACTGGCACCCACCACTCTGTGTAAGATATTGCCATGCACATCTCCTTTAAACTTTGTCCCTCTCACCTTGAAGCTATGCCCTCTAGTCTGAGACATTTCCGCATTGAGAAAATAGGTTCTGAATATCTACCCGATCTATGCCTTTCCTAACTTTATATACTTCTGAAGAATGGTCCCGACCTGAAACATCACCCAGAATCTTTCTCCAGACCCACTGAGTTACTCCAGTGCTTTGTGTCTATCATTGGTATAAACCAGCATCTGCAATTCCTTGTGTCTATACTTCTCTCTGGTCTCCCTTCAAACTCTGCCGCTCCAGTGAAAGCAATCAAAGTCTGGCTCGTTAGCTGGCGCATGTTTAGCTGGTTACTCCTCTGCTGTCTGCTGATCCCAGTGTGACTGGGTCCCTGCCCCACTGAAGTCTTCCCAATCTATCTCTGCTCACCAGAGCACGAGTGACAATGCAAAGGGTTCCACACAGGGCAGTGGACGCAGATAAATGAGACTGTTTAAAATGTTATACTGACGGCAAGAGTTGATGTGTACCATTTCCTGCTCTGCTGACCTGATTTATGCTATCTGCTTGCATTTAATCAGCACTAGATAACATGGCTAAGATCCCTGCGATCCATCTTGTCCGATTTCCTGACTAAATGCTTTTCCTCATTTGGAGCTTTTTGGCAGGGTAATATTGTTGGACTCCTGCCACTGACCTGTCCTTCAACAGAACACCAAATACTCCTACAGGAGCAGCTTTGCTGGTTAATTTGCCAAACCAAGCAATGTCTTGTCGAATTTCCAACGCAGTTTTAGATTAACTCAAAGCCAGCTGCAAGTCCTGAGCCCTAAGAAAACTGACTGCTTGCCATCCCAATAATGGGGACAAAGGTACGAGATACATGATTCGGGAAGAACGATGGATATCCGTCATGCCCCCTTGCTTACATTACCTGACAAAGACGGTGTGTGACAATGTATTGCTCCGAATTTATTCAACTTAAAAAGTAGTCACGAGATATCCAGGACATTTATTACGACTTAATTGCTAACTTTCTGAAAATTCTCCAAAAATACTTTAAAAAATCGTAGATTTTTGTAAATGGAGCAAAGTACAAAACATTACAAGAATTCTTCTGAAATTTTGTCAATTTCTTCCTTGTAGGAAAGACCGAGCTTTGTTATCTGAACGGTCCTTCCATAAGCTAGAGTACAGTCCCGATCCTCCAACCTATCTCATTGCAGTCATTATGTTTTTTTCTCTGGAACTGTTACTCTACAATGCTAGAACATAAAACAGCAGAGCACAGGAACAGGCCCTTCAGCCCACAATATGTACACTAAACACGATGTCAAGTTAAACTGATCTTATCTGTCTGTATATGATCCTTATCCCTCTGTTTCCACACTGAATGACTCTATGAACAATAAATTAAAGCTCTTTAAATCACACAATAGTATTGGCAACAGAAAATCAAAGGTGCTTTTAGAATGGGATTAAAGGCAATCCCAGGGCTCCATCCCTGAGAACTGCCCTCCAGTCGATATGTCCACAAAGCAGAAGCATCTGTTTTTCACAGTAAACAAGATCGCTTTGCTCGACACACAATTACTCCATTCTAATAACCACCCAGAACTAAACTAATGGAATATAGACTGTATTCAGTCAATAATGAATGGTACAAAACGGAGCGGCACAGTGGCACAGCTGCTGCCTCAGAGCGCCAGAGACCCAGTTTAATCCAGACCACAGGTGCCGTCTGTGTGGAGTTTGCATGTTCTCCCTGTGTGGTTCACCTGGGTGCTCCGGTTTCCTCCCACATCCCAAAGACGTGTAGGTTTGTAGGTTCATTGGCCTCTGTAATATGCCCCTAGTGTGTAGAGAGTGGATGAGAAAGTGGGATAACATAGAACTAGTGTGAACACGTGATTGATGGTCGGCGTGGACTTGGTGGGCTGAAAGGCCTGTTTCCTTGCCGCAACTTTCACTCAATCAATAAAAATGTACATTTGAATGATAACTATTTTCAACGTTATTTCCAACTGGTATTCTGAAAGGACACCAGTTCTGATCTGGTTGAGGGACAAACCCTATAACTGAAAGCTACCACCAAAATACTAGTCCGACCATTGATTAATTCTCCATCGTCTGAAGTCTCGTATAGATACATGTATCTCAAAATATCCTTCCTCAGGCCTTAGCTCATGGCTAAGATGGCTTCCATAAAAAAGTATTTGTGGACCGAACAGCATGTTTCTCTGCCGTATCTTTCAATCAATTTTATTATTACCAGCTTCAAAAATGCTGTAAAATATATGTGAGAATTTGCATCGTCTGATTTCTGCAAATCATGTCATTTGCAGTCCCTCTATCATCGGCTGAAGCAGAGAGCTAACTCCCAGGAAGAGCTGGATCTTACCCCGAAGTCTGAGAGAGGGAGGTGAGCAGTCTCTGGTCTACCCCAGAGCATCTGCAACAAGTGAATGAAAAGAACCCATTGTTCCACACAATCGTTAGTCAGCTTCTCATCACTGGCAATATTGAAGGTCCTTGATCAGTCAGCAGCAGTTACTCTGCAGACCCACAATAACAGCCCATACTGACCGGGGTCTGTCCGGGCTGCCTCATTAACAAGGTCTGAAATTACATTATGCAACCATCCCCCACAAACTCTCGTAGTTTCAGAATAATTTGACTTCCTGTTTGGATTCCCAGCAACTTTTCTGCTCTGCATTTCTACATTACTACCAGGAATGTCAGCTGGAGTCACTCGGTGCTGCTGTGGGACTTCAGTCTACAAGAAAAGCAACAATCTAGATCAGGGAGGCCATTCGTTATCTTAATTTAGCTCTCTGTCGAAACACCACAGCACCCACCCCCACTGCAATTCAAAATTGTCTTTTAATGGAAAACATTAACGTTCTGGACGAACTCAGTGGGTCAGACATCGTCCGTGGATGGAATGGACAGATGATGTTTCAGCTCGGGTGTTTTGCTCAAGATTCCATCATCTGCAGTTCCTGATGTCTCCTAGAGGGGCCCACTTCTCTCTCTGCAAGTTTGATCTTCGTGATGATCCCTTTTTGCGGAAAATTCACTCCCAATGGAAAATCCAGCTAACACTCCCTCATATCACAGAAGCACCCTACTATCAGTATCCTGGGGGTTACCATTGACCAGAAACTGAACTGAAGTCGTCATATACACAATGTGGCCACAAGAGCAGGTCAGAGGCTAGGAATTCTGCGGTGAGTAACTCACCACCTAACTCCCCGAAGTCAGCCCATCATCTACAAGGCTTATGTAAGGAAGTGTGGTGGAGCAATCTCCACTTGCCTGGATGAGTGCAGCTTCAACAACACTCAAGAAGCTCAACACCATTACAGGGCGTATCAGTCCGCCAGGTAGGCACCCCATCCACAACCATTCGCACACGCCGGCACAAGGTAGCTGCAGTTTACACCATCAACAGCGTGCACTGCGACAGCTCGTCAAGGCACATCCGAAACCCATGACCTCTACTAGCTAATATGGAAAGGGTAGCAAAACCATAAAGAGCACCACCACCTGCAGGTTGCCCTCCAAGCCACATGCCATCCTGACTTGGAAATACGTCATTGTTCCTTCACCGTCACCTTAAACCTGTGCCCATGCCTCGAGGATTCAGCAGTTCACCACCACTTTCTCAAAGGCGGGTAGGGATGGGCAATTAAATATAGTCAGTGAAACCCAATCCCCTTGAATGAACAAATGATTAATAACAGTCCAGGACCAAGCAGAGGGCATTTCAATTCTCCTATTTCAGGTAACAACCTTCCCACCCCACCCTGTCCCCCCTCTATTCCCTGTGCCCCACTCAGGTGTACACCTTTCCCCCACTATCCAGTGCCCCCTTTCCTCTTCCCCTGCCCTCTTTCACCTACATCCATTCCTCTGGCTTCACAATTTACTCCTCTTCCATCCTTACCGCACATCTGCTTATCTCCTTTTCATCCATCTGCCAATAACCCCCCCCCCCTCATCTGTATCCCACTCACATGCCAGACTTTGTCTCAACCAACCCCTTTTCCAGATTTTCCACCCTACAACAATCAGTCTGAAGGGTATCCACCCGATACGTCGCTTATACATGTCCTCCAGAGAAGCTGACCCGTTGAGTTAATCCAGCACTTTGTGTTTTATTTGTAAACCAGCATCTGCAGTTCCTCTTGTCTCCAGAGGTGTTTTCATGCAGATCTTGTCCCTGACATCTCTGGACATGTGGAAGTCTAACCTCGTAGGAGCTCAAGCAAATACAGCTGAATTGTTTTTATCATCTCAATGACAGGCTGCTAGTTACCTTGAATGTAACCCTGCACCAATTAGCTATTTACTTAAATTGGGGTCAAGGAAAGAGCTTTCACATCGTGGCCCTGTTTTCACCAATCTTTCCACCAATCTTTCCACCACCACGCACGAGAAGCACAAGACAGACACCATTATATGCAGATGCCGAGAAGTGAGTTCAGCTCTGGCTGAACAACTTCTAATCTTGTGTGTGGACTCGATGAGAAGAAGATCTTCAAATTGAATGCACTAGAACGATGGGATATCCAGGCAATGGGAATGAGGGATAACAATGTTAGGAAGAGCTTTAGTTTAAAGATATAGCATGGACACAGGCCCTTCAGCCCACAGATGATTAAAAAAAATGAATTTAAACCATTTTAGAATAAGGCAGTAACATAACAAAATGTGGAAAAAGTGAAGGGGTCTGAATACTTTCTGAATGGCCTGTTCCTGCATGTCTTTGGAGTTTGAAGTGTGGGAGGAAATCGAAGATCTCGGAGAAAACCCACGCAGGTCACAGGGAGAACGTACAAACTCCGTACAGACTCCACCTGCAGTCGGGATCGAACCCAGGTCTCCAGCGCTGTGAGCGTTGTAAGGCAGCAACTCTACCGCTGCGCCACCGTGTCGGCTTGACTGTTCACCACCTTTCAAAATGTCCTAAAATGCTTTACAACCGATAATATTTTATTCAGTCTAACAGTGACACAGGAAACAGAGCAGTCAGTGTTGTGGACAGCAACCTCCCAGAAAGTGTGACAAGATGATCTGTGTTAATGGATACCAAAACATGAATACTGGGAATACTCAGTAGGTCAAGCAACATCTGTGCAGGGAGAAAGAGGTGACACTTGACTGAGAGTAATGACCGTGGTGAATTTGTGGAATTCATTGCCACAGAAGGCTGTGGAGGCTGTCAATGGATATTTTTAAGGTGGTGTTAGATAAATTCTTGATTAGTACGGGTGACAGAGGATATGGGGAGAAGGGGTTGAGAAGGAAGGATAGATCAGCCATGACTGAATGGAGACTTGAAGGGCCGAATGGCCTAGTTCTGCTCCTATAACATTTGAAGTTATGGCATTCAGGATTGACCAGATGTAGAAATCAAACAGTACAGATGTCTGTGACAGAGTGGACCAGTGGAGAGAGTGTCAGAAGTGCTCACTGATGGAGGGCAGTGAAGGCTTGATGATCACAGTGCTTCCATCTGTTGGAGGTGTAAACAGAAGTAGATGAATGAACGAAGAGATGGAGAAAAAATGGGGGGGGGGGAAACGACATGGTTATGAAGCAAAACTATGCAAATGCAAGAAGTCTGAAATAAAAACGGAGAATGCTGCGTCATCACCGAGACAGGCAGAACTGAATCATGGTTTTAATTGGGAAAAAAATCAATATTAAAAATTTGGAAAAACCCAACAACCCCCACAATTAAAATCTGGATTATGGAGATGTCGGAGGCCTTACATTTGGAAAAAATTAGACTTGCCTTAATTGACAAACCAGTATTATTTGCTAAAATATGGTCTCCATTTATAGATTATTTGAAGGGGTAGATTGGTCCAGCACGGGAGCCAGACTGAAATTTGAATCCAGCAATAGTAACATTTTATAACCTACGGACCTATCTCCTAAGCTGTATTATTGATCATTTACTCCATTTTTCTTAATTTTTTTTGTTTTCTTTCCTCTCTTTCTATCTATAAATAAAAATAAACAATTAGAAGCAGTGTTAATACGTAATTGATAAATAACCCCGGGACCCAAGATACTAACAATAAGTAATTGGTAAACAAAGTCTGTATTGGTTATGATTATGATATGCATATGCTTCTAATAAAAAATATTATAATTTTTTTTTTTAAAAAGAACTGAATCATGGTACAACTAACTATGCTGGTACTCTGCCTGCTGATTTCCACTCTAACTGAGGGATAGATTATGGCCCAGTAAAACGGAGGAGAAATCCAGGCTCTCCTTCAAAATGCGGCAATGTACATACACTTACCCCAGAAGGCAAATGGTGTATCAGTTTAATTAATTGAGTCAAAGAAAATCCAACTGCTCTAGTGTGCCGACCTAGATTGATAGGAAACTCAGTCATCACTACCAATGATTTTACCACCATCAATACACTTCCTAGTCACAAATTATATATATTTAAAGTATAGCTCGATTATCCTTTTACAAACCAGTCGCTCGTCAATAAATCAGTGGGGTTCTTATGAAAATAATGAACATAATATCTACGAGTTTAGCCACACTTGCAAGATGGCTTACTGGAATATTACCATAATTTATAATGCAGCTAAATTAATTTACAACAGTACAACAGAAGACAAAGGAATTGTCCGTAGACCTCCGAGACAGGATTGTGTCGAGTTACCGATCTGGGAAGCGTGTAAAACAATTTCTGCAGAATTGCAGGTCCCAAAGAACACAGTGGCCTCCGTCATTTTTATATGAAAGAACTTTGGAACCACCAGGACTCTTCATGGAGCTGGCAGCCCGGCCAATCTGAGCAATCGGGGGAGAAGGGCCTTGGTCAGGGAGGTGACCAAGAACCCGATGGAGATGGGAGGACCTTCCAGAAGGACAACTATATCTGCAGCACTTCACCAATCAGGCCTTTATGGTAGAGTGACCAGATGGAAACCACTCTTCAGTAAAAGGCACATGACAGCCCACTTGGAGTTTGCCAAAAATCACCTAAACACGATTCTCTGGTTTGATGAAACCAAGATTGAACTCTTTGGCCTGAATGCGAAGCGTCACGCCTGGAGGAAACCAGGCACCGCTCATCACCTGGCCAGTACCATAACTACGGTAAAGCATGGTGGTGGTACATATGCTTATACACATATAACCATTTACGTGATGTTATTGCCTGTCGTCAATCTAGTTTATAACATTTTAAAGGTGCCGATACACTGCACTGTTACAGAAAAAGTATGGATTGGTGACCTCGGTTCAGTTTAGTTTATTGTCACGGGTACCAGGGTAGTGAAAAGCTTTTTGTTGTGTGCTAACCAGTCAGCGTAAAGACTATACATGATTGCAATCGAGCTGTCCTAAGTGCACAGTTACATGATAAAGGCATTAAACATTTAGTGCAAGATAAAGTCCAGTAAAATCCGACTATAGATAGTTTGAGGGACTTCAGTGAGGTAGATAGTAGCTCAGGACCGACCGCTTCTCTAGTTGTTGGTAGGATGCTTCAGTTGCCTGATAGCAGCTGGGAAGAAACTGTCTCTGAATCTGGAGGTGTGCTACTGGTGATGTGATCTGGAGGTGTGCTACTGGTGATGTGATTTGAGTGTTTTACTATTGTAATTATATTATATTTCTGCTGCTATATAAAATTAGAAATGTCAAAGATCAAGGGGCACAGACTTAAAATCATTGACAGAAGGATTAGAGAGAAGATCAGAAAGAAAAAAATATCACTCAGCTTGTTGGGGGGCTACAATTCCCAGCCCGACAGGGTGGTGGAAATAGAAACAGGGCTTGGGTGTGGATGTGAGATGCTGTGCTCTGCAGGGCTACTGACCCTGTGCCAAAAGATGGGAATAGACTGGGTTGATGGGGTCAGAACCTTTTTCCCAGGGTGGAACACCAGAGGGCATAACTATAAGGTGACAGGGTTGAAAGTTTAATGGGGATATGTTTAATGGCAAGTTTTATTACACAGAGAGTAGTGGGGACATAGAACGCATTGCCTGGGGTGGTGGTGGAGACAGATGTAATGGTGGCATTTAAGAGGCTTTTACAGTAGATAGGCACATGGAAGTGTGGGGAATAGAGGGATATGGATTATGTACAGGCAAATGAGATTAGTTTGGCTTGGCATGTTCGGCACAAACTTTGTGGGCCGAATGGCCCGTTCCTGCGTTACACTGTCCATATTCTTTGTTCAATGTTCTTGTTTGAAGGGCACAGACATGATGGGCTGAATGGCCTAATTCCTACAATTCTGCTGTAGGACAGGCAGTCTGAGGAATAAGCACGAGGAGTAACTGAGGGCAGAGCTGTCAAGCAGTAAATACACCCACTGACTCATTCGGCATCATTCACTGTGAGAGTTAGCCCCATCCTGGTTGGCATCAAAACTGCTCAATGATGTCAAGCCGTTAGCATCCAGTATTCCACCAACAAAAAATCTTTTACAATCAGGGAAGGCAGGGATGTTAAAGCGAAATAAAACCATTCCTAAGATAGACACAAAATGCTGGAGTAACTCAGCGGGTCAGGCAGCATCTCTGGAGAGAAGGAATGGGTGACATTTCGGGTCAAGTCATCTCTTCAGACCATTCCCTTTACTTTCAAGCTCGTAGAGCGTTAGGCTGTTGAGGTGAGAAGAACAACTTCAAGGGACTCTTAAGTTTTCCAAAGAAAAGAGAAGGCTGTCCCTTCTACTGGATTGACATAATTCAACGGGAGGAAGCAATCAAGCTGGAAGTACTATCTGTATGAGAAGGCAAGAGATTTATGATTACTGTGGATTTTTAAAGGCTGAGACTTTAAACTGAGAGATTTATGGAAGGGACAATGCTCCAAATATTTTGTGATTATTAACATTCTGCCAGTTTTAGTTACTTTAACTACTTATCAATTCTAGATAAGGCTAAATTCATGAGTTTTAAGCATTTTATGTAACCGGTGGAGCACTTACCAACATCTCATTTGTCCAATTAATCACTGCGTTTGCAAACAGTGGGAGGTAATTACTTTTGTATTGTTGCTCTTTTGAGAATTAATTAGCTTGCAAAATGTATTCCAATACGAAAATGTGAGGAGTTTGTCTTCAGGGCTAGACACTCGTTCCATCGGACAGACGTTTGTAATTGATTTACATAACCTAAAGTTTTTTTTAACGTTAACTCTTTGTCATCGAAACTTGAAAAAATTCAACAAGAGTGAAAAATCCTCGGATGTTACAAATGTTAAAAGTGCGGAACGTTGGTGACCGAAGAGAGACCTGATGGAAGTATATAAAATTATGAGAGGTACAGATAGGGTAGACAATCAGAACCCTTTTTCCCTAGGGTGGAGATATCAAGGATTAGAAGGTATAGTTCTAAGGTCAGAGCAGTAAAGTTTAAAGGAGATGTGTGGGGCAAGTTTTTTTACACATAGAGTGGTGGGTGCCTGGAACACACTGTTAGGGGTGGTGGAGGAGGCAGAGACGATAGTGATGTTTAAGAGGCTTTTAGACAGGCACATGGATATGCAGGGAATGGGGGTTATCGATCACATACGGGCTGAGGAGATTAGTTTAAATTGGCATCATGTTCAGCATGGACAATGTGGGACAAAGGGCCTGTTCCTGTGCTATACTGTTCTATGTATATTATTGCTTCTGGAGAGAATAGACTTGTATTTTAATCTATATGCATTTTTGAAATGTTCACCTCAACACATCCAATGGCAGATTACCTCTCACCTCCCCTTCCCCCCCAAAGTACAAGATAGAAAACAAATTGTGTACAGTAAGCACAAACGGCAGAGTGACGATGACAATATTGCCTGATCGACTGATGAGAGATAAATATTAGCCAAGTCCAGTGAAGTGATGCACTTTCCCTCTTACATTGAATATTACTTCTATCCAAGAGAGACATCACCCAAACACCTCTGACAAGGCGGGACTTGTTACTGCAGCAGGGTGTAACCCTTGGTGCTAAATTTGGAGATGAATTCAAACACACATCTTCCGAGGGCAAGACTGCAGTCAACCGAGCCACTGCTGGCACGATTGGTCAAGATATATTGTAAGTGGACAAACACAAAGTAACTCAGCATGTCAGGCAGCATCTATGGAAGGAACGAACATTTAAGTCTGGATGACCCAAAATGTCATCTGTAACTTGCTCCATAGATACTGCCTGACTCGCTGAGTTTCTCCAGCATTTTGCGTTTTGCTCAAGATTCTTTCATCTGCAGTTCCCTGTGTCTCCATATTATAATTATATGTAAGCATGTGTGTTTGCTCATGAATGTTGTTGTACTTGACCCTAGGACGTGGAGTTGTTCATCAGCCATTTCACAACAGTGCATCTTTAGACTTTGGAGATACAGCATGGAAACATGAGTTCCTGCCGAACAGCGATCACTCCGTACACTAACCCTACCTACGCACAATTTATACTTTTACCAAAGCCAATTAACCCACAAACCTGTATGTCTTTGGAGTGTGGGAGAAAACTGGAGCACCCGCAGAAATTCCAGGCGGTCACAGGGAGAACGTATAAACTCAGAACAGACAGCACCTGTAGTCGGGATCGAACCCGGGTCTCTGGCGCTGTAATAAGGCAGCAACTCTACTGCTGAGTCACTGTTCCCACCCCCAATTTTGACTGTTCAATGAGGTTTAACCCCAGTGCAACAATTTGCACATGAGGCCACTGTGAACCATTGGGGAACAGGGATTCATATTTCAAACTGACAATGTGTCAAGCTTTAAGGGCTAGTTGTAGCTTTTAATAGGTTTTAAAGATGTGAGCTATTGTTTTGACCCCAACAGTCCAACAGCCACATCCTGATTCTCCCCCTCCTGCTGAGGTAATTTATGGTAACCAATTAGCACATCTCTGGGGTGTGGGAGGAAACCAGATCACCCAGAGAAAACCAAACGGTGATGGGGAGAAGGTGCAAACACCACACAAGTAACCAAGCTCATGAACAAACTCCAGTCATGGGAGCTGTGAGGCAGCAGCACTACCTGCTGCACCATTGCACCACGCCCTATGCAACCATTGACTGTTGTATTGTCTGTAATTTAACAGGGTATCTTCCAACGTTCATTTTTGTGAGTTTACACAGTGGTACGGTGTACCGGCAATTCTATTAAGTCATTATTTTATTTTCTGGCTACGTGACACCTTTGTTTATTAATCATGTACACCAGTGCCTTGTCTGCAGAAAAGCAGGGAAGAAGCTGTTCTTATTTTAGGTTTAGGGTTATGTTTGTTATTGTCACATGTACCAACGCACAGTGAAAAGCTTTGTTTTGCATGCGATACAAAGAGATCAGATATACCATACAATCAGTTCAAACTCGTACATTAGATAGTGCAAAGGGGAAGATACTGAGCACTGCATTACAATACATTATAGCGTATCAGATCCTTAGACAAAGTCCAACAATGGGGTTGAGGCGAATGGACTTTGTCCATGGGGGCAATGTTCAGAAGCCTGATAACAGAAGGAAAGAAGCTAAGTCTGGTGGTGCATGCTTTCAAGCTTCAGTAGATGGAGTCAATAGGGTGGAGGGGGAAGGCTAAACATACTCTAGAGTAGCCAACTCTAGTTAAGTCAATCAAATTGAATACTGGAGGCAGAGTAGAATGTGCTGATGTGCAAAGATCTTCTACGACTACAGTATGTTCAGCTTTACTGACAAACAACCCTCTCCCTGAGGTTTTGTTGCTAAAGGTAGGCTTGCTTCTCTGTAATAGCGGCAACCCTTCAGAAGCAGATTGTTGGATGGAAAGCTCTTGGTCCACCCTCTCAAATGAAACTGTTAACAAACTGAGGGGCAATTTTAGCCTTGGCCTTGTGGGGTATATCTGCAGATCAAGGGATGCCCTATTTAAGATGAAGTTGAGAAGTAATTTCTCTTTTCACCCAAGATGACTCTTTGCAATTTTCTTCCCTGGAGACCTGTGATGGTGGTGGCTGAATATATTCAAAGGAGACACTAACAGATATTTCAATGACAGGGGAGTCCGAGGGTCTGGTGCTGTGGTCACGAGTGAATCAACCTAGATCACGTTGAATATTGAACAGGACAGAGTGGTCAGTGAATGTACCCTTGCTTCCATTTCTCACACGCTTTCCACTTTGTGATCCACAGGACACTTTTATCATAATGCCACTCTACGGAGGTTGCACAGTTCAATGCCAACACCCATGACTACTCTATGAAGAAAACTTGATACAATAGCTGATTATCTCACGAGAAAGCACAGACAGTTTGCCTGCACCTTAAATGTTTGTGATGCAGGCAGTGTAGTCTTTAAACATGCGCAAAGGAGTTGATTCACACTTACCTGGAAGGAATTTAGTACAACAAAGATGTAACCAAGTGTAATATCGAGATGGACCAAAACCCCACAAAACCAGGTCAAACCCAAGACTGGCAAAAGAATCGCCACTGGCTTGATAGCTGCCCTGGAAACAAGAGAAACATTGCAGGATTAAACCTTCGCTCCTTAAATGAAGGATCAAGTGAAACACAAAATCACCCCCCAAGCAGGGACCGTTGAGGAAATGGTTCTGGTTCCTACTGGAGTGGCTCTCAGGTGTTTAATCAGAAATGCTGGACCTGCTGTTGACCAGGGAAAGTACAACTGAACTGCACCACAAAGTTACTCCCTGAAATACTGTGCAGGCAATATTTTAGGTCAGAACCTTTCTTCAGACTTTACTGATACTGGAGGCAGTTCAAGAAATATTCCAGAAGACAATTCGTGAGATGTGTGGATTATCCGATCATAAATGGCTAAATAAATTAGATCTACATTCGTTGGGGGTTTAGAAGAATAAGGAATGATGTTCCTGGAAAAATATAAGATCCATAAGAAGCAAGAGAGAAAAGATGTTGAAGATAGACCCAAAATGCTGGAGCAACTCAGCGGGTCAGGCAGTATCTCTGGAGAATAGGGGTCGTTTGGGGTCGAGACCCTTTATCAGCCTTTTGTGTCTATCTTCGGTGCAAACCAGACTCTGCAGTTCCTTCCTACACAGAAGAGATGTTGAGATGTTTCCACCAGTGGAAAAGTCTTGAACGAGGGATCAGACATTTAGAAGTGAGGTGTGTAGGAATTTCAGAGAACAGTGCTTGATGACCCCACATTATCTGTCATGTCTTTGTCCATTATCCCTGATGTTCTGGTGCTCTAATTTTCTTCAATAATTCTGAAAGTCCCAATCTGTCAAATGAGTTGTTAGTCGAACACAAGGTTTCAGGGAAAGGATTTCAGAGTTGTGTTCGGATACCTGAGTCAAGATCAGTCCGGTGATCCAATGCAGGAATGAAGGGTGGTGACTCTGTGGAATTCTGTTCCACAGAAGGTTGTGGAGGCAAAGTCAGTGAATATATTTAAGGCGGAGGTAGATAAATTCTTGATTAGTATGGGTGTCGGAGGTTATGGGGAGAAGGCAGGAGAATGGGGTTAGGAGGGAGAGAAAGATCAGCCATGATTGAATGGCGGAGTATACTTGATGGGCCAAATGGCCTAATTCTGTTCCTATCACTTATGATCTTGTCATCTAAGTTGCTTTAGAGATTTAAAAAAGCAAGGTTTGGCAGTTTTTAAAAAAATCTGCCGCCTCCCTCGAGCCATATTTGTCACCAGCACATAGCTGTTGGAGAATATTTCTACATCAAAGGGGTCTCTTGGATCAAGTCTACTATTACAGGTTTGTAATTGCTGAGTAGGATTACAAAAGCAAATCCTAACCGGATTGTTCCTCTCCGTGCACCTGCCCCACTGAGTGAAAGCACAGCTTAACTCAATCGCCAAATGAAGGACACAGAGGTCGGATGGATTCAGGCCAAGAACGGATGCAAAAGACACAACAGTAAGCTGACACTGAAACACTGCAACACAGAGTCAGTGGCAATGGCTAGATTCAGGAAGGATGGGTGAATGGAGCAAAATTCATAAAATTATAAAATCTAGGAGGCCATCCGGCCCTTTAAAGAAGAACAGCCCAGACTAACCCCCTAAAATTCATTGAGGTCCACTGGATCGCAGCCCCTGTCCACATCGGAGCACACTTTAAATGTGGTGAGAGTTACGGGACATGAGTTCCAGACCCCCACGGTGGTGGCATTATAAGCAGAACATAGATCAGTACAGCAAAGGAACAGGCCCATAAGCCCATAATATCCATGCTCAACATGATCACGTTAAACTAATCTCCTCTGCCTGCACATGATCATAGCCTTCCAACTCCTGTCTATCCATGTGTTTATATAAAAGCCCCTTAAACACGTCTCCACTATCTGCCTCCAACACCCCCCCTCCCCCCCCATAGCAACTCTTTCCAGGCACTCACCACCCTCGGTGTAAAAAAAAAATTTGCCCCACACATCTCCTTTAAACTTTTCCCCTCTGACCTTAAAGCTATGCCCTCTAGTGTTTGGCATTCCCACCCTGGGGAATTTCTGTGGTGGTGGATGAAGTTGTTCCCAAACCGTGCTGTGATACATCCCGATAGCTGTTCACAACGTACATGTGGCGGCACCGTGCTGTGAGGGCGAGCGGTAAATATTGTGCACCAACCCGCTTCCCGTTTACACACCTATCCCTGGTTAAACGCCATTGCACTCCCACAGTTCCCCTGTGATATTGCCCTGTAATCATAAGGAAGCACGGCACTGAGTGAGGCCCTTCGGCCCTTCCAAGCTGTGCCAGCTTATTCAAAATGCAATCCAATTATTTCCACTTCCCTGCTCCTTCCTCCAATATATTTTCCCTTTGGAGTAGTTCAGTTTAGTTTAGAGACCCTATGTCCCACCTAGTCCTTGCCGACAAGTGGTCCTTGCACACTAACACTATCCTACACACAACTAGGGATAATTTACAATTTCACCATGCCATTTAGCCTACAAACCTGTATGCCTTTAGAGTGCGGAAGGAAACCTGAGCTCCTGGAGAAAACCCACGCTGGTCACAGAGAGAACGTACAAACTCAGCACAGACGGTACCCGTAATCAGGATTGAGCCCGGTTCTCTGGTGCTGTAAGGCAGCAACTCTACCGCTGCGCCACCGTGATACCATGCGTATGTACCCAACTTCCTTTTGAAGGCCATGAGTGAGTCCATTTTCAGATAGCCAATTCCAGGTGTACTTGCTGATTACCAATGAGTTTTCCTCAGTCGGTCATTTCATCTCTTGCTCATCACCCCTATCCTGATCCCCTGGTTATCCTCTGTCAGCCAATGGAAGCACCATCTATTAAAGGGCCTGTCCCACTTGGCAATTTCTTCGGTGACTGTCGGCATCATTGACTGACGTATCAGGTACCGAAAAAGTTGCGCATTATGCTGCGTGACGCGGCGTGATGACGTATCGAGTGTCTCAAGTGTCGTAACATTTTGTTTTGTCGCCGCTGGATTTTGAGATGTTAAAAATCTTTCGGCAACTCTGATACGTCAGTCAATGGCGCCGGCAGTAGCCGAAAAAAAATCGCCCAGTGGGACAGGCCCTTAAATTTCTTCCAAATCTTCTCTGCTCTGGGAAGGGTAACCTCACGTTCACCGTACTCGAAGTGCATCTCAGCCCAGCCCGAGACCTCCTCTGCTGAACCTCTGGGCCCTCGTTGCAGAGTGGGGCTCGGAAGTGAACAAAACGTGCTCTACTTGTGAGAAGAAGGCTGGGATTTTCACTCTGTGCTTCCGATGAAGGCGCTCCAGATGTTTGTTCAACACTGACATAGACTCGTGCACCAACAGCACTGCCTCCTCTCCTCTCCTACCCATGTGAAACTTGAAATGTCTCCTCTTGTTCTCTCCAGAGTTGTTAAGGAACCTCCCATTTCAGAAGGGTCCCGCCCCGAAACGTCACCCATTCTTTTTCTCCAGAGATGCTGCCTGACCCGCTGAGTTTCTCCAGCACTTTGTGTCTATCACCCGCTTCAGCTGCCTGCCAGCGTCCCCTTGTGGAAATAAAAATGCTGGAGGAACCCAGCGGGTCAGACTGTGTCCGTGGAAGGAAAGGATAGGCGACATTTTGGGTCGGGACCCTTCTTGATGTCTGCTGACGTTTCTTCACAGCAGGCTGCACTTCCAAGATTCTCCCCTCTGCATTTCACAGAATTGTGCCCCGAGTCTGAGCCATTAATTTTCTATGCACATCCAGCGTCTGCAGTTTCATGTTGTTTTCCAATTGCTTTGGATCAGGTTTGCTGTCATTAATTGATGCAGCATGTCCCAGACAAAATATCTAACCCATTTCCACCAATCATATAAATAGAGCTTGAGTGCCCTCAGATAATTGTGATATGTCTGCAAAACAGCGGTCACCCTGTTCCCTTGTCTGTCCACGTGACAGCGTGACAGGCGGCGCATCGTTGCAACTCACCACGTCTGGGAGTAAACGCGGTGAGGCAGGCTGGCCCCCGAAACCAACATCACCGAGCGCCGTTGGAAGCTGGAGACTGTGATCACCACCACACGACACAGGACAAACGCATTAAACTGCAATGCAAGAACAAAAGTCACAAGAGTCATGAAGACAATATGAAATGAGGGCCCCTCATTCCTGCCCAGTCTTTGGCTGAGCATTTACCTCAGCACCACTTGCCAGCTCACTGTATTCTCTCAATGTCCAGAAACTAACCATGCAATACGATACGATAAAATGTATTCATCCCCGGAGAGAAATTGGTTTGCTGACAATCACAACACACAAGGTACACAAAAACTTGAAATTAAAAGTGAAAACAAAAAGAAAAAGCCAAGAGACTGTTGGCTGGCTGCGTGTACACAGCGCCTTCACCAGAACAAACAAACAAACAAACAAACGAAGGCAGGCTTATCCACTGGGCAGAGGATTCAAAATTAATGGCTACAGTGCCCCCGACCCTCTCCCCATGCCAGATCCCCATTGTCTTCTTCTCCCCCCTCATGCTCATTGACTGCGAGGCCCCACTGCCACCAAGGCTCCCACTGCCACCAAGGCTCCCACTGCCACCAAGGCTCCCACTGCCACCGAGGCTCCCGCTGCCGCCGAGGCTCCCACTGCCGCCGAGGCTCCCGCTGCCGCCGAGGCTCCCGCTGCCGCCGAGGCTCCCGCTGCCGCCGCTTCCGCTGCCGCCGACCACTACAGACCATCTCTTGCATAGTCATGAACTTGTTTTCTAATTGCGTATTTTCACAATTGTTCTTGCATTGTCCCTTTCTTTTCACGGTCTTGTGGAATCTATGTGGGATTTATGTACAATTATCCCGTTGTGTGTTGTCCATGTGCCTGTGATGATGTTGCAAGTGAGATTTTCATTGTCCCTGTACCTCTTTGGATTTGCTGAAGAATTTTGTAGAAGGATGTCAATGCTGGCTCCCAACGCCGTTTCACTAATAAAGGCCTTTGCTGACAATATAAATAGCTGACTACCCTCCGTATCGAAGAAAGTGAGTCAGAGATGTACTGAGCCATTTGTGGCTCTGATTGAATGTCTGACAACTTCATCTGCTGTGTTGATAAAGAAAGCAAAGCTACTCACTGTTAGAGTGAAAAGGACAGGCCCAACAAAGGCCCAGATCACGTTGCCCTTAATGTTCAGCCAGCAATGATTGTCAGCGATGTATCGGTCGCTGGTAGTTGCCACGGTGATGACCACAATAAAAACTGGGAATCCTGAAAGAAAAAATATATGTTATTTTCCTATTTCTCTGTAACAACCATTCCTCTTGCCTTCATCTCACACATTTTAGAGAAACTCAATTTCATTCAATTAATTTCCCCAGCTCGATCCTTTTTCGTCGCAGTAAAATTGCTACTAATTTTAAATCATTGTTCTGAAAATGTTAAGAGCATGCAACTAAAAGTCTTATGATTTGACACGAAATTCAACATTGACAGCACAATGATAAGTACGTGGGTAAAGAAAACTCCACCCTCCTTCGCCTTCAACAAAAGGTTAAGCTAACACCGTTATGTACACGTCTCATCCTCCAGAGCTGAGACTCACTCATCACACTTAGTTACTCTTCAGTTCTTGTCATATATTTTTAATTTATCGTTGATTGCCTCCTCATCCATCATAATGTCTTGTGTATCATCTCTCTCTCCATCTTTTCTCAGCATCCCTTTCTCCCTCTTTAGTATTATTATCTCTCTTCCCCTTGTTTTCTTCATCTGTTTGCCTTTTTCCATCTCCAGCTCTGTTGCTGTCTGTCTCACTTGCTCTGTCTCTCTACAAACTCTCTGTGTGCCTCCGTTTCTGCCCCTCTACCACTTTCTTTTTCTCTCTTTCTGAATCGGTCTGTCTCCACCTCTCTCACCGTCTCTCTGTCTGTCTCTCCGGTCCTTGCCTCGCTCACTCTTCTCTTACTGTCTCCTTCCCCGTCTCCCTCTGTCCCTGTTTGTCTGTCTCTATCTCTGTCTCTCCCCGACTATGACTCCATGCCCGCCTCTCTCTGTCTCCATTTCTTTCTCTCTACATTACTCTCTTGCCCCATCTCTGCCTCTCTCTCCCCCGGTCCCTGTCTCTCCCCACAATCCCCACCACGTCTCTGCCTCTCTTCCCCCTCCTGTCTCTGCCTCGCCTTCTCTCTCACTCTGCCTCTGTCCCAGTCTTTGCCTCTCTCACTCTCTCTCCCTCCCCTCCCCTGTCTCTGCATCCCTCTCACTCTGTCCATTCCTCTCCATCCCTGCCTCCTGTTTATAAGCACTGGCACTGAAGAGGGATAACATCCCAACTTTAACCCAAGTATAAACATTCCTGTAATGACAACATGCAGCAGATCCTTTGAACATAAATTCGGTCTAAATTAGAACTGAATATTCTTCACATAATTTGGATTGCTGTCGCAAGAAATGACCAAATGGTTGAAAACAACTTAAATGGTGACCAGGCCACTTGCCAATAAAGATGAGGTTCGGACCAACACTGAGGTTAAACACACACAAGTGTGGACACAATTTAACAGTAGGTGTGTGAGACGCTAGATGATCTGATGACTTGAGATCACCTGTGACCCTTCATCATCCCTTCCCCCAACCTCCACCATACAAGAGGGATGGTTCCAGTCTCATCCGGCCACTCGTAGGGTCAGTCCTGATCCTTCCCCGCTAAGGTCAGGAGTGGACCTCATCTACATACCAAGGTCGAGAGTCAAGAGTCACAAGCGCTTTTATTGGTAAATGTCTTGAAACAGAACAATGAAATACGTACTTGCAGCAGCACAGCAAGTAATAAATATAATATGATAACTAAACAAAAAGAAAAGAATTCCAATTAATTTAAAAAAAACAATATAATGCAAAAATGAAACAAAGCCTAACGTCCCTGGTGCAACTCAGGCAGTTCGAAGTTCAGAGTTTAGTTGGAATTCGTAGTGTTCACAAGTCTGAAGGTCGTTGGGAAGAAGCTATTCCTGAACCTGGATGTTACAGTTTACAAACTCCCATATATGTTTCAAGACACCTTGACCCTCCATCTGGCCAGCTCAAAGCTCACCGCTCACCCAGAGTTAAAAATGTACCTGCTTCTGTGTAAATAATAATGATTCTGAGAACTGCAGATAAGTGCGTGTCTAACAGAAGGAAGGCAAGGATTACGTTACCCCAGCCGATCAGGTAGTAATACTTCATCCTCCTGCCTTCGCTGATGTTGACTGCGATGACCTTGCTCCAGAGGAGAATTCCTTCCACCAACATCCAGCCAAAAGCAGCCATGAAGAACAGGTGCAGAAGAGCCGTAACGATCCAACACGCCACCTGGTGGGAGACGAGGCAGTAAATTGCAGAGCCACCCACCACAGTGTAAAATGCACTGCCCTGCTGGGATAACCCAGTACCGGAACCAGCACTGTTACACATGTGTAGCTGCACCACCAGCAATTGTTGCCAATAAAATGGCAAAAAAAAAATATAGTCATACAGCACAGAAATAGGCCAACTTGCCCACGACAACCAAAATGCCCCATTAACACTAGTCCCACCTGCCTGCGTTTGGCCCATATCCTTCTAAACCTTTCCTATCATTATACCTGCCCGAATATCTTTTAAATGTTATACTTGCAAACAAAAGAGTCCTGCTTTTCTGTTGCAACTTTCACATCCCTGCTAGGCTTTTTAGCAATTAAGTATTTTTCGAATGGTAATCACATTGTCAATGTGTGAATCACAGGAGCTGATGTCTACGCAACAAGATCCCAAATATGGCACCATGATAGTGATGAAGTATTCAAAGTGATGATGACTGCAGTAGTAATAATTGCCCAAGAAATCATTGTCAGAATCAAACTGAGAGATGTTTATTCTCAGGGGAGAGGACTTCTGCTTAACACCCTGTTCACAGAATGATACTAGTGGACAGAGACAACCCCCTTCCCCCAGCACTGCACTGGTGTGTCAGTCTAGCATTTTACACTGGAGATTACAGAGCGGACTCGAAGCACATCTGCCCACTCAAAGTTGACTGCTAACCAGTAAGTGGAAAGACTATACATGATTACAATCGCGCCGCACACACACGGGGGACAGGGCAAGCGGGGAGAGAGCTGTCTGAGTGAAATTCACACGGTGCAAAGCCAAGGTGATACCGCAATAAACAGGGTTGGCGCGGTAATTAAGATGGCTAAAGCACAGTGTACGGTGAGTCCTTTTAAAGAGGGGGGGAGAGGGGTGGGAGGTGGGGGAGAAGGGGGCGAGAAGGAGTGGAGACAACTTTTAAGAAGCCAGAGATACACGGCTGTGAAGCTCGGCGGACATTCATCGTTACTGGTCGGTTATCCTTGGTTCTGAAAACTACTGCTTACGTTTTTTTCCCCAATGAGCCAATGAAATTCACCGGTCAGCACCAGCTACAACCAACGCGAACCTACGAGTTCCTGGCAACTCACTAGCATCTCCTGGCGACCCACCTTCGGCACCAGAATTCTCGCTACTCTCCATGGCGTCTTCATTCCAGGCGCCGCTAATTTTTCAACATGAACATTTTTTCTACATTTTTCAATTTTTTGAAAAATTCGAGGCGACCATAATGAGGCCGCAACTAGTTCCCGGAATGCGGGAACTCCTCTCGATTCCTCATGAAGGCGATTCCCCGACAACCACCCGCGAACATGTGGCAGCTGCATAGTCTCCTGCAGTCGCCTAAAAAGTCGCCTAGGTGGGACAGGCCCCATTAGAATGTCAAAGACTTGTGGGCATAGTTTTAAGGTGAAAGTGGCAAAGTTTTAAGGAGATGTTTTTGGGGGCTTTGTTTTATTTTACACAAAAGGTGGTGGATGCCTGGAATGTGCTGCCAGGAGTGGTGGTGGAGACAGATGTGATATGGGCATTTAATGGGTTTTGAGATAGGCACACGGAGTGCAGGGAATGGAGGGATATGGATCATGTACAGGCAGATGAGATCAATTCAACTTGTCATCATGTTCTGCACAAATGTTGTGGGTCTGAGGGGCCGATCCTTAAGGGGTTCTTAAGGTGTTGGACAGGCTAGATGCAGGAAGATTGTTCCCGATGTTGGGGAAGTCCAGAACAAGGGGTCACAGTTTAAGGATAAGGGGGAAATCTTTTAGGACTGAGATGAGGAAAACATTTTTCACACACAGAGTGGTGAATCTCTGGAATTCTCTGCCACAGAAGGTAGTTGAGGCCAGTTCATTGGCTATATTTAAGAGGGAGTTAGATGTGGCCTTGTGGCTAAAGGGATCAGGAGGTATGGAGAGAAGGCAGGTACAGGATACTGAGTTGGATGATCAGCTATGATCATATTGAATGGCGGTGCAGGCTCAAAGGGCCAAATGGCCTACTCCTGCACCTATTTTCTATGTTTCTATCCTATGCTGTACTGTTGTATGTTCGCTAAGTGCATTCTAGTTGATTTGATCCGACTTCATATAGGCTTTGCATTTATAAGTTTCAAAGGTAATTGGACCATGAACCTCAGCTAGCCTTTCCAGTTCCCTTTCAATCCTTTATTGCTGGTTTTATTCCTCTCCAGGCCAGAGCATTGTAGTTGAATGAATGAACATGAGGCTTTCAATTGATCTTGTTTACCCGATGTGTCCTTGCAGATTCGCTCGCCAGCAACAGAGTCTCGGCTGCGATCAGTGCACCGATGAGGTTTTTGTGGACGGTAGTTCGGTCGGAGTTTGGAACTCTGCAAGACAATTATCCCCCGTCACTGAATCTTGCAAAAAGCTGAAGTTTTCAGTTTAGTTTATTGTCACGTGTACCAAGTTACAGTGTAAAGCTTTTGTTGCATGCAAACCAGTCGATAAATTATTACAATCGAGCCATTCGCAGTGCAGAGGTGCAAGATAATGGAATAATATTTAGTGCAAGATAAAGCCAGTAAAGTCGGATCAAAGATTGTTTGAGGGTCATCAATGAGGTAGAGAGTAGTTCAGCACTTCTCTCTAGTTGTGGGAGGATGGTTCAGTTGCCTGAAAACAGCTGGGAAGAAACTGCCCCTGAATCTGGAGGTGTGTGTTTTCACTCTTCTGTATCTCTTGCCCGATGGGAGAGGGGAGAAGAGGGAGTGGCCAGAGTGCAACTTGCTCTTGATTAAGCTGCTGGCCTTGCTGAGGCAGCGTGAAGTGTAAATGGAGTCAATGGACGGGAGGTTGGTTGGTGTTATACTAAAGGATGGCTCCACTCACTGTGAAGTCATGAAATACATCTTGTGTGCGTATACAATTCCTGTACATAACTGTGGTTTATTTCTTTAGAACTTTAGACTTTAGAGATACAGCGCAGAAACAGGCCCTTCATCCCACCGAGTCTGCGCCAACCAGCGATCACACCGTACACTAGCACGATCCTACACACCAGGGACAATTTACAATTTTACCAAAGCCAATTAACCTACAAACCTGAACGTCTTTGAGGTGTGGGAGGAAACGTGAGCATCCGGAATAATGGCACGTGCTCATAGGGAGAACGTGCAAACTCCGTGCAGACAACACTCATGGTCAGGATTGAACCTGGGTCTCTGATGCTCTAAGGCAACAACTCTACCGCTGCACCACCGTGCCACCTTTTACTTGTTCATTTAGGAGGCACTAAAACGGCATTTACTGCTCATCTCCAGTTGTTACTGCACCGAGTGATTGCCGGGCCATCTCAGAGGGGAGCCATGAGTCAGGCAATTAGTAGGTCTAGCGTCACATACAGATTGGGTAAGAAAGACAGATTTCCTTCCCTGAAGAACATACAGGCATTTCTCGTCTTACGTAAGGTTACGTTCTGTGAACCTTTACGCTAGTCACATTTTACATGTCGGAATCACCAACCCCATTCCCTGCCTGAAATAACTCACTGATGCAACCCACCTAGTTAGAAGTAGGAAGTCAAGTAAATGGAGTGCCAGCTTCTCTTGACATCTGACACCATGTGCCATTTAGCTAGGCACATGGAGATTTTCAATAGGTACATGGATATGCAGGGAATGGAGGGATAAGGATCAGATGAGATTAGTTTAACTTGGCATCATGTTCGGCACGGACATTGTTGGCCGAAGAGCCTATTCCTCTTCTATGAATCACTTGAAGATAAACTTCAATAGGGAGTGCCACTGGGGATGCTTGAATCTGACGTTCTTTTCATTAAACTACGCTTGACACCATGGTCCTGTGCTAACACTCATACCAGCCGCTTACACGTATTGGACAAGAAACCTAAGGGCGGATAATCCTGGTGTTATACTACTTCACTGGGAACTCAGCTTGAATCATTATGAATGGCAAATAGTGTTACAAAACAAAATGTGTAGACAGGGTGCAATGAATAACTGAAGGTGCACAGCAGGACAGCAAATACTCACCCCAGCACTGCAAACACTATCAGCGTGGTCACCATTGCACACAGGGACACAGAGCAGCCAGTCAGGGTTAACTTCATTAGTACAGCTTCTTCATAGGAACTTTGCTGGGAATAAAGGTAAGTTGTGTTATGTGGTGCTGTGATGTTAAAAATACAGCAGCAGCATAAACGGCAAGAAGGAATCAAACTGGTAACTCCCTCAACTGATCTCATAGAGGCTCAAGAGGTGCAGACCCTTGTAACCTGTGGAAATCCCTGCTGAGGCTGGGCCGGGGGACATTCATACAAATGTAAGAAAACGACAGGCAGGCAATTGGTCTATCGTGCCTGAATGATACTTTTGCAACTGTAAATTTCACCAAGATAATCTCTGTACCGAATCCAAGTCTGAAGAAGGGCCTCGACCCGAAATGTCATCCATTCCTTCTCTCCATAGATGCTGCCTGTCCCGCTGAGTTACTCCAGCTTTTTGTGTCAATCACTGGTATTTGGGTTTAAGTTTAGGTTTATTACTGTCGCATGTACCAAGGTACAGTGAATATGTTTGTTTTGGATGCTATCCAATCATATGCTGAGGTTTACCAGAATGCTAGGTAGACACAAATTGCTGGGGAAACTCAGCGGGTGAGGCAGCATCTCTGGAGAGAAGGAATGGGCAACGTTTTGGGTCAAGACCCTTCTTCAGACTGTTGTCAGGGGAGGGGGCGGGGACAAAGATAGATTGTAGGCGGAGGCAGTAAGACTAGTGGGAGAACTGGGAAGGGGAAGGGGATGGATAGAGAAAGCAAGGGCTATTTGAAGTTAGAGAAGTCAATGTTCGTACCGCTGGGGTGTAAACTGGAATGCTGCCTGGATTAGAGGGTCTCAGTTACAAGGAGTGGTTGGATGAACTTGGATTGTTCTCTCTGGAACATCAGAGGTTGAGGGGAGACTTAATAGAAAATTATGAGATGCATAGATAGGGTAGACACTCAGATCCTTTTTCTTCAGGGAGAATTGTCCAACATCAGAGAACATAGCTGTCGGGTGAGAGAGGTAAGTTACAACGAGTCATTGCTCAGAATGAACATGCTGGTGATGACACAAGTTTACAACTATGTCAACTTTTACAATCCTGCACCCGTGCAAGCATTCATGCAGTGAAATTATATGCTAAAGAAAATAAATAAGTTACGCTTTACCTTTGTTTCATAAATCTGGAAAAGCAAAGCAAAGTTGGTGGTGTGGTTGCAGAAACATGTTGTTGACTGGCGATCAGACTGGACGATGCTGCAGCCGTGTGTGGACCAGCTTCCACCAGTCCCTGGCCTGTGGGCACAAGTCACTGCATCAGTCCCACCATGCGAGAGGGTCAACTTTTTGTTGTGACATTTTTCTTTGTAAATTAGGGTTTCATTCAGATAACTGCATTTTGGTGGGACAAACCAGGGTAGGGTTACACAGTAAATGGTAGGGCACCTGGGGACTTCTGTAGAACAGAGACCCGCGGGGTGCAGATACATAGTTCCATGAAAGAGGAAACACAAATAAACAGGGTGGTGAACAAGGCATTGACACACTTGCCTTCATCAGTCGCAGGTTTGAGTACAGGAGTTGGGACGTCATGTTACAGTTGGATATTGGTAAGGATACATTTGTACAGTTCTGGTACCCTGCTCCAGCAAGGATGTCATTACCTATCCTGTCACCTTATCTATATCCCTCATGATTTTATAATCCTCCATAAGTTCACCCCACCCCCAGCCTCTGACACTCCAGGGAAAAAAAGACTCTCTGTATAACTCAAACTCCCTAAAACTGGTAACATGTGTAAATCATTTTTTCACCCGTCCTCGGAATTACTGAGTTGTTTATAAGTAACAGCCACGTTCTGTTTAATTCAATTTAGTTTAGTTTAGAGATACAGCATGGGAACAGGTCCTTCGGCCTACCGAGTCTACGCTGATCATCGGTCACCTATTCATGTTATCCCAACTTCTCATCCACTCCCTATACACTAGGGGGAAAGTTACTGAGGCTAGTTAGCCACACATTTTGGGGATGTGGGTGGAAACTGGAGCACCTGGAGAAAAATCATGAGGTCACAGGGAGAACATGCAAACTCCACACAGATAGCATCCAAGAGTGGGATCGAACCCAGGTCTCTGGTGCTGTGAGGCAATAGCTCTACCAGCTGCATCACTCTGCCACCAGTGTTCTAATTCTTCAGTCCAAATTAGTCTGCAATTGGACACTTGATTTACTGTGGACATCCAGAGTCTTCACCCTGCTGCGGTGCTTCCAGACCGATGGCTATTGCATTGAACTGGATTAAACCTCTACAGAGGACCAATGCAACGACAACTTGCATCAACCTCTTTAACAAGAACATTCCTATCAAATGTTGGAGACAGAAGAAACTGTAGGTGCCAGATTCTTGAGCAAAATAACAGACTGCTGGGGGAACTCAATGGGTCAGGCAGCATCCATGAGGAGAAAGGTATGTTTCGAGTTGAGACCCTTCCTCAGACTGATGGAAGGTCCTGCCTCAAAAGGTTTTCTGTCCATTCCCTCCACAAATGCCGCCTGACCATCTGCGTTCCACCAGCAGTTTGTGTTTTTGTCTATAAACTATCGGTCAGGCTGCAGCAGAAGGCAGCGTACAACTCTGGTGATCACGCAGAGAAGTACATGATTGCGTGGGTGGGAGTGTAACGGGGTTGTGTCTGGGATGGCACATTTCAGTTATGGGGAGAGTCTGCGTTTGTTTACATTGAGGGGAGATGTGGCAGAGATGTCATAACTATGATCTGGATGATAGGAAAATTGTCCCTGTGGCAAAGCTATTTAAAGGTATCTAAAACTAGAGGACCACCTTTATAAACACAACAGCACAACGTAGACATAGAGTAATAGACGTAGGGTGGCTCGGCATAAATGTAAATTATCCCTAGTGTGTAGGATAGTGTCAGTGTATGAGGATCGCTGGTCAACGTGGACTCAGTGGGCCGAAGGGCCTGTTTCCGCACTATAGATCTAAACTAAACAGAAACAGGCCTTTCAGCCTAACTAGTACATGACGACAATGTTGCCTAAATGAGCTAGACTCACACTGGCACATGATGATATCCTTCCAATCTGTTCCTATCCTTGTCTTTTAAATGTCCTAATTGTATCAGCCTCCACCATTTTTTCTGGCAGCTCATTCCATGTATTTGCCACCCTCTGTGTGAAAACGTTGCCCCTCAGGTCCCTTTTAAATCTTTCCCCTCTTACCTTAAAGCTATGCCCTCTAGTTTTAGACTCCCCCAACTCTGGGAATAAGTGTGGTTATTCACATTATCAATACCCTTCATGATTTTATAAACCTCTATGAGGTCACCCCTGCAGCCTCTTGATACAACGCAAACCATCCAGACATGGTAACATCCTTGCAAGTCTTTTTTTTAATCCTTTCCAGTTTGATGATATCCTTCCGAGAGCAGGGTGATCAGAACTGTGCGCAGATCTGTACAAATGTAACCTAACCAACGTCTTGTACTGCCTTAACATGGTGTCACAACGTGTGTACTTAAAATCTTATCAGATGAACCTTGCCAAATGCCTTCTTCACCACCCTGTCCATTTGTGTTGCAATTTTCATGGAACTATGTCCCTGCACCCCTTGGTTCCTCTGTTTAACAAAACTCCCCAGGGCTCAACCATTTTCTGTGCAAGTCCTGCCCTGGTTTTTCCTACTAAAATTCAACACATACAGTTATCTGAATTAAACTCTATCTGCCATTCCTGGGCACATTGGCCCAGCTGATTAAGATCCCTTTGTATTCATACATAACCTTCCTCACTGTCCACTACACCACCAATTTCAGTATCATCCACAAACTATGCCATAAACATTCACATCCAAATCATAACTATACACAACCAACAGCAGTGGACCCCACATGGATCCCTGCAGCACAATGCTTGTACCATCTCCAGTTTGAAAAACAACTCTCTATCACCACCCTCTGTTTCCTACATTCAAGCCATGTTTGTATCCAATTGGCTAACTCGCTCTCGATTACATGGTATAAAGCTGAAATAAAGCTTGATATATGATGGAATAAACTCATGGAACCAACCACGGGACAGTTTGTCCTAAAATGTGACCTTTGCACCATTTATTGTAAAAACAAAGACAGGTGTCTTTTACCTCCCTTTCAGGATGTTCTAATGTGCTCCACTGTGATGAAGCTTCGAAGAATGGGCACCATTGCACCAAACACACTCACAAACAATTCCCATAAACAACAAAACAACCAGATAGCCAGCTTTTGATTGAATTTGATGGAAAGGAACAACATGGAAACAGTCCCTTTGGCCCACCGAGTCTGTGCCAACCATCGATCACCCGTTCACACTAGGCCCATGTTATCCCACTTTCTCATCCATTCCCTGCACACTAGGGGCAATTTTACAAAGGGCCAATTAACCGACAAACCTGCGCGTCTTTGGGATGTGGGAGGAAACCAGAGCACCTGGAGGAAACCAATGTGGTCATTGGGAGAATTCCACACAGACGGCACACGATGCCAGGATCTAACCTGCATCTCTGGTGCTGTGAGGCAGAAGCTCTGGCAGATGTGCCACTGCGTTGCCCCTAATTTATATTGCTGATGGTGATTGAAGAACAGACATCAGTCAGGACAACACCCTTGCTCTTCGTCAGAGTATGGTCATACTACCACTTTTGCGAGCTGTTGGGCTCTTGAGAAAACCCTCTGATAGTGCAGCATTATTACAGTACTGCAGTGTGGACTTGTCATAAGACCATAGGTAATAGGAGCAGAATTAGGCCATTTGGCCCATCAAGTCTACTCAGCTATTCAATCATGGCTGATCTAACTCTCCCTCCTAACCCCATTCTCCTGCCTTCTCCTCATAACCTCTGACACCCGTACTAATCAAGAATCTATCCCTGCCTTAAAAATATCCATTGATTTGGCCTCCACAGCCTTCTGTGGCAAAGAATTCCACAGATTCACCACCCTCTGACTCAAGAAATTCCTTATCATCTCCTTCCTAAAGAAACGGCCTTTACTCCTAGACTCTCCAACTAGTGGAAACATCCTCTCCACATCCACTCCATCCAAGCCTTCCACTATTCGGTATGTTTCAATGAGGTCCCCCCTCATTTTTCTAAACTCCAGCGAGTACAGGCCCAGTGTCGACAAACATTAATTATACGTTAACCTACTCATTCCATGGATTATTCTTGTAAACATCCTCTGGACCCTCTCCAGAGCCGGCTCAAAATTGCTCACAATAGTCCAAATGCAGCCTGACCAGCACCTTAAAGAGCCTCAACATTACATCCCTAATTTTGTATTCTAGCCCTCTATAAATAAATGCTAGCATATGTGCTTATGTTTGTGCAAGGAAACATGAACTGGAAACCTTGGGGTTCAGAGGCAATGTGCAACATAAAGTAAACATGGTTCATAAATTCTGACCCCACCAGACATGTAGCCACAGTTTGTACCAGCCTTGCCTTGTTGACTTTGGAGTACTCACTTCCGACTGAAATTCCAGAAGGCGCAGAGAGGATGAACGATCAGAGAAGGAATGGCCTATAGAAGGAAGACAAGTGTCAGTGAATCTTGTAACGTCCTTTTACACAAGGCTGCGGCTCTCAATCATTGTGGAGCACAAGAACATCCTGAAAGGGAGGTGAGACACCATCCGCTTTGTTGTCCCAACAAGGGCACAAAGGTAACTTTGAGGACATACTGTGCCATGGTTGAATCCATGAGCTTTATTCAATCACGAATAAACCTTTATGTCAGGTTTATACCATAATTCCAAGCAATCCAATCTCTCAATCACAGAACTCAGAACAGTACAGCACAGGAACAGTCTCTTCTGCCCACAATGTCAGTGCTGAACATGATGCCAAGATAAGCAAATCTCCTCTGGCAGCACATGATCCATATCCCTTCATTCCCTGCATATCCAAGTTTAGTTTTTTTTTAGTTTAGAGATACAGCGTGGAAACAGGCCCTTCGGCCCAACGGGTCCGCTCCGACCAGCAATCCACACATATAAACACTATCCTACACACACTAGGGATAATTATTTTTTACATTTATCATGGCAATTTACCTACATACCTGTACGTCTTTGGAGTGTGGGAGGAAACCGAAGATCTCAGAGAAAACCCAGGCAGGTCACGGGAAGAACATACAAACTCCGTACAGACAGCACCCGTAGTCAGGATCGAACCTGGGTCTCTGGCGCTGTACACGCTGTAAGGCAGCAACTCTACCGCAACGCCACCGTGCCACCCTTTTTTAGTACCAATCTAAAATCCTCTTAAATGCAACTGATGTATCGGCCTAGACCACCACCCCTGACAAGTAGTGTTCCAGGCTTCCAACACCTTGTGTATAAAAAATATTTCCCCTTTAAACTTTGTTCCTGTCATTTTAAAGCTATGCCCTCAAGTCTTTAGATATTTCCAACCTGGGGAAAAGGTTCTGACTATCTACCCTCTCTATGCCTATCACTTTCAATCTGCTGTTGTTTCCCAGGCTGTGAATTATATTTCTTGAAAGTTGCTTTTTCTCTCTTCATCAACTAAATGGCAGAGTCAAAATCTGCCTCTGAAAATGAAGATGCGTTTATATAGCATTCATAAAAACTCTGCGAGTCCCCCAGATCATGAATCAAACAAAGGATGATTGATTCATCAAATGATGGGTGAGAATAGTTTTTTTTTTAATGTTTTATTTCAGTTTAGTTTAATGTCACGTGTACCGAGGTACAGTGAAAATCTTTTCTGTTGCGTGGTTTCCAGTCAGTGAAAAGACTATACACTATTACAATTAAGCTGTCCATAGTGTACAGATACAGGATAATGGGTATAACGTTTAGTGCAAGATCCACTAACATCTATTAAAGATAATCCAAGGGCCTCCAATGAAGTAGATGGTAAGTCAGGACTACTCTCTAGCTGTTGAAGGAATGGTTCATTTGCCTGATGAAAGCTAGGAAGAAACCGTCCCTGAATCTGGAGTTGAACGTTTTCACATTTCTGTAGCTCTTGCCTGATGGGAGAGGGGAGAAGAGGGAGTGACCGGGGTGAGACGCATCCTTGATTATGTTGGTGGCCTTGCCCATGACAATGTGAAATGTAGATGGAGTCAATGGAACTCTTCGAGCCAATCGAGATGGGTATCCTGAACCATCCTGGGGGTCTGCGCCATTGGTGTGAGGGGGTCTCACGCACGTGGCCCCCCCACTCTGCATCACCAACCACCACTTTCCCCCCCGCTAAGGGTCATTTTCACAGCCAGGCGGGCACTGAGGGCAATTCCAGAGATTGGTAATGGGAGGCCCCAGCCTGAGCTCACTTCCCCTTCCAATGCAGGAGAGAACTGTACATGGGACGAATGAGCAAGGTGCAGACATGACTGAAGCCTACTCCTCATGGAGGCATTTGGAAGCTCTGATTCAGCAAGGGAGAGAAGAATTCCCCAAGTACATCCCTTGGATGTGGTGTGTAGGAGGTGGATCCAGTCAAGGCTCCAGGTGGAACTACTGCAAAAACGGTGGTCAATCCCAGCAAAACCACAATTCAAGTCATCTTCTGTTGCCACCCTCCTCCCACCACTACCCATACCCTCCCAAGCTGCATGAGAGGTTCTCCTAGTATATCCTGAAATCTCTCAGTGTAACTCTCACAAAATGAACACAGTACAAAACTAGATTTGATGGAACACACCATGGAAGAGGTGTTGGGGGACTTTGAATATTGACAAGGAATACCAATTGCATTGTCGATATATTACAGGATATGTTTGATATGCAGTGATAGCTGGGGTGAATGAAACGGAGCAAACGTCAGGGTGTGTAACAGGCAAGCAGTACCTCTTCTCATCCCCACTTCTGCCAACTTCCTTTGGGCAAAATATACAAAAGCCTGAATGAGGTAACCACCAGATTCAGACACAGCTTTTTCCCTGCTGTTATCAGACAATAGAATGGTTCACTCATAAGTCCCGATCTTTGTACCGACCTCACTGTAGACCTTGTGTTTAAGAAGGAACTGCTGATGCTAGAAAAATCAAATGTAGACAAAAATGCTGGAGAAACTCAGCGGGTGAGGCAGCATCTATGTAGAGAAGGAATAGGCGATGTTTCAAGTCTGAAGAAGGGTCTCGACCCGAAAAGTCACCGATTCCTTCGCTCCATAGATGCTGCCTCACCCGCTGAGTTTCTCCAGCATTTTTGTCTACCATCATTGTAGACCTTGCACTTTTTCTCTGTAACTGTAATGTTATAATGCTGTAACACCATATTCTACGCTCTGGTATTCCTCTCTTTGTACAACATGCTGTGCTTGTGTGTGGCTTGACTGTACTCATTTGCATAGTTCGATTTGACTGAATAGCTCGCAGAGTTTTTCACTGTATTCTTGTACACGTGCCAATAATAATAAAATACTAATACCAATGTCCTTCCCATGGAAAATTCCACCACCAAAACTATTATCCCTCCATTAGGCCCAGGTACCCTGCAAATCTTTATCACATCTATCCGGGTCCTACAGAAGACAAGGCATGGGTTGGGTCAAACAATCAAAGTGTCCCCGAGTCGGACATCATGGAAAAAGGTCCCTCAGTCCAACTCATCCAAGGCATCTTCCTGAGCTAGTCTCATTGGCCTGCATGTGGTCCATATCATAAAAACATAGAAAATAGGTACAGGAGGAGGCCATTCGGCCCTTCGAGCCAGCACCATAATTCATTGTGATCATGGCTAATCATCCCCAATCAATAACCCGTACCTGCCTTCTCCCCATATCCCTTGACTGCACTAGCCCCTCATCTAACTCTCTCTTAAATCCATCCAGTGATTTGGCCTCCACTGCCCTCTGTGGCAGGGAATGCCCGCCACAGAGGGCAGTGACAATCCTCTGAACCTATCCTATCCATGAACCTGTCCAAATGTCTTTTAAAATGTTGTCGTTGTACCCCTTCTATCACTTCTTCAAGCAGCTCATTTCATAAACCCACCGCCCTCTGTGAGAAAATAGATTTGAACATGGAGGAAGGTGACTGAACTTTTATTGCCTTCCCTCATAGTGGGAAACGTTGATTCCGCTGTGTGGGGATGTTCATGTTAAATTCTATCGTGTGTTGTGTTCGTTTTATTTGTATGGCTGTATGGCAACCCAAATCTCGCTGAACCAATTGGTACAGTGACAATAAATGTAAACTTGAACTTGAAAAACCTGCCCCTCACTCCTTAATGATCTGGTTACTTAGTATTACTGATTATTAATTTATTGAATTATTGATTGCTGTAGATTTATTTGTAGTGCTACTGCGTTACAGAGCTTCAGTTTAAGACTCCCCTATTCTGGGAAAAAGATCGTGTCCATTCGATTTATCTATTAGACATTCGGACAGGTATATGGATAGAATGGGTTTAGAAGGATATGGGCCAAACGCAGGCGGGTGGGACCAGTGTAGATAGGGCTTGTTGGTTAACATGGGCAAGTTGGGCCAAATTCCATGCTGTATGACTCAACAACTCTAGGATTTTACATTTTGATTCTATAATGTTCAGCTAACGTTTTATCAAACAGATGGATGTGTCTATTAATTGAGATGCAAGAAACTACAGATGTTGGAATCTGAAGCAAAAGTGTTGGAATAACTGAAATGCGCTGCCGGGTGGTGGAGAAAGTAACGATAGTGGCATCTAAGAGACGTTTGGACTGGCACATGGACATGCAGGGAATAGAGGAATAAGGATTATGTGCAGGCTTATAAGAGTTGGTCTTGGCATCATGTTTGGCACAGACAATATGGGCCAAAGGGCCTGTTCTTGTGCTGTACTATTCCCCTAATCTGGTTGATTATCACAGGATTAGTGTGGATGAGTAACAGGTTTGGCATGGGTGTAATGGTCTGAAGGGCTTGTTTTGTGTTGTCTAACTCCATGATTACATATCCGTTCCTATGGTCATTTGACATCACCAGAAGATCAACACTAAAATGGCAGCTCTTACCTTTATTCTGTGGAGCAGTCTGTACTGAGTCGGAGTATTGACTTCCTGACCTCCTTGGAACACAGTGGATGAAATAAGTGCAGAGGCCACCTGTGTACTGACGTGTCTGGGTATGGCAAAGAAACATGATATCCCATTATTCCCGGTTGCGAAAGTTCAGTTATCTCAAATCTTCGTCAAAAACGTGAAGAAGTTAATTACATTTCAAGAGTCATGTGTTTAATTATCATATGTACTGAGAATGGAACTATGTATTAATGGGCATTTGCAGGCTGATTAATGCAATGACACAATAAACACATTTATAATAATCAATAAGAAGGATTTAAAATAGTAGTAGGAATGTTATTGTTCCCTTTCGGGACACATGACAATAACGTTGACTGTTAATAATTTGTAATACTATGAACAACGTAGCGCAAAGAGAAATATCCTTGGTTGTATGTTTTGCAGCAAAGGATGGTTCTTTTCTGCAAAACATACCTTGGAATTTCATGCTAGATACTGTAACTGGACTATTAATACTACTTTTACTATTATTTTCATTACTACATTTAATACTACCTATACTTCCAAGGCTACTTTTTCATATTATGCTTAATACTATTTCCAGATTTAAATCCAAAAGTGCAAAATGGCAAATAATGAATCTGAAGAAGGGTCTCGACCCATTCCTTCTCTCCGCAGATGCTGCCTGGCCCGCCGAGTTATTCCAGCATATTGTGTCTATCTTTGAATGAAACTGGGGAGGTTGATACTGCCATCAATCAATCCATGCCAGATTTAAATCCATGCTCCCTCCCTCTTCTAACGCTCCTCACCACTCCCTCCCAGACGGAACAAGGATAGAGTTCCCCTGGGACCTCACCTTTCACCCGACTTGCCCCCTCATCTTTGCTTGAGATTCCAGCACCTGCAGTTACCTGTGTTCCCTTCACCCGTCATGTGCGCTCACTTCTCAGGTGCAATATTCTGTTCTCTGCGCTCAAACTCATTCACTTTCTCCCACTCATTCATGCTGAATGAGGAAAACGCCTCACAATTTATCTTTGAGGTTATTTCTTTAGCTTGCTCCCGAAATAACACATCAAATTGAGAATTAAACACATGGTCCTGATGCAGGGATTTGACCACAAACCTTTCACCTACTTTGCCTCTACAGATGCTGCCAGACCCCCTGAGTGCTGGAGTAACTCAGCGGGTAAGGCAGCATTTCTGGAGAAAATGGATGAGTGACGTTTCGGGTTGGGACCTTTCGTCAGACTGATGGGTGACATTTGGGGTTGGGACCCTCCTTCAGATTGATGGGTGACGTTTCGGTTTGGGACCAGTCTTCAAACTGATGAAGGGTCCCGACCTAAAACAACACCTATCCTCTTTCTCCAGAGATGCTGCCTGACCTGCTGAGTTATTCCAGCATTTTGTAACCAGCACCTTCAGTTCTTTTATCATACCAATATACTCATGTTGCAGTTAGGATCTCATCTCAAAATATGATAGAATATTCAATGTAAGATTACAGAAGTATCACACAATTTTTTTTGATATATGCCGGCATCATTTCTATTTTATGCTTTGTATGTATGGGATGGTTAATTGGCAGAGATGGTGAAATTTCACTCACATTAATCCTTCATCAAAATCTGTATTCACCAAACCACCCATGTCCAGTGGGCTGCTCCCCAGCAAGTTGGGAACAGTGAGGTACCAGGTGTTCACAAGCGTGGCTGTTAAACCTGAAGCACAGGCACAAGAGAGAGAAAAAATAAACTTAATTTGAAAACATACAAGGAACACCAAGAAGGTGTTGAGCTCAATCAAAACTCAATAGACGCAGGGTCTGTTGATTCCAGTGTTAATGAGACTCTAATGGGCCTGTCCCACTTAGGCTATTTTTTAGACGACTGGCAGCGACTAGGCTGTTGCCACATGGTCGCCGGGGTGTCGCCTGTATGGTCGTGCGTAGTCTCCTCAGTCGCCCAAAGAGTCGTAGTGTCTTTCTGGTCGCCGCTGGATTTTCAACATGTCAAAACATTTTCGGAGACAGTAAGCGCCAATGGGTTTGACGCCAATGAGCGTAGCTTGACTTTGCCTGACGTAGGTGCTGTCATAGTTGTCACCAGGTTGTCGCCAGGTGAGGTAGGTCGTCGCCAGGTGAGGTAGGTCGTCGCCGGTGCTGACTTCGGTTTTTTTTGTTGTTAAAGTGTTGATTCTATTTCAAATTTTATGTTGAAGGGGGGGGGGTCCAATCGCCGTTTTTTCGGTGACCTGCTACGACTATGAGTCGCCTAAAAATAGCCTAGGTGGGACAGGCCCATAAATGTGTGATCATTCCCCAGTTTCCGCCAAACCATCTCTCTGGCACAGCACCTTACACAGCCTCAGGAAGATCCAAAGTGCTTTGTAGCTGATGAAGTACTTTTGAAGTGTAGCAGCCAGGCCCTTCAGCCCATCAAGTTCATGCTGACCAACAACCAATCATTTAAAATTTGGTGGGTTGCTGAGCTGTTGAGAGTAGAATAAGTGGAAAGATACAGTTGTTGATTGATTGATTGATTGCATGGAAACAGGCCATTTGGCCCACCTCGACATGCTGACCATCAATTACACATTCATACCAGTGTTGTTATCTCACTTTCACATCCACTCCCTGCACACTTGGGGCAATTTACCTACAAACCCGCACATCTTTGGCAGGTCCTGAGAGAGTAGAATGCAGGCATTTTTTGTTGTTAAGTGAGCAGAGGGTTATGCATTCAGAAGATGCTGCACAAGGGTCTGGACAAGGGTCCCAACCTGAAATGTCACCCACCCATGTTCTCCAGAGATACTGCCTGACCCGCTGAGTTACTCCGGCACTTTGTGTCCTTTCGTTCTCAGCAAGTGATAGGTGAATAGAGGTAAGGAGAATAATTGATTGGCAGATGGGTGAAGTAAGTAACAAAGGCTAGAGGTGCAAAAGAGACAAAAGGGAATGGGGCAAGGAGAGAAGGAGGTGTGAAATGTACAGCTGGAGGGAGGCATAGGGATGGAATGGGACGGAGGGGAAAAAGGGGGGATAAAAGGAAACATGGGGCTCGGGGGATGGAGATAAGCATGGGAAGGAGCAGGGTGATGGGTCGTGGGAAATGGTGGAAGAAACATGTGCACTTACTGGGGTGGGGTGGTTGTCGGTGAAGAAGAGAAGTGGGAATGGGGCTATTACTTGAAATGAGAGAATTTGATGTTCATACTGTTTGGTTGTAAGTCAGAATAGATACCACCTTAACTCTGTAATACGTCTTATTTATTCCCAAACAATGTCTCTTGCAAGGAGCATTGACATTAACTAATGTAGAGACTCATTACAGTAAACCCTTGTAATAATGGACTGTAAAGGGGGGACGGGGGGGGAGGGGGTGAATGGTGATTGTTATTGCCGATTGCCCGCTATAACAAAGTAAGGTAATATCATTGTACAAGTAGTTGAAACAATCAACTGCGGTTGCTGGGCAACACACAAAATGACAGAGTGCTGGAGTAACTCAGCGGGCCAGGCAGCATCTCTGGAGAACATGGATAGGTGACGTTTCGGGTCGAGACCCTTCTTCAGACTCTCGGTCTGGAGCTGGGCCTGGAATCCCGGTGAGTTGCCTGCTGGTGGCCAGGGGGGCAGAGGCGAGGAGTGGCGGAGTCAACGGTCGCTGACCCGTGGGCGGCCGGAGTGCAGGGGAGGGTCGGAGGTGGTGCAAAGAAGGAGGTGGCAGGTGCGGTCTGGGTGGTGGCACAGGCCAGGGGTGGTGTCGGCAGCCCAGCCTGGCAGTGAAGATCGGTAGGCCCATCCGCTATAACCAAAATCCATTATAAAGAACACCGTATAAACAAGGATACACTGCATTTCATATTTTAATCAGTTTGGAAATTATTTCTTTTTGAAAAAATGTTTTTCCTTCATTACTGTTCCCTCTCTTAATTTTTTTCCTTCTTTCCTTTTCTTCATTACATTTCTATATCTGGCTTGACTTGGTATTCGAGCAAATATTAGTTGAGTCCAGTTCAGATGCTGCACATTAAGCATTCGCGCAAAGGTCCAAAAGTTATGAGTCAGTGGCACAATTTTTGGATGTCTTTAACTCCCAATGAGTTCCAAAGTCAGATCTCCCAGAAATTTAGGGCAAGTGTGATAAATAATTGGGGCCTCTAGATGGCAGCTAAGATTAAAATCTCATTCATAAACAAATCCTGTTGAGGTTTTTGAGCTTTTCGCTACAAGATGTGAACAAAAACTAAATACTCTTCTCTGAGTTCGATACCCGCATTTGTTCAACACTCATGCACATCAAGGCCGCCATGACAAGAGGCATATTGCTCGAGAGATTTGAAGAGGTCGGTAAAAGATATAAATGACCATGAAACAGAAAGAACAGAGCAATACTTCCCTTTTCTTTGGAGCCTTTCAACTGCTTCCTTCGAAAGTCCAATTTGATCAGACGATTTGTTAATCCCATCACCCATATAAACATTAAACCCATTTGCAAAATCGTTGAGCTGCTTTGGTCTGATTTCAAGTTCTGTAAAGAACAACAGGAATAATTAATGCAAAGTTGACATTTAATGAACTGCCCAAATTACTAATCTTTGGTGTTTCATTTGCTGCTAATAACGAGTTGAATCAAGTCGAGATTATTGAGCAGACATACTTCACCATCTGCTCAAGTACGGTGGGGTACAAGTACAGTGAAAATCATGCTTGCAGCAGCATCACATAGATTCAGACAAACACATACAAACAAATAATAGAGAAATTCTGCATCACATTTCTAAATGAAAGAAAACTGTGCAATAAAAAACACAGGACATTAGTGCAAACACACGATTAGAAAAAAAACAAGTCCAAGATAGTGGAAGAGGTGGACTGTAGTTGAGGTGGGATTAGGGTTGTGCAGATCAGTTCTAGACCTGATAGTTATGTGAAAGTAGTTGTTCCTGAACCTAGTTGTGTGCGACTTCAGGACTCTACACCTCCTGCCCAACAGTAGCAACGAGACGAGCGCTTTCCCAGGTGCGGCCGATGTAATCGCTCCTTGACTTTTATTTTTTATATATAATTGGACTAACTTTATGAGAAATAGTTTGATATGTGATTTACAATTTGGTCTCCATGATACCAGTCTGATTTTGTTTTCCACTGAGATCAAGAGGAAGGAAAAATTGGCCTAATTTTTAATTGTGATGCATAACAGTTCAATTGGTCATTTTCTACCATCATCTAGGGTTAATATTACCTGCCCGGAAATTTTTTTTTAATTGAAATCTCACTTTATTTTTAACGTGTATCTTTGTGAAGGCTTATATTTCTGGGAGGTGGGATGTTAATACAAGTGTCAGACATGTTGCATCTCCCAGGATAGTGACATTACTTGTCTCTGGACACCTTGTACATGTCAACGAAGATGGCATGCTGGGCCAGTCCCATTTGTCAGCATTTGCCCCATAGCCTCTGCACCCTCCCTTTCCATATATATGTCCAAATGTCTTTAAAAATTCGTAGTTGTATCTGCTTCTGTAGCTTCCTCTGGCAGTTCATTCCTGATATGGATGACCCCTAGGTGAAAAAGTTGCCACTGGGGTCACTTTTAAATCTCTCCCCTTAAGCTTACGATCCCTAGTTTTTGAATCCTCAGTCCCAGGGGAAATAAATGTGAGTGTTTATTTTAACCATGCTCCTCATCATCTTGTACATCGCAAGAAGGTCACTTGTCAGCCTCCTACACCCCGAGGAAAAAAGTCCCAACCTATCCAACCCCTTCTTGTAGCTCAAGCCCGCAAGCCCAGGTAACATCCTGGTGAATCTCTTCTGCACCCTTTTCAACTAAGTGGCATCCTTCTCGTAGCTGGGCGACCAGGACTGCACACAGTGCTCCAAGTGTGGTCTCACCATCGACATGTACAACAGCATCACGATTTCCCAACTTTTATACTCAACACCCTTCCCAGTCACGGCAAAGTGCCAAGCATGTGCTCAAAACTGAACCCGAAGCAATTACTTCTATGTTGACCACAGGTTTCTCCTTACCATCTTAATTATGATACCATTTACCACCAAGCATCCCTGGTATTATTTTAATTATCTGCTTTAACACACTAAACTCATAAGCTGCCAAATAAAGAGTCCCAAAGGCAGAGCTGTAAGAATCTCCAGGAGGCATCTATACTGTACACTGATGGACCATACTAACAGAAGATATGAAATTATGTGATATAAAGTCTGATGGCAGACGTTTAAATATTTGCTCCAAATGCCTCATGAGGCTATACGTACGGATGTTTTTATTTCGAATGATGAGAGTCTTCTGGCCAAAAGCGAACACCTTGTTCATATTTTGCATCATTCTGTCCACACCATAAACCACTGCCATTGGCCCTGGAACAATCTAAGATGAAGAATTACAAGGTATTAATAAAACAAAGATTCAAGATACTTCAAAAAACAAATCTATATCACAAGATATTAGTTCTGCTGAGTTACTCCAGCTTGTCGCGTTTATCTTTAGTTTAGTTTAGTTTAGTTTAGTCTAGTTTGGTTTAGTTTAATTTATAGATACAGTGTGGAAACAGGCCATCGGCCCATCAAGGTCGCGCCGACCAATGATCACCCGTACGCTTACATGGCACGTATGCAGCTTGCCACCTGTTAGACCATGCTGGAAAATTGCCTGAGTCTTGCTGCATAAAGGTGTGTGTGTGCTGCCCTGTTATCTATGGAGTTACCAATGGAGTTGAATATTGTCCAATTATCAATGAACATCTCACTAAAAGGGAATGTCAGTCACTTGAACATCCCAAAGAAACAACTGAACCTCAACTCAATGTGTAGGGAGGAACTACAGATGCTGGTTTAAACCGAAGGTAGACACAAAAAGCTGGAGTAAAGCAAGGGCAAAGGCAGCATCTCAGGGTAGAAGGAATGGGTGCCGCTTGACCCTTCTTCAGACTAAATCAACTTAATGTGGTAAAGGCTGGCACAATAACAACATTTAAAAGACATTCAGGCAGGTTTAGGGGGATTTGGAGCAAATGTGGGCAAATGGGACAAGCTTAGATGGAGCATCTTGGCCGGCATGGATGAATTGAGCCAAAGATCCTGTTTCCGTGCTGTTTGACGTCCCTTGCCCATCACCTTGCCAGTCACAGTGTTGTGGGTGAAAATTCATCCATTATCTGGATTAGTGTTCGGGTGATCTTGTCACCATTTGTCTTTTCAGTTGTTTGATTTGTGATTGACTTTTGCCACAGAATTCAGATTGATAGGTGAGATTTACAAGATTTACCAGTAAACCATTTGGTTTTAAATGATACATTTGTGAGCTCCAGATCTGTTAACTGAATTTGGATAATAACGTAAATATCCACCATCTTCCATGAATAACGTGAGCAGACCGATTGGATGCACATTGCTCAGACAGGTAGAGTGGGTCTGTAATCTTTGGAGGTTGGAAGAATGAGGGATGATTTCACTGACGCACACAAGGTTCTGAGTGAGAGTCACAGTAGATATTGAGAGGGTACATCCCACGCTATAGAGGCTAGACTTCAGGGACAGACTCAGGATAGTGATCCGGCATTTAAGACTGAGATGAGGACAAATTATTTTATTCAAAGGGCTGTACATTTCTGGACTGCTCTTCCCTAGAGGACTTTGAATGCTCAGTCACTGAATATTTTCAAGACTGCCGTTGAGGTTTCTGGAAGTAAAGGAAATTGAACGAAAGGAGATCAGATGAGAGAGTAGGATTGAGGTGTAGGTTCACCCTTAGAATGAAGTGACAGAGCATGCTTCAGGGGCTGAATCCTGTATCTAATTCTTACGTTCTTACATAATCTGGCCTCATATTAGGATCTCAAAGAGATACTTAGTGCAGTTTATCACTTGTGAAAGCACTGCTGGTAGAGCTGCTGCATCACAGGTTCGATTCTGACTTTGGGTATTGTCTGTGTGGAGTTTGCACGTTCTGGGTCTCACAGCGTGGACATCCCAAATATGTGTGGGTTTGTAGGTTAATTGGCCCTCTGTAAATTGCCCCCAATGTGTAGGCAGTGGATGAGAAAGTGGGATAGCATAGCATAGTGTGAACAGGTGATCGATGGTCGGCATGGACTCAGTGGGCCGAAGGGCCTGTTTGCGCACTGTAGCTTTCAATCAATCAATAAAAATATACAGATGAATGATGAGTATTTTCAGAGTTATTTCCAACCACTATCTGAAAGCACAATGAAGATCTGGTCAACGTTGAAACTTTATAAATGTAATCTCCTAAACAAATGATCAATCTGACAAAGGTATAGTATCTCAAAATATCCTTTCTCAGACCTTAGCTCTAGCAGATGGCTAGCAATGAAGAAAAGTCATTTTCTACCTCACTGATTTCACTCCAGCTCTCTGTGTTGCTCTGATCAAGAATGTCGGCAGCTACATCTATGAAGCTTCGGCTCATGTCTTCCAGGCCTTCCCTGGGTTCACTTGCATCCACCTCCATGCCTGCAACATTGTGCAGCATGTTGATAACACCTAGCAGGTCAGCTGCTTGCAGAGTGGCATTCTCCACACTCAGGGCATGTTGCACCGCCTTCAGTACTGCTTCTGCTTCAGAAACATTGGGGACAAGTTTGACTCCGCTCAGCAACATGTAATCGGTAACCTGTGCGGGGAGAGATTGTGTTACTTGTGCTTGCTGTAAGCGTATTCATCTCACCAATGCTTCTAATATCAAATAACATACAGTAAGCTAATACTTTATCCCTCGTGTCCTGCCCAAGATTTATCCCTCAATCAACAACACACGGATCAATTATCTGGTCTTCATCTCACCGGTGATTGTGCCCTCTTGCTGTGTGCAAATACCTCTGTGTCTCCAGCAATGCTAAATAACTTGAAAGAAAGATTGCTGCTTGCATAACACAGTGGGTTAGTCTGAGACTTTGCATGATTTTAAAAACATTTGGACACATACACAGATAGGAAAGGTTTAGAAGCCAATTGTAGCCAATGGGACAATTGTAATATGTCCACTTGAATAGCATGGCCAAAATGGACTGAATGGCCTGCTTCCCTGCTGTGCAGGTCTAGGGTTCTATGTCTAAATGTAGATCATGTTGGAATTAACTGCACCACCACCACCACCAGAGTTCCACATCACTGATCCACATGAACTCAAATTTAAGTTTGAATTTAGGGAATTTAGATTTTAAGTGTGAAACAAAAGCAAGTTTCAGTAACAGTGACCACGACATCACGGGATCGTTCACAAATGTACTTCAATGAAGGTAATCTGACATCCCAACCTCAGATGCCGTTAGACACCAAGGTCACCCTTACCCAGTTTGGCCCACTTGCGACCGAAAAGTCTTACTAACTTGTTTGAGGTTTTTGAGGAGACAACGAAGGAGATTGCAGGTAGGGCAATGGATGGTATATATGTTGGATGTATGTTGTTTACTCTGGAATGTCAAAGGATCAGGGGAGATTTGATAGAGGTATATAAAATTATAAGCGGCGTAGAGAAAGTTTTTCCCAAGGTGAGAATGCCCAACACTAGAGGGCATAGCCACAAGGTGAGAGGGGGGAAGTGTAATGGAGAGGTGCAGGGCGCGTTTTTTCTGCACAGAGAGTAGTGGGGGCCTGGAACGCATTGCCAGGGGTGGTGGTGGTGGTGGAGATAGATGCAACAGTGGAATTTAAGTGGCTTTTGGAGAGGCACATGGAAGTGCAGGGAATAGAGGGATATGGATCATGTGCAGGTAAATGAGACCAGTTTAACTTGGAATCACATTCGGTACAAACATTGGTGGCGGAAGGGCCCGTTTCTGTGCTGTACTGTTCTATGTTTTAAAAGCAAAAATACTGCAGATGCCGCAAGTATGAAACAAAAACAGACTGGAGGTGGGGCTGGAGGCAGAGTTTCCTGGGAACAGACAGAAGCAGAAGGAACAATACTGTCCACCACCTTTCATCTAGACCTAGTCACCGTTCAGCTTTAATCTATGACCAAAACACCAAGTGCTAGAGGAACTCAGCAAGTTGGGCAGCATCTGTGAAGGGAATGGTCAGACGAGGTTTTGGGTTGGGACCCTTCTTCAGAATTTATGATGCTTTATCTATGACCCCTATGCGAGGGCTCTCAAGTGCCTCCTTGGTTTGCGAGTGGTGGATGGATGTTGGCAGTGCCATCTGTGCCCATAGCTTGAGCACAGGTGAAAGAGTCGCTCGTGTGATGGGTATTTACAATCTTTCGCTGCTCATGATACTGGGTAAGAACTGTTTGACCAGTTCCGACCCAGACTCGCTACCACAGCCCCGTGTCTTTCCTCAGCACTTGCCTTCGCCGCCATCGTGTCACCCTGATTCATTCCCCTCCTTCCAACACTCATTTCCCATCCCTGTGCCCACTATTCTCCATTATTACCCATTCTTCCCATCCCTGCCCGTCCCCTTCTACACACATCTGTCCCTCTGACTTTACATTTCACTTCTCCTCTCCTCTAGTTTGGTTTAGTTTAGTTTACTTATCTGACACCCTTTTATTTCCTTTTCACCTGTAATCTTCGTCACCAACCCCCCCCCCATCTGCAAATCCCCCCCCCCCCCCCCCCCCCCCCCCCCCCCCCCACCCCCTGTATCCACCTATCACTTGCCCGGCTTCATCCTGCCCCCACCTCTCTTTTCCAGCTTCCTCGCCCCCACCCCCACTTCATCAGTCTGAGGAAGGGTTCCAACCTAGAACGTCATATCTCCATTGCCTCTCCAGATGCTGCTTAACCCTCCAGCACTCTATGTTTTTGCTCAGTATGAAAGTGTTGTCCCATCTTTCCACAGTCCTTAAAAACACTAACAAGGGTCACATGTGCAGCATTTTTTACACTTAAATAAATCATTTTATTCTGTTCATTGATTGCATTCCACAAATTTCTAAGAGGAGACTTCAAAGCGACAGTTATCACTGTAGGAATAAACACTGCAGGCGTTGGAAATCTGAAATAAAGACAGAAAATGCTGGTGATTCTCAGCAGGTCAGTCGGCACCTGTGGGAAGCCAATCATGAACATTTCAGGTTGTTGACCCCAGGCGATATTTGTTGAAGACTTGAAATGTTAACTTTGTTCCTCTATGCAAGGGATCAAAAGTGAAGAATCAAGTGTCAAGGGCGTTTTATTGTAATATGTCCCGAAACGGAGCAAGGGAATTCTTACTTGCAGCAGCACAACAGACATGTGGACAAGACGCTCTGTAAATCTCATAATAAACAACAATATCAAAAGTTCAGTACATTTATATTTCATAATCACTGGTTACATCACATAATCAGCAGGGTACAATTGTGATGCTCTGAATAGTTGTCCTGTTTTGTAACTTGGCGATCAGAAAAACTCTTTAAATATCATACTAGCCTTACGATAAATATCAAAAAGAACTTACAGTGACATTTTTGGAAAATTCATTCAATTTGGCATTGAATGAACTACGTGGATCCAACTCAAACTTCTTCAACTTCAGATACGTATCTGCAATGAAAGAGATGCATGGTTCCACAACATTCTGTACAGGTCTAAAAGCTGTGAGATCTTTAACTGTGTTTCGTTCGACTAACCTTTGTTGAACTGGCAGATGAATGTGAGGGGAAGCTCACAGTCCAGTCGGCTTTCAACTCCAGACACAGCATCAAAAGTCCGACACTCTGCTGAGGAAACATTGGCCGCTGCGATAAAACAACACAACCGTGCCTTTAGCAATTAGACAGCCAAATACCAATTTGTGTTTCAATTATTTGAAGTGGGGGTTAGTGCAATGCTGGCATTCAGTCTAGTTTAGATACACAGCGTGGAAACAGGCCTTTCGGCCCACCAAGTCCGCGCCGACCAGTGACCACCGCGTACACTAACACTATCCTACACTAGGGATAATTTTCCATTTTTACTGAAGCCAAATTAACCTACAATCTTTGGAATGTGGAAGGAAAATGGAGCACTTGCGGAAAACCCATGGGGAGAACGTACAAATTCGTACAGACAGCACCCATACTCCAGATCGAACCTGATCGCGGGTCTCTGGCGCTGTAAGGAGCAACTCTACCACTGCGCCACCATGCAGCCCTATTTATTGCCCTTGATTTGAGGATGTCCTTAAGAGTTAACTTGATCAGATGTGGGCTGAACAGGGTAAGGACAGCAGATGTCCGCCTCTGTATGACACAAGTGAACCAGATACAGTTTTTTAGCGATGCTGTACTTTCATGCTTACTGTTACTTACACCTAAGTTTAACTCCAGATTTATCCAATTAAATTCAGTGCTGCCACGTCTGTGACTCAAAGGCCCAAAACAGGCCATTGCTCGAACTCCTTAACCATCACCTGCTGTGACATGATTGGAAAATTCGTACAGTTCAGTCTTGAATAAGCCTCTAGGAGCCAGTCGTTAATGTGGCTCAATGTAAGGGCGACCCTTTTGTGTCCCAATGCAAGGGTCTGGCATTGTGATTAGTGGAACCCTGAGGCAGTCATTGCTCACTGCTGTAATGGGGGAAACTTGATAGCAACCTCAAGAGCAGACACAGGCAGTAAAGGCAGGAATCCCCATCCTGCACCAACATCCTGCTTCCCGCGGTCCTCTGCAATACAACTCTTCGAACAAAACGAATGAGTTAATGAGAAGTTACAGTGTGTAAAAAAGATCGGAAATTGTCTCGGCTTCTTAAATGAAATGTAAAAAGTTTTTATATGGCCTACTAAGCCATTTTATTTTACTGTGAACAATGTTTCTGACACTAAAAAGATATCCTGATTATATGGTCTTGATCCCCTGGATCATTATTTGAAAATTCAATGATTTTAAAATAGCTTTAATTTCCACGGTCATTCACAACAATGATTTTAAAATATTTTTAATTTTTACGGCTTGTTTTGTGATATTTTCAAATTCTCACTTTGGATATGATGGGTAAAATAAATACCCATCTTTATTTTGCTGTCTTCTAAGATGAATGCTATGTCGTTGTGGTATGTGGGGGCTTTGGAGATGGTGCAGGGGCGGTTTACCAGATTGCTGCCTGGATTAGAGGGTATTAGCTATAAGGAGAGGATGGATGAACTTGGACCGTTTTCTCTACAGCATCAGAGGCTGAGGGGAGACCTGGGGAGTACATAAAATGATGTGAGGCATAGACACGGTAGACAGTCGGAACCTTTTTCCAAAGGTGGAAATGGTCAAGATTGAAGGTTTTAGTTTCAAGGTGAGAGGGGCAAAGTTTAAAGGAGATGTGCAAGGCAAGGTTTTTTTACACAGAGGATGGTGGGTGCCTGGAACAGGTGGTGGGCGCAAATATGATAGTGGCGTTTAAGAGGCTTTTAGATACGCACACGGATATTGAGGGAAAGGAAGGAAATGGATCAAGTGCAGGCAGAGGAGATTAGTTTTACTTTGTGTCATGTTCGGCATGGACATTGTGGGCCAAAGGGCTTGTTTCTGTACTCTACTTCTATGTCAGTACTTTTTACTTTCAATATTGCTACTTTGCAAGAATTCTTGATTGTGATTGTGATTTTATGCTGAGCCAATTTAATGGATCAGTGGGGCTGGGCAGCAGAGGTCCAATCTAACAGGCATCAGAATGCAAGGCGGAGGGGAAGTGCCTGCTAGATCTCCAATGTTGAGCACTTTCCCCACTCACTAGAAAATCTAGGACACTGCTTTCGTAACTTTTGTCTAAATTACCCATTTCAATTGCACAGAAGAAATGTTTTGCAAAGGAAAATAAGATGAGAAGATCAAAGTTTGCTGTCCCTTTGCTAATTTGCTCCATCCCATTCACCCATCGTCCCTCCACTCACTGATGTACACTGGCTCCATGTTCGGTAATTTATCAACTTCAAAACTTGTTTTCAACTCATGTTTCTAAACAGCATCTCCTGGACAGCCTTTACAGTTCAAGAATCAGGCTGACCACAAGACCTTGTGTAGATTTTGCAAAATCCACATAATGTTGTGTTTTATGTCCAACATTTTACAATAGTTTACAATTGTGAAGTCGTAAAGATTTTAGAGGGACATCCATTTATGGATAGGTAGATGGGTCTCAACCCGATACATCACACATTCCTTCGATCCAGAGATGCTGCCTGCCCCACTGAGTTACTCCAGCATTGTGTGTTTAACCCAGGCTTAGAGAGATGTGGGCCAAACCCGCTCAATTGGGACTAGTTTAGATGGGGCACCTTGGTCAGCATGGACGAGTTGGGCTGAAGGGCCTGTTTCCATGCTGCACGACTCTAAGTATTTTTAATGGGGCAAAGATGTTCCAAAAGGGATATGGAGCATGTACAAGCAGAAGGGGTTAGTTCATATAATCGTCATGTTCGGCACAGACATAATGGGCTGAAGGGCCTGGTCCTGTGCTGTACTGTTCTACATGGAACAAACATGCACCCTCACTGTGGGAAGAGCAAGGCGTTCTGCACAGTATTTACTGCACTGGAACTTTTTCACAACTCTGGTTTTGTATCATCCAATGGCTCACTTACCTGAACATTTCAGATGAATTTCCCCAACTTCCACTGATGTAAGTTCCAAGCTGGTCACGTTCCATCGGTAGGCGAGATGCTGCTGAGGAGGGGGGGAACACCCGCTGACTGCCGCAATCTGACTGCCATCCAGCGCCTGTGACCAGATGTTCAGATCTGTGATGTTGCCGCTAAAAGCCTCGTCTTGTTTGAACGCACCTCCCAATGCGTCTTGTTCTTGACCGATAATGAAGGTCCCATTTCCAGCAAGAAGCTTAGAGCTGTGGCAACCCTCTCCTGAACTCACCTCCTGGCCGTCAGCGTAGAAAGACCAAGCCCCCTTCTCTGTTCGCCACGTAACGCAAATGTGGTGCCACTGCCCGTCGCTCCTCAGCGCTGTCCGATAAGCCGTGTGGTGGCCGTATACGATCAGGGCCAGCTGGATGAATCCAGTCTCGTTAATACGGCCGCGCAGCTGAAATGCGTTCGTGAACATCGGAACAGCGTAGGAGAATACCGTGGCAATGGTGTCTGTCTGGTTATCCCACTGTAGGCGCGCGCAGGCTGTAACAGCCGACATAGAAGGCAGCACGCTGAGAATCCTGGCATTCTTGGTGTCCGTTTTAATTGGGAACTTCAACACTGCTAGATGCCCTGAGATGAAATTCAAACAAATTCTGTTACACATTCAATAGCAGAACTTATAAGACTTAGGTATGTAGAACTATCATTGTAGAATGTCCACAAGTTTGATGTTAAAATAAACATTTTTCGCCGAGAATGTTTGTTTGCAAACTTTGTTTCTGGATTTCAATTATTGAAATGTTAGAATTGGGTAAATTATTGAATTGGGCAGCACATATGCGCAGCAGTAGAATGCTGCCTTACAGCGCTAGTTTGTACATTCTACCTGTATGTGACCACATGTATTTTCTCCTGGTGCTCCAGTTCCCTCCCACACTTCAAAGATGTACAGGTTTGAAGGTTGATTTTTAGGTTTAGTTTAGTTTAGTTTAGAGATAAAGCACGGAAACAGGCCCTTCGGCCTACCTAGTCTGCACCAACCAGCGATCACCGCATACACCAGCACTGCCCTCTGGCACTAGCACCAGGCCCCTGGCGCTGTAAGGCAGCAGCTCAAACGCTGCACCACGGTGTTGCCCATTTACTTGGCCTATTGCAATGCACGTACCAAACACAATACTTGTTAAAAACAATCATACAAAAACATATAAATACTATTCATGTTTAAGAAGGAACTGCAGATGCTGGAAAATCGAAGGTAGACAAAAATGCTGGAGAAACTCAGCGGGTGAGGCAGCATCTATGGAGCGAAGGAAATAGGCAACTTTTTGGGTCGAAACCCTTCTTCAGACTGATGTGAGGGGGCGGGGGGGGGGGGCAGCAGGAGGAAGAAAGAATGAGGTGGAGCCAGAGAGCTGAAGGAGACCTGAGAAGGGGAGGAGAAAGTAAGTACTACCTGAAATTAGAGAAATCAATACCGCTGGAATGCAAACTGCCCAAGCGAAATATGAGGTGCTGCTTCTCCTATTTACGGTGGTCCTCACTCTGGCCATGGAGGAGGCCCAGGACAGAAAGGTCGGATTCGAAATGAGAGGGGGAGTTGAAGTGCTGAGCCACCGGGAGATCAGGTTGGTTAATGCGGACCGAGCGGAGATGTTCGGCGAAGCGATCGCCAAGCCTGCGCTTGGTCTCACCAATGTAGAGCAACTGACATCTAGAGCAGCGGATGCAATAGATGAGGTTGGAGGAGGTGCAGGTGAACATCTGCCGTACCTGGAAGGGACGAATTGACCAGGGTCAATTCGTCCCTTCCCACCCAGCCCACCCCCTCTCCGGGCACTTTCCCTTGCAACTGCAAGAAATGCTACACTTGTCGCTTTACCTCCTGCTTGGCTCTATTCAAGCCGTCATTCCAGGTGCGACAGGGGTTCACCTGCACCTCCTCCAACCTCATCTATTGCATCCGCTGCTCTAGATGTCAGCTGCTCTACATCGGTGAGACCAAGTGGAGGCTTGATGATTGCTTCGCCGAACACCTCAGCTCGGTTTGCAATAACCAACTTGATCTCCCGGTGGCTCAGCACTTCAACTCCCCTTCCCATTTCGAATCTGACCTTTCTGTCCTGGGCCTCCTCCATGGCCAGAGTGAGGCTCACCATAAATGGGAGGAACAGCACCTCATATTTCGCTTGGGCAGTTTGAACCCCAGCGGTATGAATATTGACTTCTCTGATTTCAGGCAGTCCTTACTTTCTCCTCCCCTTCTAAGCTCTCCCTCAGCCCTTTGGCTCCACCTCTTCCTTTCTTCCTCCCCCCCCCCACCCCCCCCACCCTCACAACAGTCTGAAGAAGGGTTTTGATCCGAAACGTTGCCTATTTCCTTCGCTCCATAGATGCTGCCTCACCCGCTGAGTTTCTACAGCATTTTCAGTCTACCTTTGAATACTTTTCATATTCTGGAGTAATATGAACAGTACCCACAAGAGATAACTAGTAAGCAATATTTAGTTATTCAAACTAATATTCATAAAGATGACAGAAATTTCTTCCACTTACTGTTTCCCTCCAAGGTTTCATCCCTTCTCTTTGCCACATTCGATTCTCCATTCATCCATATTTGCTGATTAACACCTTGTAAAGCTAACAGATCCAACAGAACACTCTTTTCTTCCACATCACTGACACCAGGCAGGCTGCCAAAGCGTAGCTCACAATATTTGTATGCGTGCTGCCACTTTAAGGGTGTTGTTATATATTCATAAGTGTAGTATGATGAATGAATGTCCAATGAATGACTATAAGCTGTGAAAATGGAAAGCAAATATAGTTAGCAGCCAAACTCTAGCATTGCCAGTCGCTCATCACTATTTGATTTTAATTGGCTTTCACGTATCATTTGCACAGGGAGCCCTGTTATCCTCTTCTTTCACGAGGGCCCACAAGAACTCTTTGAAACAAAATGAGTGTGGGCACCAAATTACAGTCGCCACATGTTTCTTTACGATAGTAATCCTTCTCCTCCTCTTGAATAAAATCAGGTCATGTTTCTTTAAATATTTACACTACACTTGTCTTCCGACCTGGTTTAGAGTTATATATCAATATCACCATGAATACATGGCCAACTTTTGTGGGGTTTGTCTCTCACTTTTTGTAGAACATAACAGCGAGCTCCTCTCACTTTAAAGCTATTCCATTTACACCTGACATTTTCACCCAGGGAAAAAAAGGATCTGACTGAATATTTATTCAAAACAATAATTATTGTAGTGTATATGTCATTGGGGATATGAATGCAGATATCTTAGATAGGAACTCATTATTTGCCAATCATATGGCTCAGTTCTGTCAAGATAATAATTTAATATTGTCAAGCATTTATCTGTAGGTAAAGTGCTTTTACCTACAGATAGTTATACTTATATTAATGAGACCTGGCACACTACGTCATGGCTGGACCACTGTATGAGTACAGCTGATGCACATGCCTCTTTGGGGTGTATCAGCATTTTGTATGGGGCAGCAATGACTGATCATAGACCTGTTGCTATGACAATAAATGTTGAACACCTACCTGTGGTATCCAGGGATAGAAATAGCTTTAACACAGAAAAACTGGACTGGTCAATCCCCACAAAGGAAGACATCTTAGATTATGACCATACAGATAAATCCTTAAGCAATATTCATCAACCTAAAGATGCAATAATGTGTAGTAATGTTAATTGTAAGGATATGAAGCATATGAGAGATATCTGCTCCATGTGTAATGATACAGTAAGAGCTTTATATGTAGGCAGTAAGCCCTACTGCAAGCATAAAAATAAGACACATAACATCAGGCCTGGCTGGAATAAGTATGTAGCTGAAGCCCGTGAAGCCATTAAATCATGGGCTATGGCAGGTAGACACAGACAGGGGCCTGTGTTTGAGTACAAGAAGCTCACTAATGCAATATATAGGTATGCTGTTCACTTCATCTGTAAAAATGAGCAAGCTATGAGGGCTAATTCCATGGCTAAGAAGCTGCTAAGTAACAATGCTACTGATTTTTGGAAAGAAGTGAGAGCTCTTAACAGTTGCAAAACATCTCCACCTTGCACAGCAGATGGAATCTTCACAACAGCTAATATCGCGGAGTTATGGCGACAACATTATAATACTTTATTCAACTGTGTCCAAGGTGACTTGTATAGGGTGGACAATATTGAGAGTAATGACCCTACGGTGATAAAATCACATGAGGTGTATCATGCCATGAACAAGCTGACCAACAACAAAGCAAGTGGCTTGGATCATATTTCTGCTGAACATCTTAAGTGTGCAAGTATGAGGATAGCTCCTCTCCTTGCTTTTATTTTACTGGCTTTATGATTCATGGCTTGTTACCAGACTCAATGTTGTCTGTTCTGCTAGTGCCGGTCATTAAGGACAAAGCTGTTAAAGTAGGTAGCCTAAATAATTACAGGCCCATAGCTTTAGCCAGCATATTGTCAAAAGTCTTGGAAAGAGTTCTGCTGGAGTGAGTTTGTTAACTCCACATATAACCAGTTTGGTTTTAAAGCTAAACATGGCACTGACTTGTGCATATATGCCCTAAAGGAGATTGTAAACAAATATAGACGCAAAAATTCTTCAATCCTTATGTGCTTTATTGATGCTTCCAAAGCCTTTGATCATGCTAATCACAGAAATCCGTTTGTTAAAATGAATCAAAGAGGGGTGCCTAAACACATTGTGAGAATTCTGGCTTACTGGTATGCCCACCAGACTATGCAAATAAAATGGGGCAATAGGGTCTCAACCCCATTTGGGGTTAGCAATGGTGTTAGACAAGGGGGAATTTTGTCCCCAGTCCTTTTTAATCTTTATATTGATGATCTGGCCAAACAATTGAAAGCCTGTAATACTGGGTGCATGATTGGTAATATTTTAGTGAACCATATTATGTATGCAGATGATCTTGTGGTCTTTAGTCTATCTAGCGCTGGTCTCCAGCAGCTCCTTATTATATGTTCTGTGTATGGTGTGGAACATGATATTAAATACAATGTTTGTAAGAGTGCTGTCATGATCTGTAGAACTAAAGAGGATAAATGTTTAAAATTTCCTGATTTTAAATTGTCTGACAATAATCTTAGTGACTGTAATAAGGTAAAATATCTAGGGCATTTCGTTACAGAACAAATGACAGATGATGAGGATATTTATAGGCAACGACGTATGCTGTATGTACAGGCGAATATTCTCTTGCGTAAATTTGGTGCGTTTACAGATGTGGTGAAGATGTCGCTGTTTAGAGCATATTGCACACCACTCTATACTGCGCACCTGTGGGCGAACTACGGAAAGACAAGTTTGCAGAGACTAAAGGTGGCCTCTAATGATGCCATGAGAACACTGCTAAGGAAACCTAGATGGTGTAGTGCTAGTAACATGTTTGTGGCTGCAGGAGTCAGCACTTTAGAAGCTATCCTAAGAAATGATATGTATAAATTCATTTGCAGGATAAATGACTCTAAAAATGTAATTATCGTGGCCTTGTTAAACATAAGGTTTAGCACTACACGCTACAAATCCGATGTTGTGGAGACACTGGTATCGCTGTCTCGTTCTTTTTTATTTTGGATTTTAAATCATGTATTGTGTTTTTTTTAATATATAATTTATGATACTTTTATAGGTGATATACTAAGACTTTATATGTATTTTATGATCTTTTTATATGCAATGTTTTTTTATGTAATGTTGTCCCTTGTCTGGACCATGAGTCTGAAATAAAGTTTATTATTATTATTATTCTATCTCTACCTCTCATAATTGTATAAACCTTTATCAGGTCCTCCCATAGCCTCTGACTTTCCAAAGAATATAATCTGAGTTTGTCCAACCTCTCCATGAAACTAATATCCTCTAATCCGGGCAACATTCTGGTAAACCTCTTCTGCGCTCTCTGCAAAGCCCTTTTGATTGATTGATCGAAAGATACAGCATGCTTTTGTCCATAACGACCATCACACTTGTTCTATATTATTCCACTCTCTCATCTAATCCCTGTACACGAGGGGCAATTTACATTAAAAAATCTACAATCCCGCACGTCTTTTGGGATGTGGAAAGAAATGGGAGCAACCTCGTTGTCACATGGATAATGTGCAAACCCCACACAGACATCACCCATCTGTGAGGTCTGAATCAAACCCGGAGCACTGGCACTGTGAGACTGCAATACTATGCCGCACCATCCTGCCCATTCAAGGATAATCTGAATTTGTGGAGTTCTTGGTGAACGTAAACATTTGGGTACTAACATATGGAGATTTTCAGTCCATTTTTAATCTGAATCGAAAAAATAAAATAATATATCCAATCACCGAGAAACATCTTGCAATATTTTTACTTAACATCACTTATAAGGACTTTAGAAAGTTGATCTATAATAATTCGTTACAGCCACTGCCAGTCCTGCTAAGTATCTCAGATTTTGGTTTTTGTTTCACATTTTCAGCATCTGCAGTATTTTGCAGAACGGGATTTTATTGTACTTATTGCCCGCAAAGCTATTGTAATTGCTCTGACAATATTTTACAACAAACAATAAATAATTTGGCACTTTAATTCTTTTAATTCTCATCTAGGGAATTGAATACTCATATCTGTATGATTGAATCACGTTTTAATATGAATCTACATCTGTGAATCTATAATTCCCATTGATTTATCATTTCATTTTGTTATGCAAATACTGACAATAACACTCAAATTCATCAGGAGAGAAGAATGCTCAGACGTAAACTAAAACAAATTAGGACTTTATATACAATATGTAAAATAAGCTTAATAGTCATTCAAGTATGTGCAGGCTTTGGAGATGGTGCAGAAGGGGTTTACCAGCACTAGGGTACTACAGGTAGCTGTAAGGGGAGGTAGACATAAAATGCTGGAGTAACTCAGCAGGTGAGGCAGCATCTATGGAGAGATAGACATTTCGGGTCTAGACCATACTTCAGCCTAATGTCAGGGGAGGGGGCGGAACAAAGAAAGAATGTAGGGGGAGACAGCAAGACTAGTGAAAGAACTGGGAAGGGGGAGGGGATGGAGAGAGAAAGCAAGAGCGACCCGAGGTTGGACAAATTTAGATTCTTTTCTCTGGAACAATAGGGGGGGGACATGATAGAAGTTTAGAAAATTATGATCGGCACAGATAGGGTAGACAGTCAGAAGCATCTTTCTCAGGGTGGAAATATCAAACGCTAGAGGGCATAGGTTCAAGGTAAGAGGGGAAAAGTTCAAAGCTCTGCAGGGGAGGCATTTTTACACAGGGAGTGATGGGTGCCTGGAAGGTGCTGCCAGGGCTGGTGATGGTAGCAGAATTGATAATAGTATTTATAGGCTTTTGGATAGGCACATTGAAATGCGGGGAATGGACGGGTATAGACCACATGAAGACAGAAGAGATTTGTTTAACAGTATCATGTTTGGCACAAACATTGTGGGCGCCAGGTCCTGTTCATGTGCTGTGCTGTTCCAAGTTGATATAATCTGACTGTTATCTGTATGCTTCCTAGCTTCTCTGTCCAGGACACAGGGAGAGACAAGGGAGAGACTGAACTGAGGGAAAGTGTCTTCACGCAGATTTTAAGTAGCATTGAGTTGCGGCTGTCACACTACTCAACAATGAACCTCGGTGACTGCCAATCACCCACCCCCCCGGACACTCCTCCCTCAGGAAAAACACTATGACTGTATGCATGTAAATAGATTTATTTATTGAAATTATATTCTATGTCGCTCTTCCAGGGAGATGCTAACTGCATTTCGTTGTCTCTGTACTATACACTGACAATGACAATTAAAGTTGAATCTGAATCAGAATCTGAATTTAAACAGGCACATGGTTATGCAGGGAATTCGTTTTTTTTTTTAGATTGGAGCTACAGCGTGGACACAGGCCCTTCAGCACACCGACCAGCGACCCCCACACATTAACATTATCCTACACACACGAGGGACAATTTACACATACATCAAGCCAATTACCCTACATATCTGTACGTCTTCGGGATGTAGGAAGAAACCGAAGATCTCGGAGAAAAACCCACGTGGTCACTGGGAGAGCGTATAAATTCTGTACATAGAGCACCCATAGTCGGGATCGAACCCGGGTCTCCGGTATTGCAAGCACTGTAAGGCAGCAACTCTACCGCTGCGGCACCGTGGCCACCCATGGAAGGATATGGAGTGTTGTTTCATTGTGCATCTTGTTTAACAAGCATCGTGGGCCAAAGGGTTCTGTTCCTGTGCTGAACTGTTCTATGTTCTATGCAATTCCAGGTATACAGATGCTGTGCTGTTGAACGTGTAGGAAAGAACTGCAGATGCTGGTTTAAATCGAAGGTAGACACAAAATGCTGGAGTAACTCAGCGGGACAGGCAGCATCTCTGGAGAGAGAGAATGGGTGACGTTTCGGATCAAGACCCTTATTCAGACTGATTTCAGGGGAGTGAGCAGGACAGAGATGGAATGTAGTCGGAGACAGTAAGACTGGTAGGAGAACTAGGAATTTGGAGGGGATGGAGAGAGAGGGGAAAGCAACGGTTATTTGCAGTTAGAGAAGACAAATCCAAGGCGTAGCTATGGGCACTCGCATGGGCCCCAGCTGTGGCTGCCTCTTTGTAGGGTACGTCGAACAATCACTGTTCCAGGCGTACACTGGCCCATCCCCGAGCTCTACCTCCTCTACATTGATGACTGCATCGGTGCTACCTCCTGCACCCATGCAGAATTCACTGACCATCAACTTTGTGACTAATGTCCATCCTGCACTCAAATTCACTTGGACATCTCCACAATCTCCCTACCGTTTCTAGATCTCACCGTCTCCATCACAGGAGACAGACTATTACCTGACATCAATTACAAACCCACTGGCTCCCATAGCTATCTAGACTACACTTCTTCCCACCCTGTTTTCTGTAAAGACTCTATCCCCTACTCCTATTTCCTCCGTCTCTCGCCGCATCTGTGCCCAGGATGAGGTTTTCCATACTAGGTCATCGGAGATATCCTCATTCTTTAGGAAATGGGGGTTCCCCGCTTCCATTATAGATGAGGCTCTCACCAGGGTCTCCTCGATATTTTGCAGCTCTTCCCCTGCAACCGCAGGAGATGCAGCACCTGTCCCTTTACCTCCATCCAAGGACTCCGACAGCCTTTCCAGGTGAGGCAGAGGTTCACTTGTACCTCCTCCAACCTCATCTACTGTATCCGCTGTTCCAGATGTCAACTCCAGTACATCGGCGAGACCAAGCGCAGGCTCAGTGATCGTTTTGATGAACACCTCCGCTCAGTCTGCCTTAACATACCTGACCTTTCTGTTGCTCAGCACTTAAAACTCTCCCCTCCCATTCCCAATCTGACCTTTCTGTCCTGGGCCTTCTCCGTTGTCAGAGTGAGGCCCTGCGCAAATTGGAGGAACAGCATCTCATCTTCCGCTTGGGTAGCTTACACCCCAGCGGTGAATATTGACTTCTCTAACTTCAAATAGCCCTTGCTTTCCCTCTCTCTCCATCCCCCCCCCCCCCCCCCCCCCCCCCCCCCCCCCCCCCCCCGTCTTACCCCTTCACATGTCTCCCTGCAGTCTTACTGATTCCAACTACATTCTAACTATGTCCTGCCCACTCCCCTGACATCAGTCTGAAGAAGGGTCTTGACCCGAAACGTCATCCATTCCTTCTCTCCAAAGAAGCTGCCTGTCCCGCTGAGTTACTCCAGCATTTTGTGTCTACCTGTGCTGTTGAAAGGTGGGTTAACCAAGAGTGAAACACAAAGTGCTGGAGGAACTCAGCAGACCAGTTAGTAACTGTGGAAAGAATGGACAGGCTACGTTCCAGGTAAGGACCCTTCATCAGACAGCGTGGCTGGTTTCTGGATGACTTGGCTGCCTGAGGATTTTCATTCTCCCAAGCACTTTATTCTGAGGTACAACTCCCCCAACTGTAGTTAATACTATATCTACTTACTGTAACTGTTAGATTTGAATCGGATATGAAAAAAACCACAGTTCTTATTTAAATGCAGAACAACCAAGGTTTACTAAACCTATATCCTCTGAAACCACATTATTTAAAGTGCCAGTATTCAAACTCTTTCTTTATCCGTGCTGAGATCATGGATCTCCACTAAGCACAGAGCCAGTCTCACATGTGCCTTGATGGTTGAACGCATGAGCCTGGGTCTGGCACTCTCTCAGTTTCCCAGGCTGTTGCTGCTGATCTCTGCCACGTCACATGAAGGATATCACCCAGACTACCTGCTCAGTAAAAGGAGACTTCATCAGCTCCCTTTAGTCCCCAGACACAGGTGGCGAGGACATGGACATTTACCTGCAGTGAGGATTCTTCGGAGCTCAAGCATTTAGAGATTGCATTCCTGACGCCAGTACCTGAAGTGTCTCTGTGGTCCACATACCTGCTTCCCGTGGGGACTATCTCTCATCAGCCTATTCTCAGGTTCCCACATCACTGTACACTAGTGTAGATACACTAGTGTAGATGGGACATGTTGGTCGGTGTGGGCAAGTTGGGCCGAAGGGTCTGTTTCCATGCTGTATGACCAGTAACTTAACCACAAGACTGTTGTGTCTGCTGCAAGAGTGACAATCCTTTCTCTTACCTGTTTCTCCTTCCACATATGCTTCCTGACCAGCTGAGTTTTTGTGTCAGATTTCCAACATCTGCAAATTTTTGATTTTCAGGTTTTTCTAATGCTCTATACCTCCACTTGGCAGCACTGCAGCATCTATTCATATAGTAGCAACTATAGTATAGTAACTGGAAGAGAGCTGCTTGTATTTAGGTTGCCTCTTTAAGAGCTAGCAAAATCTGTTCTGCTTAACTGTGCCTCTGTGGAATTCAATCCAGACAAGTGTGAGGTAATGCATGTTGGGGGGTCAAATTAGGTCAGGACATCAAGTCAAAAAGTCATAAAGTCATGTGATAGGAGTAGAATTAGTCCTTTCGGTCCGTGAAGTCCACTCCGCCATTCAATCATGGCTGATCTATCTCTCCCTCCAAACCCCATTCTCCTGCCTTCTCCCCATAACCTCTGACACTTGTACTAATCAAGAATCTATCTATCTCTGCCTTAAAAATATCCACTGACTTGGCCTCCTCGGCCTTCTGTGGCAATGAATTCCACAGATTCATCACCCTCTGACTAAAGAAATTTCTCCTCATCTCCTTCCTAAAAGAACAACCTTTAATTCTGAGGTTATGATATCTAGTCCTAGACTCTCCCATTAGTGGAAACATCCTCTCCACAACTACTCTATCCAAGCCTTTTACTATTCTATATGTTTCAATGAGCCCCCCCCCCTCATTCCTCTAAACTCCAGCAAGTACAGGCCCAGTGCTGACAAACGCTCATCATATGTTAACCTTTTCATTCCTGGGATCATTCGTGTAAACCTCCTCTGGACCCTCTCCAGAGCCAGCACATCCTTCCTCAGATATGGTGCCCAAGATTGCTCACAATATTCCAAATGCGATCTTACCAGTGGATTATAGAGCCTCAGCATTACATTCTTGTTTTTGTATACAAGCCCTCTTGAAATGAATGCTAGCATTGAGTTTGCTTTCTTTACTACTGATTCGACTTGCAATTTAACCTTTTGGGAATCCTGCACCAGCACTCCCAGGTCCCTTTGCCCCTCTGATTTCTGGATTAACTTCCCATTTAGAAAATAGTGTACGCCTTTAATCCTACTACCAAAATGCATGACTCCACACTTTGCTACACTATATTCCATCTGCTACTTCTCTGCCCACTCTCCCAACCTGTGCAAGTCCTTCAGAGTCCCTGCTTTCTCTACACTACATGCCCCTCCACCAAGTATGATCTGCAAACTTGGCCACAAAGCCATCAATTCTCTCGTCCACACAGAGAGTAAATGGCAAGGAACTTATAAACATTGATGTACACCTTGGGGTGCAAATCCACTGAATGGATGTGATAGCACTAGGTAGAGTGCAGAAGAGATTCCTGTGATGTTGCCTGGAACGAAAGATTGGGTTTATTCTCACTGTAAGTAGAAGTATAGAATCACAAAATGATGTAAGGCATAAACAGAAAGATAGTCAGAATAAGCGAGAGGGGGATAAATTTGAAGGAGACCTGAGAGGCAATTTTTATTCGTGCTGAAGGAGGTGGTCATCTGGAACAAGCTGACAGAGGAGGTGGTGGAGGCCAATACAGTTACAATGATTAAAAGGCATGTGTATAGGTACCTGGATAGAAAAAGTGTAGCGTGAGAATGACCTAATGCAGCCACATGGGATCAGGGCAGAGGGGGGGGTTTCTGGTCAGCATGGATGAAGGGGGTTGTATATTTATTTGTTTCTATGAACTGAGAGGACTTGTAAGACATCCATGGGGAGCACTGCACCGATCCAAGACAATGTCTGTGTCAGTACGTCGCCACAGAGAGAAATCTCACAGCTGTTCTATAAATCCATAAAGCTGTCGAAGTTCCTACTCCTGATCAGACACCACAGTTTTTAAATGCTAAACACAAAATGTGGAGCAACATTTAGACATTTACTGCCTTTAACAGTTGTGCGTATTATTTTTTGTATGATGAATGTTTTACCCTTTTACTATCCTTTCTACTTAACAGTAATGTGCAAAATATACATTAAAATAATGTTTTTGTTTATAAATATGATCAGTTATATAATGTAACATCTTGGAAGGGCATAAAGAGTAAATGGCAGCTTAAGGAAACAGGTTATATATATTTTTGATCAAATAATTCCCACTCGGTATCTTCTCAACAGTAAACAGATACATTTACGTTCACCCAGAGAGTTGTAAATTTGTGCAATTCGCTGCTTCAGTGGAGGCCGATTCAGTGGATGCATTCAAAAGAGAATTACAGTATACAGCTCTTAGGGCTAACGGAATCAAGGGATATGGGGAGAAGGCAGGAACGGGGAACTGATTGTGGATGATCAACCATGATCACAGTGAATGGCGGTGCTGGCTTGAAGGGCCGAAAGGCCTACTCCTGCACATATTTTCTATGTATCTATAACAACCTCTGCTGTTCGCGTCGTTATTTGTCTTTAGCTGTGTGTGCTGATGACTTCATCAGTGAAGTGTGCAGAAGCAGTTACACCCAACAATGTAACAGACTTGGACTGGGAACAAAACTGAATCAACAAAAAATATGTCAAGTAAACCACTCTCAACACATGCACACGTGGATCCAGTCCAAGACCATTATTGCCCACAATTCATTCAGTGACTTTACATTTTACAAAATATTCTCACCCACATTAAAAAGCACACCGTGTGCAGGAAGGAACTGCAGATGCTGGTTTAAACCAAAGGTAGTCACAAAAATCTGCAGTAACTCAGCGGATCGGACAGCAGCTCTGGAGAAAAGGAATAGGTGACGTTTCCGGTCGAGCACCTTCTGTCAGGCTAGACTGAAGAAGCGTCTCTTGACTCAAAATGTCACCTGTTCCTTTTTTTGAAAAGCACATCCTCACCTCGACTTTTTCTGAAGGATAGGGGGAATTTGGCATGACCCCAGTGACTGTTACTAGTTCCCACAGATGCAGTGTAGAAAGCATTCCTGTGGAATGCATCACAGCTGGCTTTTGCAACTGCTCTGCCCAAGACTGCAAGCTATTTAAGCCTCTTGAACGCAGCCCACTCCATCACACAATCCTCCCCACCCCCTCCCCCCACCCCCCCCAACCTCCCCCGCCTCCTCCACTGACTCCATCTGCATTTCACATTGCCTCGGGAAAGCAGCCAATGCAATCAAGGACCACCCACACCCCGGTCATTCTCTCCTCTCCCGTCTCCTGTTCGCCAGTAGATACAAAAGAAGCATGCACAACCAGATTCAAAAACAGATTCTTCCCCGCTGTTATCAGGCTCTTAAAAGGACCTCTCATATGCCAAGGATGTAATTTTGATCTTCCAATCTACCTTATTGAGGCCCTTGCACATTTTATACCTGCACTTCTCTGTACCAGTAACACCACAGTATGCATTCTAATTATTTTCTCTTTTGCATTACCTGTGTGGTCATATTGTACTCGTGTATGGAATGGCTTGCATGGAGAGCACGCAAAACATCAGGTCGCAAAGTGCTGGAGTACATCAGCGGGTCATGTTCTCATCTCAGGTGAGCATGGAAAGGTGACGTTTTGTGTTGGGACCGTTTTGAGAATGCATCTCCAGAGATGCTGCCTGACCCTCTGAGTTACTCCAGCACTTTGTGTCTCTTTTTTGTAAACCAGCATCTGCCGTCCTTCATTTCTGCGATCTAATGTTTTCCACTGTATCTTGGTACACATGACCATAATAAACAAAGAGCAAAAGCATAAATGCCTAATTACTTTCAAATTATTATCAGAAGATTCCCCACAACACGTTCAGAAGCTAACAGACTGATAGCTTGCATAAACTCTGTATTTACATCATCAGCATTCACTGTTACGTTGGACATGATGAAAACTACAACTAGTTCAAGCTACACCTATTTATTCTTACCCTGTGAATGGGCTCCATCTGAACTCCAAGCCTGTAGAAAGGAAGGAGAAAACAAAACTTGAATCTTTCAAAGAACTGCGGTTTCATGTTAAATTGTATCTCTAGTTACACGCATTACTCTATTTTTAAAAACATTAGAGAACAATATTCCATTTAAAATTATTGATCATTGCCAATTTTCTTGGAAACATACCCAATTACACTTTAGACTTTAGAAATACAGCGCAGAAACAGGCCCTTCGGCCCATCGAGTTTGCGCCGACTGGCGATCACCCTGTATACTAGCAGTATTCTGCACACTGGGGATAATTTACAATTTTACCTAAGCCAATTAACCTACAAACTTGTACTTCTTGGGCACGCGGGAGGAAACCCATAGGGAGAATGTACAAAGTCCATACAGATAGCACCCGAACGTGCAAACTGCACATAGACAGCACCCAAAATCAGAGTCTAACCTGGGTGTTTGGTGATTCGTAAATACTGGGAGGAAAAAGATTTGGCAGATTTATGAGCAATATGTTGGGGGAACAGGACCGAATGGATTCTTCTTCCCTAAAGCTAGCATCAGCTTGATGGGCCAAATGACCTGTATGATGAACATTCAACATTTCCATGAAATAAACTTACCAGGGCGGCACAGATCCCAAACGTAATTAAACGCAATCCACACATTTCTCTTCAACTGTTGCACGAGTCCCCTGTTACAATGAAGTGTTTAAAAGTTATATGGAAATAATTGAAAACAAGAGGTCTGGATGTTTGCCTGGTTATGAGAAGGACGTTTATAGTTGTTCCTGGACATTGTAGTTCCACAGTGAACAGCAAAACCTAATTGGTCTCATAGATACTCCAGGTAACAGCTCAAACCTTTGAAGCAATGTTACCGCCCCAGCAGCAAACTATGCCATTAGGGAATCAGGAACATAACTGCAATAAAGTTGCCAATACATACATATTTATTACGGCTATAAATAAGAATTTAAAATCACAGTAAACCCCAAGTCTCATATAAAATTGTTAACATCCATCAAAACTAAACGCTTAAAATTCACAGAAACGACTTGTATTGGCTTGTTGTTCTCGATGCCGAGGACGGATGGCGAGGTGAAGATGGGGTTGCCGTCAGACTGTCCTGGGGTTGTACGAGAGGATGACTCTCGCATGGGGGTCTGGGCATTTCCAAGGGTTCCGGTTTCGGGCTCCCAGGATCGGGTGAGGAGCTGCTTCAATCGGTGAGCACCTCACGCAGCAACTCTCTGAGCGCCTGCCCCAAGTCAGCTGCCAATATTATCACAGTGGGGAGCAGGAAATTAAAACAAAAATACCTGCAATTATTTTATTGGAAATTTATAGTTCCTCTCAGCGAAACATTTACCAGAGGGGCCGGCGAGTGTGGGCGGGGAGACGGAATCGGTGAAAAGCTGCTGCCAATATTTTCGAGGGAAGGAACGATCAGTTAAACTCTTACCCTGCTCAACAGGTTCGAAAGCAGCTCCAGTGAGCATCTTTGAAAGCTAAACGATTTGTTCCTTCATGGACGCTTTCCGACGCACTTTGCCCGATTGCTGGCTCCTGGACAGAAGGTTCTTTGGCTTTTCTGATGGTAATGAGACACGTTTCAAAGCACTGCGCGACAGACACAGCTCCCTCCCACCAGCACACAACGGCAGGCTGTTTAGAAATAGCTCGCCGAGGTCTGGGAGACCCCTGCTGCTCGCAAGCCCAGTTTAAAACTTGGCAGAAGTTGCCTCGGTTGACGTTACTTCATTCTGAGGGAGGGGAAGCATTTGGAAACAACACCTCTGGGAACAAGCAGAGGCCGAACTATTTACAACACTCAGACCTCCTCCTTTTTATCATTCGCTTGTGCGATTTGCACGTTTTCTTTAGAGAACGAAACAGTACCACTCATCGAATGGACTAAAAATAACTCACTGTGTTTCCAAATGTTTTTCAGGATGACAAAATCGCCTGCTTTTTCAGAGTGAAAGTAGAGGAACAGTACAGCAGAGGAACAGACACTTCTGGTATTATTTAGGTATAATTTAGGCTTACATCTAGTGGTATTTGCTGATTAAATTAATTCTAGTTGGCTCCTGTTGAAGGGAAAGTGGAGTTTACCATTCCTGGTCCTTGATTAAAGTTGCATTGGGTTCGATTCTGACTACAGGTACGGAGTTTGTACGTTCTCCCCGTGACCGACCTGGGTTTTCTCCGGGTTCTCCAGTTTCCCACCACACTCCAAAGACGTACAGGTTTGTAGGTTAATTGGCTTCTGTAAATTGTCCCTAGTGTGTAGGATAGTGGCGGTGTACGGGGTGATCGCTGGTCGGCGCGGCCTCGGTTGCCAACGGGCCAGCTTCCCCACTGTATCTCTACACTAAACATTCCACAATTTGCTCCAAAACAATTGAAGATTTGCCATTTAGCAATTTTCCCCTTTGCAACTCATTTGAACTTGAGACAATATTATTAGAATAACTTCAGAAAATGGAATTAAAGTTTGTATGATCAAGTAAGCTCCAACTTGCGTAACTGGTCTGATGAACTGAATCTGATGGGGAACTGTCTACTGTCAACAGACAGAGTGAGACTCGAGTCAGCTGCCTTTGAGTAAGCATCCACAGTCCAGACAAAGGGTGTTTAGCTCATTTCCCTTAATTCGTAGTCTTGCTACCAAAATAGGTTTAGTTTAGTGATACAGCATGGAAACAGGCTCCTCAGCCCACTGAGTCTGTGCTGACCATTGATCACCCGTTCACACCAGTTCTATGTTATCCCCCTTTCTCATCCACTCCATACACGTAAAGGACAATTTACAGAGGCCGATTAACGTACCAATCCGCAGGTCTTTGGAATATGGGAAGAAACTGGAACGCCTGGAGGAATCCCACGTTACAGGCAAAACGTGCAAACTCCACACAGACGGTATCTGAGGTCAGGATTGAATCCAGGTATCTGGTGCTGTGAGGCAGCAACTGATACCCTGGTTCATTTATAACATGTTATGGTGATATATTTATTATAGGTAAATATACAGTTTGAAACTCTCATATGACATTCTGTGTCTGGCAAATCATATAATCATTGAACCAAGCAGCACGGAAATAGACTTGTCCATGCCAACTAAATTGGCATACTGTGCTTGATATATTTACCTGACTTTGGCACATAGCTGTCTAAACAATTCCTATCCATATATATGTCTGTATGTCTTTTGAAAGTCATAATTGTGTGCACTTCTATAGCTTCCTCTGGCAGCTCATTCCAGTTGCAGACAAATCTCCGAGTGAAAAAGTTGCCCCAATGATCCCTCTTTAATCTTGCCCCTCTCACCTTAATCCTGTGCCTTCAAGTTTTAGAATCATCTACATTGAGAACAAGATTGTGAGCGTTCACTTTATCTATGCCCCTCACGATCCTGTACACTTCAACAAGGTCACCTCTCGGCCTCCTACGCTCCAAAGGCAAAACTCCCAGACGACCCAACCTCTGTCTATAACTCACGAGCCCAGCCAACATCGTGGGGACTCTCTTCTGCACTTTTTCCAAGTTTATGATATCCTTCCTGATGGGGTGGGGGGGTGAGTGGGGGGGGGGGGGGGGTGGGGGGGGGGGGGGGGGGGGGGGGGGGGGGGGGGGGGGGGGGGGGGGGGGGGGGGGGGGGGGGGGGGGGGGGGGGGGGGGGGGGGAGGGGGGGGGGGGGGGGAGGGGGGGGGGGGGAATGGGGGTGGGGGGGGGGGGGGGGTGTGGGATGGGGGGGGGGGGGGGAAGGGGTGGAGGGTTGTTGAAGGTGGAGGGTTGTTACCTAGGATTGGAGAATTCAACGTCGATACAGTTGGTTTGTAAGCTACTGTAAGGATAGCACCCAACAAAATATTTTCACTGTACTTCGGTACACTTGACAATAAACTAAACTGAAACTACTGGAATAATTGCGCGGGGAATAAACATAGTGATTATACAGACAGCATGTTCATTCGCTCCAGTTCTCTGTGTGGACTAGTGATTCATGGGCATGGACTAATGATTGAGAGGCATGGGCTCAAATCCCAACACAATGGCTGTGGATTTTAAATTCAGTTAATTAGATAAATCTGGAATAAAGAACTAGTTTACGTCATGGTGACTGGATTATTGTAAAATCACATCTGGTTCACCAATGTCATTGAGGAAAGAAATCCTTGCTCATTCAAAATCTCTGACCCGAGGAATTGGTTGACCCTTAAATTCCCTCTGAAGCACTCATTTCAAAGGCAGCTATGGATGTGCAGTAGGTGCTGGCATTGCCCAGTGTTACCCACATCTCATGAAAGGACAGGGGAGAAAAAGTAACTAAAAGGATTAAAAAGCAAACTGCTGAAGGAAATCAGTGGGCCAGGCAGCATTAATAGAGTGATGTAGAAACAAAGAACTTCTTCTTCTTCTTGCGTATGGCGTGCACAGCACAAAGTTGTGGAACAACTTGTTCTATTTGATCTTATTTGATTGTGCACGCCAGGTTGATTGCATTCGTTGAAACAGGGCGGACCACGTGAAGGTTGCAATCTTCCACCCCAACAAAGAACTGCAGAAGGGTTTCGGCCCGAAACGTTGCCTATTTCTTTCGCTCCATAGATGCTGCTGCACCCGCTGAGTTTCTCCAGCTTTTTTGTGTACCTTCGATTCTCCAGCATCTGCAGTTCCTTCTTAAATAAAGAACTGCAGATGCTGGTTTACAAAAAAAGGACACAACAAGCTCGAGTAATTCAACGGGTCGGGCATCGTCTCCGGAGAACATGGATGGGTGATGTTTCGGGATGCGACCCTTCTTCAGACTGATTGTGGGGGTGGGGGCAAAGAAAACTGGGAGAGAGGTGAAGCCCGACAAAGCATGGCAGATAATAAGTGAAGAAAGGCGAGGTAGGTTTTCAACGGGCAGATGCTTACAACAAAACCGAAAGATTAAAATAGGTGCGAGACAAAAGGATTGAAGTATTTGAGGAAGGGTCTCGACCTGAAATGTTTGTCCATTTCCAAACACGCATTGGTCCCTGACTGCTGATTGTCTCCAACACTTAGTGTTTTACTCTATACTCTACAAACTGCTATATTTAAGAGGGAGTTAGATGTGGCCCTTGTGGCTAAGGGGATCAGGGGGTATGGAGAGAAGGCAGGTACGGGATACTGAGTTGGATGATCAGCCATGATCATATTGAATGGCGGTGCAGGCTCGAAGGGCCTAATGGCCTACTCCTGCACCTAATTTCTATGTTTCTATGTTTACTCAAGATTCCAGTATCTGCAGTTTTTTGTTTCTCTAACAAAAGAGATTTGCTTTATAATATATTCATGGCCTAGACAGGCTCTACTTAATAGACTTTTAGCAACTATATTGGGAAGTGCAATACACCTCAGAAAGGTATTGCCAAAAGTATTGCCAAACTTCAAACACCTAATGTGAATTGAATCTTTGCTTCATACTGAGAAAGTTGAAGCAATTCTCTCTGTAACCGTGTGGGTCTCCTCAGGATGCTCGGGTTTCCTCCCACATCCCAAAGACCTGCGGTTTTATGGTCCTCTGGCCACGATTGGCCTCTGGAAATTATGTGTGTCGGCAGTGGATGAGAAAGTGGGACAGCATTGAACTAGTGTGAACGGGTGATCAGCAAGGTCGCTCAGTGGGTCGAAGAGCCTGTTTCCATGCTGCTTCTTTCAAATGTAGGAATCAATCAAGTCAATTACATGGAAAGCAAGTTAAACCAACTCTTCCTGAAGAAAGGTCTCGACCAGAAACGTCACCCATTCCTTCTCTCCAGAGATGCTGCTTGTCCCGCTGAGTCACTCCAGCTTTTTGTGTCTATCTTCGGTTATGCTCCTTAAGAGATACAAATTCTAAAGTTAAAAGTCCTACATCACTTAAAATACACGAGAATGAAATATTCAGATGGGAGACTTAACCACCCTTTTAGTGGGGGAAGCAGAACTTGCCCTCATTTTGACATGTTTAAATGGTCTCCAGTATTCTCCATGACAACCTATTAAATCTGCATCGTTATACAGTGTGCCCTCTAAGAGCTGAGCAAAAAAGAAATGTTTGGGCTGAGGTGAATGTGGTCCCATTCATTGGGAAGCAGCCATAAATAATGGCTTGCTATTCGAAGGGGCAGGAGTATGAGATGGGTGACAATGGCGTGTCTCCATGGTAATTTTTTATTCTGCCTTCTTCCCAGGGAAACAGCTTTCCCTAGTTAATGTTTGACAATTCATTTAAACCAGCGTTTAAAATTGTTTAAGTCTCCACTCCACCCCCACAGCAGGGCACCTCATTTAGTTAGTCTGTGGGGATCTGGGTAAAGGTCTTTTGTCTTGATGCATTCCAGTCCCCTGATTTGGTTGACTAATATCTCATTCCCTTTTTGTAAATCTCAATCATTCTTCGACTGAATAAAAGGTTGCAATGACAGTTGCGTCAGCTTCATTCCTGTTCATTGAAGGCACCTCACGGGAATCAATACGTTCCTAAACTCCACTGGAAGCATGCCTGGAGCTGAAGGAATTGGGTGACGGAGATGTTCAGATGGTTTTCGCGTTTCTTGACCTTTCCTGATCCAACAGTGTTTAAGTCAAATTGGAAAAGTAATAAGCAAGTTATTCCAAATCCTGGTTAAAAGGCGATTTAAAACCCAACTGCTTTCTGTTTTGATAGATGGAAATGTGCAATTGACTGATTAAAAGGTGCAGCATGGAAACAGGCCCTTCTGCCCATCGAGTCCACGCTGACCATTGGTCACTCGATCACACTAGTTATGTGTTACCCACTTTCACATCCATTTCCTACACACTAGGGGCGACTTACAGAGGTCAATTAACCTATAATTCCGCAAGTCCTTGGGATGTGGGAGGAAATCGGAGCACCCGGAAGAAGCCCTCGCATTCACAGGGAAAACGTGCAGACTCCGCACGGACAATACCCAAGTTCAGGATCGAGCCGGGCTCCCTGGCGCTGTGAGGCAGCTGCTCTACCAGCTACGTCACCGTGCCGCCCAGCTTATTTCATGTTGCAGTGTGCAGTTTTAAAACCACATTTGAAAATGGTCAATTCATGCTGGACAGCTACATGCTGTTAAAACATGAAATGCATTCCATTAGTCCGAACTCTCAATAGTAAGGCAATTTGTACTGCTTTCTGCTGGGGATGTTTTGCCGTTGCCCTATGATGAAGCTTTGATTTGTTTGCAGTACAATAGGCCATGTCAGAATTCAAGTTGGTAAAGCCGACATTCTCCTGTCAGCTTTAGCTCACTCAATAACATTCTCCCTTCAGTGGCAGAGGTTGTGGGTTTGAAGCCCCACTCCAGCCACTCAAACACAAATGTTCCGTGTTATACTGTAATGCCATCAGTTGCATTAGACAACCCATAGCAGATCTAGTCAGACAAGTGGACGATGATGCACAGCATAAAATGCACACGTGGACAAGGCAGTCAGAAGTTCCACCAGGTAGCAGTGCTGAGGAGGAGGAGTTCCTGGAATGTATACGGGATGGTTTTTTAAACCAAATGTAGAAAAGCCGACTAGAGGACAAGCCATCCTAGACTGGGTATTGTTTAATGAGGAAGGATTAGGAGGTGATCTTGTTGTGCAAAGCCTCTTGGGCAACAGTGACCATAATATGGCGGAATTCTGCATTAGGATGGAAAGTGAAAATGACACGGTTATTTCAGAAACTAGGATTCTGAACTTAAAGAAAGGAGGCATTGACGGTTTGAGATGGGAACTGGCTGGCAAATTATACTTAACTGGTTGACGATAGAGATGCAATGGCAAAGATTTAAAGACTGCATGGATGAACTCGAGAAATTGTTCACCTCTGTCTGGCAAAAAAATAAAACGGGGAAGGCGGCTCAACCGTGGCTAACGAGGGAAATCAAGGATAGTGTTAAATGCAAGGAAAAGGCATTTAGATTGGCCAGAGGAAGCAGCAAACCGGAGGACCGGGAGAAATTTAGAACTTAGCAGAGGAGGACAGAGGGGTTAATTAAGAGGGGGAATAAAGAGCATGAAAGAAAGCTTGCGGGGAATATAAAAACGGTCTCTAAAAGTTTTGTCAAATATGTAAAAAGGAAAAGATTAGTGAAGGCAAATGTAGGTCCCTGACAATCAGAGACAGGTGGATTTATAACGGGAAACAAGGAATTGGCAGAACAGTTAAATAAATACTTTGGTTCTGTCTTCACTAAGGAAGACCCAAACAATCTCACAGAAATACTAGGGGACCGAGGATCTAGTGGGAAGGAGGAACTGAAGGGAATCCACATTAGTCAGGAATTGATGCGAGGTAAACTATTGGGACTGAAGGCAGATAAATCCCCAGGGCCTGATGGTCTGCATCCCAGAGTACTCAAGGAGGTGGCCCTAGAATCGTGGATGCATTTGGTGATCATTTTCCAATGTTCGCTCAACTCTGGATCAGTTCCTGTGGACTGGAGGGTAGCTAATGTAACCCCACTTTTTAAGAAAGGAGGGAGAGAGAAAACGGGGAATTATAGACTGGTTAGCCTTACATCGCTAGGGGGGGGGAAGATGCTCGAGTCAATTGTTAAAGATGTTATAGCAGCGCATTTGGAAAGCAGTGACAGGATCGTTCAAAGTCAGCATGGATTTAGGAAGGGTAAATCATGCTTGACTAATCTTCTGGAGTTTTTTGAGGTTTTAACAAGTAGAATGAATAAGGGAGAGCCAGTGGATGTGATGTATCTGGACTTTTAAAAAGCCTTTGACAAGGTTCACACAAGAGATTAGTGTGCAAAATTATTGGTATAGGAGGTAGGGTATTGACATGGATAGAGAAATGGTTGGCAGACAGGAAGCAAAGAGTAAGAATTAACAGGTCCTTTTCAGAATAGCAGGCAGTGACTAGTGGGGTGCCGCAAGGCCCGGTGCTGGGACCCCAGTTATTTACAATATATATTACCGATTTAGACAAGGGAATTAAATGTGACATCTCCAAGTTTGCGTAATGCACAAAGCTGGGTGGCAGTGTGAGCTGCATGGTGACTTGGATAGGTCAGGTGAGTGGGCAGATACATGGCAGATGCAGTATAATGTGGATAAATGTGAGGTTATCCACTTTGGTGGCAAGAACAGGAAGGCAGATTATTATCTGAATGGTGTCAGATTAGGAAAAGAAAGGTGTAATTAGACCTGGGTGTGCTTGTACATCAGTTACTGAAAGTAAGCATGCAGGTACAGCGGGCAGTGAAGAAAGCTATTGGCATGTTGGCCTTCATTGTGAGAGGATTTGAGTTTAGGAGTAAGGAGGTTCTACTGCAGTTGTACAGGGCCCTGGTGAGACCACACCTGGAGTATTGTGTGCAATTTTGGTCTCCTAATTTGAAGAAGGTCATTCTTGCTATTGAGGGAGTGCAACGTAGGTTCACCAGTTTAAATCCCAGGATGGCGGGACTGACATGTGATAGAATGGGTCGACTGGGTTTGTATTCACTGGAATTTAGAAGGATGTGAGGGGATATAAAATTCTTAAAGGATTGGATAGGTTAGATGTAGGAAAAATGTTCCCGATGTTGGGGGAGTCCAGAACCAGGGGGGTCACAGTTTAAGAATAAGGGGTAGGCCATTTAAGATTGGGGTGAGGAAAAATTCCTTCACCTAGAGAGTTGTGAATCTGGGGAATTCTCTGCCACAGAATGCAGTGGAGGCCAATTCACTGGATGTTCTCAAGAGAGAGTTAGATTTAGCTCTTAGGGCTAAAGGAATGAATGGATGTGGGGAATAAGCAGGAACGGGGTACTGATTTTAAATAATCTGCCATGATCATATTGAATGGAAGTGCTGGATCGAAGGGCTGAATGGCCTACTCCTGCACCTATTTTTCTATGTTATGGACAATTACCCTGACCACCCCAACTCAAAGTGAAATGGATCTCACTGAATGCGGGATATGATTTTAAACTGCTACTGTCGATCTAACAAGGCAGGCTTTAGAAGAAAGAACAGTACAGCACAGGATCAGGCCCTTCGGCCCACAATGTCCATGCCGAACATGATGCCTAGTTAAACTAATTTCTGCTTGCACATGATTCGTACCCTTCCATTCCCTGCATATCCATACACCTATCTAAACACCTCTTAAACGCCACTATCACATCTGCCTCCACTGCCACCCCTGGCAGTAGATGCCAGGCACCCATCACTTTTCCGTGTACAAAAGCTTGCCCCGCTCATTTGTTTTAAACTTTGCCCTCCACCTAAAGTTATGCCTTCAAGCCATTTCCACCTTGAGAAATAAGGTTCTGAGTGAATCCATATTCCTACGTTACATCTTTTGGTATAAATGGATTACAAGCTGAGCTGTAGCTGTGAAGAGTCGATGCCCTTTCTTAAAGAAAATTCAATGACCCAACATGCTCTGATGAACATCTGATGGTTTCATGAGCCCAATTACAGATATTGGCTTTTTATGCCAAGTTTATTTAATTAACTGAATTTAAACTCCCCAGCTACACTGCTGGGATTTGCACATTTCCACATCATTAGTCCAGAACATCACCTGTACCCCACTGCAAAGATATTCATCAGAAAGAATGAAGATTTTAATATTTCTCTCAGATCTTTCGCATCTAGAATCTAGAAGTATTTCATTAGCAGGTGCCTCTGGAATTAGTTCTCACTATTGTCACTATTATTCGCTGGAGTTTAGAAGGATGAGGGAGGGACCTCATTGAAACTTACCAAATAGTGAAAGGCCTGGATAGAGTGAATGTGGAGAGGATGTTTTCACCAGTGGGAGCGTCTAGGATCAGAGCCCATTGCCTCAGAATAAAAGGATGTACCCGTAGAAAGGAGATGAAGAGGGATTTATTTCGTCAGAAGGAGGTGAATCTGTGGAATTCATTGCCATAAACGGCTGTAGAGGCCAAGTCAAAGGATATTTTTAAGGCGGAGATTCACAGGTTCTTGATTAGTACGGGTGTCAGGGGTTATGGGGAGAAGCCAGATGAATGAGGTTCTTCTTCTTGCGTATGGCGTGCTCAGTCTAAAGTTGTAGGACAACTTGTTCTATTTGATCTTATTTGATTGTGCACACCAGGTTGATTGCATTCATCGAAACAGGGCGGACCACGTGAAGGTTGCAATCTCCCACCCCACGAATGAGGTTGAGAAGGAAAGATGGATCAGCCATGATTGAATGGAGTAGAAGACTCGATGGGACAAATGGCCTAATTCTGCTCCTATAACTTTCGAATTTATGAACTATTTGGATTGGAATTAGAAGTTCAGATGATGATCAGCTTTAGCGATCCCACTTAACTAGAATGGTTTGCAAGGTGCTCCAGCCATTCCCAATGTTGTGAAAGGTGCTACATAAATACAAACCATTCTTTTAAAGCATCCCACTGACATTAAAGCATATTTAAGGTGGATACTTTAGAAAATACAGCAGGCCATTTGTGTGCAGGATGCTCTCAGAAACAGCAAAGCAATAATGACCCAACCAACAGTTTGATTGATGTCGACAGAGCAGATACCAATGGTCAGGACTTGAGGGGAGGACTCTGCTTTGAAATGGAATACTTTCAGTTTATCTTGGAGACACGACAGGGACTATGTTTTAGTTTTAAAGACCATACCTCTGACAGTGGTGAACCCTCTAGGTTCTGAACTAGATCATACATCAGGATTTCTCTTCAGCATAGTCTACAGGGAGGATGAGATGGAGGGCATTTGACTGTGCTCCAGACATTCCCTTGCAGCTAAAGGTCCGCACATGAACTTGTGATTGTCAAAAGTGGAACAACATACCCATAAGGCATCCTGAATTAGTTTATTTAGAGGGTGGTGAATCTATGGAATAAATTGCCACAGAAGGCAGTGGAGGCCAAGTCATTGGGTATTTTTAAGGTTGATATTGACATATTCTTGATTAGTATTGTCGTCAAGGGTTGGGGGGGGGGGGGGGGGGGGGGAGAAGCAGGAGAATGGGGTTGAGAGGGAAAGATAGATCAGCCATTATTGAATGACGAAGTAGACAATGGCTTTTCAACTTCATGCCACCATTTGCAGTAAGTAGTGCCTTTCAACTTCAAGTCAAAGCACCCTAGCCACCATTTGCAGTAGGTAATGCCTTTCAATTTCAAACCAAAGCACCCAAACATCCATTTGCAGTCATAGCCTTTTTACTTCAAACAAACCATATTTTCATTTTCAAACCACATTAAGGGTACTTACAGTTGTGTAGCCATTTGTTCAGTGTCATTCAGAGCTCAGAGAGACGTGACCCTTGGCTTCATCCATCTTGCAGAGAGTGAGGCACACCACTTCCTGGTTTTATAGTCCCTCCCCCTCCCTCCAGCAGGTGCAGTAGAGAGAATGGTGATTTTTTTAAAACTTCAAGCCAAAGCTCCCAGACCACCATTTGCAGTAAGTAGTGCCTTTTGAACTTTAAACCAAAGCTCCCAAGCCACCATTTATAGTAAGTAGTACCTTTCAACTTCAAGCCAAAGCACCCAAGCCACCATTTGCAGTAAGAAGTGCCTTTCAACTTCAATCCAAAGCACCCAAGCCACCATTTGCAGTAAGTAGTGCCTTTCAACTTCAAGCCAAAGCACCCAAGCCACCATTTGCAGTAAGTAGTGCCTTTCAACTTCAAGCCAAAACACCCAAGCCACCATTTGCAGTAAGTAGTGCCTTTCAACATCAAGCCAAAGCACCCAAGCCACCATTTGCAGTAAGTAGTGCCTTTCAACTTCAAGCCAAAGCACCCAAGCCACCATTTGCAGTAAGTAGTGCCTTTCAACTTCAAGCCAAAGCACCCAAACCACCATTTGCAGTAAGTAGTGCCTTTCAACTTCAAGCCAAAGCACCCAAGCCACCATTTGCAGTAAGTAGTGCCTTTCAACTTCATGCCACCATTTACAGTAAGTAGTGCCTTTCAACTTCAAGCCAAAGCACCCTAGCCACCATTTGCAGTAAGCAGTGCCTTTCAACTTCAAGCCAAAGCATCCAAACAACCATTTGCAGGCAGTGCCTTTTTACTTCAAACAAACCATATCTTCATTTTCAAACCACATTAAGGGTACTCACAGTTGTGTAGACATTTGTTCAGTGTTATTCAGAGCTCAGAGAGACGTGACCCTTGGCTTCATCCATCTTGCAGAGAATGAGTGAGGCACACCACTTCCTGGTTTTATAGTCCCTCCCCCTCCCTCCAGCAGGGGCAGCAGAGAGAATGGTGAATTATTTTTAAACATTAATATCTCTCTGATTTGCCATCGATAGGAAAGATCCTCTGCACCCGTAAGGTGGAGGGGAGCTCTGAGCGAGGTGGCCAAAAATGACGGCCGTAGGTGGCGGCGTTCTGTCGGAAATCGCAGCACAGTGGGCCAAAAGCGATCAAGATCAGAGATTTAGTAATATAGATGAGAGGGAAAGAAAACGTTCAGTGTGTATATATACACAAACTCACAAGTACACACACATATATATATATGTGTGTACATATATATATATATACACACATACATACATATACACATACGCACACACAAAAAACAAACAATAGTGGTGCAATAATAATAATAATAATAATAGTCTATTGTAGTTTAGAGCTTATTTGAGGTTGTAGTGTTTAATAGTTAATAATTGGGTCTGTACCAGGTTTGTAAGAATTGTATTTTGGAAATTGTCCCCAGCATGCGCAGGGAGTTGAGTTGAGTTTTGTTTATTGTCACGTGTACCAAGGTACAATGAAAAGCTTTTGTTGTGTGCTAACCAGTCAGTGGAAAGACAGTACATGATTGCGATCGAGCCACCAAAGTGTACAGATACACGATATAAGTGAATATATGTGAATAACATTTAGTGTATGTTTGATGTGAAAGTGAGATACTGTAACTTAGAACTAGTGTGAGCGGGTGATCGACGGTTGGCATAGATTTGGTAAGCTGAAGGTAGACACAAAATGCTGGAGTAACTCAGCGGTTTAGGCAGCATCTTTCGAGAGAAGGATTGGCGACGTTTTGGTTCGAGACCCTTCTTCAGTCTGGTCACCCATTCATTCTCTCCAGAGATGCTGCATCATCCGCTGAGTTATTTCAGCATTTAGTGTCTACCTTCGATTTAAACCAGCATCTGCAATTCTTTCTTACACATGGTAAGCTGAAGGGCCTGTTTCCATGCTGTATCTTTCAATACAATTCAAGGTCCAGATGCAGTGGAAGTTAACAGAATCTCAGAACACAACCAGCATCTGCCGATACAAGAGACCCAGCCTGTGTCCAGTGGACTAATGTTCTTTGATGCGCCCTTCAGTGGAGTATTTCAGTGGGAGGCTGAAGGAATTCCCCTTTGTGTTTGATGGAAAATGCCTGTTTGCTCAGGAACCAGGGTAACAAGGCCGATCTTCTGACAGAGTGCAATTTGTCTTCTAGCTGTCAACCAACATGGAAAATAAACTTAGAAATAAGGAACCGCAGATGGTGGTTTACAAAAAACATACACAAAGTGCTGGAGAAACTCAGCTGGTCAGGCAATATCCCTGGAGAACACGGATAGGTGACATTTCAGGTCGGGACCCTCCTTCAGACTGGAAAATAACCTATTTTAAGCAAGAAAACCTCATGAGAGGAATAGATCGGGTAGACGTGAGAGTCTCTTGCCCAGAGTTGGGGAAACGAGGACCAGAGGACATAGGTTTAAAGTGAAGGGGAAAAGATATAATAGTAAATTGAGGGGTAACTTTTTCACACAAAGGGTCGTGGGTGTATGGAACAAGCTGCCAGAAGAGGTAGTTGAGGCAGAGACTATCGCAACGTTTATGAAACAATTAGACAGGTACATGGATAGGCAGGTTTAGAGGAATATGGGCGAAACACAGAGGCAGGTGGGACTAATATAGCTGGGACATGTTGGCCAATGTGGGCAGGTTGAGCCGAAGAGTCTGTTTCCATGCTGTATCACTCTATGACGCTAAGGCCACTGTTGCCATCGGATTCCTTGTGCAGTTAATGTGCAGGAATTATATCTCTTTCCTGTGGATGTGTCCAGTGTTTAGATAGTTGGTAATAAATTGATTATATTTTATTTAAAGACTGGATTTCATAATAAATTGATTATATTTAACTCAAAGACCGGGTTTTATAATAAATTGTTCATAATTTACTCAAAGACTGGGTTTTATATTAGGGAACAGAGGGTTTGGAAAACCATGGCGATGGTGTATGTAAGAATCATTGTATTCTGCTGCAATTAAAGCAATTACATCTTTGGACATAGCTGAATGTTGGACGAACTGGCAAAGGGTTTCTTTGCAGAAGTCAAACCTCATTCTTTCTGAGCAAGCAATTATTACTATGGCTGGAACAAGCCACCTCATCCATAACAGCCCTTGAGGATGCTTTGGCAGGTTATATTGTCTAGTGAAAGCAACAAAGTAAACGCAGTGAGTAACCTGCCACTGAATGACACATGCTTGGTGGTAACACTCAACTGTCCCAGTCCTGGGAATGTAGTTTGTGGTCAAGAAAGCAGGCAGTCCCAGGAAACATGTATAATACAGGGTAAAGTTCTTTAAATTGTATGGACCTGGTACATTCTAAGAAATTACATCACAAATACTTCGTTTTAATTCTGGGAAACAAAACTATATCAGACTTGCGGAAAATGCATCTATTGAAATTGTTGTTTTGTTTGGCTTAATTATTTATGGGACATGATTGGCCATGCCTGCATTTATTGTCAATCCTTTATAGCCTCTGAATTATGGAGCAGTAAATAGCGAACCTCAATTGTGAATTTGGAGTCACACGTAGGCCAGACGAGGTAAAGTCTGCAGACTTCCTTCCCTTAAGGACTGTAACTTCAGAAGTGTTTATTTTGCCTTAGGACCTATTACATTAGGACACGAGAAACTGCAGATGCTGGTTTAGAGAAAAACACAAGGTGCTGCATATGGGATAATATCCCATATCATAAAGTAATTTGTTAAACCAGATGTCCTTAAGTGAATCAGATAGTTGTTTCATGTTTATCATTAATGAGGCTAACGTTTGTTCTTAATTTTAGATTTATTTAAGCATTCTGGTGCACAGACAAGATTCCACCTCCCATCATCTTTCTTCATCTAAATGATTGAAATTTACATTTCCCAACTGCAATCATGTCCCTGGATGTTTGCTACTTGTGTCCCTCGATCAATGTTATTTAGGTCAATGTTCCTTGGGTCAATGCTACTTGGGTCCCTGGGTCAATGCTACTTGATCAATGGTATTTGGGTCACTTCTACTTGGTTCCCTGGGTCAAGGCTACTGTTCACCTAAATAAAATGGCTTTCCACTCAGGATTCCCTGAAATCTTTTCCTCACCTCAAACCTATGCCCTCCACTTCTTAAAATCCAATCTTGGGAAAAACGACTGTGGCCATTCACCCTATTTATGCCCGTCATGGTGCCCTTCTACAGGATCATCCCTTAGCCTCCTGCACTCCAAGGAATAAAGTCTTAGCATGCCCAACCTCTCCGTACAAATCAATCCTAGAATTCCGGCAACATGCTTGTAAATATTTCCTACACTCTTTCCAGCTTAATGATATGTTTCCTGCAGCAGGGTGACTAAAACTAAACACAATACGTCAAGTGCAGCTTCACCTACGTCTTGTAGAACAGCAACATAGCATCCTGTTCTCAGTGCTCAATACCCTTATTGATGATCTCGGAGAAAACTCATGCAGGTCACAGGGAGAACGTACTTTAAACTCTGTACAGCCAAGCAGCCGTAGTCAGGATCGAACCCAGGTCTCTGGCGCTGTAAGGCAGCAACTCTACCGCTGCGCCATCGTGCCGCCAATCTAGTATGAGAATGTTAGAATTAGGCTTAAGAACAGTTGCAAAATAAGTTGCAAATATTTGTTGTTGGCACTTTGATAAATCCAACTCCTTTTTTAAAATTGTAGTTGGCAGAATTAATAGTAACTACAAATAAAAGAAAAACATATTAGCAAAAATATTATTAGTGTTTCTTCCAATTAAAGTCTGCCAAAGTTTTAATAACAATGTTGATTAATCACATTAAAGAATGGATCACAGATGCTTCACAATCTAGCCTCAGGTCTCAGTTCCAATTACTTTGTTACTTATGAGATTGAAATTCTCCCTCTTATAATGACCACCTGCCCACAGGAATTGCACTTAAATATTACAATGATCACTCTATCATTTGATTTAACAAGCTGCATTTAATCTTATTTCAATGTATAAACATTTGAACATGTTTGCAACAATATTCGGTTCCCATTGCCAGCTTACACTGGTCGCTGTTGTATTATGCTGAGTTTGATCACCTTCACTTTACTAACAAAGATATTCCTCAGAGCAAGTGTGAGGTGTTGCACTTTGGAAGGTTGAAAGGACGGGAAAGCATACAGTTAATGGCAAGACCCTTCACAGCAGTGATATGCGAAAGGATCTTGGGATCCAAGTCCAAGGATCACCTCTACTATAGTCCTCACGCCCCCCTCCTCTCTGAACACCCACCACCACCCCCCCACCAGATCTCGCCTCGACCTTGTCCACTCCCTGGCCCTCCACACTACTGGGCTGAGGTCAGGCGACAACTCTCAGACACCTCCTCCTACTTATCCTTGGACCATGATCCCACATGAGCACCAGGCCTTAATCTCAAACACCATTACTGATTTTATCACTTCTGGCTATCTGCAACCTTATCATTTCCCAGCCCCACACAACCCATTTTTACCTTCTCCCCAAAATCCACAAACACAACTGCCCTTGCAGACCCATTGTTTCTGCCTGCTCCTGTCCCATGGCAATGATTTCCACATACCTCGTCTCCATCCTATCCCCCCGGTCCAATCTCTCCCGACCTATGTCCAAGACACCTCATATGCCCTTCGTCTCTTTAATGACTATCGCTTTCCGAGCCCCCACTCCCTCATCTTCACTATGGACGTTCAGTCACTCTACACCTCCATCCCCCACCAGGAAGGCCTTAAAGCCCTCTGTTTCTTCCTCGACCGCAGAACCATCCAATTTCCCTCTACTAACTATGCTATGCCATGCAGAGCTAGTCCTCACCCTCAACAACTCCTCCTTCGACTCCCCCACTTCCTCCAAGTCCAAGGCATAGCTATGGGCACACGCATGGGCCCCAGCTACGCCTGCCTCTTTGTAGGGTATGTTGAACAATCCTTGTTCCAGGCGTACACTGGCCCTATCCCTGAACTCTATCTCCGTTACATTGATGACTGCAATGGTGCTACCTCCTGCACCCATGCAGAACTCACTGGCCTCATCAACTTCACGACTTAATTTCCATCCTGCACTCAAATTCATTTGGACCATCTCTGACACCTCCCTCCCCTTTCTTAATCTCAATCACAAGAAATAGACTATTGACTGGCATCTATTACAAACCCTCTGACTCCCACAACTATCTCGACTACACTTCTTCCCACCCTGCTTCCTGCAAAGACTATCCCCTCCTAATTCCTTCGTCTACGCCGCATCTGCGCTCAAGATGAGGTGTTCCATACTAGAACATCCAAGATGTCCTCATTCTTTCGGCAACGGGGGTTCCCTTCTCCCATCATAGATGAGGCCCTCACTCGTGTCCCCTCGGTACCCCGCAGTTCCGCCCTTGCTCCCCCTCACCCTAGTCTCAACAGAGACAGAGTCTCCCTAGTCCTACCTTCCACCCCATCAGCCGTCGCATACAACACATAATCCTGCGATATTTACGCCAGCTCCAACATTATCCCACCACTAGTCACATCTTCCCATCTCCACCCCTTTCCACCTTCCACAGAGACCGTTCACTCCACAACTCCCTGGTTAACTCATCCATTCCCACCCAAACTTCCCCCTCCCCAGGTACCTTCCCCTGCAACTGCAGAAGATGCAACACCTGTCGCGATACCTCCTCCCTCGACTCTGTCCAGGATCCCCGACAGTCCTTTCAGGTTAGGCAGAGGTTCACTTCTACCTCCTCCAACCTCATCTACTGTATCCGTTGTTCAAGATGTGGACTCGTATACATCGGCGAGACCAAACGCAGACTGGGCGATCGTTTCGTGGAACAACTTCACTCAGCTGAACCAACCTGATCTCCTGGATGCTGGAAACTTTAATTCTCCTTCCCATTCCAACACAGACCTTTCTGTCCTGCTTTTCCCCCATATCCCTTGATTCCGTTAGCCCTAAGAGCTACATCTAACTCTCTCTTGAAAACAACCAGTGAATTGGCCTCCACTGCCTTCTGTGGCAGAGAATTCCACAGATTCACAACTCTCTGGGTGAAAAACTTTTTCCTCATCTCAGTCCTAAATGACCTACCCCTTATTCTTAAACTGTGAGGAGCAATATTTCCATAGTAATTTGGAGGCACAAGAAAGGGCAGATGCTAGAATCGAGCATAAAAATAAAGTGCTGGAGGAACTCAGCAGGTCAGGCAGCATCTGTGGAGGGAATGGATAGACAACCTATTGAGTCAGGAGCTTTCTTCAGAGTAGAAGGGAGCAGAAAGCTAGAAAAGAGCTGTGTAGTGGATCAAAGTCTGGCAAGTGATAGGTGGATACAGGGGTGAGTTGATTGGTAGATGGGTGGAGTCAGTGACAAAGAGGTTAAAGGACATGAAGAGTCAGAGAATTCGTCAGCACCTTCATGAATCCTACAGCAGAATGTTTAACCTATCTACATCCGGCTCATGTACCTTCATTAGGTCCATTCCATACCTATTTAAATGCACGTCTAAATGCACTTAAATGTTGGGATTGATCTGAGCAACCACCTCCTCCGGCATTGTGCTCCAGATGTCAGCCACTCTCTTTGTACATTTTTTTATTCTCATACCTCCTTCCTTATACCAATGTCCTCTTGTTTTATGAAACGCCGCTCAGCTCCAGGGACAACAAGCCTCACCCATCCAATCTCTTCCCATAACTAAAGTCCTCCACCCAAGCAACCACCTGGTGATTCTCCACTGCACTCTTTCCAGTGCAACCATGTCCTTCCGAAGATATGGAGCATAATGACATACAATACGGCATGCGATCTAAACAGTGTTTTGTAAAATTGCAACATAACGTCCCAACTTTTATAAGCTATACAGGCGATCATATGTACCTTTTCTTCACCACCCTACCAGTGTTCCCACTGACATATAATTATGGTCTCTCTGTTCGTCAGCATTTCTTAGTGCTCAATCATTCACTGTGTACGTCCCACCATTACTTGGCTTTCCAAAATGTATTACCTTATACTTGGCTGAATTACATTCTATCTAGCATAGCTCAGCCCACTCTACATTTGATCTATTTCTGGCTGTAGATATAGCCAACTTTCATAGTCCTGGAGTCCATAATACAGGACGAAACAGGCCCTTCAGCTCAACTTACCCATGCCTCATCTACACTAGTACACCTGCCTGTGTTTGGCCCATATCTTTCTAAACCTTTCCTATCTCTCTCTACCTTTCCTATCCATTCCTGGCTATCCGGAACTCCATCAACTTTTACATTACCTACAAACTTACTAATCATACCCCCTACATTTGCATCCAAGTTGCAAATATATATCATAGACAGCAAATGTCCCAGTATCGATTAGTGTGGGACACCACTGGTCGCAGACTTCCACGTGCCTTAACCTTCTGGACCAGCCTGCAACATGCCTAACTAATGTTCATATAGATCAGCCAATCCTGACTAATTCCTTCCCTGCCTTATTCCCATCCCCTCTGATCTCTTTGGTGGACAAAAATCCATCGATCTCAACTCAGTCAAGGACTTAGCTCTACGGGTAGGAAGGAACTGCAGATGTTGGTATATACTGAAGATAGACACAAAGTGCTGGAGTAACCCAGCAGGTCAGGCAGCATCTCTGGAGAAAACAAAAAGGTGACATTTCGGGTCGGGAACCTTCTTCATACCCTTGCCAGACCAAGTCTGAAGAAGGGTCCTGACCCAAAATGCTACCCATCCTTTTTCTCCAGAGATGCTGCCTGACCCGCTGAGTTACTCCAGCACTTTGTGTCTATATTCAGCTCTATGGGCTAGAGTCCCAAAGATTCCGAAAGACAGCACAGAGACACAGCTGGTAGAGTCCAGATTCAATCACGAAAGCCACGGTCAGAGACCCAGGTTCAATCCTGACCTCGGGCGTTGTCTGTGTGCAGTTTGTATGTTCTCCTTGCAACCGCATGGGTTTCCTTAGGATGCTCCAGTTTCCAGCATTATGCCAAAGACGTGCAGGTTTGTAGGTTGATTGGGAGTGGGTGTGAATGCAGCATAACATAGAAGTAGTGTGAACGGGTGATCGATGAGGACTCGGTGGGCCAAAGGTCCTGTTTTCATTCTTTATCACTAAACTATCTCAAAACATTAATGGCACTCTGTGTAAAGAGTTTTCTCTTCAGCTCAACTATTTTACCTGCATCAATTACCTCCTCGGGCAACTCATTCCATATACCCACTACCATTTCAGTGAAAAAGTTGCCCCCTTAGGTTCCTATTAAATCTTACCCCTCTCACCTTAAACCTTTGTCCTCTGGATATGCCGAGTTCTTTGCTTTGATTACCTAAATATCCATTCCATAATTTTACATAGAAGAGCATTGGAAAAAAGATGCAATGGATAAGATCATACATCCTGATGAATTAATTCCTTTTGCTTTTAATTATTTTGATTAATCGAGATTTTTAATTACAGTAATTGTTTCATCCTACCCAGCAGAGTCAATCAGATTCTATTTTTATGTGATCAAATATAAGCTGATACCTCAACAGGATGCACACGTCTGCTCATTGCGAGGTGCCAGAGGGAGCCACACACCAGGATTTTCCATCTGTTTAATCAAACAGAACATCTTGAGTTCCGGTTCACAGTTCCCTGGCCGGCTGGCTGCATGAGAGCACTCTTTGCTAGGTGCCTCCGACTGGGAAACTGTTGCTGTTGTTTCCATCTTTATAATAAGAAGTGAGTAAATGGATTATTTTCTGATAAGAGCAATCTAGCTTCCATTCTTTTACACATCAGTCAGCAGAACTGGCTGATAACTGATTTTGAACTGATGACCAGTTCTGGAATCATACTGTCATGCAGCACACAAACGGGCCGTTCAGCCCAACTTGTCCATGCTGACCAACTTGCCCCACCAAAGCTCGTCCCATTTGCCTGCATTTGACCCATATCCTTCCAAACCTTTTTTATCCATGTACCTGTAAAATCACCCCTCGGCCTCCTGCTATTCAACGAATCAAGTCCGACAGAATCATTTCCCCATGGTATGGGTATTAAAATAAGCAGGCCCGGGTTTAAGGTGAGAAAATAGCGTTTTAAATGGACCTTAAAAGGGTAGGATTTTTTTTACACAGAAAGAGGTTGAAATCTGGAGCTGACTGCCAGAGGTGGTTTGGAAACAGATAGATTCACTATCTTTATGAGACATTTAGACGGGTACCAAAAAAGACAATGCATGATCACAATCAAGCTGTCCACTGTGTACAGATACAGGATAAAGGGGAAAACGTTTAGTGCAAGATAAAGTCCAGTAAAGTCAAAATAAAGATAGTCCGAGGGTCTCCAATGAGGTGGTAGCTCAGGACCGCTCACTAGTTGTTGGTAGGATGATTTAATTGCCTGATAACGGGTGGGAAGAAACTGTCACTGAATCTGGAGCTACGCGTTTTCACACTTCTGTACCTCTTGCTTGACGGGATAGGGGAGAAAAGGGTGAGGCTCGTCCTTGATTGTGCTGGTGGCCTTACCGAGGCAGCGTGAAGTGTAGATGGAGTCAATGGAAGGGAGGTTCATTTGTGTGATGGTCTGGGCTGCGATTCTCTGCAATTTCTTACAATTTCGGATGGAACTGTTTACAAACCATGAGTTATAGCCCGACTACAGCGCCCCAGCTCTAATTAGTCAGCTCTCATAGGGAGACCACATCACTTGCATGGTTGATATCAAACCCCTGTAATGGATGTAATGAAAAGAAACTACAGATGCTGGTTTATACCAACCAAAATGTTGTAGTAACTCAGTGGGTAGGCAGCATCTCTGGAGAAAATGGATAGGTGATGGCTCGGGTCGGATCTAAGGATCCCAAATCTTTAAATGAAGAAACAAAGAACTGCAGATGAATACACAAAAGCCACAAAATGCTGGTTAATACACAAGAGATCACAAAATGCTGGAGTAACTCAACAGATCAGACAATATGGATAGGTGATGTTTCACGTTGAGACAACTTCTTCAGACTGATTCAGCTTGTCAATCAGAAAAAGTCTCGACCCAAAGCGTCACCTGTACATGTTCCCCCGAGATACGGCCTGACCTGCTGAGTTACTCCAGCATTTTGTGTTCTTTCAAGATCTTTCATTGTTTTTGGGCAGAGATGGAAAGATTCTCAATAAACAAAACAATGAGAGGTTATTATGAGTAGGCAGAAATGCCCAAATGAACTTGTTTGGACTTTTTTGAATGTCAGAACAGCTCTATTAGGCAAAGAATGTTTTTTTAATACCTCTCAGTTGCATTGGCCCATGTTTTTGGAACGCTGTTAATTTAACCACTGTACCCCAAATGATTTTTTACAAGTTGTACATGGGTATTTATTTGATCCTCTGAATATAAAGACGGCTGCATTAACCGCAGTAAATAACGCATAAATCGGAAGCTTTGTATTTAAAGGCAGAGTTGGTGGAGCGTATCTGCACACTGTAGATGGATCGATTGTAATCATGTACTGTCTGTCTGCTGACTGGTTAGCACACAACAAAAGCTTTTCAATGTACGTCGGTGCACGTGACAACAAACTGAACAGTTGCTTTTACTCACAGCACGCTGTCTTTGTGTTGCTTCATCTAATTTCTAAACTGCTCAGTAGATGGAGCCATCAGCAGTGATTTTCTTGTAAAAAAACAAGCCAGGCTGGAATTAACGTGTTTATCTGCATGAAGCCAACCTCATACCTGAGAGAATATCAAATAGACAAAAAAAAATTACAGAGAGGAAAGAGAAGTGGCATTGAACATCTGTTTGCATGATGACACACTGGAGAAAATAAAACCTGGTTTACCCTTTAGCTGGTTTATATCCTGAGACCTGGAGTACAAATTGCAAAGTTCTGGTTGAATGCCAATCAAATCCCAACACTTCTCTGGGCCCAAATGTTTGAAATCCAACTGTCACACATGAAACCAAAAGAAACAACTCTACAATTCTATCTCCAGTTGGCTTCTTTCCATTAACAGCAGCAGCAGCACGTTTATTTATACGTGCCTTTTTGTTTGCTAGTGTCAGTGGACAGGTAACATTTATGGCCCACTGTTGCGAGAATGGTGCGGCTGCGCTTGTACACTCTGGAGTTTAGAAGGATGAGAGGGTTTCTTATTGAAACATATAAGATTGTTAAGGGGTTGAACACGCTAGAGGCAGGAAACATGTTCCCGACGTTGGGGGAGTTCAGAACCAGGCGCCACAGTTTAAGAATAAGGGGTAAGCCATTTAGAACAGAGATGAGGAAACACTTTTTCTCACAGAGAGTTGTGAGTCTGTGGAATTCTCTGCCTCAGAGGGCGGAGGAGGAGGCCGGTTCTCTGGATACTTTCAAGAGAGAGCTAGATAGGGCTCTTAAAGATAGTGGAGTCAGGGGATATGGGGAGAAGGCAGGAACGGGGTACTGATTGGGGATGATCAGCCATGATCACATTGAATGGAGGCGCTGGTTCGAAGGGCCGAATGGCCTACTCCTGCACCTATTGTATATTGCCCTACTCAGTCCCCCTGCTTCTCGTTCGACTATCCTTCTGTTCCCTCTCTTTACTACCATATCCTGCCATATCTTGATCCACTGCCCACTTTTCCATTCACCTTTTCCTCTCACCCAACCTCTCCTCCTCCCACCACCCCCCAATATAGTCTCTCTCAAAAAGGTGTCAAAGCGCCAAAGACCTCAGGTGTTGTCTGTGTGGAGTTTGCATGTTCTTCCCGTGGTTTTCCTCCGGATGCTCGTTACCTCCCACATCCCGACATGTGGGATCGTAGGTTAATTGGCCTCTGTAAATTGCCCCTGGTGTGTAGGGAATTAATGCAAAAATTGGCTAACATAGAACTAGCGTGAACAGGTGATGGATGGTCAACATGGATTCGGTGGTTTGAAGGACCTGTTTCCATGCTGCGTCTTTCAACCAAGAATCAGTCATTTTAGAAACATCGAGAAATAGGTGCAGGAGTAGGCCATCCCTTCGAGCCAGCACCGCCATTCAATATGATCATGGCTGATCATTAAAATCAGTACCCCGTTCCTGCTTTTTCCCCCATATCTTTTGATTCCTTTAGCCCGAAGAGCTAAATCTAACTCTCTCTTGAAAACATCCAGTGAATTGGTCTCCACAGCCTTTTGTGGCAGAGAATTCCACAGATTCACAACTCTCTGGCAGTTTATTTTCCTCATCAGAGTCCTAAATTGCCTATCCCTTATTCTTGAACTGTGACGTGTAAGAAAGAACTGTGACCCCTGGTTCTGGAATTCCACAACATCGAGAACATCTAGCCTGTCCAATCCTTTAATAATTTTATATGTTTCTATAAGATGCCCTCTCATCCTTCTAAATTCCAGTGAATACAAGCCCATTCATTCATCATATGTCAGTCTCGCCATCCCGAGGATTAACCCGGTGAACCTACGCTGCACTCCCTCAATAGAAATAATGTCCTTCCTCAAATTAGGAGACCAAAATTGCAGGTGCAATACTCCAGGTGCAGTCCCACCTGGGCCCTGTACAACTGCAGTAGGACCTCCGTGCTCCTAAACTCAAATCATCTCACTATCTTCTTAGGTAGACAAAAGTGTCCACCTTTTGCACTTTTGTCTACCTTCGATTTTCCAGCATCTGCAGTTCCTTCTTTAACACTCGCTATCGTCTTAGCTTTCTTCACTGCCTGCTGTACCTGCATGCTTACTTTCAGTGACTGATGTACAATCACACCCAGGTCTCGTTACACCTCTCCTTTTCCTAATCTGACACCATTCAGATAATAATCTGCCTTCCTGTCCTTGCCACCAAAGTGGATGACCTCACATTTCTCTCCTCCCCCCCCTCCCGTGACCTCTCCCCTCCCATTGACCCACCCCCGGAACTGCGTCAGCCCACGGCCCGCACCCTCCGTCACATCCGGCCACACTGTCATGGCGGCGCTCGCTGTTCACCGCGAGCCGGCGGGCGGCTTCAGTTTCCAGAACTGCCGGCGGTGAGTGTCGGTGGCCGGGCGGGTGGCGGGTGGCGGGGACAGCGGGCCGGAGGGCTGCCCCGGCGCCGGGAGCCGCGCTCGGAGAAGGGCGCCCGCAGCCGCTCCGGGCCTAGTGCGGCGGAGGATGACTCGGCAGCTCGGCCCGGACCAGGCCCGGCCCGGGGAGAGAGGGGAGGGAGAAGGCAGCCCCAGGCCCACACCCCTGCCTGTCCACCCCATCCCCTTCCACCCCCACCCCATCCCCAAATCTCGACACCAAGACCCACCTCCCCTTCCTCGACCCCCACCCCCCGCAACAACTATCCCCCAATAGCAACTATCGCCTCAGTAACCAACCACCCCCCCCCCCCCCCCCCATCTGTGAGCGATCAACAAACCCCACTTTAAATCCCCACCCCCATAATTTTGATCCATCTACCTCCCTTTTCCAACATTCATTGATTTGGCTTCTGAACGTCCCTTCCACAAGCGAGGGAACTGTCCAATCCATCACTAGACCGAGGTGAACATTGAACTGTCTGAGGAACCAATGTGCTATAATGCTGAAAACTATATACTGTACTCGGTATCTTCCCCTTTGCTCTATCTATTGTATTTGGGGTGACTTGATTGTGTTTATGTATGATATATCAGATCTGTTTGGATGGTATGCAAAACAAAAGCTTTTCACTGCACCTCAGTATATGTGACAATAGTAAACCTAAACTGCCTATTGGTGAATCTAATCAGTATCATTTGCTTTTGTAATAATGTATACCTTTTCTCATCTGTAGGAATGCATTCATTGAAGCTCAACTTACCAAGCAAGGCTTGAAAGTTATTGAAGCAAGGAAAACTGGTACCACAATTGCAGGGATTATATTCAAGGTATTCTGCGTTTGACCTGTTAAACTGGTTCTTAATTTACTTTTTTTAATTACTACATAAGCATCATGGATCTGAGAAAAAAATATGTATTTCAACATTATATTTAGCATTTGAAAGTTAAACAATAATCTATATTAATTAGATAGTAGACTACTATTAATTGTAGCTTTAACATTTGGGTACTTTAATGAGTCAAATTGCAACGGTCAGCAGAAGATGTTTTAAAACAAAATCCGTCATTGTTCAGAATTAATTATCTTATATAAGTTAATAATGCCTTACTTTTGATGAAATTCAGCGAGCAAACGCGATAATTCCCGATATTTTGGATCTTTAAATCTCCACGGCAAATGTCGGCTGTTCACTTCCGCTGTTTTCCACCTTCAGTTCCCTCTTGTAATTACCTTACTTTCTATCTTTTTTTTTGCCTGAAAATTTAGGTCGCTGTGCTTCACGGTCACCCCGACTAGCACAGAAAATTTCAGCTCAAAAATCGTCCGTTTTCCATGTTTTTAACGGGTGGGAAAGTGCGTGTTTCCCCATTCACTAACATGTACCGAAGTGACATATGTCCTCCAGTTAAAATTTTCGGTCACGTGAGGGGGGATCTACGCTCATTTGACATTTGGTGAAATCACCCTATTCTGTAAATGATAATCTCTGCTATATTGTATGATTAGAGAGATTTCAAATCTGTTTGTATTAGAAATGTAACATTAAATCATATCCACAAAAGTAAGCTATGGGCCTGTCCCACTTAGGTGACTGCAGGAGACTATGCAGTCGCCACATGTTCGCGGGTGTTTGCTGGGGAGTTGCCTTCATGATCGCATTCTTCGAACAAGTTGCAGACTCATTGTAATCACCACAAATTTTTCAACACATTGGGAAATTAGCGGCAACCAGAATGAAGCCGCCATGGAGAGTAACAAAATTTCTCGTTGGTGGGTCGCCAGGTGGTCCTAGTGGGTTGCCAGGAGACTGAAGGTTCTCGTAGGTTGTAGCCGAGGCTGACCGGTGAATTTCATCGGCTCATTGGGGGGGGGGGGGGGGGGGAACATAAGCAGTAGTTTTCAGAACCAAGGATAACCAACCGGTAATGTTAATGTCCGCCGAGCTTCACGGCCGTGTATCTCTGGTTTCTTAAAAGTTGTCTCTACTCCTTCTCCCTCCTCCTCCCCCTTATTTCCTCCTCTCTACCCCCCTTCTTTAAAGGACTTACCGTACACTGTACTTTAGCCATCTTAATTACAGCGCCAACCAACCTTCCTGTTGATCGAGGTGTGTGTCAATATCACCTTGGCTTTGCACCATGTGAATTTCACTCAGATAGTGCTCCCCCCGCTTGCCCTGTCCCCCGCCTGCATAACGGGCTGGTGAAGGAAGCAATGGTAGGACAGGTCCATAACAAACCCATTTGTAGCAGTTTTCTACACCAAAAATACAACCACTGCTTGTCTGGGGATGAAAATTGGATAATTTCATTAGCCTGATACAATATGCACTTTCCATCCACCCTCTCAAACAGCCGAACCTCCAGGAGTACTTTACCATTTCACAGCAGCCAAAGTCAGTTGTTAATGTGTAAGCACTGTAAAGCCACTGTAGAACGGTATTTTAAAGGCATCGATCCCCATTTGCATTCCTCTTCTTAAAATACACGTTGCACTTGTCACTAAAATGTTGGCCAGAGAGTGCTTCTCAGTTAAAGTACTCCACATTCACAGAAAGGTTACAATACGAGAGGTTGCCATTTGTTTTATCTTATCTGTGCTGGCTTTCTGTTGGAGTAACCTTTGAGTTCTACCCACTATCCATAATTTTGAATTTTTTTCCCCCCCAGATTTTAATCCATTTCCCTCTTACGTCACAGTTAAACCTGCCACCACCATCTTTACAGACATTGCATTCCAGATACTGTGTGTAAAAAACAAAAACAACTTGCGTCATTCTTAATTCTTTTCCCTTTTGTTTTATAACCAACTTCTCATCAACAAACCCCTCCACCACATAAGACATGCTTCCACTACCTAGTCTGTTGAGACCTCTCAATGGACTTTATCTATAGATCTGATGCGCTACAATGCTGAGAACTATATTTGGCACTCTGTGTCTTCCTATTTGTACTTGAGTTTGACGATTGTATATATGTAGGGTATATCTGATCCGTTTGGATAGCATGCTAAACTCCTTGCTTTTATATTCTAGTCCCCTTGAGATGAATGCTGACTCAATCTGTAAATTAACCTTTTGGAAATCCTGCACTAACACTACAGTCCATTTGCATCTCCACTTAATGAATCCTCCAACTCGGACGTGTGCTTTGTAGAATTTGATTATAGTCAGCACAAATAATGCCACATTTGGTCAGAGATTTTGTCTGATTTTAGAATGCAACATCTCCTGCATCTCCTCTGGTGTTCCTGACACCACTTATCTTCTCCCACATGATCATTAAAAAACATGTGCAGGAAGGAACTGCAGATGCTGGTTTCAACCGAAGATAGGCACACAAAGTTGGAGTAACGCAGCGGGACAGGCAGCATCTCTGGAGAGAAGGGATGGGTGACGTTTCGGGTCGAGTCCTTTCTTCAGACTAGAAGAATGGGGGGCAGTGTTAGCTGGGAGGAGGATGCTAGGAGACTGCAAGGTGACTTGGATAGGCTGGGTGAGTGGGCAAATGTTTGGCAGATGCAGTATAATGTGGATAAATGTGAGGTTATCCATTTTGGTGGCAAAAACGGGAAAGCAGACTATTATCTAAATGGTGGCTGATTGGGAAAGGGGGAGATGCAGCGAGACCTGGGTGTCATGGTACACCAGTCATTGAAGATAGGCATGCAGGTGCAGCAGGCAGTAAAGAAAGCGAATGGTATGTTGGCTTTCATGGCAAAAGGATTTGAGTATAGGAGCAGGGAGGTTCTACTGCAGTTGTACAGGGTCTTGGTGAGACCACACCTGGAGTATTGCGTACAGTTTTGGTCTCCAAATCTGAGGAAGGACATTATTGCCATAGAGGGAGTGCAGAGAAGGTTCACCAGACTGATTCCTGGGATGTCAGGACTGTCTTATGAAGAAAGACTGGATAGACTTGGTTTATACTCTCTAGAATTTAGGAGATTGAGAGGGGATCTTATAGAAACTTACAAAATTCTTAAGGGGTTGGGCAGGCTAGATACAGGAAGATTGTTCCCGATGTTGGGGAAGTCCAGGCCAAGGGGTCACAGCTTAAGGATAAGGGGGAAATCCTTTAAAACCGAGATGAGAAGAACTTTTTTTTCACACAGAGAGTGGTGAATCTCTGGAACTCTCTGCCACAGAGGGTAGTTGAGGCCAGTTCATTGGCTATATTTAAAAAGGGGTTAGTGTGGCCCTTGTGGCTAAGGGGATCAGAGGGTATGGAGAGAAGGCAGGTACGGGATACTGAGTTGGATGATCAGCCATGATCATATTGAATGGCGGTGCAGGGCTCGAATGGCCTACTCCTGCACCTACATTTCTATTTTTATGTTTCTATGGTGCCTGTCCAGCTGAGTTACTCCAGCTTTTTGTGTCTATCTTCCATTAGAAAATCATGACCTGGTTAACTAATATCATAGGCTTTAATTTTTCCCCTTCAGGATGGTGTAATCCTGGGTGCTGATACCAGAGCAACCGAAGGAATGGTTGTTGCAGATAAGAACTGCTCCAAGATTCATTACATTGCAAGTAACATTTAGTAAGTAATATGCCTGGTGAATTTTATTTTTCAATTTGGGTTTGTGTGTTTGTTCCAAATGCTTTTGAAAACTGTTGCATAATTATAACTGTTCAAAGTGCAAGCCTGACACTTGATTTTAAATCTGTTGTCGGACAGATTCTATTCCTCAGAAAATAAACAATAATGACAAAAGAAAGAAAACTGACAAAAAAAATCAGTAAATGTGATGATAAAATATAAAGTATTGGAAATATCCAGCAAATGTGGAGTTTGCATGTTCTCCTGTGATGGCATGGATTTCTCCCAGGTGCCCGGTTTACTCCCACATCCCAGAAACTTGCGGGTTTGTACGTTAATTGGACTCTAAGTTGCTCCTACTGTGCAGAAAGTGGATGAGAAAGTGGAATAACAGAACCAATGTGAATGGGTGATCGATGCTCGCGTAGACTCGGTGCCTGTTTCTATGCTGTATCTCTAAACTAAACTAGAAGTTAGTCAGCTATAATAAAGGAAGTAGCAGTTACAATGCCTTGTTTACGTGACCTATCCTCGATTCCGATGAAGTTTCATCAGCCTTGGCCATCTGGTGATGCCTCCCAGCGTGCATCTTCATCATTTTGAACTCTGCTTTGGGTGAAGACTGAACTTATTTGATTCTGTATGTGTAACATCATTGGAGGTTTCTTAAGCTGACAGAGTTTGTTTCACTCCAGAGCGATAATGCAATCTGGGCTGATGCTGCTGTAAGGGAGCCGGCAATGTTGGGGCATCCTCCTTGGATTGAATCTTACACTGAGGCTCGCCTACTTTCCTTGATGGAAGGAGAAGTCCCCATTGTGCTATTCAAAGGGGAGTTAAAGGCAGTTGCCTCGGATTCATTTCAATATTTGTCTCCACAATCGGCTCTGCCAAATTTTTGTTAGCCCATTGGCATTTCTGGGATGTCGTTGCACATAATTTATCAACTGCTTCTTAGAAAAGAAACTAAGAGCATTTCACTACCTTAAGCACTGGGAGGATGTAAAATTGTGAATTTTATTTATTTCCTTTTTTCCAGCCTTCATCCTCTGTACTTTTTTTCCCTCTCATCCTTATCATTAGTTTTATAATCTTGTCAAATGCTTGCAGAACGTAGCAAACCCAATATTGCTACAACTGACGGCTCTATTTCGGGTGAGAGTTCTGACTGGTTGTGCTTTCTGCCGCCTTCTATAGTTGCTGTGGTGCTGGGACAGCCGCAGACACCGAGATGACCACTCAGCTGATCTCGTCCAACCTGGAGCTCCATTCGTTGTCCACTGGGAGACTTGCCCGTGTAGCTACTGCTAATCGCATGCTGAAGCAAATGCTCTTCAGGTAAATAAACCTTGGTGCAATAACACTTAAACATTCAAATTGTTTGATTTCAGTACCATCTAGATACCTGGCTACTGACTGGCAAACGGCTTATCTAATTCACTGTTATATAAATGACACAAGGAACTGCAGATTTAGACTTTAGAGATACAACTCGCAAACAGGCACTTCTGCCCACTGGGTCCGTGCCATCCAGCGATCACCCCATGCATTAGCACTATTTTACGCACTTGTTGCATTTTGGGACGTCGAACAAGGGCAGGACATACATAGTAAATGGCAGGCCTCTGGTTAGTGTTGGTAGAGTGAACACTTGTTCACACCATGGTTGGTGGGTATATAGAACAAGCTGCCAGAGGAAGTTGTTGTGGCTGGCACTATAACAGCATTTAAAAGACACATAGTCAGGTAGATGGATAGGAAAGGTTTAAAGGGTTATGGACCAAACACAAGGAAATGGACTAGTTTAGATGGGCATCTTGGTTAGCAAGCTGGTCCAAAGGGTCTGTTTCCGTGCTGTACGACTCAATGGCTCTATTTATGAGTTTGATAAAAGGCCAGACAGCAGATGTTATTCATGCCTGCTGCTTGCTTGAGTGGTTCCTTGAAGAAGCTGCACTGATACGAGTAGTGACCAATGTCCTGACCTCTGGATGTCAATAGCTGTTCCCGTCAAACACAAGTGAAGAGATCTGTGTTTTATAGCAGAGGAAGAGTTGAGAAATGAGACGTGCATGTGCTTCATGTAGCATGCATGGTACTTCAGAAAATCTGTGAATTGCAAGCAGCTGAGGAAGTTATCATTTCAAAAAATAGCTGGAATGTTTTAATGCTGACGGGTGTAATCTTAAGTGGTTGATGTTGGTAGTACAATGATTTTTTAATATTAGCAAAGAGGGCAAAAATGTACGGGTCATAGAGTTGTACAGCATGGAAAGAGACCTTCAACCTAATTCGTCCATTTGCCTATATCCCTCCAAACCTTTCTCATCTATGTACCTTTCTAGGTGCTTTATATGCCATAATTATACCCATTTCTACCACTTTGTCTGATAGTTTGTTTCATTTATGCAGCATTCTCTGTGTAAAAAAAAAAGTTGCTGATGTACCTATCATGTCGTTTCCCTCTCATCTTAAACGTATGCCCTCTAGTTTTAGACTGCCCTTCACTGAGTTAGAGACTGTGGCTATTCGCCCAATCTATGCACCTCATAATTTTATAAACCTCCATTAGGTCACCCTTCAGTCACCCACACTCACGGAATATCCAGCCTCTTCTTATAAATCAAACCTCCTTAGCCCATGCTCGGAAGTAAAAAACTGGAGAAGGGCCCAATTTGAAACGTCGACTGTCCATTTCGCTCCACAGATGCGGCTTGGCCTGCTGAGTTCCACCAGCACTTTCTTTTTTGCTCAAGAATCTAGCAATCTACAGTTTCTTGTGCCTCAATGCCCTCAATTTATTTTGCTCCCTTTCCAGTTTAATGATATCCTTCCTATAACAGGGTGACCAGTACTGTACTCCAAATGAGTCCTCATCAATATCTTGTACGTCTCTAACGTGATATCCTCATCTCCTGCACACTGACCAATGAAGACGACCATGCCACACACCACTTTCGCCACCCTGTCTGCCTTTGTCGCCACTTTCATTAACCTGCACCTCCTGTTCTACATCATTCCCCACGGCCCTAACATTGACTGTATATTGATTGACATAAAGTAACATCTTGCATTTATCCAAATTAAACCTTGTCTGCTATTCATCAGCCTGTTAGCCCAGTTGATCAAGATTCTGCTGTAATCCTAGATAACCATTATTCACCATACCACCAATCTAAGTGTCATTTGCAAACATACTAACCATGCCACCTACATTCACATCCAAATCGTTAATAGAAATAACAAACAACTCTAAACTCTTAGACCTTGACCTTCGAACCTCCATCTGTAACTGGGTTCTAGACCTCAGTCGGGTATAATTGGTCATAATATTTCCTGTAGTTTGATCCTCAACACTGGTGTTGCTAGTGGTTGTGAACTCGGTCCCTTGCGTTAATCCATGTGCGTCCATGACTTTGAAGCTAAATACAACGCCAACGCATTCTTTAAGTTCAATGATGATACCACCGTTATCGGCAGGGTCAACAAAGTGATGAGACTGAATACAGGAAATAGACCAGGAATCCTAGATCATGGTGTTAGAGCAGTAACCTTGCTCTTAATATCAGCAAGATAAAATAGTTGGTTGTTGACCTAAGCAGGAGGGTGAAGACAACCCTGTCTTCATCAACACGGCTGCTGTAAAGATGGTCAAAGGCTTCAAGTTCCTAGACATCCATATCTCCAGCAACCAGGCTTATCCTAGCAGTGTTTCTTAAACAGTGGCACAACCTTAGCCACTCTTGCAGTCCAGCCACATTAGCCATCCTCCTACCTTCCACCACCACACCTGTGGCTATGACTGTTACAAATATCTCTGGCACGGGTCTTGCTATTTCTTTCCCGGCTTCCCACAAGTCCCGGGGATTTATCTGCCCACCATAATTTCCTCTTCTGCAATGTGGACTCTCTTCAAGACATCACTATTAACTTTCCCAAAATACAGACGAGAAATAGTCATTTAGCACCTTTCCATCTAATGTGGCACCACACATAGGTGACCTAGTTGATCTTTAAAGGGCCCAGTTCTGTACCTGGTTACTCTTTAATATAATCTCTTTGGATTTTCCTTTACCTTACCTGCCAAAGCTATGTTATGTACCCCATTTTACCCTCCTGGATTCTCTTCTAATTGCACTCCTACTTCTATCTTCAAGGGATGCACTTGATCCCAGCTGCCTATACTTGACATATGCCACCTTCTAACCTAAATATCTATTGCCAACCAGTTCTCTACTCGTGCCAGCCTTGTCCTTCACTTTATTAGGATCGTGAAATCTCTGAACCCTACCTGCCTCCACTTCCTAAGTACCAGACATCCCTGTACCAGCAAACAGCCCCTGCCCCTCCCCCCCCGTCAACTTTTCAAAGTTCCAGTCCAATGTCATCAAAACTGACCTTGCACCTTTGGATCTGTTCTTCATGTCTAGTAGGAACCTTAATATTTTGACTTTTTCTCCCATAGCTCACCGCTTCACGTTATTTGCCTGGCAATATATCTTAATATTTCTGTCACTAAAAATTGGTGTTCTTGAGGTTTATATTAAACAGAAACAGTCCTGGCGTAGATTCCCAAGGTATTGCGACAATCCTACCTTATCTATCTTTGAAGTCACGAGGTTTCATTCCTCTGACACCATATGGCTTAATAGACGCTGGCACTTTGTCAATGATTTGGAAAATTATATTTCCCCAATTATATCCATAGAGTTTGATTTCCTCTCAAGATCCAATTAAATCAGTTCAGCACAACTTGCCCTTTAAAAACCACTGCCCAATGTCCCTGAGTAGCCAATTTTTTTTGAAGTGTTGATGAATTTCATTCACTGCACAAATTAATTGGCTTATCATTTATTTGCTTTAATCTTCTTTCTTGATGAGCACTGCGCAGCAGCTTCCCTCCTAGGGTTTTGGTGTAAAACAAAAATCACCACTTCCTAAGCCGCATCTGCTACTCTGGGGGGTGCATGCCATGTGGGCCTGGGGAGTTTTCCATTTGTTCTTAAGGAAATAGTTTTCATTGACCCAATATACTTGCTAATCAAGAACCTCTCCACAAAGTCCTGTCTTTTGGGATATGACCACTGGCACCTTATCTGAACTCTTCAAGATTTTCAGTCTAACCTCAGGTGATTTTCATTCAACTCCTCCCACCAGGTGGAAAAACAAATCTCAGTAGAAAACAAAAAAACACTTTGAAGAGGGGATCTAACCCGAAAAGTTTCTGTCCATTCCCTTCAAAGATGCTGCCTGTCCTGAGTTTCTCCAGCACTTTGTGTTTCTACCCCAAAGCTTGTTGCAGCTTTTGGCTATTCTTACAATGTAGGCACCATGGCAACTATTTGTGTCACATAAACATTCATAATCAGCAATGGGATTATGGCAAGGTGCCTGCTTTATTACGGAGTGAAGAGTTGTTTAGCAGAATAATTATTGGCAAAGACACTATGCAGAACTTCTGTGATCCCTAACATATTGCACTGGGATCATTATTCTCCACCTGGGGAGAGCAGAGGGACCTCAATGGAAGCTTTTCCCCTAAAGAAAGCAGTACTGATATCACAGCACTGGCTCTGGAAAGCACGGAACATTTGTGTTCAAGTTCAAACCCACAACCTCTGCCTCTGAAGGGAGAATGTTATTGACTGAGCTAAAGCTGACAGGAGAATGTCGTTTTTACCTACTTTAATTCTGCCCACTGTACTGCAACAGATTTTAGCTCAGGTTTCCAGGATCTGCAGATTCTTATGCCTCCATTTTATCTGAATGACTTTTATGTTGATGTTTATGTTTGAATCTTTCCCTCCTGCAGCGATCATTCACATTTGCTCGAGAATGACCATGGTCCTACTTGTCTTTATATTTTATCCAAATAAAAGTGCCATTTTCTCTCACTGTGAAATAAGACATTTTAGGTTTCTATTTCGCTAATTTTAAAACTTATTTTCCTTTTGTAGAAACCCACCAATTTGCTTCCTTGCGCTCTTTAAGTTTGCCTATTCATATTTAGATTGTCCTCTTAACAGCTCTATATTCATCATAAATGTTATATCTCTATACCTATTAGATTCCATTAAATATTATTTTTGTTGAAATCCATATATTCCTATTTATTTTGTTCCCATTACTCTTGATCAGGAAGTGCCATATCCAATTAGTATTAAAATCTTTCATCTGATTAGCATGCAATTTTTTTTTTTGCACTTTTGTTTCCTTAAGTCTGAATTTGGTTAGTTTGGTTGGTTAGTCCAATTTACCTATCTTAGATTTGTTATTATCACAGTTGATCTAAATTGTATTACTTGCCCAAGAATTCTACCTTAAGAACTGTCCAGGTTGGCTATCGTGGGTATTAATTTCCATGAGAAGTGTCCCGCCAAAAGCCAGCACTTATGGCTCACCCTTGGTCCTAATAAGATGCTCGTGTAGAAATTTCATTTTGAGGTGTTTCAGGCAATATTTGATTTAGCTGAGTGACTTGCTAAGGCATGCCAGAGGGCAACAATGAATAGGCATAATCGTGGAGTCATCCACAGGCCAACTGTAAATCAGCACATTAGCAATGGCCTGTAGTCACCTATAGGCTAAACCTTTCGCCTTTGTTTGTGCAAAACCTTCAGTGAATGAGATGGGTATTTACAAGATTCTGAATTTTAAAGTCGCTTTTAATCCGAGTATTCGTTTTGGAACTTTAATATAACGCAATTAAAATTCAGAAACAAATTGCTGAGGTTGAATTTGCCATCTCTGAATTTAGTTTGTGTCTCCAGATGACTAGTTGAGTAACAATAGACAGACTAACTTACCATCCTGAAACAGATATGACTTGACTGCCAAGACATATGATTTATTTAATCAGCTCTGCTGCGTTCAAGGAACCCTGCCACCAGTTTAATCATCAATTTTGTTTTATCTCTCTACCTTGTAGATTAAGCTCTCTGTAATTAATTTATTGCAGCAGATCTATCTAATTTGCGTCCAACTTTCATCCTCATCTAGTTCCCTATCTACTAAAGTATTTGCTTATTGATTCTTAGACCCAGCATGTTGCCAGTTAAAACTAATGATTCAGATGTTTTCATTAATTGGAAGCACAACTGTGGTAAACCTTTGTGCTTATGCAGGGTTTTTTTATCTTCTGAAAAGTATGTCTATTGCCCTAAATCTCCAGCAGCTGCAATGGTCACTGATTGTTTTCTGAACCGGTCTAATCTTCTCTTAAAAGTTTTGTTAAAGTTACTAAAGGAAATGAATTATCCAGTCATAAATTGAGCTAGATGAGCTAATAAAGTAGTTGAGTGCTGCAGACATCTGCACACTCATGTTATTTAATTGGAATAACTTTGACTTAAGAGCAGACAATACTCTACACTCCAGCAATGACAGCATTGACGGAAACATTGTGTTTTCTGAACATTAACTTTTTCCACAGATATTTTAGTTCACCTAATACTTCCATAATGTTATGCTTTTTTAAAGGATACTAGCATATACAATATTTTGTTTCTCAATGGAATGCATTTCTAAAATGTTGGTGATTGTTAGTTGTGTATAAGTTTTGCTCCCTTGTTAAATGAGATGCAATGTCAATTAGATGACTAGGTTTAATTCTACCAAACTAAATCTAAATGCCTTGGGTAATTCCAAAACCAGGGGCCACAGTTTAAGAATCCAGAACCAGGGGCCACAGTTTAAGAATAGGGGGTAAGCCATTTAAAACGGAGACGAGGAAACACTTTTTCTCACAGAGAGTTGTGAGTTTGAGGAATTATCTGCCTTAGAGGGTGGTGGAGGCAGGTTCTCTGGATGCTTTCAAGAGAGAGCTGGATAGGGCTCTTAAAGATAGCGGGGTCAGGGGATATGGGGAGAAGGCAGGAACGGGGTACTGATTGGGGTTAATCAGCCATGATCACATTGAATGGCGGTGCTGGCTCGAAGGGCCGAATGGCCTACTCCTGCACCTATTGTCTATTGTCTATTAATTCAGCTAGTTCAGAGCACACTATCTAAATTTAATCAAATAAATAGTAAAACTCAATTTGCATATTTGCATCGTTTTATGTATTATTGTGGCAATGAATAGTATAGTTAAAGATTTTTTTCTTATCTTTGGAGTCCTTAAAACAGCAAGTAAAAGTAAGATGACATCTCTGGATGAGAAAGCACTCGTTAGTACTTGGACAAAAAAGCACTTGTAATTGTGGAATAAACATCTGTTATTTTTATCCTTAAACATATCTGTATATAATCATAAATATGTATATAATCATAAATATATACATCCACATTTTTGAAATTCTGATTTTTCTTGAAATAGTTTCAGCCACCTTTTAAGCATGCACTTCTAACAGCAAACAAGTAACCTGTTCCATTTTCTTGAACTAGATATCAAGGATACATTGGTGCAGCGCTAGTACTTGGAGGAGTAGACTCTACTGGTCCCCATCTTTATAGCATTTATCCACATGGATCAACTGACACATTGCCATATGTAACTATGGGTGAGTTTCTCTTACGTTTGCTGAACATTGTATGAAGAAGTACACAGCACAGACATTATTTTGTGTTTAGATGTGTTAATATCTTACAAGCACTAATTGAGTTTTCCACTACAATAGCATTAACTTTGAGTTGTCATCAAACCTTGATTTGTAAAGTAATTGAAAAGGAAACAGTGATGTGGGGATGGGGCAGAAGAGAAATAATATTCTAGAATCTCTTTCTAAGAGCCTCGATTTGCATATCATTTTATTATTGGATTTTGGATTTGTGATCCAATTTATCACTCGTAAGTATGGAAGTGATTTCAAAATATAACTTATAATGAGAAATTATCTTTCTCGTTGGCATTGTTCCTTCTCTCATATATTCAGATACTTGTCTGGTTATATTTTTTGATTGTACTAATGGGTGTTCCATGTATTGCTGTCTGCTGTTTGTGTTCTGTCTATCTCGCCAGTGTTCAATATATTGGGTAGTGATATCATGTATCATCATCTTTCCTCTGCTCCACATGCTGTTATGGATGCACACTTAACAGTTTTAACATATTCCCAATTGATTTGATTCAACGTTCCACCCGTGATCTCTTTTAATTTCTCATTTTTCTCTTGACTCTTATCATAACTGCACGATCAAAGCCTCGTGGCTTCAGGTCAACAACGACAAAGGTACCTGGTTTGACTACTGGAAGAATCCAGAGTCTTCCTAATTTTATTTCAGATTTCAAGCATCTGCACTTTTCTTTATTAATAATTAGGAATATTTGTTGACTGGTCAAAATGTACCAGATACACTCCTGGTGATTGAACTGCAACCTCTAATCTCTGCGTCTTCCCCACCCCATCAATATCAATGTATTGTTGGCTTTCCGTTGTGGCATTATTTTCTTTTTATCCCTGCATCATAACCCTTTGTGCTTCACAAAGATCGCACTGGCCTTAAATTGATTTCGGAAATTGTAGTGAGTTCCACATACTCTAAACAGGGGTCGGCAACCTTGTTCTGCTTTGGGGCCGGGACGCATGTCTGTGAGCGGATGGCGGGCTATATCTATGACGTGTGCACATGGATCCCGCCCCAGATGGCAGGCAACAAATCACGTGTCAGATAGATCGCGCCCCTTCGAGGACACCACCCAGAGCACTGGCCAAAGATCATAGAGCGGAACAAGATACTCCACTATGCAGTATATGCACTATGCAAAATATGCAGTATCAACAATGCCAACCATTTGCACGGGTTTGTAACTGAAGGTGCTGGGTACAAAGGCAAGGCGGTTGTGTTGAACTTCGTTAAAACATTGGTTTCATTAAGGCTGGGATATTGGGCACTGCACCATACAGCGCAGAGAGCACAGACAAGATTTACTAGAACAATGTAGAAAAGAACTGCAGATGCTGGTTTACGTCGAAGGTAGACGCAAATTGCTGGAGTAACTCAGCGGGACAGGCTCTGTAAAGGTTTCTGTCGGAGGCAAGGCTCTGTTGTGACTAGCACAAGAGGACACGTCCACCACTGAGTTAGAGTTAAAGAGCCCGTTTATTCTGCAATCACTGCTTTTTATCTTGAGGGTCACTTGACGAGGCTCAGGCACGAGTTTCCAATATATTTTAGATTACACAATAAATGTATGTTACGCATATTACATTACAAAGACATCACAGGCTCCATCTCTGGAGAGAAGGAATGGGAGATGTTTCGGAGCTAGCCCCTTCTTCGGTCTGAAGAAAGGTCTCAATCCGAAACATCACCTATTCCTTCTCTCCGGGGATGCTGCTTGCCCCGCTGAGTTACTCCAGCATTTTGTGTCTATTTCTTAGAACAGCCCTGCGACCTGGAACTCTGGTTGGAATGCTGGAAAATGTCTTTTAGGAGGAGCGAACAGGAGATTCGGTTCAAAATCAACGTGGGCATAGGGATTAAGGTGGTACAGCTTGCACAAGAGTTTGGGCTGTTTGATCTAATGTTTTGATTTCATTGCGCAGTATATTTCTTTTCACTGTCTTGTACATTTTATGTATAATTTATGTTTTGGTAAGCATCTGAATTGAAACGGGTTACGGGAGATACATAAACAATGGCAGTAAATCGACTGCTCTTACAGAAAGCATATGGACGGCAGACACTCCACCTCTCCCATCCCACCATCAGTCCATCTAATTATATAATTCCATACATGCCTCCACGGGGTCTATATTCCACAGAGATACAAAGAGTACTTGTGAATAAACACCAATTGCTGGAGTAACTCAGCAGCACAGGCAGCGACTCTGGAGAGAAGGAATGGGTGACGTTTCTGTTGGCAATCGGCGGCGTTTGGCTCTCGGTGGCTCCACCATTGCGGCCGACAGCGCAGGCCTCCTTGCGTCACCATGCCGCGGCCTTGGGGCCCGGGAGGTATCGGAGATGACGGACGTCTGCGGGCCAGATGAATATGGGAAAAAAATATATGGTGGTGGGCGGGATGATTTCGGGTTACGGGCCACATTCGGCCCGGGCGCCGTAGGTTGCCGACCCCTGCTCTAAACTCATGTTCGTTCTTTTCATTTGCTAACTATGAATTCAGAACCTAGATCCTTCAGCCATCACGTGTCCTTGACAACCTCTGCTTGCTCTCCATCCCTCCGTGTTCATTTCATCATTTCAGAGCCCTTCTGAAGCTTCATTGTATTCCTCTCCTTGCAGGGTTTCCTGCACTCATGCAAGTTACTTTCACCCCCTGTCTTTCTATGTCTCCTAGCCTATCCCAGATCCATCTGAATTTGGTATTTTTCTCCCATGCCTTTCTACCTCCTATTTCCTTCTGACTTAATTCATACTCCAAATCTGATAGCTGAAGTATCTCTGCTTTGCCTATTCCCAGGCTCTTTCTTCCCCGGCAATCTCTTTTGGAATGTTCCCTGCGTCTAGGGCGATGCAGCGGCGCAGCTGGCAGAGCAGCAGCAGCCTCACAGCACCCGGGTTTGATCCTGACCGTGTCTGGTGATTGCACATTTCCCCTTTGACAATGTCGGTTTCAATTGGGTGCTTTGGTTTCCGCCCACATCCCACAGACATGCTTGTTTGCAGGTTAATTGACCTCAATAAATACTGATGTGTACAACGCTGTTGTCATATTTTCAATAAGTCATAGAGAGATACAGTACGAAAACAGGCCCATTGGCTCACCGGGTTGGCATTGATCACCAACCATCCATTTACTCTAATCCTACACTAATCTAATCCTTTACTCACTCCATATTGTCATCAATTCTCCCAAGATTCTACACACCAGGGGCAATTTAGAGAGGCCATTTGATCGGCAAACCCTGTGTTTTGAATGTGAGAGGAAATTGGAGAATCTGGAGGAAGCCCACATGGTCACAGGGAGAATGTGCAAACTCAACGCTTGTAATACCAGAGGTCAGATTTGAACCCTGGTCTCTGGCGCTGTGAGGCAGCGGCTCTACAAGCTGTGGTACTGAGCAGCCCTGAGGTTTGGCATCTCTTTTGCAAAGATGTTCTGGTGTTCCTGTAATTTTGTGGTTAGTCTTATTCCAAAAAAATTATTCTGCAAACAGTAAGCGAAACATCACCCATTCCTTCTTTCCAGAGATGCTGCCTGTCCCGCTGAGTTACTCCAGCATTTTGTGTCTATCTTGGATTTAAAATAGCATCTGCAGTTCTTTCCTGCACGTTAGCTTGTCCTGTTTGGCTTGCACCATCCACTCACTGACTGATCGGACTGCTGCTGTATGCCTGTGCAGTCTGGTTCTTCACAAAACTATATTCTGCAAATGCAAGAACAAACTCTTTTAACAGCGCACATAAATTTGGAGTGTAGCGCATTTGGTGTTTTTAATATTGAAGGAAGTTGAGGCTTATGTAGCATGATTTATTTATATCCTCCACTGTTGTGTATTTTACAGTCCCCTTATGGTTGCCTACAACCATTGCTTATAAAAATGTACAAATTCTAACTGTATATCCCCAGTCTATGTTCGTAAATAAAACGGTATAAGCAGCAGGGTAGTACAAGCTGGAATAAATTATTTCTGCTTTGCTAAGCGTGCGATTTGCATTTTTGAAGTGCATCTCAGATAGCGGCTGAATGCTTTGTAAACCAGTAGGTGGTGCAGTTGCATTAAAATTGAACTGAAACATGGTCCGTCAAGAGGCTTCCTAAAAACCTGAAGCATGTAATTGTTTTGGAAGTTGCATGTACAACTCATTGGTGTGCAATTTGCTACAGAGATTTTAGCTGTTTCTTGGGGTGCATTGTCTATGGATTTTGAGGTACTTTCATTTAAGATGCATGCGCAGAATTTTGTTCAAGTGTGCTGTACAGTACATTTTAAATAGGTCAGATTTGATCAATGAGAATGCTGTCAAATGCTTTGTGCAGTCTATTGTTGACTGACCCCCACTTTTTAAAACCCATTTTATTTGCTCTTTAAGTGGGGTTGGCCCATGTTGAGCAGGAAGGGAGTAAAGAGGGAGTTATCTTGATGTTTTTCTGAAAAGATTGTAAATTCTCAAACAGCTTGATTTCTTGTGCCCGGTGTATAACATTACTTGTCTTTTGATCCTTTCATTGTTAGTCTCATGAGAGCTTCCGTAAAAAGAAAACTGTCAAACAGTACCAGGGTTCCTCTTGCGCCTGTGGGGTTGTTTTTGAGTTGTATTTTTTTTGCTCATAAAAAATCCTTAACTTGCAACCAAATCCAGCTTCATCGGCAGGGAGAGCTACATATCCTTTGTACAATGAAAACTTGTTTTAAAATTCTCTTCACAAATTGGCCGGCACTGAGGAAGAGCTGCCACTTTACAGCGCCAGAGCGCCAGAGACCCGGGTGATGCCTGTACGGAGTTTGTACCTTCTCCCAATCACCGCGTGGGTTTTCCCCGGGTGCTCCAGTTTCCTCCCACACTCCAAAGCCGTACAGGTTTGTAGGTTAGACAAACCTACACCAGTCTGAAGAAGGGTCTCGACCCGAGACGCAACCCAATCCGTCTCTCCAGAGATGCTGCCAGTCCTGCTGAGTTACTCCAGCTTTTTGTGTCTATCTTTGGTTTGAACCAGCATCTACAGTTCTTTCTTACACAGGTTTGTAGGGTATTAGGGTTCAGTAGAAATTGTAAATTGTTCCTCTAAACTAAAACTAAATTAAAATTTCTGAACATGGCATTGTATCATCCTTTCGCATTCATTTATTTCCATGTTTTTAACCATTAAAATCCAATCTTTTTCCATATGGATTCTTGCTGCCGGTTAGTAATTGGTAATACTCATCCATTTTGCTTTTAAGTAATTGATGCCACTTGTATCATCCAAATGTAAATTTGATTGGATTGGCTTGAAGAAATCTCTGGTATGCGCATCTGTTCAAAACTTTGCTTCCAGGCAACATATTTTCAATTTATTGATGTTTTGGTGACATTGTTTGCATTCCAGTCCATTTTTCAGTTTGGAAGTGTCCAGTAGGTAAATGAAACTCGCTTCGGCAGAGCTCTGCAAATGCAGAGTGTTGCATTAAGCCAAAATAGGGATTGGAGCTGATTTTGAAGCATCATGTTCTGCTGTTTGCTGGAGTCAGTTGGAACCCAATATGAATTATACATTACTTTCCATGACACCTGCACCTTTGTAAATATTATGCAGAAAAGCTTGTTCTGAAATAACACCAGCAAGTTTGCATGGATTGTAGATGCAGTTACATGGAGTTGGCCACGGCAAGGAGGGGGTTCTGCGATTACAGCTTCTCTCATATTTTAAAACGTTCATCTTCTGTGCCTTTGAGAGAAAAAACAGAATCACAGGTGGACAATTTATTTGCTGCTGTAAAGATGCCAAGATGTGCCCTATTGTTTCAGCAAGAGGGCATGTTGTAGATGCAGATCCCACATCCTGGGGCTCCAGTTTCCTCCCACATTCCAAAGACGCTTAGTTTGTAGGTTAATTAGCCTCTGGAAATTGCCCCTTAGCCTGTCGAAAGTGGAATACCATGGAACTAGTGTGTACGGATTAATAGTATGGACTTGGTGGGCCGAAAGGCCTGGTTCCATGCTGTATCTCTAAATTAAACAATTAAAAAGCTGAGACTAACACGTCCCTTCACTGAAGTAGTGCTGCACTGTTAAAATTGTTGTTCTTTGTACAACGTATACATTGTGTACACGGGACAATGCTGCCCTCTTTTAGTTTGGTAATTTTCAGGAATCGTGAGAAGCAACTAACACAATTCATTGCTTAGACCTGCTGGGAAGTTGGGTAGCTGTGGACAGAGCAGGACTGGTCATTCTCTAGCTCCGGTTTACTTAGCATGAATTCAGTCCACAAGTTGGCTGCCGCTGGAAAGTAGGTCTTTTTTTAAAGACACAGAGTGCTAGAGTAACTCCTCGGATCTGGAGAAGATTGATAGATAACAGATCGGGACCCTTCTTCAGACTGATTGTGAGGGGTGAAGAAACCTTCAAGAGAGGGGGGCAGGACGAAGTAATAGTTAAAAGGTACACAAAAAAGCTGGAGAAACTCAGCGGGTGCAGCAGCATCTATGGAGCGAAGGAAATTGGCAACGTTTCGGGCCGAAAACCTTCTGAAGAAGTAATAGGTAAACACAGACGAGGGGAGTTAATTGGAAGATGTTTGGACAATGGCCAGAGATGAAAGAAAATATGTAAGACAAAAGTCTTGACTTGCAAATTGCGAAGCCAGAGGACGGAATGAAGATGGAGGGGAAAGGAAGAAATAGGTGTGAATGCAGGTTGGGCATAGGGGAGGTATGGATGTGGGGGAGAAAAGAGGGGTGTGAGGGAGAAAGTGGAGGAGGGGGAGTTGTTAGAGGTTACCAAAAATTGGAAAATTTAATATTCATGCCACCGGGTTGGAAGCTAACCCAAGTAGAATAAAAGGTCGTCTTCTCCCAGTTAGCATGTGGCCTCACTCTGGCAATGGAGGATGCTCAGGACAGACAGGTCAATATGGGATGGGGAGTTTGAGTTGCTGCAAAATCTGCTACTTGAATAAGGGGTAAGCCATTTCGAACAGAGATGAGGAAACACTTTTTCACACAGAGAGTTGGGAATTCTCTGCCTCAGAGGGCGGTGGAGGCTGGTTCTCTGGATACTTTCAAGAGAGAGTTAGATAGGGCTCTTAAAGATAGCGGAGTCAGGGGATATGGGGAGAAGGCAAGAGTGGGGTACCGATTGTGGATGAGCAGCCATGATCACAATGAATGGCGGTGCTGGCTTGAAGGGCCGAATGGCCCACTCCTGCACCTATTATATATTGAAACTAATCATGCTTGACTTTTAAACTGCTTTTATTGTTTGAAAATAGTTTGGGAAAATAAACTGCATCATATGGGAAGAGCATTCTTGCATGTAAAGTAGACCTTCAAGTACATCCCAGGAACTTTTCTACTTAAGCCACTGTTGATTTTTACCTAGGATCTTTTACGTTAGAGGTGATATTGTCTGTGAAAAAGCTGGAGAAAACAACATTTTCAAACTTAAAAACCAATGATTACTGAATCCAGTCCTTCATTTTGATTTTTTTCCCCCCAATTTGCAACTGCAGGGAGATTGGGGCAGTTTAACCTCCAGATGTACTACTTTGGCAATATCCAGTTCACTTAATTTAAAATTGTGAAATTCCTAACATTTTCATCCTTAAATATTGACAATAGATTTATAACAAATTGATGTCAAAAAATTAGCAGTTTAATTTTTAACCTATCACTCGTCTGAAATTTTCTGGATATCAATTGCATATTTATCAAATTAATTACACTCACATTTCAAGGAATTTATCATTTTATTTTTTAGACATTGGTAGAGTTTGAATCCAATGAAAATTTGTTTTGTGGGGTTAGAGGAAATATTTTTTACATTTTATTTTGTCATTGAATGTAGACCCAATTTTGACCATTTGTGATCATTTTTGGAGAAACGGTTGGTTGGATTGAATTAGCATTGGGGAGAATTAGTATTCTATGGTGCTAATAGTGACTTTTAAAAATAAATCCATGCATATAGCCAGCTACTTTCCACCCTCATGTTTAAACTTTTTGGTTTTAGTTCAATAATTTTAGCAATTACATTGTATTTGTTTGTATTGAATGGCTGATATAGCAAGGACAATTTGAACTTTACAGGAGGATTAAATGTAATGTCTAGAATAATTTAACAAGATCACTCTAGAACAAATGTATGTAATTCCCTCCATACATTTCACTTCCATAAACCTTTGCTATAGGTAAGCTATTTTGTATAATCTATTTCCCCCCCCCCCCCATGCTCTCCCCGTGGACGCATCAATACCATTATAAAATATTGCACCTTTTTGAACAAGCTTTTGTCGCCACTTATAATTGCTCCTTTGGCTTAATGTTCACTTTATTTATTTCTGCAGCAGTGTCTTAACATTAAACATCTCAGTGAAAAATTTCCTTTCTTGACCATCTGACCAGAATGTATCTAGTAACATGCATGAAACAACAGTTTTAAACAATACTACAGCAGTCCTTGCCTCAATTCTAGCTTTATTAATGCTGCATAAAAATCTTGCATAAAAGCTGTTCATTGAAAGTATACAATTCTGCAATGTGGTAGAGGGAATTGTGATCTTCATGTGCCATTTTAAAACTGCAAACCTGCAAAAATGGGCTATTTCATGATGTAAAATAACAATTTTGTTTTCTCTCTATAAAGTTGGAATTGAGAATTGTATAAGAATAAATAGCTATCTTCAAAGTTGGAAGAGAAAAGAACCATCGTGAATTATAAACTCTTACCCTCAATGCAGTTTAGAAATAGATATTAGAATCTTCAAGATGGTCTGTCAGCCTTGGTGTTCGCTGCTGCTTTTATGTATGGATGATTGTGTGTATGTTACTTAAATGAAAAACACTCCATTCTCATAGTTCTGGTAAGTGGATATTGAAAAGCATTTTAATGGGAATCGATACTAAAGAAAGTTGGATTTACTTCCATTTTTATCCGTCTGGTTCTATGAAGATACCTTTTTCTTTTCCCTGATCTATCTGTAGGATTAAATATTGTTCCATTCTTGTTTGCTGTGGGGGGAAAAAATAGCTACATTACAAACTGCGACCCTAGCCATTCAAAAGATTAAAAATGCTTTGCTTGCTCAGGACTGAAATCATCAAATTAAACGATTTGTGCTGACAAAAGACAAATTTGGTTTTCAGCAAGCTGTGCAAGATAGTTTGATTGCTCTGCTTGTCCAGGGATGCTCTTGGCAGACACTTGTAATGAAGTGTGGAGCGTTTGCATAAAATTAGAGTATTGCAGGCGATCAGCAGTTCAGCTATAGGAAGGCAAGAGGAGATCTTCTTCAATCTCTTGTGAATAAACTTGCTCCCCTGACACTGAAGTTGTTTCATATTCATAAATCAGCTTTTTGTACATTGGCAATGTCGGCCTGTGGAGCCAGCATTACCACCAAGAGACTAGGCCTCTCAACCAGGAACCAGGGTGAAAAATGATCACAATTGATGGGGCTGTGGAGTGCACCAAATTTTTACACAGAACAAGCAGCAAATTGAATAACAATGAGTAAGTGTGAATAAGCACTCTGTCACGCTATTCTGACACTGATGAATGAGAAGGTCCTAAATGTTGTACTTTCGCCACTGCACGAATCCTGTTCTGTGGCAGGCTTCAGAATAAGGAACAGGCTGAAGTGGCAAATGGGGCCTTGGGTACTTAAAATGGACTGCTGTGTAACATAACAGCAGGGTTAGGAGAATGCCACAAAAGGCATTTAGGAAAAATGAGAAATCCTGTTTAAAGGAACTAATTATAATGTTCTTGAAAAGGTGACAGCGCCTCAAACAGCAAGGCTCGTATAACCTCAGGACCTTCTGTTAGTGTTTAAATTTAATACATGAACTTGCAGGTATATAGAAAAAGTAGAAATTCTTCTTCAAGTCATCTTGTAAAGTCTACTTATGATGGTAGCATGTACATATTAAAAAGCTAAATGTCTTATATATTCAAAATGCAGTGGCTCTTAAAGGTCAGACTTCAGAATGTTGCCTTGCAGCAGAATTTGTGTCAATGATCAGGTGTCAGCTTTTCCATTTTAATATAAACATTGTACTACTCTTTACAGTTAATGTATCTTCACTTTGTCTATATCACACTGAAAATCTCCTGGGCTGCCATGTTTTACAAAACTAGCCTTGTGTCCATCAAAGTGTAGTTTTACAATGGCGGAAAATAGGAGTGCTATCCTCTAACTGCAACTTAGCTGTTGGCACAGGCTAAAATTCAGTACAATTGTATTAATATAAAAAGTAAGAATGTGGAACTGTGAAATGTTTTTTGTGTTCCCGTGGGCCGCAACGCGTCCGTTGCCCCCAGAGCATTGCATTTGTTGCTTGTGGAGTGGTTGATGGCGGATTTGTGCCTTGCGTTTTCTATCCTGAGATGGGGAATGGGCTAGGCCATTGAATGGACGACTGGAAACAGTAATGGCAGGGGCATTAGAGGGAGTGCTACCGCATGACATTGCTATGCAGTGGCTGGTGACTAATTTAAAAGCTGCAATGCTGTAGGTTTGAAAGGAATTTTCCCCTGAACCAAAAAAAGCAGGAAGCTTAAAGAGAGGTGAAGTGGAGAAGGTGCCTGTGGGTTTAGGATTGATAGTGGGCAGTAGTAAAGCAAAATTACAATCCATGCAAAGTGTGTAAAATAAGGAACACCAAGGGAAAAGATGAAGCTAGGTTCAGAGGTAAAAATCAAATTCATGGGGAAAACGGAAAAAATGATTGCGGTGTAAATCTGGAATAAAGACGTAAATTGCTGGAAAAACTCGGCAGGTCAGGCAGCATCAGTGGAAAGAGTTAACAGTTTAGGAATGTAAAATAAATAAAACTAGTTAGTGTAGTTAGCAGAGAAGGTGGGGGTGGGCAATGGGTGGAACAAAGGGAATGTCTGTGATAGACTGAAATGATGTCGCAATAAATTATTAGTTTGTGGATTTTTAGACTTTAAAGGCTTTGCGACATCTTTGCGGTGAAGCAATACCAATCTCAAGGTGCAGCCTATTTTCTAAAAACGCCTGTTAAATAGAAGGTGGTGTTATATATACTTGGTACTAAATGGTCAAAATTGTATAATCTTTGCTACCACCAAATCACTCCCTGAATACATCAATTGGCAAAGTGGATTTGTTTTTAGTTTATTTTTTAATTTTAGAGGTACAGCGTGGAAACAGGCCATTGGGCCCACTGAAACTGCACCGTCCAGCAATTGCCTGTACACTAGTACAATCCTGCACATTAGGGACAATTTACAGAGGCCAATTAACCTACAAACCCGCACATCTTTGGAATGGGAGAGGAAACCGGAAAACCCATGTGGTCACAGGGATAATGTACAAACTCTACACAGACAGCATCAGGAGTCAGGATCGAACCTGGGGCTGTAGAGGGCCTGTCCCACTTGGACATCTTTTGCACGTCAAGCAGGTGGCACGCGAGGATTTTGATAATCCCAAAATCCTGGGGCACCGCGCGTCACTGCCCACGTCTCACCACGCGCCATGCGCACATAAATTCCGTTGTGACCCGTAAATGATGTTGCATAAATGACGCGCAAATAACGCCCAAGTTGGACAGGTCCTTATGGCGGTGATTCTACTACTGTGACACATAGTTTTATAATTTGGTATACAAGGTCTCAGCTTTCTTCATCTGACATTATTTATATTCAAGCTAGTCTTATTTGGGGGGAAGAGGTGAACAGCCAGGACAGGAACTTATCCGAAAGTTAACAATTGTTAATTCTTACCTCAAAATAGATGCCCATAAATAATCCAGGATGTGTTTAAAAAGGATACTATTCTCATTTGTGAGGCTCTTTAGTATTTATCTCAATAAATCACAATCAAATTGTAGTTGTAATCCCACTATCTATTGTGGATTTATGTCAAATCAAACTGAGAACTTAGCTCATTATAGTAATGAGCAAATCTTTGAACCTTAAAGGATTGAATGAACAAGTTTAATATCAAAATAAAACCGAATTTCAGAAATGTTGGTATTCAGAATGCCCGCTCTTTATTGTTAAGACTCCATGGGCAATACAGTGGATCGACAGTTAGGCCAATTGCCTCACAGATCCAGTGACCTGGTTTTAATCCTGACCTCTACAACTGTCTGTCTGTACATTGCTTATACGTCCTGTGGCCGCGTGGAATTTCCCCCATGACCTGTCTTCCCCTATTAGCCTAAAGATGTGTTGGTTGGTAGTTTATTTGGGTGGTTTATATTGCCCCAGTATAAATGGGATAGTCAGAGAATCAGGGTGAAGTTGATGGGTATCTGAAAGGTACTAAGTTACTGGAAAATATGTGAGGGAATGGGATCGCTATGAAAGTCGGCCAATTCTTGATTGTCCAAATGGTTGATATCATTGCCAATTTAAAAAAAATGGAAACACCATGATGATAGTAATAACTGGTGTCAAATTGTTGGTTGTATTCTGAAGTGTTGCCTCAGAGACAGTTTTCATTTAGCTGTTTTGCATTCGTCCTAAATACTCCTAGAGAAAAGTATATACCTATTTCAGGTTGTACCAAATTGATTGGGTTTGGATGAATCATGTGGACTCTGGAGGTTAAGGAGAAAGATGAAAACAAACTTCAGTGTGCCTGGTGTATTTTTTTTAACCATGTGCCATGTGTGTGGGCTTTGAAGCCGTACAGCTCACAATTTAGCCATGGTAAGGATCATGGGGACAGACTTTCATTGTTTGAACTCTGTCATTTCACTTGTAATTAGGAATTGTGTTTCTTTTAAATGAAAATCTGAGTTTCCTTACGCAGTTTCATTCCATTTCTAGGCAGCCCATATACTGGGTGTTAAGCATAGTCACCTTCTGTTTCCGTAGCAAAACGCAAAGTGCTGGAGTAACTCAGCAGATCAGGCAGCATCTGTGGAGGGAAAGGATAATGATGTTGTGGATCAGAATCCTTCTGCAGTCTGATTGTGGTAGGGGGAACAAAGCTGGGAAAGAGGTTGGGACGGCGATGGATAGAGGTGAAGGGGCTTGATTGGGTGACAAAGATAGGTTAGAAGGGGCTTGAATGGGTGACAAAGGTTAGAGATGAAAAGGAGACAAAACAGAAGTGGAATAAAATGTAAATCCAGCAGGAGCAAAATGGATGGAAGGGGAAAGAGGGGTGACATTTCCCTCCATTGTATTGTTTCCTTAGAGTATTTTCAGAATGTGTTGAGGTGCTTTCACTTATGACACCACAAGATCTCACAAAGATAATGTTGCTCTATAATCATAGACTCATAGAGAGTCGCACAGAAACAGGCCCCTTGTCCCAATTTATCCATGCCGACCAAGATGGTCATCTCAGCTATTTGCATTTGACCCATATCCCTCTAAACCTTTCCCTTCCATGTAGCGGTCTAAGTGCTCCGGCAACTTGCAGCATATGCCCCACCACTGGGGCTCTCAGGCTCCTATTAAATCTTGCCCCTCTCACCTTAAACGTATCATTTCTGGATCTTGATTTCCCCTTTCCTGCAAAGAAACACTCTGCATTAACGCTATCTATTCCTCTCAAAATTTTATACACCTCTGTAAGATCACCTCCCTGCCTCCTGCGCATCAAGGAATAAAGTCCTAGCCTGCCCAATCTCTCCCTATAGCCCAGGTCCTTGAGTTCTGGCAACATCCTCGTAAATCTTCTCTGCACACTTTCCAATCATTTGTCGATGTTGCTGAACTTTTTGGCCGCAACACACCAATCCCATTAGTTGCCACTGAATTAATATGTAGAGCTTTTTTGCTTATTTGGCCGTGTGGGTATTTGGCTTTCAAACCGAAAATGGTAATGAATCTGTTCCCTCAACATGGCATGGTATTGTAAGCATGGAACATGTACTCTGGTTCATAAAGTCAAGTCAAGTCGTCACATTTATTTGTATAGCACATTTAGAAAAACAACTCTCGTTGGCCAAAGTGCTTTACATTTGTTATAAGAATAATATAAACAAACAAACTACATACATATATACATATAGCCCTCGCTCAGTAGACGTCAGGAAAGGCTTGGGAGTATAGATAAGTTTTTAGTCTTGACTTAAAGGAGTCGATGGAGGGGGCAGTTCTGATGGGAAGGGGGATGCTGTTCCACAGTCTAGGAGCTGCAACCGCAAAGGCGCGGTCGCCCCTAAGAGCTTGATTCAACACTTTGTTCAATTGGGCAAGTATTTGATCAGGTGAGCCCGGCTGAAAACCCTCTGCTTTTACTCTTCCAGAACCCTGAAAATGAGTCTATTTCAATATACACTTTAAATCTCCAACAAGCAGTCATTGCTTATTATGTAGGATTTTGCTTCCCGACACCTTTAAGCAATATATTTTGTTCCAGAAAATTGCTTTACTCTAATCGTTCTGAATTTAGTGATATTTTATCCCAGTGTTCTCTTGTCAGATTGAATATGACTATTCAGCACACTGATCAATTTATTTGTTGTAAATTTACTGCTTCTAGGCTTTGTATTTGATCTATAATCAGACTGCTTAAATGTTGCTGATGAGAAAGTCAGTATTTTTTTCCTCCCTACACCATAACTGTCAGGTTGTATTACACCATTACATATTCACCAGAATTGATAAAGTCAGCAGGACATCTCATTCAAAAGCCTTTAATCGCTACCTCTTTTCAATTCAAATCCATTGTGGAGGTCGACTAGTGTTCACAAATCACTTTAAATGGGAAATACTGTTCCTTGTACAGGCCTAGTAAATGAGAAGTAGTATCCAGAGTTACTTAAAACAGTAATAAATGCCAAAAAGTTATTTTAATTGGATTGAAAAATAGGCACCAAATGCATTTTTCAGCAGAAATAGAAGTTTCTAAACCAGTTAGTAACTATATAGCAGATGGGATGATGTGTTTTAAAGCCCCATGCTTTGCGCTGTGTGGCACAAATTGTTAACATTTCTCATTTTCAAAATGATGCTGAATTGCTTTTAATACCCAATATAGAAGCTGTTATACAGTGTCTGTTTGGGGTGGGGGCAGCAGTGGGAAGATCACAGCAGAGAGCATCACATTCCCATTCCTTCGATGTGCATTGACCTTTTCAAGTTGGCGTAAAAACAAGTTTGTTTACCATTTTTAAATTTTACAATTACTTTGTAAACCTAGAAAATAATGATTTCTCATGCATCTGTGCCAACCCACCCTAATCTGACAGAGGTTTATGATTTCACCTGTGAAAATTGCTACCATTGATGGAGGTCGGTGAAAGAAATTGTGGTAAAATAGATCAATGTCATTGCCATTGACCAGAAGCTAACTTGCAGTAACCATATATAATAACAATAATAATACATTTTATTTATGGGCGCCTTTCAAGAGTCTCAAGGACACCTTACAAAAATTTAGCAGGTAGAGGAAAAACATGTAAGGGGAATGAAATAAATAGTAGAGACATGACTAGTACACAAATTAAAGACAGAATACAATTCAAAACACAATATGAGGCAATTAATGCACAGATGAAAAGGGAGGGGGACGTGGAGCTAAGGATAGGCAGAGGTGAAGAGATGGGTCTTGAGGCTGGACTGGAAGATGGTGAGGGACACGGAATTGCGGATCAGTTGGGGGAGGGAGTTCCAGAGCCTGGGAGCTGCCCTGGAGAAGGCTCTGTCCCCAAAACTGCGGAGGTTGGACTTGTGGATGGAGAGGAGACCGGCATACATACAACATAGCTACAAGAGCAGATCAGAGGCTGGGAATCCTGCAGAGAGTAGCTCGCCTCCAAACCCACCATCTATACCATCTACGTGGACAAGGGCAGCAAAAGCTTGTGGACACCATCACCTGGAGTTTGGCCTCCAAGCCACACACCATTCTGATTCGGAAATATATCACTGTCCCTTCACCATCGCTGTGCCAAAATCCTTGAACTCTCCCTAGCAGTGGAGGTGGGGGAAAACCCATACCTCATAGACATGCAGCAATTCAAGAAGGCAGCTGACCACTACCTTCTCAATAACAAATAAAGATGGGCTAATTAAATACTGCCTCAGCGTAAGAAGCTACATAGAAAAGATAGAATGGATGGATGAAGCAGGGTATAACTTCTTCATTGGGTAGCTTGTTCGCACTGTATCCAAAACCGTCTTTCAAAACTAAATGTCTAACTTTGACAATGACTTAAATCATATTCATGGTCACCTCTCTGGTGCTTTTATGACTATTATACGGTACGGTTGTCAGAACTAAAATTGGTGGAGTTGCAATCAGTAAAAAGGGGCGTCAAAAGATGCAGCAGACTATGTCTCAGTTACAGATATAGGTGGAGAAATGGCAGATGGATTGTAATCTGGGTGAGTGTGTAGTGTTGTTGCACTTTGGGAGGTCAAATACAAGGGGAAAATATGCAATTAATGGCAGGACCCTTAACGGCATTGATACATTGATCTTGGAGTCCAAGTCCGTTACTCCCTGAAAGTAGCAATGCAAATAAATAGAGTGGTAAAGAAAGCGTATGATATGTTTGCATTCATCGGTCGGAGCATTGAGTATAAGAGTCATGTTGCAGCTTTATAAAACTTTGGTCAAACAATATTTGGAGTATGATGTGCAGTTCTGGTTGCCCTATTACAGGAAGGATGTGGAGGCTTTGAAGAGGGTGCAGAAGAGGTTTACCAGAATGCTGCCTGGATTTAGGGGTATTAGTTCGAAGGAGCAGTTGAACAAACTTGGATTGTTTTCTCTGAGCCATTGGAGGCTGAGGAAAGATCTGATAGAAGTATATAATATTATGAGAGGTATAGAGTGGACAGTCATAATCTTTTTCCCAAGAGTAGAAATGTCAAATACTGGAGGGCATAACTTTATGGTGAGAGGGTGAAGGTTTTACGAAGAAGAGTGGGCAGGTATTTCTACACAGTGTGGTGGGTGTCTAGCTTTGCTGCCAGGGTGGTGATGGAGGCAGATATGATAATGGCATTTAAGAGGCTTTTAGATAGGAATATAAAAATGAATGGATATTGATCACATGCAAGCAGTGGTGATTAAAGCTCAGCATGGCTATTTTGGGCTGAAGAGCCTGTCCCTGTGCTGCACTGTTCTGTGTTCCATGACACCGGTTTTAAGAAATAAACAGAATTTCAGTGAGTGGCGATGTGTGTTTGTTGATGAATGGGATGCTTTATAAGATGAAGTAGAAACTCGAATCACAGCAGTAAAGGTGTTGCTTTTGTGTATTACTTTGTCCTTGAGATGTTCTAGATCTTCACAGTGAGTGAATTATTTTTGAAGAGTAATTTTTGTTACCTGGCAAATTGCATGCTAACAAAAACTACAAATGAGATGAGTGATCGGTGTATTTGCGCATGAACAATGAAGAAGTATTGTCCAATTTCAAAGGATACCATGGGACATTTTACAATATATCCAGTTAGCTGATAGGAACTCAGTTTACTCTGTTCGCTCTTGTCTCTGCTTTTGGCCACATATTATCCCATTGAAGCTCAATGTAAGCCCCAAGAACAACACATCATCTCATTCATGTTTTCTGGTGCCTTTTAGATAGGTGCGTGGACATGTAGAGAATGGGGGGGGATAAAAATCACATACAGGCAGTTAACATTAGTTTCTCTTTGCATCATATTCGGCACAGACATTGTGGGCAGAAGGGTCTGTTCCTGTGCTGTATTTTTTATATTCCATATATCTACTACAACACTCAGAATCTAGCAAAGGATTCGATAGTTCCCATCAAAAGACAACCCCTCTGCCATTGCTGCATTCCTTAAATACGGTGTTAACATTTCTTCTAATAGTATCTCTCTTTCCCTCCCCCACCCAAGTCGCACTAGCGTCTCATTGTCACCCAACAAACAGGTAACAATGGCCTGTTTGCTTTAGCATCATTAATGTTTTGCATATCTTTCATTCGTTGTTCTTTGTTTCACCACATCACCGTCTATATCTCTCATTTCTCTTATCCCTAACCAGTATGAACAAGGATCTCGACCTGAAACATCACCCATTTCTACTCTCCAGAGATGCTGCCTGTCCCTCTGAGTTTTTCCAGCTTTTTGTGTCTATCTTTGATTATGTTGGCTGCTTTATCTAATGCACCATACAGTGTATATGGAGTCAGTGGTGGGAGGTCTGGTCTGTGTGATGGACCAGAACAGACAATCTCCATACGTTAGCTACTGATATATATTATACAACCCAGCTTTCTATAAGGACTTTGTTCTGATCTCCCAATTATGTTCTCCAATTTTGATGACAACTTTCAGACCTTCCACCTCATCAGCCTTTACATTCAAACCATTTTTGGAATTTGTCTTCCCTTCCACTCCTCAATGAGATTTCCAAAAGGATTTCCAGGATTCTATACCTTCTCATGAGACATCACTTCCCTCTCCAACATCCAGGGATCAAAGCACATTTGTTCCCGTTCCACTTTAGTGGACTGCTTTCAGTGCTTTCCTCTACATTGGTGAAACCAAATGCGGATTGGGTGATCATTTTAACGGGACAATGTTGATCTGACGCAAGGGTGGCCTGCAGTTGTCTGTCACTTTAATTCTCCAGTGCATCCCAACTCCGACCTGCGTCTTTGGCTTTTTACAGTGTTCCAATAAAGCCCTGTGTACACTTGAAGAGCAGCATTTCATCATGCAGCTTTGTACATTGTCGAGCCAAGAGTGTTTCAATGTCATATGCATCGGGACCGGAACAATGGCATTCTGCTTTACTGAGGCTTTGCAGGCTATATTAGCATAATAACACAACAAATAAATATATAATAATATCATAAATTATCAGTCATACTATACAATTTGACCATAATAGGGTATGCCAGGCTCTGTGGTGCAACTTTATCCAAAGTCTACAGTAGTTCATTTCTGGGTTATGGTTTTGCAAGTGGTTCAAGAGCTTGATGGGTGATAGCGAAAAGACTGTTCTTAAACCTGGAGGTAATGGTTCTCGGGAGCTGCTTGACTTCTCGATTGTAGCAACAAGATGAGAACTTGGCCAGAATGGTCTGAGTCTTTGACATTAGCTGCCTTCGAGAGGCATCGCTTCCTGTCGATTGCTTCAATGTTGGGGAGGTCACAATCCATGATGGACCAGGCAATGCCGAACGCTTTTTTGCAGTCTCCTTCATTCTTAGGTGTTTGAGTTACCAAACCAGGCCATTATGCAGCCAGTCAGTATGCTCTCCACCATATACAGTACATGTATCGAGTGAAATGCTGAATCCCCTCAAACTCCTCAGGAAATGGATGAATTTTCTTTACAGTCGCGTCAATGTACTGGACCCAGGACATAGAGATGAGCAAACCCCAGAGTGCTGTTCACCATCTACACCACCATTGCCCCAATGAAGACGGGTTCATAGGCCCTCAGCTTTCCCTTCCTGAAAGGAAATTCCTGATTTGAATTCAAGAATATCAGACAGTCTTTCCAGTGGTGGTAAAAGACCAACACCTTGAAGCATTAACTCTTTCTGCCTTCACAAATGGTGGCTGGTTTATTGAGTATTTCTCAGGAAGCAAGGACCGCATATGCTAGTTTACAAATAAACCCTACAGTGCTGCAAACGTCAGTGGGGGGCGCTGCGAGATGGCTGCCCTGCCAGCAGCATGTTTGTCATTTCTACTTTTTATTATTTTTTTTAGTATGTCCAAATGTGTGTTTTAATGTGTCTTGTGTGGAGGGTGGTGAGGGGGTAAAGGGTGGGAACCGCTTTTCGGTCGCCTCCTCCACAGAGAGGCGACTTTTTCCATGTCGCCTCCCTCACGGCCTAACACCATGGATTGATGTGGCCTTTCTGGTAGTCGGGCCCGGAGCTTCAGCTGCGGGCGCAGCGTGGAGTTTTTTCATCGTGGAGCAGGGCGAACCCATGCCGGGCCCGCGGACTGTTACAGCCTGAAGCCGCATCGTGAAGTGCGGTTCCCGGAGGTTGCAGGTAGTGGAAGCAGGTGGGGAGACTGACAAAAACTTCCGGGAACCGCACGGGTGGGGCGCAAAGTCTCCAGAGGTTTCCGTTCAGGTTTCCTTAGTGAGACGGGCAAAACTAACACCACAGAACAACTTCGAGATCTCCTGCAACTGACTGGCAAATATGGAAGGATCATGATAAATTTGAAACCCAATTTACGTAACAACAGAGATTTAAGGTTGCATTATTAAACTTAAAGGGAAGTACATTGTGCTTTTGTCAGTTTATGGCACATTTAGCCATATGTTAATAAACTTTAGAAGTATTTATGCAAATAATTACATGTAGCTGTCATGTGATTGGATGGTTTCAAGTTTACATTGAGTTTTGGAAGTACCTGATTTTTTTAAATACTTTTAATCTGTACACAGGTTCTGGATCTTTGGCAGCAATGGCAGTATTTGAAGATCGATACAAGCCAGACATGGAGGTAAGAGCATGTTTAAGTAACAGCTGGCAGGCTACACTAGTAAATTTATTTTTTTGCTGTTTCCGTTCCTTATTGTCCCTCCAGAGAATTCAGTACAATGGATGTGAATGGATGTTTTGGGTCTAATATGCATTGGGTTGTTCAGAGACATTAGGAACTGTAGATGCTGGAATCTATCAAAACACTAGGTGATGGAGGAACTCGGCGGTCAGGCAGCATCTGTGGAGGATATGGATCCTGAAAGGTCTTGACCATAGCCTGTGATCTGCAAGGAATGCAAATGCAATGTTAGCATTCTTTGCGAGAGGACTAGAATATTAAAGCAAGGATGTAATACTTAGGTTTTATAAGGCACAGATTGGACCATATTTTGAATATTGGAGGTAGTTCTTGGCCCTGTGTCTGAGGAAAGATGGTCTGGTGTTGAAGAGGTTCCAGGGAAGGTTTACGAGAATGATCCGGAGGATGATTATGAAATGAGGATACATTTGACGGCTCTGGGCATGTAACTCCTGGGGTTTAGAAGAATGAGAGGGGATCTCATTGAACCGACTGAATAATGAAAAGCCTAGATAGAGTGGATGTGGAGAGGATGTTTTCAGTACGTAGTGGGAGATACTAGGAGCAGAGGGCACAGCTTCAGAATAAAAGGATGTACTTTCAGAATGGTGATGAAGTTTCTTTAGCCAGAGAGTAGTGAAGCTGTAGAATTCATTGCCACACTCTCTGGTGGAGGCCGTCATTGGGTATTTTTAAAGTGGAGATTGATAAATTCTTGATTAGTAAGGATGTCAAAGATTACAGGTAGAGGGCAGGAGAGGGGGGTTGAGAGGGGAATATAGATCAACTGTGATCGAATGGCCGAGCAGACTTGATGGGCTGTGACTTAATTGTTCTCCATGTCTTATGATCTGTTCCCTCTCCAGATGCTGCCTAGCCTGCGGAATTCCTCTAGCACTTTATGGGTTTGGGTCATTTAGATTTGATACAGCAACAAGTTCTTCAATATTTGTTTGATGGCTGAAAAGAGCCGAGTTCAAAAGTAAAGACCCAAGAATTTAATAGAAATGAAAGCTTTGTTAAAGATCAGTTTAATAAGATGTTATAATTATAATTCTGCAGCAGAGTACAATAGGCAATGACTGACGTTACTAAGAATGGAGTAGAATTGACAGAGGGAGGCAAGTTTCTGGAGGCGGCAAGTTATTTTTGAGATTCTTTTGATGAAAAGATCATGTTCATTGGAGGAGATAAGATCGAGATGAAACATCTATGTCTTTAGAGTGTTGACAGATGTGGTTGTGGGTGTAATGGTATTTAACTTGAACTCCGATTCCAGAGCTGGAGGAGATCAATATAAAATCAGCAAATCTCGTGAGGCTGGAGGAAATGTTCTTTTTTCCTTACAAAGGAATAAATGTGTGAAATTGTTCCATTAATGTTGAGCTTCTGAGTGGTCCTTTGGTGATGTGGAAACGCAGTGAGCGAGTTTTGCACTTGTTTCCTTTATATTGGACACAATTTGCTTACAGCAATTTTGGATTAAAGAAGAAATAGTATGCCGTCTCCAAGCTAGATCACAGGAAGAAAATTATGAAAGCCACTGGTCTCTCTTGCAAGGGACATTCTGCTAGAGCTTTAAAGGCATCTAGGAAGAGGACAGCAATATTTCTTTCAAAGAAATAGGTTTTATAGACAAGCACGGCAATTTTAAAAATTAAGATTGATTTATGCTGGCATTGAATTCCTAAAGCAGCTAGACGCATATAATAAGAGACATGTTAATAACAGAGTTCTACAGTGTCCCATCCAATACCTGAACCGTGTTTCCATGAATTTATTTTTAATGTTCTCTGATAACCAAAGTTCAGAAGGTCCGAGTAGTAGGGAAATGATCCATTCCCACTGGACAATCTGGCATTTTGAAAAGGACTTTGAGGGTGGCACAGCGGTAGAGTTGCTGCCTTACCTGGTTTGATCCTGACTATGGGTGCTGTCCGTATGGAGTTTGGATGTTCTCCGGGTGTTCTTGTTTCCCCTCACACTCCAAAGACTTACAGGTTTGTGGGTTAATTGGCGTCAATGAAAATAGTAAATTGCTCCTAGTGTATATTGTACAGGGTGATCGCTGGTCGGCACAGACTCGATGGGATGAAGGGCCTGTTTCCAAGCTGTATCTCTCATGTCTAAAGTGCGTAATAAAGCTTTAGGGAGAAAACCTTAAGTGAAAGTTATATCTAGCATTGAAGAAAATGTTCACCTTAAAAGAACTACAACGGCTAAATTAAGAAGTTGTTTGTAGCAAGGGTGTCACTGTTCACCAAGTGCCACATTCAATATTAAAATAATTCTCTTCAGGTAATTTACCTGTTGGCCAATTAAATATTTACATGTCCTGCTGGTTTATAAATGCTCCACTTGCGGAGCTTTCTGAAGATCGGGAGGGATAAAAGAGGGTGAATTTTCTGGCAGCTGCAGGCATCCTCTGCCAGGTGGGAACAGGCCATTACTACCCTACCCTCTCTATCCCTCTACTCGTGCCTTCTTGAATCTTCCTCCAAGCCAAGCAGTGCTGGGAGCGGTGAGCAGACACGCTCACCCGCTCACTGATTGATGCTGTTTCTGTTCATTTCCAACATACAAAGAGTTTGGGTTACAAACAATTCTCAAGTATGGCGGCCTGTGGTAACCTGGGGACTTCATATTTGCACTGTGGGGAAAAATAAGATATTAGTACTATAATATTTCTAAGTGCAAAAAAGAATCACGTGCTCATTTTTGTATACAGTTCATTAAACATATATGCTTCTTGACTGAATTTATCTGCATGGAGGGAATTTGATCTTTGAATAAACGTACCAGCCTCTGTGTTGGCTTCATGCACAGCAGAGCATGTGCTTTCTTTCCTGCTACGTGGGTTGATGGAAGTTTTTCGATGTGAATTAAATTTAAAACAATTTTACACTGTATTTTAGATTAGGAGACAAAGGGAAATATCTGGACAAAGTATTGGCTCTAAAAAGATGAAATGAGCTCCAAACTATGCTATGAATGGGAGATACATTGCAACTAATAAAATTTCTGATACTTTAAAGTAGGTGAATGTGAAGTTCTGAGCATAGTGCATATTCCTTCTAAAAGGGATTCTAGGTAATGAAATGTTATTTTCCATTGTACATGGAAAGAAGGATGTGGGTATTAAAGTAAAATAAAAATCTTGGGAAGTGAGCCGAATGCAGCTGAACTTGTCATTGAGAAGAGATTAAAGACTCAATTGCTTGCATGATGGAGACTGCAGATGCTGGAATCTTGAGTAAAGTATAAAGTGCTGGAGTACTTCAGTGGGTCAGGCAGCATTTGTAGAGGGAATGAACATGTGATGTTTCAGGTTGGGGTCCTTCAGATGCGATGAAAGGTATTTTCAAGTTTGAATTGTGTTGAACATCGACATTTGAATGAGCTGTGGAAGTAGGTTGATGGAAACAATGGAACAGGAATAGACAATTCAACCAATGCCATTCAGCTAGATCACTCCTGATCCATGTCTTAATTCCAGCTACCGAACTTAGGTCCCTTAATTTTATTGTTAGTTTATTGCAAGTGTATTATCACACCCAGTCTTGAACCATTCTCAATTTGTCTCATTAAGAAAGAACTCCAGATTTTCATACACTAAAGTGCTTCCAGAGTAGCCAGGCTCATCCTGTAGTTTGACCTGTTCTGAATTCTCCTCCAGATAAAATAGTTTCTCTGACCGACTCTGTTCCATCCTTCAATTGTCTTTAAAACCTTTAAATGTTAAAGCTAGGTAATTATTTTGAGAAAATGCACGCTTCACTTATGCAATGTGTCTTTGGTTTTTCATTGTGTTGGATTATTACTCTGCCCAATCTGAGCAGCATCAATCTTTGTGGCCAGCACTCCCTGGGAACTGAATTCAGTCCTCCAGATAGTTTCATGCAGTTCAGGTTTCCTCCACTGCCATATTCAGGGTGAAGACCAGCATTGGCCTTGGTTGTTTGCTTATGAAAAGTACTAAACACAATCGTGTTTATACATTTGGATGACCATAAGTGCTCTGGAACAATTTCCACTCCTATAGGAACAAAGAGCTATCTGTGAAATGCAGAGTAGTTGGACTGTTTGGAAATTATTAACCCAGAGAAATGATCGGGGACTTAGAGGTTGGTAAAGTGAGACTAATTTTCTTAAAAACAAGGCTACTGCTCCCATAGGAAAGTAAAGTGAGTGTTCTTACTGTGAAATGTATATATGGCTTGCTAGAGCATTTGTTTAAATGCCCTTTTCTAGTTGTTACTTCTGCTGCATAAATGGTTAACTTGAGAATATCAGTGTTTTCCCATTTCTGTTGAACAATATTAATTTAAACCCAATTTAAGGTATTATATAATATGTTTAATTTAAAAATATAGATGATTATTCCAGATGAATGCCAAGAACTAAATTTATTCTGCCCTGCGTGACTTGGTTCTTTATTCACTGATGAGCACATGAGTTGCAGGTTTTGGCATATTTCTATATTTTCCACTTCAGTCACGTAGGTTGCACAGTCAAAGTTGGAGTCATTTAGAGATTTTTTTTTTGTGGATACTTAAAAGTGTAGCCACCAAATTTCTTCAACATTTTGTCGTTCAGTAGGAACTAAATATGACATTTAATGTGCATTCTGTGAAGTCAAATTGGTTTCATATTCATCCACGGAAATCGGTAAAAAAATAACTTCAATCTACTTGCTCTGCACCTGACACCCCAGCAATGAGCTTGGAATGATATTTGGAGAGCTGTCAATATCTCCCAGTTTATTTCTTCACTGTAGTGTTTAGAGATGGATGACGATTATTTAACAGCCATCCAATTGATGTTTATGCATAACTTGAGTGGTTACGTGTATAGGCCCTAAGAGGCTGGCAAGGATGCTGAGCTGTCTGTGTAGTCAGCCACTCCTATGCTCCACAACATCATTGAGCACAGCAATGTGCGATATTACTGTTTAGCTTCAGGTCCATCAACTTAGGATCAAATAGACTTAAAGTAGAAGTTCAGCCACAACATTGGTGAATAGAGGAACAGGCTCAAGGCTCCATTTCCATCTTGCACTGCCTCGGCAAGGCCACCAGCACAATCAAGAACGAGCGCTACCCCGGTCACTCCCTCTTCTCCCATCTCCCATCAGGCATGAGGTATAGAAGTGTGTAAATGCACTCATTCAGATTCAGGGACAGTTTCTTCCCAGCTGTTATCAGGCATCTGAACCATCCTTCCAACAACCAGTGAGCGGTTCTGATCTAGTTCATTGGGGACACTTGGACCACCTTTAATTGGACTTTACTAGACTTTATCTTGCTCTAATCATTATTCACGTTATTCCCTTTATCATGTATCTGTAGACTGTGGGTGGCTTGATTATAATCATGTATTGTCTTTCCACTGGCTGGTTAGCACGCAACAAAAGATGCTCATTGTACCCTGGCACATGTGACAGTAAACTAAACTAAAAGGTGTTGAATGACTTTTCCTTCTATTTGTTTCATATCATGCTTTCCTGAATTGCAGAGAACTAGCAAACGGAATAGCTGTCTTGCTGTCTTCTGTTCTGTTATCTCTGATTTCCTGGCAGTTATCAATACAATGGCCATTCTCATCCAACCAGAGACTGTAGAATCATTAGACATTGAAGCAGATCTCGTGGCTCACCGTCTGTAGCGTCCACAACCCAGTATTAATTAACAGTAATCCCCCGCGATCCCATTGTATTCTCTCCACATTGCCATCAACCGCTTCCCAGATTCTGCTGCTCATTGCTGGAGGCAATTTACTGCGGCCAATTAACCTAGCAACCTGCATGTCTTTGGGATGTGGGAGGAAACTGGAGACCCAGTGGATGCCCACAAGGTCATGGAGAACATGCCAACTCCACACAGACAACACCTAAGGTCAGGATTAAACTGGACTGCTGGAGCTGTGAGGCACTGGCTTTACCAGCTGCATCACTGAACGCAGCCCAGCTCTTGTAAGCAAACAGTTCAGCGGGTTCGAAAGGCTTCCTGGTCAGTTCCCTGTGATTGAGTATAGATGGAGAACAGCAGTTATTTGAGAAGAACTATAGGAAGGTGCAGCATTTCCTTAGAGAGAGAGATGCGAAGAACAGAATGACATTGAAACAGACTCCATTCTCTAATTGTTTCAGAAAAGCTACAATATTCTGGGGGGGCACTAGTATATTCCCTTAATTGCGTTATTAACCATGTTTGCACACTATTTATTCAGAGGGGTGAGTATTTTTTGTTTATTTTGCATTTTTGCAATCTTCTGATGCAAGCTACCAAGCTTGATGCAACAAGTAAGTTTGTACCTGTGATTTAGTCATTGCAATTTCCTAGTCATAAGCTGTGCTGATGTGCAAAGGTGCCTGATAGATGTTTAGGAATGGTCTTCCTAGATTCTTAACTCTATTTTTACATGTAGGTCCTTTCCGGTCTTAGTACCATATTTTTGGTGGTCAATAATGAATTTTGATGCGGAAACAAAGAAATGCGGGTGCTGGTTTACACGGAAGGGTGCAGAGTGCTGGAGTCACTCAGCTGATCAGGCAGCATCTCTGGAGAACATGGAGGTGATATTTTGAATCGAGACCCTTCTTCAGACTCTTGGACTTTCAGTTGTTGTGTTCAAACTAGTGAGGAAAACTTTCACTCAAATATGTTCTGTTTAAGAGTATTCTCTGATGCCTGCCATCAAAAGCTGAAAAGGGACTTCTTTACCTTTGGAAAATACTTGCACTTGGGCATCTTAAAGGATTTCTTTGTACTGCTTGTCCAGTCTCTGTCAACGAGGTTATCAAGGGGCAGGTCACTAAGTGTACACTAAGCGTACAAATTTTGTGCACGTTTCAATTGGGTGTGGTACTTATGGACTCCAATCGTTGGTATACAGACTGTTTACTATGATGAAAGCTACACTTTCCCATTTTGTTTAGAAGTCTGGACCTTACTGAAGATAGCAGTCACTATCCCCACAAGCCCAGCCATTCTTAATGTAGCACGTGACCCATTTGGGCTTCCATATATAGGTAGACAAAAATGTGCGATCTGGGTAAAGGAAGACAATATGCTGGAGAAACTCAGCAGGTCAGGCATCGCCTTTGGAGAACATGGATTGTTGACGTTTCGGGTTGGGAAGAAGAGTCCCAACCTGAAACATCACCAATCCGTGTTCTCCAGAGATGCGGACTGACTCGCTGAGTTACTCCAGTATTTTGTGCCTTTGGTAAACCATCATCTGCAGTTTCCTGTTATTACGTTATGATATCTGGGTAAACCGTTTCAGATAATTTATCCATGTCTAGGAAAGACGCAGTATATCAGGGTTTGCGCAGCTCAAAGGCGTCACACAAAGTGCAAGGAATAGCTTTAACCTGAAAGAAATATAAACAGAATTATCTTACAGTCCAGTGTCTTAGGAATAAGAGTTCAAAGATATGAACTTTTCATAGATAATAAGGTATTTTACCTGTCTTAAAATGAATGCACGTTGGGTGGCCACATTCAGTGTATTAGAAAGACAGGTTATCTGCAACAGAGAAGGAGCTTAAATAGAGTTGAATTCTGAGCCGGTCATGATTTAGAAATAGTTGCATTTTAAAGCCGTTAAACTAGTTGTTAATGTTGGGTTTCAAAGCTGCTCTGTGCCTGTGCAGTTTTTTCTGTGTGTGTGGTGGGAGATGTTTAAAAACTGTGTAGCAGACTCTGCTGGTGGCAGGTAATGTGAACATGGTTCATTAAAACGTTTCTCCTCCATCCAAGGTTGTTGCTTGCTAATTTGAGATTGATTTATTGTCAATCAATTATTTTCTTGCATTTTATTTAACTTGTATTTATGTTCCCTTAATTTTCACCCTCATAAGGTTGCTTTGCTATTCGATCGCTGGGGCAGCACAACTATACTAATGTCTATCCAATACGTAGTCATGTGAGATCTTTGGGCGAACACCGTTGCTTTTTCCCCCCATTCCCACTGGGGGTGCTACAGGATATAGCAGCCGATATTGGAACCGAGGGCAAAGCTGGTCACAGGCTTACTGATCCTCATGGCTCAATTCCACCCTGAGGCAGTGCATGAATTCACTGAGCCCTAGGGAGTGGTATATTTGCTTTGCCTAACTAGCTGCAGATCGTTCAGTAACTGGGGCTCTTTTTCTCCTTTTGCTATTGAGTGGTGAGAAATAATGCTTCATGAGCACCCAACATTAGGGAAGAGATGTGCAAAACTGATAGCTTTACCCTCGCCACAGTTCGAGATGGTCTTTTTAAAATGAGTGCTTTGAAAAACAGCAAATTTCACCCTTTGAGGGTGGCGTTAAACCATGCTTTTGTTTGTCACAGTAGTGCAGGCTTTAAGGAGGATGGGAACTGAGGAATTTGAAAAATTGTGGCCTTTTTGGGTCTTTCTTCTTAGTGTTTTTCATTGTGCATTTCTTTTAACAATATTCCCTTTTGTACTAATTGTCAGACTACCTTTGCGGAACTAAAGTAGCTATAGGGTACGCATACAGCAGCATATCACGGGTACAATTCCACAGCAAATGTCCTGCAGCCTCTGGTTTCGACTTGTAAATTGGCATTTGGAAAGTAATTAAACTAGCATAATTAAGCCTGCAATTGAAATACATAGGAAATAAAATCCGATACCTACTGCACTAAATCTACTTAGTTATAGTAATCAGTGAATGGATAAAATGTTGGCAAAGCGAAAGTGAAATTTTTCAAAAGAACAGGCATGTATTTTTCATTCTCTTATGTTGTCACGTAGTAGGGTCCCATGAGGAATTCAGCGCGGCAGATAGTAAGCAATATTTATAAACCCATGACAGGCAATAATGGCAACTTGAAATATTATTTTGCATGAATCTTGAGTGCTACTCAAAACTGGAGCCATCTCTGGTTTGTGGTGGCAGCTGTTAAGCCCCGCAGATACATTTCTGGGCTTTGAACATTCTCCAGTTCAAGGAATCGAGGCCGGAGGCTCCCTGTGTTTCAGTGGGTTGCATGCACTCAGGCACTCTGCCTTTTGAAGATATGCCACCACCAATTCTGCTGGTGCCCAAGGCAAGGCAGTACCAGCAGGACCTTTTTTTTCCTCACACAGCTCCAAGTTGTAGTCTTCAGATGTAAGCTGCACATGTTTTGTCAATGCCAGCCGCTTGATTGTCTGGTCCCTTGCTGCTCCGCTGAAAGATAAGCTCTACCCAAGACCCTTCAGAGAGGAGTGGTGAGATAGATGGTGATGTGTGCGAGTGCCACTTCTGCAGCCTGATTTATGATATCGTATTTCATACTGATGCAAGCACTGGCCTCTAGAGGGACACTTATGGATTGCTGAAGATCTGAGCAGTTTCAGCTCTGATGGGCCCACAGGCTTCAGAACTGTGATGCCAAGCACCAAACAACGACTGTAGAATGATATTAATTTGTCATCTGGGCAGCTATGGATCTACCTTAAACAACTAAAGTGGGAAGGCATTTCGGCTCATGCGGAGCTCACAAAGCAGTGCTTTATGAACAAGAATGTGTATATTGTTGTGTGCTGGTGCTGCAGTTTATAAATGCTGATTTTCTGTTTTGCAAAGCAATTGAATGTGGGAAAGCTTAGGAACAAATAGGAACAAAACATTCCCACTGTACCCTGCCTAAATATCCAGAGCTCATATCTCTTAACATACACTGCTTTTTATTTTTTGTGAAGGAAATATTTATCTCTATAGTTTTGAATTGTGATTGGCAGAGTATTGATAATGCATTTTTGATTTGTGCCTTTTAACCTATCTTTTTGTCTTACTGTTGTAACATCCATTGTAATTCTCCATCACTCTATTTGCTTTGATTCTGGGTAACCCTGATGTGAAATCATTGACCCTTCCCGTCACTTAACATCAGTGGTTATTTCTGGAGTTAAACAAAGTGACCTGAAGAGGGTGGTTAATCACACCTCTTATGAGAACAGGGAGAAATGCAATTTGGTGTGGGATCTTTTGGAGGTAAAATGTAATTTTGTTTTTTAAAGTGCAGACCAATGATATTTGAGAGGTTTGATTCTGATCCACCCTTCCCCATCACATCCATTGTAAAAACTTTACATGTTTTGACCACAAAGCTAGGAGAATATTGATCACGATTCTGGCTGTTGATCGTGATTTATTTACTCTGCTGCAGCTGCATTTTTGACTTGCTGGGTAAATGAGATTAGTCTTACTGGGAAAGCTAACTACAGTCCAGTAATAGTAGTGAGTAGTGCTGGCTGTGTGTGGTCCACTGGAGATCCATGTTAGTCTATCTCAATGCAGAAGTTTGTCTGCATTGATTTGATCATTTAGCTTCTATCGTTTACCTGTGTGAGCGAATGTCAAGTACTCAAATACTAATTTCTGGGTGGTTTTAATCTATCAATGGCATCAAAATATATTGCCTTTTCTACATCGTCGCTGGGTCTAAATTCTGGAGCACATTTCCAAATGTCCTGTGGGGTGCTTTCACTGGAAAGACAGCACTGGTTCAGGCAGATGGCCAACCACAATGTTTTCCAAGGAGAGTTACAGTGGACAATAAGGCTGAGATGCCTTGCAACGACACCTGCCTCCTTCTGGCCTACTCCTGCACACATTGGCCTACTCCTGCACCTATTCCTGCGTCTATTGTCTATTGACAAAAAAAACCCTTTAGGATGTTACTTGAGCCTTCTCATTCATCTGATTATTTTAAAGGCCACGTATCTACAATTGCCAGCAGTCTACTTTCTGACTTTGATCAGCTACATGTGCATGAAGAGTAAGAATATGAGCAACAAAATTATCAAGCAAGAATTGTCTAAAATGAAGAAGGAAAGAAGCAAGCAAAACATGCATAGCTGTTCAAGCTTTATAAACATCCATTCCTTATGCAAAAGAATCATGGACAAGTGTTCTTCCTAAACAAGGGTGATTATATGGTAGAAACAAGGAACTCCAGATGCTGCTTTACACAATAGGACACAAAGTGCTCGTGTAGCTCAGTGGGTCAGAAAGCAACACTGGAGAATGTTTATAGATGACGTTTCGGGTCAGGACCCTTCTCCAGATATTATATGGTAGCCTGGAATTTGTCCCGTAAAAGCGAACTTTAAAATTTTCATATTGATCGAGGCCCTCTGTCCAAAAATGGAATTCCAGGCATACAAAATAAACCTAAGCATGAATTTAAATTTTGCTAATGCCTCTCTACCAAACAAAGGATATTCTTGTCTTGGCCAGCTGTGCATTAAAGATTTGATTTCTGAAGTGAGGGGGTAGTCAATGACTGAGCAAGATTTGTCTATTCTTGAGTTGACAAGAATGATTGCATTCATGGAGAAGTGCAGGATTCTGAAAAATATGTCATTTAAACAAAATGGAGATAAGGGATCATCGACTCTGGGAAAGGGGTAATTGAGAAATAATCTGAAAGGGTTTGTTTCTCCAGCAGTTGTAGATTTCTGGCATTGTCTACCATCATAGGCTGCAGTTCAGTGTATTTATATACACACACTGAACTTTTTCTCCTTTATTATATTGTTAGCAGAATACTATGATTACATATTGCTGCTGCAAGTAAGAATTTCATTGTTCTATCTGGGACATATGACAATAAAACGCTCTTGACTCTCTTGACTAAGAGATTTTAAGATGGTTTTATACTAGCTTCATGCATAAGGCCCTGTAATTTCATGAATATATATACAAAATTATTAGAATCTTGCATCTTAATTTGAAGAGAAATTTCCAATTTACACTCATTGTATATTTAAACTGCTAAATTTGAATAAATATCAATGTGATATCAAATTATGGTAACAAAAGTGGCACATAAATGCCTGGGGAAGGGGAGAGGGTGGTGATTTGTTTGGCCAAATATTATATTCACTAAGGAGGTTGAGTGTATTTTATAGGGATTTGTATACTTGCCAGTTATTGTAAAACCAGCTGGTCTTTTAATCTAAATGTCCAAAGTGGAAGCAGTTCAAATGTTTGCTCTTTAAATTCTAAATAACTTTCCTTATTTTTAGATAGATTGCAATGCCACCCCATTTAATAACTGTAATATTTGCACAATGCTGCTCCCGTTGCGATGGGAAGTTGTTTGAAGGCAGCTTGCAGATGGGTGAAGTTGGGTGCTGGAGGTGTCATCCAGGGAGAACCATAAATGAAACCATTGTGCGATAATGGCATGCATGCATATCTTTCATATTCTTGAGAGCAGACATAAAAATAAACTGTTTTGCTGTGAACTTGGAAACTTTATCCTCTGAAAGCGCGCACACTTTAATCAATCTCATTTAGACCACATCTGTCAGATGCGAAAACCGGGGAGTAATGACGGGCTGCATATGAATTCAGTGTTTGTTACTGACAGTGATGCGAACAGCCTGCCACAGGGCTCAGGTGTGGAAGTCCGCAGGCTAGTACCACCAGCTGACATTTTAAGTTTTAATGACTCCATGGGAAGGTGACCGCTTGCTGTGAGGTTTGCTTACCAGATCAAGACAGCCGGCAATGGAGATAAAGCAAGACTATTAGTGTCTCGGTGAATACCCTGACAAAGCATTTTTTTAAAAACAAGTCATGAGTCTCTGATTATTGTGTCATTATTTCCGTAGCTGTAGTCTCTAGTCCTGACTGCTCGGACAATTACACTGCAGTACCTGGTTGAAGCAAAGTGCCATCTCCCAAAAAGACATGAATATGTTGTCTACTCCCACGGGGGTACTTACAGCCAATATTTTATTGAATTATGGCAAACAGAACTGGATTATGGAATACATTACTTTTGTTTATTTTTGAGTACAAGCAATTTTTGTCTCTTAAAAGATTTATAAAAGATGAGGATTAGCCCAGGTCATATTTCATCCTGGCGTAAGCTGCCTACTTCACTTCCATGCGAAGTGATTGTTAATGGCGCATTAATCATTTTAAATTTCCATTGATATGATTGTAATCCCATCAGTTTTATTTGAAAGCGCTATGGCTAATGAATTCATTTAAACTGGACAGACCTATGTTGAAATGATCCTAGTGCTCCTGCAGTGGCAGGTGTTACATTTGCATTAAAAATAACATGGTCGATGTAAGAACAGTCGGGTCAATGGACAAATGACATTTTGCTTAAATTTGTAATCATTTCTAACTTTTTTTCCCACAGCCAAAAACAATGGCAAACAATTCAGTTTGACTTCGGTCACATGTTTTAGAAGTATTTCTAAATTTTAAATACAATGCTTCGATAAGATGTTTTTGCCTTCTACTTTTCCATGGGTCATTTATTATTAACTGGGACAAACTGTGTCAATTTCTGTAGTATAAAGTGCGCAGATTTCTGCAATGTAAAAAGTGATCATCACGGGAAGTACAAACTAAAAACAAAAGGCGTAAGCTGCTTTATGTTAATATATATTAATTACACTGTGACTAAAGAGTGCCACTGATTTAATAGTTTAAATGAAAAATAAACTATAATTCACAGTTCTTAAGAAAATGAAATATTGCTGATCACAAAGCAGATTATTGAGCCTGGCTCTTGAGAATAGTTTTTGTTAAATATGATGGAAAACAGCCACACATTAATGTGAGGGATGAAAAGCTATATAACAGTGTAGCCTCCAGTGGTTTGAATCTTCTGAAGCATGAAGATGCATTTGCTTTATAACTTGCAGGGTGGAAAAAAAATCACTTCTAAAATAAAAGTCACAAATTGGCATTACTGCATCTGGTGTAAATAAGGATTATCTTCTCATAACCATATGGTTTAAAGTACTTAAAATCTTTACCATTCTCTTGCTGTTCACAACACCGTTTTGCTAGCCTGAATCTGCAAAGAGTGGCGGTACAGATGAAGGAAAATCTCAGCATCAAATGCGTTCCCTTTACGGTTCTAAAGCAGGACTGTGTCCGAATATCACATTCTTCTTCCTGAAAAGCATGTTGAGTCTTTTAAGCATTTTGTGTCTTTTTCTGTGATATTCGTTGTGTGACAAGTAGCAGAGAGAGAAAAAAGCAATGTGCTTTGTTTGAGGTTTTCGTAACTTTGGTACAGTTAACACCAGCCGGGGTTCATAAATAGATAGCTGGATCTGGTAATGGTGAAGCTCCTACTGAATGATGGCTGCTTTACCAAAGCCAAAAGAAAAGAAAATAAGATCTACTTGTGTAATAGAATAAGTGTATAAACAATAGAAATCATATTAAAAAGATATATTTCGATTTGGTTGCTACAGATCCTTGTATGTTTGTATTTTAATTTTCAATTTACATTTTAAATATTTAAAATTCAAGAACATTTTATTTTTAGATACGTTAAAAACAACAGTTTTAAGTAATACTTAGCTTGGGGGTCTCCAGAAAAATGTCCCCCAGTTGGGCAATATTTTATGACCAACCATTTGGGGATTTGCAGGTGGCAGCAGAAATGTATTCTTTTTTTTCTTCTCAGTCAATGTTTTTTAAATTATGTTTTTTTCTACAAGGATACTGTCTCTTAAATAGTGTGTAGTAAAATTCACAGCTCAGTGGGTTTGAAACTCCTGCTCTAAAATGTCTGTTATATATACATGGGAATTTATACCTTGCCAGCTAAGAATTTGTGACAACATTGTTGTTTTTAAAGGACCAGACTCTGCTCTTGATGGGTTCCAGTTCTTGTTGGTGTGCAGTTCTTCAGATAATGAGCCTGGATGCAAAATTCAACTGTCAGAAGCTCATTTGTATAATCTCAGATTGCATGACCAGATACACAAATTACATGCAGCTCAGTACCGCAGCAATGTATAAATCATTTTCTAGAATGACAATGCTCAGAATGCCTGCTAGTTCTAAATGCACCAGATTGTCAGTGTTATAAATATTTTATCAAACACTGTTGTTGATTAGCAGTACATGCTGAGATTTTTATTTATCTCACAGGGTGTTAATTCCTTTGGTACCTTCTAAAAATGGCTATTAGTGGTCAATTTAATGACTTTTGCTATTGCTCTGGCTTGCTGTGCACCGTGATGCAGCTGAGGTGACCGTTACATGACTGGTGTGGACCTTTTCACACTTCCCGCAAGTGCAGCTCATTTGTCATCTGGCAGTAAATCGAGCTGCACATAAGAGCCCAGGGACACATTCGGTGATGGTCTGATGGAAGTGAGCAGATAGTGCTGTAAAGGCTGCTTGTCACAGATGACTTGTGCTGTGGCACATCATTCCATTCAGGCTCCTTTAAGGTAAAGCGCTCGAGCTCCAGGAGATGCTGATTGCATCGGCTATGTTATTGTATGCAATCGGGTATTTGCACCATGTTCTGAGCTACTCATTGCATATATACAGTACATAGCAAACACTCAGCAAAATTTTCTCGGAGAATGTCCATGTACTTTATGTCTGATACCTGTACTGAAAGATGCAGGAAGTTTGTAATTCTCCTGGATTCTTTGAAAGATATAGCATGGACACAAACCCTTTGGCCCACAGAGTCCACACTGACCATCGATCAGCTGTTCACACTTGTGTTCTATATCATCCCAATTTCACAATCACTCCCTACACACTCGGGGCAAATTCTAGAGGCCAAATAACCTACAAGCCAGCACTTCTTTGGGATATGGAAGGAAACCCACGTGGTCACAGGGAGAACATGCAAACCCCACAAGGACAGCGCCTGCGGTTGGGATTGAACCTGGGTCATTGGTGCTGTTTATCCAGCAGCTCTACCAGCTGCACCACTGTGTTGCACTGAGCTCTATCAGCTGCTCCATTGCCACACTGTACCTGTGCAAGGTATATTTCAAATGTATTTGTTACCATGGCATTTTAGCTAAAGGTGGTATGGCTGAGAGTTCCCATGCTCAAGTTGGACAAGATAAAAAAGATCTAAAATTGTCGCTGACGTGGCTGCGGAAGCTCATGGCTTTGAGTTCGGTAGTATTATATTTTCACACATCCACAAAGGGACAGCAGTCCGAATTTTGTGTAAAGATCAAGGTGTAATTTAGGCAGGAACATGTAAGATTAAAAATAGAGGAACATTGAAATTGTTGACAGTTTACGGTGCTGCTCACTGGTATCCCCTGAGGGATTGTCTATAAGTGCAAGGGAAATTTTGTATGATAACTTTTGACATAGATTCATATAGCATGGAAACCGGCCCTTCAGTCTAACTAGCCCACGCCAACCAAAATGTCCCATCTACACTAGCCCCACCTGCTAGTCTTTAGCCCCCATAGCCTTTCTTTCCTTCTGTCGTTGAAAATTAATTACTCAAGTTTGGAATAAACCTAAAGGTGGGAAATGGTCAGCATAAATGAGGGATTTTGTTCCTTCAGATTTTCACCTTTGTGGGAGATTCCCACTGATCTCTTTCCGTCATTTTACATTGTTTTCTGTGCATGATTTCACAATAATTTTCTCTGTTTTAAACTGTATTCGTCAGTATGATTGGCTGCATATATTGTGATGTGGCTGCTCGACTATGTTTGGATAGGAGAAGGACTGAGCATATTAATGTAGGCTAGAGTACCCGAGGAGAGAAGTGAGAATGGTAGAGGTTAAAGGGTTGAGTGGACTAACTGAACTAGTCACAGGTGACAATCTGCAAATCTACATACATCGTGGTATATCGAGGTTGACCTGGGTGATGGCCGGGGGGTGTTAGAGAAAGCAGTGGCAGCCGTAGAAGATTGCAGCACCAGTGGTGTTCGCACCGTACAGCTTTCGATTTGGAAGAAGAAATAAGGGGTGTTGATTTATTGATCGTGATTGTTGTTTATAGCTCGCCTGATGGTAAATTCTCTTTCCTGCTGTTTAATTCCTTACTTCCCGATCCCTGCATTTGAATCTTTTATCAGAGTCTGCCGTGTATCCTAATCAATGTTCTTCATAATCACTAGTTTCTTTTTCTGAAGAATACAGCCTGTGTCCTGACAGCTGGGGGTCACGGTGCCCCACATCTTTCCTCCTCTTCATTTCTGGTGTTGGCCGCATATGTCTGTGCGTACCAGCGGCTGCAAACCGCAACACCTGCCAAACAGCTTACTGTGGAGCTTCACAGAAATCAGTTTGTTCACTTTGAGTTGAGACTCTGAACTGGATGGTACATTTTTCATCTCTGGCCCTTGTCCAAACATCTGTTGATCGAACCCCACACCTGTATTAACCACCTGCCTGCCACGCTTTGCCCAGTACCTCTTCCCTTCCAGCTTTCTCCTCCCTCCTGCAATCGGTCTGGAGAAAGGTCCCAACCCGAAACGTCATCTATCAATGTTCTCCAGAGACGCTGCCTGACCCGCTGACCCTTTGTGTCGTTTATTTAAATGTATTTTTTCCTTTTGTTTCATACAAAGAAAAACCGTGAAACAAAGAGATAAAAAAGCAAGTAAACCTGCAAAAAAAATCGGAGGTTAAATAATTTAAATGACTTGTTTGCCCCAAAACAAATCTCTCAAAGATAAAAGCCTTGGTTAATCCTGTGGAATATGAATGTTTTTAATCAGAGCCGTGTTATAGAGAGGGAGTGGTGAGCATCTTAGATTTCTCTTCACATCTACATGACCACTGAGAGCATGTAAGAACTGCATCATCTTCTAAGTGGACTGAATGTAAAAGGGCTGGCTCATTTGTGCATAAACCTTCCTGGCTGTTTAACGGTGTAGAGTGATTGCAGTGTAACTTTTAACTATTATTGTTCTTTTAACTCACGAAAATGAAACAAACCCAAGAATATATATATATTTTTTGAAAGGTGTACTGTGAAAAGACATCCAGCAGGACTATGTCAAAATTGGGAGGATATGTCCCTCCATAATCCTTCCTTTAATTTGTGGTTGCATGGCATATTGACACAAAAGGCACATTTACTGTAATTCTAAAGAATTACATCTTCAATGACAGTATCTACACAAACTGCAAATGACTTGCTACATATATGCTGCCATTTGATGATCTTAGTTAAAAAGAGGAAGGGGGGGGGGTGGTAAATCCACAGAAATTACCAGAAAAAAAAGTTCCACGTTTTCTTTAAAATGTCAATGAATTGCAGTTTGGAAACGGTGCGTGTAAACTTGATTCAATAATTTTCCCAGTAGAGGGGGCTATTGTTGTTTCATTGTAATGTCCCACAATACATGCAAGGCGAGTAATGCAGAAGATGCATGAAAATCTGGGCAGGAAAATGTCTCAAATTGGCCTTTGTATTGATTGAAGGATCCCGCATGGAAGTAGGCCATACGACCCCTCCGAGTCCACGCCGACCATTGATCACTTGTTCACACTGGTTCTATGTTATCTCACTTTCGCGCTCACCCCCTACACACTCGGGGCAATTTACAGAGGCCAATTAACCTACAAGCCCACACGTCTTTGGGTTATGGGTGGAAGCACCCGGTGGAAATTCACACGCTTATTCCTTTGAAGAGCAATAACTACCGCTTCAGATTTATAATCCAATGCTTGTGCATGCACAATTTTTTATCTTTTAACCGTTTCCAAATTATTTCGACTGCTTAATGTGCTCCCTCTCCAAATCCTTTCCACCAGGAAGAGGATGCAAAGCAACTTGTCAAGGATGCGATTGCTGCGGGAATTTTCAACGACCTTGGTTCGGGGAGCAACATTGATTTGTGCGTGATAACGAAGAATAAACTGGACTATCTGAGACCACATGACATTGCCAATAAAAAGGGTGTACGGTAAGCATTTGTTTCTACACATTCAATTTTTCTCTGCAACATTTTCAGTGTGCACAATTTAGCTTAACCCAACTGAGTTTACCCATGTGGATGCAAAAAGTTGTTTCCCCCCCATCTACTCTATCAAAGCTCTTAAAATGTAAACATCGCACTTGAATCTCCTCTTGGCCTTCTCCGAGAGGAATCTAGCCTCTCTCCTCTACGCACCGCCAGCACTAATCTGGTGAGTCTTCACAGCACCAGCTCCAAGAGGTTGCCAAATCTCACAGATTGTGGTGCTTGATATCTGCTACGATCATTCTTTCAGTTTATCAGAATTGGTCAGTCTTGAAAAATATATTTCAACCTGCAACGTTTCTCCACAAATTTTGCCTGATTTGTATTTTTTCAAAATTTCAGATTTCCAGCACCTGCAGATTTGCTTGTCCAGTTTGAATTAGGGTTCCAGCATTGTTTTTTTCTTTACCAATTTTCCTATGTCTCGCCCATGTTCATTCAGCTTCAGACTCCAAATCCTCTGCAAATTAAAAAAACCTTTGCCACCAACACTCAGAGGCACCATCATTCAAACCCCTCTTTATCCTCATCCTACCACTGACTTATTTCGACCTGCTTTACTACTTAAAACATAACAAATTCCCAAACGTTTACTAATTCTAATTGCCGACCATGGACTAACTGGTTCTCTTCAGTGAGGCGGGCCTGAGTATATCCAGCATTCCCTTTTTTTCTTTGTTTTCTATGCCATACAATGCCGCAGTTGCTGCAGGCTTTTGTAACAGCTTTACCAACTTGTCCCGCAATCCTTAAAGAACACCCATTTCCTTTTACGTACATTCATTATATCATAGCATACGAATAGCCCATGCTGTCTGCTGAACACGATACCAAGCTAAACTAATCTTCTCTGCCTGCACTTGATCCATATTTCTCCATCTGCTAAGGGCATCAAAGGTTACAGGGTGAAGGCAGGGGAATGGAGTTGAAGGGGAAAATAGATCAGCTGTGATCGAATGGCGGAATAGACTTAATGAACCGAATGGCCTAATTCCGCTCCTATGCCTTATGTTCTTATCCCCTGCATATCCATGTATACATCCAAAAGCCTTTTAAATGCCTCAATCATATCTGCCTCCACCACCACGTACCCACACTCTCTTTGTGTGTAAAAAAAAATTGCCCCTTGTGTCACCTGAAATTTTGCCCCATCTCACCTAATTTTTCCTTCCCAAATGCATCAAATTGTTGTACCAGAGGCTTTGTTCATTTCTGCACTGCGTTATTTTTGCATTCTGCTGCTAAAGAGGTTGCAGTGACAGGCACTTTGCCCACAGTAGAATGGTCACAGAGAGAGCATGAGGTCAATGATTGTTAGCGGGAAGAATGTTAGCAGATGCCAGTGCACCCTGCTCTTGGAACGTGGGATATTTAACCTCTACTTAAATAGCTAATATGCATGCAGGTACTTGATTTGGAACCATTAGTGAATGAGAGGAAGTTATGTTTCGTATGGCCTTTTTTTAAGTCTTTGGGCAAAATCTAGGTTCAGATTACAAAGAGATTGCACAGCCAAGTTACTGCATAATACCTGTAATCACAATGCCCTCCCACCTCATCCCACCGGAAAGGGGGAAAAGAAGGCCAATAGATTATTGTTTACTGATTCTTTAACTAACTTTGTGCAGGATGTCTTTTTCATGGTGGGTGGGTGAGTGCCTGGCACATGCCGCCAGGGATTATGCTGATGGAGGTAGATATAATAGTGGCGTTAAGAGACATAGATAGGCACATGGATATGCAGGGAATAGTGGATCACATGCAGATAGATTAGCTTCTAGAAACATAGAAAATAGGTGCAGGAGGCCATTCGGCCCTTCGAGCCAGCACCACCATTCATTGTGATCATGGTTGATCATCCCCAATCAATAACCTGTGCCTGCCTTCTTCCCATATCCCTTGATTCCACCAGCCCCTATCCACCATGCATCTGCCCACACACACACAACCTGTCCAGGTCACCCTGCAACCTCCTAACATCCTCTTCACAGTTCACACTGCCACCCAGCTTTGTGTCATCTGAAAACTAGCTAGTGCTGCTTCTAATTCCCTCTTCTAAATCGTTAATATATATGATAAACAGTTGCGGCCCCAACACCGAGCCTTAGGGCACTCCACTCGCCACTGCCTGCCATTCTGAAAAGGACCCGTTCACTCCTATTCTTTGCAACCTGTCTGCCAACCAATTTTCTATCCACGTCAACGCCCTACCCCCAATACCATGGACTCTAATTTTAGTCACCAGTCTCCCATGTGGGGCCTTATCAAAGGCTTTCTGAAAATTTAGATACACCACAACCACTGGCTCCCCTTCATCCATTTTGCTTGTCACATCCTCAAAAAATTCTACAAGATTAGTCAAGCATGATTTTCCTTTCATAAATCCATGCTGACCCATTATTACCTCTTTAATGATTGACTCCAGCAGCTTTACCGCCACCGGTCTGGCTAGCTGGTCTGTAATTTCCCATTTTCTCTCTCGCTAGTGGGATAACATTAGCTATCCTCCAATCCACAGGAACTGATCCTGAATCTATTGAACATTGGAAAATGATCATCAGTGCGTCCACTATTTCTAGAGCCACCTCCCTGAGGAACCTGGGATGCAGACCATCAGGCCCTGGGGATTTATCACCCTTCAGTTCCATTGCCTGCCCAATACTATTTCTCGTCTAATGATAATTTCTTTCAGTTCCTCTACCCCCTTTGATCCTCTGTCCTCCAGTATTTCTGGGAGATTGTTTGTCTTCCTTAGTGAAGACGGATCCAAAGTACCTGTTCAACTTCTCTGCCATTTCCTTGTTCCCCATAATAATTTCACCCGTGTCAGCTTTCAAGGGACCCACATCTGATTTTACTACTCTTCTTCCCTTAACTTATCTAAAGAATGTTGGCATCATATGTTGGCATCTTGTTCGGCATGGACATTGTGGGCCAAAGGGCCTGGTCCTGTGCTATGCTGCACTATTCGATACTCTTTGAGGAACTCCACAGAAAGTACTCGTTTTTTAATTCCATATTTTCCCAGCATTGGGAGAATGAACATTTTTATCACTAATGCATTGAATAGAAATTATTGATCTGAATGTATTTCTTTCTGCTCCCAACAAAACATTCTGCAGTAAGCTTAAAATTTCACTGAACCCAGTTTGTATACAGCTTCCCATTCATGGATATTTGGAGTCACAGAGAAACAGACCCTTCAGCCCAGCTCATCCATGCCGACCAAGGTGCCCCATCAAAGCTAGTCTCATTTGCCTGCATATCATCTATATCCCTCTAAACCTCTCCTGTCCATGTACCTGTCCTAAGTGTTTAAGAAGGAACTGCAGATGCTGGAAAATCGAAGGTAGATAAAAGTGCTGGAGAAATTCAACGGGTACAGCATCATCTATGGAGCGAAGAAAATAGGCAACGTTTCGGGCTGAAACCTTGAAGTCTGAAGAAGGGTTTTGGCCCGAAATGTTGCCTATTCCCTTCACTTTGTGTGTAAGTGATTATTTTAGTTTGTGTCCAAGATGGCTGTCGGAAGGGAGAGTGTACGCTGGCGCGCTTTAGCTGCCGCTGCTCTCTCTTCATATTGTGTTTTTGATTTTTTTTTTGTCTTTGGATCGAATTCTGTCTTTAATTTGTGTATTGGTGATGTCTTTATTATTTATTTTACTCCGATTATATGTTTTTTACTCTTGTTAAATTCTGTAAGGTGTCCTTGAGACTTTTGAAAGGCGTCCACAAATAAAATGTATTATTATTATTACTTGTCCTAAGTGTACGTTAAATGCTGTTATATCTCAAATATATATATATGCTCAAATATCTTGTCTGTCAGCTTGCACCATTTACCTACCACATTTTGTGTGGGGAAAAAAGTTGCCCCTCGGGTTCCTATTAAATCTTTCCCCTCTCACCTTAAACCTGTGCCCTCTGGTCCTTGATTCCCCCATCCTGGGTAAAGCACTGTGCATATACCCTTTCTATTCCCCTCATGATTTTACACACCTCTCTAAGACCATCTTTCAACCTCCTGCGCTCCAAGGAATGAAAGTCCTAGCGTGCCCAGCCTTTCCCTATAGCTCAGACCTTCAGGTCCTGGCAACATCCTTACAAGTCTTGTCTGCACTCTTTCCAGCTTAATACAAGAAATCTAATATAAATAAATAGTATCTGTTCCACCGTGCAAAATTTTGTTGCTTCTGTTGTTTCTCCCCAGCATTTGCAGAAATAGGATAGCACATAGAACGTGAACAGGCCTTTCGGCCGACATTGTCCGTGTCCGACATGATGCCAAGTTAAACGAATTACCTTTTTCCTGCATGTAATCCATATCTCTCCATTCCCTGCATATCCATGTGTCTATCTTAAATACCTCTATAATATCTGCCTACACGACCACCCTGGCTGTGTTCCAGACACACATCACCCTCTGTGTGTTAAAAAAACGCCTCTCTCCTTAAGTTCTTTGACCTGGGGGCGGGGGTAAAGGTTTGGACCGGCCATTCTATCTACACCTCTTCTAAATTTTGAAGCAAGGTATTTTTGTTGTTTGGTAGTGGAGGTTGCATGGCGTAGAGAACACTGGATCAGAAACACAAGCGCAGCTTTAGAGAAATTGAAATAAATTATCCATAGATTTATTTTAAAACTTTGCAACAAGGGCGGCACAGTGGCACTAGCGTTAGAATTGCCTCCTTACAGCACCAGAGACCCAGGCTCGATCCCGACTATGGGTGCAGTCTGTGTGGAGTGTGTATGTTCTCCCCATGGCCGCGTGGGTTTCCTCCCACACTCCAAAGACGTGTGGGTTTGTAGGTTAATTGGATTTTATAAAATTGTAAATTGTCACTAGTGTGTGGGATAGTGTTAGTGTACGGTTGATCGCTGATCGGTGCAGACTGGAGGGCTTGTTTCTGTGCTGTATCTCAAGTCTAATAAGGAAAGTCACAGCAAAACTCTTCCAAATTGAATCAAGTTTTGAATCACAGCAAGAGCGATAATTACAATGGTTCCAGTGCTCAGAAAGCTTGGGTTTCTCTGCTGCTGAGACTTACTGTGTGTTGCATCTTCTCTGTCCCTGCAGGCAAGGCAACTACAAGTACAGAAGGGGCGCAACGGGCATCCTAACGGAGTTGGTCGCTCCACTGGAGCTTGAAGTGGTGGAGGAAGCTGTGCATACAATGGACACTTCCTGAAGAACCTGACCATTGTTATTTTTTACCACTTTGATGTGGATGTCCAGAAAATCGAATGATTATATGTAGATTAAAATAACAACTGTAATAACAGGAGACATGTTCAATTTTTTTTTGCAAATAAAGTTGGTCTCCCAAAATTTCTCCTTCATCTGTCTCTCATTTAAAGGCCATTTCCTCAGGAAATATACCCTTTTTGTAGCATCCTCCTCTCTGTGCAATCCTTTTGCTGCGCTGTTATCTAGTTGTGTGCATCCCGGGTTATACAAAATTTAAAAAAGGCAGCACTGAGGATTTTCATGAATTTGGCATCTTTCCACTGTTAAAAATCGAGTGGCTTGTTAGTGTGTTTTGTATTTTTAAAATATTTTACAGTTATTGTGTTGAGTGTGCACACAGAAGGTAATTCTGCCAATTTAATATGGACAAATTTGTGGCTACTTGAAATTTATTGGATGTCCACATTCGGCTCGAGTGATTTGTTTAAAAACCAGCTGATCAGAGTTCTGGACCAGCATGTTCCAATAAGGAGGAGGGCCAAGTCTGGAAAAGTATGGAAACATTGGACACTAAGAGAGGTCAATTTGGTCAAGAAGAGAAAGAAGAATCGATCTTATGGTCCAAGTCCATAGCTCACTGAAATTGGCAACAGGTTTAGATAGAGTGGTAAGGAAGGCATGTGGTATGCTTGCCTTCACCGGTCAAATCATTTGAGTTTATGAGTCAGGAAGTCATGTTGCAGTTATATAAAAGTTTGGTGAGGCTGCATTTGGATTATTGTGTGCATTTCTGGTTGCCCCAATGTGGGAAGGATATGGAGACTTTGGAGAGTGTGCAAAAGAGGTCTCCCAGGATGCTGCTTTGATTAGAGGGTATTAACTATAAGGAAAGGTTGGACAAACTTGGATTGTTTCCTCTGGCCTTATGGAGATTTACAAATTCATGGGGAACATAGATCCAGTCTCCTGAGCTCCAGGGAAAAGGTGATGGAAACAGAATATTTGAATAGTGTTAAAGTCGAGATAAGCTAGGATGCCAATCATACTGGAATATGGGTTTGAGGTTACAATCAGTACAGCCATGATCTTTTTAAGTGATGGAGCAATGGGTAAGGAGCCTACCCTTTCATTTGTGATTTGGTGCCTCAAGTATTTATTATACAATTTATCTCCTGGATAGGAAGATGCAGGTATATAGCTACAATGATGCTTCCTTGCTGAAGAAGATTCAAGTTCTATAGATAGTGCATGAGATACAGGGAATTGGTCTCAGACATCTGAGACTGATTTGGCCTCTTGGAGTCTTCAAGGAAGCAATCTCCATGTTGAAGATTTGTCCGCACAGATGGAATTATTTCAGTTATGCTTTGAGTGAAAATCCCCAACTGCATCAGTGCAGTTCCATGGCTTTAGGTAAGTACTCTTGCAGGGATAAACTGTCGGGCATCTTAACTATCAAAAGTATTTGTCTCCCGGTCTAGGATTTAATTGTAGATTACGCAGGAGTATAATGAGGGATCTGGATAAAAAAATACACTAATTCCAAAATAAATCCTTTCAGAGCTTGCCTAGTCTGACCTGTATTATCTCCAGATATGCAGCAAAGTAGTTGACTTTTCAATGCCAGCATGTGACCTTGCGAGCCATTGCGTTCAACTCCAGGCGTGTTAGCACATGGCACAGGAGTATTGCCACTTCTTTATACCTGCCTTTAATCTCTTTCCTCCTACCTTAAAATTTGCCAATTGGACCTAAAACGTTTTCTCTTCCTTCATCCAGGTAATTAATGTAAGTAGTGAATAATTGCATGCCAAAAACTGATCGCTGCGGTACTCCACTGGTTACCTGGCTCCAGTCTGAAAATGACCCATTTATTCCAGCACTGTTGTTGTGTATGAGAAAGCCAGTCATCAATCTATTATAACACGTTTCCTCAAACCTTGGCCTTTTAATTGATGCACCAGCCTCGTATGTGGCATTTTGTCGAATGCCTTTTGGAAAGGCCAAAGATTTTGAGCAAATTTGCCAAGCATGATTTACCTTTCATAAGACCACCCCATCGTGGTTTAATCATAATCAGCTTTCCCAAATGAATAGCTAATTCCACTCTTTGATTATTGCCTCTAATACCTGAAACAGAGTTAATGTTCCAGGCTAAAGCCCCTTCGTCAGAATGTTAACACTCTTCCACGCCTGCTTTCTGGCCAGCTGCGTGTATCCAGCAGTGTTGGTTTTCATGCATTATGTTGCTGTGCCACTATTTATTAGGTTAACTCATGGCAGAAGCGATCAGTATCGAAAGAAAAAGCACAAGGGAGCAACCTTGTCTTGTTACACTCGCCCCAACATCACCTTGCCTTCCCACGCCTCAATGTATTTTGTGAACTTTTCCTTCATTTGTTTTCCTCTTGATTCTTTATTTCCATTCTCTCTCTTTCTCACTGACTCAATGTTTTCCTCTAAAATACCAGAACTGCACGTCCAAACTCACTGCAAATCCCCACTAACTAGAACCTCAGTGTATGGGCTCTGTCTGCAGTTTGCCATGCTGTTTGCTCCATGCTTCGTCTGAATATTTTTCACAGGATACCCCTGGGTTAATTTAAGCAACCAAAAAAAAAACAATTGTGTGAAAATAATAGAACAGCAGGTTTCAGTTGCAAAGATCCAAGTCTCTAAGTAGTTAATGGTATTTTTATTTTGTTAGTATGCTGCAAATCATTGATTTAATGGTTGGCAATTCATTTACAAAAATTTTGCAAGCACATGATTTAAAAGAAATGCTAGGCAGTTTTAAATCCATGCATCGATAAAATAATGGATGCATGTACAACTCGACTCTTTAGTGTAAGCAACTATATTCGTGAATATGTCTTGCTCTACCTTGTATACAATGTTCTAATATTAGCCTGCATAACTTTAATTAATGCAGAGTTTTGGTCCAGAGCATATTCTAGTACAGATGTACATAAATAATGGATTGTTAAACCATAAGCCTTGTATCAGGGAACTGGTTCTACCCCCACAGATTGGACATACGACCCAAGTGGGTGACCCTGAAGTCGGTCTTTACCTGCCTGTTCTCACACACTAATCGTTCGCAAACGGCCATCAATTCCCTCACAACTCCCTGCAGGACAAGTACGAGGAGAGAAGCCGAGAGGAACATAGCAGACCTCCCAATGTCCATAACACTTGAGCACTAATTTTTATAAGTTTCAAGAATTTGAAAAATATTGCTGAGTACAGAGGAAACATTCACATTTTACAAGGTTTTCACAGTCGGTAAATTGACCAGATTGTTGCAAGGGACGCACTGCTCCTGGCTAATCAGTACTGACAGTGTTGAAACATCACAGTTACTGAATGTTGTAAACACGTTCTCCCTGTCTATCGGAGACAGATTGCTCGGGTCTTTGGGTTCACTGAACTGTTCCTGTTGATCCACACCCAAACTGCTCTGCTCTGCTCGCTCTGAGAATCCAATTTTTTGTATGTGGTACTTTTATTAAAATATGCCATTGTGTGAGCAAGTAACAGCAAAGGTGTCTGGAACAGGTCGTGACAGAGGTTAAAAGAAGAAAAAGAACTGACTGTCACTGCTCTTAGTTTGAAAACTGGGACTGAAGGATGTTTCTGATGCCAACGCAGTGACTTGGCAAGTGAAACAGATGATATATCAATAAATAAAACTCCTTTTCTGCTTGCGATAATCCCTTCTAATTATGTTTAATTGAAAATTGGTGGAGAAAGGGATGAGGAATTTCATATGTTGTTACAATTTAGTGGGAAGAAGTAGATTAGCAAAGTTGACTTACATTTGGCACATGGAATCTGTTTGCCAAGTACCCTTTGGCCATAACAGAAGTGTACACGGTTCCTATCCTTATCAACAGAACAGCGTTCTCCCTGCTGCTTATTTTCCGGCTTAGAAATAACCTCCAACAAAGAACCTCATTTGAGGACTGATTCCATTGACTACTCAAATACTCAATGTTAAAAAGTTATTTTGCTGTAGGCGGACTCTATTCCATGGACCGGGTCTGAGTAAACAGTGCAAAGGCCAACTAGGAAACTAGTATGTTTTCCATTCCATACTGCTGTTGCTGGAGTATCTAACATACAAATAAAAGACAATATATTTGCTTTCTTCCAAATCATCCTTTCAGTACAGCTATCAACTCTTACCAAGAGCTTTAGGTGGACAATTTTCAAACGTGACTAAAATTGGTCTAACATTTCTATCTATCTAAACATCTTCTGACTGAGCATACTGGAAGATCCATGTGACTCACTTCTTCGATTTCCTCTGATTCCACACTGACCAAAATTGTATGTCCAGAACGCGTACAGAATTCCATTCTACATAACCATTGAACATTGTTAAACTTTGCTGCACTGAAATTTATAGACAACATAAGAGTAAGAAATCAGAAAGCATATCTATAAATACATTTTGAAAATGTAACACAGAAGCATGAAAACTATATCATTCCTGTTGCATTCGATCGGAGGACAGAAGTTAACCATTCTACAATTGCTAAAAGTCTACTCGCTAACAGTCCTTACAGTGCCATTTGATTCCAAAATGGGTCTATCACGTTCCACTGGTGGTGCATTCTCCCTTTAGATCTTCACTGCCGTGCTTATTTTGTTTCTTTTAAAACAAACTTCAAGCTGGGGTGTGCTGCAATTGTTCTCGCATAAACTTCCACGAGGTCAGAGTTCAGGTGCTGGCTGCCCACCCGTGCATCTGCTTTGCTATTTGGTGCATGAAGCTGACATCTGGCCGCAGATCGGGGTCGGGATTGATGCACATGATCACCAGCTCTCGCAGCTAGGGAAAGACAGACATCTCATTAGACAAATCCAGGCGGTGCACGATCAGCGACAACCTTGCCGTTTGGAAGGACCGAGCGCAAACTGGGTGACCATTTTGCCAAATACAGGTGCACAACCTTTTATCCGAAGATCCAAATAACGAAAACCTCCGAATAGCGACATTTTTTCGGTCCTTGAAGAAAGGTCCTTGAAAATGTTCACGGAGGGCGGCCCCCAGAGGTGACAGCGGAACCTCCGGTCGGTCCTCGAAGAAAGGGGAACTAAATCCCCATTCATAAAAGAGAAGGTGAGGGTATATTGCGTGGGAGGGTTAATAATTGACAATATGCTGCTACCTGCCAGCTGCGTTAAAAAGTTCCTACGGTAGACTCACGATACACAGTGTATCGTGAGTCTTGCGTGGAACTTTTTAACTCAGCGTGCAGGCAGCAGTAGATTGTCGCTCCCTTCAGTTTCATCCCACCTACACCCCTCTGCTTCCCGGCCATGTGTGTGACCCCTTCCCTCCCCTCTCCAGCTCCCCGCTCATTGCAGCGGCGCGGGGGCTTTGTACTGTCTTCACGTCGCGATGCTAGCAGCACAGTGCCAGTCACCAGAGACGTCAGGACCAACGGAACACCGACCCCCAGGCCCACTGCAAGCACGGAGATCCCAGATCAGCAACTCCAGCCCAGCCCCGTTCCAACTCCAGAGGAACACGCTCCCCGTATGGGCAGAAGCTGATGGTGTGCAAGGGGCGTCGTGTTCTTGGGGTCACGCAGCTCGGGCTGTGGGCGAACTGCCACTTGTCACCATAGCGGCCCATCGCGGAGCGGATTCCTCTGGAGTTGGAGGGGGAGGGGTGTATTGTGCTGTTTGATCGCCCCCTACTATTCCAGGGACAGGGAGACAGGACGTTCACCGAGGGCGGCCCGCAGAGGTGACAGCGGAACCTCCGGTCGGTCCTCGAAGAAAGGGGAACTAAATCCCCATCCATAAAAGAGAAGGTGAGGGTATATTGCGTGGGAGGGGTAATAATTGATAATATGCTGCTACCTGCCCGCTGTTAAAAAGTTCCCACGGTAGACACGATACACAGTGTATCGTGAGTCTTGCGTGGGAACTTTCTAACTCAGCGTGCAGGCAGCAGCAGATTGTCGCTCCCTTCAGTTTCACCCCACCTACACCCCTCTGCTTCCCGGCCATATGTGTGACCCCTTCCCTCCCCTCTCCAGCTCCCCGCTCATCGCACCGGCGCGGGGGCTTTGTACTGTCTTCACGTCGGCGATGGCAGCCAGCAGGCTAGTGCAGTCACTGGAGACGTCAGGACCAATTGGACGTCGACCACCAGGCCCACCGCAAGCACGGAGATCCCAGAGACCCACAGCCAACAGCAGCCCAGCCCAGCCCCGCTCCAACTACAGAGAACCTGGGTTGCGGATGACGGGGCGCAGCTCGGGGCATCGTAGGGGCCCATCGAGGAGCGGGTTCCTGTTGGTCCTGACGTCTCCGGCCACCTGCTATCCTCCGGGAACTGTACCGCCCTTGCAGGAGAGTGGGGTTGTTTGCAGTTGCAGAGGGAGGGGGCAAGGGCGGTACAGTTCCCAGTCTCAGCTCCAGTCCAGGGGGGTGGCCAGAGACGTCAGGACCAACGGGACAGCGACCCCCAGGCCCACTGCAAGCACGGAGATCCCAGAGACCCACAGCCAGCAGCAACTCCAGCCCAGCCCCGCTCCAACTCCAGAGGAACACGTAGGGGCAGAAGCTGATGGTGTGCAAGGTGTTCTTCGGGTGGCACAGCTCGGGCTGTGGGCAAACTGCCACTTGTCGCCGTAGCGGCCCATCGGGGAGCGGATTCCTCTGGAGTTGGAGGGGGAGGGGGGTATTGTGCTGTTTGATCGCCCCCTGCTATCCCAGGGTCAGGGAGACACAGCGGCGTTTTAGACTGGTGGGCAATCACTTCCAAAGTTCTGCCCACACAGTCAGTACACCTCTCCTACACTGCAATTCATACAAACATTTATTCTGCCTGAAAAAACGACATTGAAGACTCAAACTCGCGACCGAGTAACTGCCGGGATCAAGGCGCAAACTCGCGACCTTGCGGATATGAGCCGAGCACTCTACCACTGAGCCAGCCATTAAAATCTACGCTAAAAAAATTCCATTCCGAAGACCGACAAATTCTGAATTACGAAAAGTGTCTGGTCCCAAGGCTTTCGGATATAAGGTTGTGCACCTGTACTTGCAACCCAATGGTATGAACATCGAAGAACAAATACACAAAGCGCTGAAGTAACTCAGCGGGTCAGGCAGCATCCCTGGAGAAAGACACAAAGTGCTGGAGTAAAGCACCTGTCTCACTTTCCCGAGTTACTCACGAATTATCCCGAGTTTTCCCCTTGATTCAAACTCGGGGAATGTCCGTAGATATTTTGTAGCGGCTCATAATGCCAGCCGTAGGTACTCGGGGCATCAGGTAAGTCGGACGTTTTTTCAGCATGTGGAAAAATGTCCACGAGTAAAAAAATATAGCCCCGAATACCTATGGCTGGCTATTACCGTAGCTCTCCGAGTTTGAATCAAGGGGAAAACTTGGGAGAATTCGTGGTAAGTCGGGAAAGTGGGACATGGGCTTAACTCAGCGAGTCAGCAACTCTGGAGAAAAAGGATGGATGACGTTTCGGGTCGGAACAGATGCTGCCTGACTCGCTTAGTTACTCCAGCACTTTGTGTCTATCTTCGCTATAAACCAGCATCTGCAGTTCCCTCCTACCTTGGATAACATGGATAGGTGACGTTTTGGGTTGGGACTCTTATTCAGACAGAGTACATAATAGAGGCTGATACAGTTACAAATGGTATAGGGAGATACGAGTTGTATCTGAAGAAGGGTTCTAACACAAAACATCACCTATCCATGGATGCTGCCTGACCCGCTGAGTTACTCCAACACTTTTTTTGGTAAACCAGCATCTGCTGGTTCCTTGTTTCTATAGTATATGAACATCAAATTCAATTCACTGGCCTCCTGGATCTCCCTGTTGCTAACTATTTTAACTCCCCTTCCCATTCCCATGCTGACCTTTCTGTCCTGGGAGTCCTCCATTGCCAGAGGGAGGCCACATGCAAACTGGAGGAAGACTGCCTCATATTCCCCTTGCAACCCAAAGGTATGAACATGGAATTCTCTAATTTCAAGGGATAACTCTTCAATTTTCCACCCTGGCAGGCTCCCATTTCTCCCACCATCTCCCACCCTCAGAATCCCTGCTCCTTTCCCTTACTTCGTACACTCATCTCCCATCCCCGAATCCCTAGTTTCTCTTATACTCATTTCTTCTACTATTCCACCTGCCCCCCCACCCTCAACATGCTCACCCACCTATATCCCTCCCTCTGGCTTTACATTTCACTCTTCTCCTTATCTGACACCGTTTTGTCTTCTTTTCACCTTTAGCCTTTGTCACTTCCCCCACCCATCTGCCAACCAACCCACCCTTCACCTGCATTCACCCATCACTTGCCATACAGCACGAAAAAAATCATTTTGGCCCAACTCGTCCAGTCCGACCAGTTTTGTTTAGTTTATTATTATCACGTGGACGGAGGTACAGTGAAAAGATTTTTGTTGTGTGCTATACAGTCGGCGAAAAGAATATACACGGTTACAATCAAGCAGTCCACAGTGTACAGATACAGGAGAAATGGTATCTGTAACCACTAACCACTAACCACTAACAGAGTTATAGACACAAGGAACTGCAGGTGCTAGTTAAAACACAAAAGGGCATGAAGAGCTGGAATAACTCATCCGGTCAGGCAGCATCTCTGGAGAACAGGAGTCGGTGATGTTTTGGGTCGGGACCTTTCTGCAGACCCCCAGTCTGAAGGGAGGAGGCCCGAAATGTCACCTATCATGTTCTCCAGAGATGTGGCCTGACCTGCTGTGTTACCCCAGCACTTTGTGTCCTTTTGGCCACTAACAGTCTTGGTGCTTTTTCCTCCACAGTCACTGAGTATCTGACCTTTTGATGTATATCACAGGTTTGCCCACAATATCGATTTAAAGGCAGTTTATTTTAAGATGTTGTTACCTCTAGAAATGTTGCTGCACAGTCGAGAGGCCCAGTGGAGATACATGATTTATGACTGGCATATCCTCTTTTTAAATAATTTTGTTCACTTAAATTTTTTATCACAGCTTTATGATGCATTATAAGTGGAATGCAGCTGCTGGTTATAAATGTATTTATGAAAATAATGCAGACTCCAACATTTTTTCATTTTATTATTGGGTAAACTGCTTCGGCTGAATATGTTCGGGATATTGAGCTGATTATTTGTACCATTTTATTTTCGCACGTTGGGTTGCTCAAGTTACTCATCAGTGTTCAGATATTGAGATGTTGTCCTAACACAAACCTAAGCCACACTGCCCCAGCGTGGGAGGTAAGATCCTGCATCTTCTCAGCCAAAGTTCGTAGGCATCTGTTATTCAGCTCTGGAGCTTTGGAACATAGAACAGTACAGCACAGGACCGGGCCCTTAGGTCCACAATGTCCATGCCAAACATGATGCTGACTTAAACTCATCTCTGCCTGCATATGATCCATATCCCTCCATTCCCTGCAAATCATTGTGCTCGTCTGAAAACCTCTTGAGCACACCTATAGTTTCTGCCTCCATCACCACCACCAACCCTGGCAGTGCGTTCCAGGCACCCACCGCCCTCTGTCCCACACATCTTCTTTAAACTTTGCCCCTCTCACCCTAAAGCTATGTTCACAGAACATTCTGTGCCTCTGAAGCATTGCCATAGAAGAAAGGAAGAATCAGTTTAGTTTAGTTAGAGATACAGCATGGAAACAGACCCTTCAGCCCACCGAGTCCATGTCGATCACCTGTTCACGCGACCTCTATGTCATCTCATATCCAATATACAGAGGCCAATTAACCTACAAACACACACGTCTTTGGGATGTGGGAGGAAACCGGAACTCCCGGAAGACACCCACATGGTCACAGGGAGAACGTGCAAACTCCTAAAAGACAGCACCCGAGGTCTGGATCAAACCTGGGTCCCTGGTGCGGTGAAGCGGCAGCTCTACCAGCCGTGCCACCTGAGATCTTGGAGATGATATAAAAGAGGACAATAACGCTGTAGATTAGATCAACATTTTCAATAGATTATCCAGCTAGATAGTCTTTTTCTGAAAGATTCGCTTATAAGAGTGGGAAGAGTCAAAACTGGAATAGCCCGTTTTTTAGGGAATGTTTAGTTACTAGGGATTGCATGGACCAAGAGTTGAGGCATGATCTTTTACCCAGAGTGGACATGTCCAAGACCAGGGGCATTACTTTAAGGTGAGAGGGGTAAACTTTAAAGGAGATGTGCAGGGAAAGTTATTTTACACAAAACGCACTGACTGGGTTGATAGTGGAGGCAGATGTGATAGTGATAGGCTTTTAGATAGACTCATGAATGTGCAGGGAATGGAGGGATATGGATCAAGTATAGGCCAAGGAGATTAACTTGGCGTCATGTTCGGCACGGACAACATGGGCCCAAGAGCCTGTTCCTGCACTGTACAAGATTCAAGAGTCAAAAGTGTTTAACTGTCGTATGGGCGGCGCGTTGGTGCAGCGGTAGAGTTGCTGCCTTACAGCGCCAGAGACCCGGGTCCGATCCTGAATACGGGTGCCGTCTATACAGAGTTTACACATTCTTCCCGTGACCACGTGGGTTTTCTTCAGGTGCTCCAGTTTCCTCCCACACTCCAAAGACGTACAGGTTTGTTGGTTAATTGGCTTCAGTAAAAATTGTAACTTGTAGGATAGTGCTCGTGTACGGGGATCGCTGGTTGGCGTGGGCTCGGCGGGCCGAGTGGCCTGTTTCCACACTGTATCTCTAACCCAAATCTAAACTAAAAACGTAGTGAAAATGGAACAATAACATTCTTCCTTGCAGCAGCCAGTAAGTAAGCACCTGCCTGTCAACCTGGTGTCATTATCTGCAGGGCTTTGCAATTGCTGCTCTAAGTTTTGTGGGCTCCTTGCTACGACATATTTTCCTCTTGTTCTGTGGCCTCATTAGTATTCTCTCCTTCAGCTGTGCCAGGTGTGAACGAACGGGGGTGAGAGGTCAGATTCTCGACACAAACGCCTCCGGTGTGGCGCACGTGCGGCTCTGACAGGGAGGAGCCGAAGGTAGACCTCGCCGACCTCATCGGGAGAGCAAGATCACCAAGTGATTGTTCACTGACAGCAGAACCCGGGGAGGAAGACAGAAGCCGTTTCTGCAGGGCCTGCATCGATCTTGCCCCAACGAGCTGCAGGAGGTCAGTGAATCCCTGCAGACATTCTGTCAGCACCAGGGAGGGAGGTGATAGCTTTAAGATGCTCATTAAAATTAAATGGGAAAGTAATAAACCACTACTCGGACAGTTTGCAATTAAACAATATTTGAAATTAGGGGCTGTAAACTGATGTGCAACGACAAATAACTGGCGGACAGCTGGAGTTGTTCTTTGAGCAACAAAGATCCGAGGGGAGCGTTGGCAGGGATGTCATCCTGCCTTAGTTTAGTTTAGAGATACGGCGTGGAAACAGGCCCTTCGGCCCACTGAGTCTACACCGACCATCAATCACCAGTACACTAGATCTATGTCCGACACACTAGGGGCAACTTACAGATTTACAGACACAAAAACCTGCTCGTCTTTTGAATGTGGGAAGAAACTGGATGCTTTCAAGAGAGAGCTAGATAGGGCTTTTAAAAATAGCGGAGTCAGGGGATATGGGGAGAAGGCAGGAACGGGGTACTGATTGGGGATGATCAGCCATGATCACATTGAATGGCGGTGCTGGCTCGAAGGGCCGAATGGCCTACTCCTGCGCATATTGTCTATTGAAAGCGGAGCACCTGGAGAAAACTCACATGATCACAGGGAGAATATATAAACTCCGCACAGACTGCACCTGAGGTCAGGATTGAACCTGGGTCTCTTGCGCTGTGAGGCAACAGCTCTACTGCTACGCCACTGTACCGCCCTGGAGGACAAGAACAGAGAAGCCATTTCCACTCTGTGTGTGCCTCAAGGAGCAGAGAGCACAGATTTAATGTGAATGTAGAACGGTACAGCACTGGAACAGGCCTTTCGGCCCACGACGTCTGTGCCAAACTTGGCGCCAAGATAAACTAATCCCTGTCACTGCACATGATCCATATCCCTCCATTCCCTGAATATCCATATGCCTGTCCAAAATATCATAAACGCCACTATCATATTTGCCTCCATCATAACCGCTGTCAGTGTGTCCCAAACACCCACCACTCTCTATGTAAAAAAACTTGCCCTGCACATCTCTGTTAAACTTTGTCCCTCTCAACTTAAAGCTATGCCCTCTAGTCTTTGACATTTCCACCCTGGGAAAAAAAAGGTTCTGATTGCCTCCCCTATCTCTGCCTCTCATCATTTTATATCCTTCTATCAGGTCTCTCCTCAACATTCCAGCGGTCCAGAAAAAACAATCCAAGTTTGTCCTACCTTAAGGAGTTTGTCCGTCTTAACCAACCTGATCTCCCAGTGGCTCAGCACTTCAACTCCCCCTCCCATTCCCAATCTGACCTTTCTGTCCTTGGGCTGCCTCCATTGTCAGAGTGAGGCCCAGCGCAAGTTGGAGGAACAGCACCCCAGTTTGCACCCCAGCGGTATGAACATTGACTTCTCTAACTTCAGATAGCCCTTGCTTTCTCTCTCCATCCCCTTCCAAGTTCCCCCACCAGTCTTACTGTTTCTGACTGCATTCTAACTTTGTCCTGCCCCCTCCCCTGACATCAGTCGGAAGAAGGGTCTCGACCCAAAGCATCGCCCATTACTTCTCTCCAGAGATGCTGCCTCACCCGCTGAGTTACTCCAGCATTTTGTGTCTACCCAAGTTTGTCCAACCTCTCCTTGTAGCTAATACCCCTTAATCCAGGAAGCCTTTTGGTAAACTATTTTTGTAAAAGATATGGTGGTGTAGCCAAGAGATGAAAGGTTAGAACCAGAGAATCGTCCACAGCCTATAAGGTTGGTGGAGGTCTAATCAGCAGCATTCAAATTTTTTGTCAGGTTACTCGGAAAGAGCAGAGGAATGGGAGTGAATAGACTGATCTTAAGGGAGATGGCATTGAATTGAAGAATACCATGACTTCCTCCTGTCCTGCACTCGAGCTGAAAATACAAGCAGAACCCTACACCAGTGAAAACATAGGGGAAGTCTATCATACACCAATGAAAAATAGCATTTCCAATGAGGCGTCTAGCAAAAACTCTGAGATTATACAAAGCACACTGGTTTTTATTGGCAATCCCCAGTGTGAGTTCCACCACAAATATTATACCTGACTTGTAAATCCAGATTCTGGGAAGCTTGCGAGACAGATTTATTAATGAGACAATGGGATCAAGAGTTCCTGACAAAAAAAAAAATTGCAGATGTATTTCCCACCAAACTTGTGTGAATGAGAAAGTAGCAACCGTCAATGGTTGATGGAATCAATGGTTAATAACAAATTAGTTTTTAAAAAGTAGTTGAGCAAATCACAAACTACTGGAGGAACTCAGTGGGCCTGTGGAGGGAGAAGCGCAAACATGTTTTGGGTTGATGCCTGAAGAAAGGTCCCGACCCAAACCACCACCTGTCCATTCGCTCCACAGATGCTGCCTGACCTGCTCTGATCCCTGGGAATGGTCCATAGCCGTTATCTCCATGTCAGGAACACACGTTCTCTACAGCTACAAATAGTGTAAGACTTTACATACACTTGCTCTAATTCTATCGTTCTATTGAATAATCACCTGAACACCACCTGTGGTTAAACCACTGGAATAGAGCCTCATTCCAGTCGGTTTAGAGTCACAGAGCTGCACAGCAAGGAAAGAGGCCCTTCAGCCCATGTTGTCCTATCCCACCATGAACCCTTCCCATCCACACATCTGTCCAAATGTCTGTCGTAAGTGGTAATTGTATCCATTTCCACAATGACGTTTTATCGTTATTACTGGCTTGAAAAATGCTTTAAGAATGTGTGGGAGAATTTGCAGATTCCAGATCAGGTCATCCGTAACCCTGGAAACCCCTGGAGGGCTTTCAAAGGAGTTTGGGAACAGACACTGGAGGAGGGGAATGGGGGTGATGGGACTGGGGGGGGAGGGGGGTTGCTCTCCTAAGAGCTGGCATCGGCTCAAAAGGCTGAATGGCCTGCAACCTGTTCCATAACAACACCATGATTCTGAATCTGAGGCTAATTTAATGTAGGGATGATGTCCCCTGGGCTGTCTCATTGCTCACTTGCTTGGATTATTGATGCATATTCTTCTTCCACTGCGGCCAATCGAGTATTGTGATACACCAGGCATCTAAAGATGTCAACGTTGTACAGAACTCAAAGTGCTGGAGTAACTCAGCTGGTCAGGCAGCATCTTTGGAGGACATGAATAGGTGATGTTTTGGGTCAGGACCCTTCTTCAGACTGATTATAGTAGTGGAGAGAAAGCTGGAAGAGAGATGGGGGCGGGACAAAGACTGGTAAGTGATAGGTGGTCACAATCTGGCGGAGTAACTCAGCGGGTCAGGCAGCATCTATGGAGAAAAGGAATAGGTGACGTTTCGAGCCGAGACCCTTCTTCAGACATCCATCCCTGGTCCTTTTCGCCAGAGATGTTGCGTGACACACTGATTTAATCCACCGTTTTGTATCTATCTTGTAGACACAAAATAAACCCGCATCTGCTGTTCCTTCCTACACGGGACAGGTGGATACAGGTGAGGGGGGTTTTGATTTACAGATGGGTGGACTAAGGTCAGAAAGGGTGACAAAAGTGGGCTGAAGGGGGGGGCAAAAAGCAGTCAAGGAGGCAGAGGGGTGTTGATAAGGAGAGAATAGGAGTGAAATGTAAAGCCAGAGGGAGGCATGTAGGTGGATGGGGCAGTGGGGAGAGGGGAGGGGATGGGGGCCATCTAGCCAGTGTGGTCCGGAAAGGGATGGTGTGGGGGTGGGAGTGTGGAGGAGGGGGGGGAGAGAGGGAGAGGGAGGGAGTGGAGGTGGGGGTGAGGGGGGGGGGGGGGGAGGGGGGGGGGGGGGGGGGGGGGGGGGGGGGGGGGGGGGGGGGGGGGGGAGGGGGGAGAGGGGGGGGGGGGGGAGAGAAGAGAAAGAAAGAGTAAAAATAATGGGGTGTGGTGTTACCTAAAATTGGAGAATTCAATGTTTGTGACTTCATTAGTTTTGAACGTTATGTTCATGCCAGCTGAAGAAAATGTGCTGGGAAATGATTGCTTTGGAACCACAGGCAAATAATGATGGGACTTGAGCAGATTGGTGATCAATATTCTGGTTTCACCCTCAGAGACTGAACTATGTTGGAAGTCTTTGATCAAAGACTACCTGGTCAAAGAACCTTCGGCAGAGTGGATCCGTTACATAAACAAAAAACGGCAGATGCCGGTTAATACCACAGATGGACACAAAAAGCTGGAGAAAAAGCTGTGATGTTTTGCGTTGAGACCTCTCTTCCGACTGACAAGCTGAAACAGAGAGTCCTGACCTGAAATGTCAATTTTTCTCCAGAGATGCTGCCTGTTGAGTTATTCCAGCACGTTGTGTCTATCTGTAGTTCCATTACATCTTTGACCCAAAGCATTAACTCTCCTTCTCTCTCTGCAGATGCTAACTGACCTGATGAGTGTTTCTAGCACCTCTAATTTTTTGATGTTCAATTTTCTATTATTGATTATTATTTCAAACCCTCTCTCCTAGTGCATCCAATACAAGACTCAATACAGTTTAACTTTAGGTTTGTTATTGTCACATGTATTGAGATACAGTGAAAAGCTTTGTTTTGCACGCTATCTAATCAGATCAGATAATACTACACATAAATACCATCAAATAAAACTCAAGTACAGTAGGTACATAGGGGAAGATACAATCATGTACACAGGGGAAGATACAGAGTGCAGAATATTCTCAGCATTTGTTTAGATTAGTTTAGAGATACAGCGTGGAAACCGGCCCTTCGGCCCACCGGGTCCGCGCCGACCAGCGATCCCCGCACACTAACACTATCCTACGCCCACTAGGGACAATTTTTACATATACCAAGTCAATTAACCTACAAACCTTTACGTATTTGGAGTGTGGGAAGAAACCGAAGATCTCGGAGAAAACACACGCAGGTCACGGATAGAACGTACAAACGCCGTACAGACAGCACCCGTAGTCGGGATCGAACCCAGGTCTCCGGCGCAGCATTCGCTGTAAGGCAGCAACTCTACTGTTGCGCCACTGTGACTGCCCATTGTAGCGCATCAGTTACATAGTCCGCAATGGGGTTTTCTCCGAGATCTTCGGTTTCCTCCCACACTTGGCTTAGTATAAATGTAAATTGTCCTTAGTGTGTGTAGGATAGTGTTAAGGGCCTGGCCCACTCGGGCGATTTTTTAGGCGAGTGCAGGAGACTCTGCGCTCGCCTCATGATCGCTACATGTTCGCTGGTGGTCTCTGGTGAGTCTCCTTCATGGTCGCGAGGAGTTCCTGCATTCTGGGAACTAGGCACGGCCTCAGTATGGTCGACGCAAATTTTTCAACATGTTGAAAATTTTTCTGCGACCAAAAGTGTTTGCCCCTTCACAGACAGGGCTTGAATTCAGCCACATTCACACTGAATGCCAAAATAGGCTTGAAGGGCCAAATGGCCTCCTTTGTGTGGATTTAATATGTTGTTCACAGTGGCGAATGTGACAATCTTCATCAGACAGCTGACGTCTGACAAATCGCTCACGTTAATGTGCTCACTGCGTTCATGTACATTTCCCAAATATTTACCGTCTCCCACACAAATCCATCCCTGACAAACAACTCAAGGACCTACCTTCTCGGAAAAGTGTTCTGCTGGGAGAGGCGGGTAGTCACATTGCTCGATCTTTTTGCAGAGAGAGAATAGATTCATTTTATCTCCATAGAAGGGGCTCTGGAGGGCAGCCATCTGTGAGAGAAAGGAAGCAAATGCAGAATAGTTACAGACAGGTCGTGCGTCAGGACTTCAGTACCTCACAATCAATTACGTTCCATTAGTGTAAGCTTCCATGTCAGAATCATCAGAGTTATGAGTGAATGCACAGTTCAGATAGACCGAGTGGGTACTTGATTGTTGGCACAGACCCAGTGGATGAAGGGTCTATTTCTGTGTTGTATGAACACAGACCATTGAACCTAGAACAGTGCAGCATAGGGAACAGGCACTTCGGCCCAAAGTGTCTGTATCGAACATGATGCCAAGATAAATTAATCTCTTCTGCCTGCACATGATCCATATCCCCATTCATGTGTTTATCTAAAAACAGATTCCCCCATCATATCTGTCTGCACCGCCATCTCTGACAACACATTCCAGGCACCTGCCACTCTCTGGAGATTGACAGAATCTTCATTAGTAAGGGTGTCAGAGATTATGGGGAGAAGGCAGGAGAATGGGGTTGAGAGGGAAAGATATTTTAGCCATGACTGAATGACAGAGTAGACTCAAGCAGTCGTTCCAGGTGCGACAGAGGTTTACCTGCATCTCCTCCAACCTCATCTATTGCATCCGCTGCTCTAGATGTCAGCAGATCTATATCGGTGAGACCAAGCGGAGGTTGGGCGATCCGGCCCGCAATAACCAAGCTGATCTCCCGGTGGCTCAGCACTTCAACTCCCCCTCCGTCTCCGACCTCTCTGTCCTGGGTCTCCTCCATGGCCACAGCGAGCAGCACTGGAAATTGGAGGAACAGCACCTCATATTCCGATTGGGGAGTCTGCATCCTGGGGGCATGAACATCGAATTCTCCCAATTTTGTTAGTCCTTGCTATCTCCTCCCCTTCCTCATTCCCCCTGCTGTCTCCTCCCACCCCCCCAGCCATTGGGCTCCTCCTCCTTTTTCCTTTCTTGTCCCCGCCTCACCCCCCCCCACCCCCGATCAGTCTGAAGAAGGGTTTCGGCCTGAAACGTTGCCTATTTCCTTCGCTCCATAGATGCTGCTGCACCCGCTGAGTTTCTCCAGCTTTTTTATGTACCGACAGAGTAGACTCGTTGGGCAGAATGTCCTAATTCTGCTCCATGACTTATGTTTAGTGTCGAGACCCTTCTTCAGACCTAAAACATCACCTATCCAAAGATGCTGCCTGACTCCCTGAGTTACACCGGCACTTGCTGTCTTTTTCCCCACAGTAGTTCTTGACGCTCAGCTGGAGGAGACTGCTTCTCAGCAACACCCTTCAAACTCACAGGACCACCGCCCTCCCCTCCTCCTCAACTGTCCGCATCTGCACCTGGACACATCTGGATTCATTGAATAATCCTTGTCATCGCAAAGAACTGAACAATTGAATTTCCTGTTTTAACCAAGGTATGTGAAACTTTGCCCAAAATGTTAACAAACTTGTTTTGTTGGGATTTCAAGTGATAATTCGACTTGGCAGAGAACACCACTTGTTAAAATGGCACCAGTGTGAGATACATTAAAAATTGAAACGGCTCCACAGTGCTTCTGAAGAACATTCAACCAGGAATCTATTTTGACCAGTTGGGCCAAAGGGTCTATTTCCGTGCTGTGTGACTCTTTACCTCCACCTACTGCACTGCTCTGCTCTGCTGCCACATAAAGGCCATTCTTTTTGGTGATCCTTTCACAGAGTAGGATTGTGCTGGAGGGCCTCCACTGACCCTGGAACTAACAGGGGAGGTGGGTGGCCCTGGAGTAGGGTCGCCAACTTTCTCACTCCCAAATAAGGGACAAAAGGTCAAAATAAGGGACAAATTCCCGACGGCAATTCGTTGACCGACTCGTGGCTGGGTGAATGATGAGTTGGCCCGGGTGCTGGACTTCACACAAAGCCCAGTCGGCAGTCCATCCAACTCATGAACCGATGATCGACCATGAGAAGGAGGGAAAGCGAAGGTCGGACAGCTGGCCCGGCTGGTAACCGACGGGGCTACGGGCGAGGTGCTGCTGCTGTTGCTGCACTCCATGGGCTGCACTACATCGGGACGGGTGAGGCGGGGCCGGACGCGGCGCTCCGACCCGACAGTCCCCTCGACCTGAGTTGTAGCAGTCAAATACCAGACTGGGTGTACACCCAGTTCCCAGGTATTATTGAGTCGTACCGCTGTTTACAACAGTCTTATGAAATCATTAGCTTCTTGTCTCACCAGATTAGTTTAGTTTAGAGTTACAGCAGGATGTGAACTCCTGTCTCCAGATCATGAGTCCAGGTCTCTGTCCGGGAATTTTACCACCATTCCCAAATTCAGGACAAAGAGGCAATTTCAGTTCTGGAGTAATATTTTCATGCATCTTGTCATTAGTGGGGCCGACTGAGGGGGAACCTCTACCCCGTATGTGTTTACAACATTCAGCACTGAGTGTCTGTACTGGCCCCTGACACATTAAAGGGCAGTACAGTGGTGCATCTGCTGGAGCTGCTACCCCACAACGGCGAGACCTGGGGTTCGGTTCGATTCTGACCTCAGATTTTGTACGTTCTCTCTGTGACCGCATAAGTTTTCTCCGGGAGCTCCAGTTTCCTCCCACACTCCAAAGACGTGCAAGGCTGTAGGTTAATTGGCTTCTTTAAATTGCCCCTAGTGGGATAATGGAGAACTAGTGTGAACGGGTGTTCGATTGTCGGAGTGGACTCAGCATGCTGAAGGGTCTGTTTCCATGCTGTATCTCAAAACTAAACTAATCCCGAGTTTTCCTTGTTTCTGGGTCAGATGAAAGGTCATGTTATCTATAGAGTGCTGTGCTAACAGGCCAGTTGTGCCTGAAGGATTTCATTGTTGCGTTTCAGTACAGATGTGCACCAGTTGTGACCTCTGGGTCGCTCACCAGGGTGGTCCGTGCAGATGTGGTCTCAGCCTTCTGACCAGCGATGGATTCAGCACCTTGGACCCGATGGCTTCTAAATATAACTGGAGTTGGTGCCCCCCCCCCCACATACTCAGACGGCGGGGAAGGGCAGTGGGTTTTACAGGGGGTGCATCTCCAGGAGCGGTGTGAAGAGGCCTGCCGGTGCGGCAGGCAACCCACACACTGGCCCGGCTGCTTATTAATCCATAATGTGATTCAAGTGCTCTGCCCTGCCACCTTCCCTCACTGTCACAGGCAGAGGCAGAGAGAGGAGAATGCTGCCTTCTTCTAATGAAGCACCACTGTGTAATTGTTGATATTATCTACCCTATGTAGAGTGTTCATGCAAACTGCTCGCTCACGCCCCTGACACTTCTCATCTTCACGGGTCTATTTTTTTTCTTGGCGCGGCAGCTGAAGCTGACGTTGGTCGCTGTGCTGTTTTTTTTTTAATAAGGTTTTATTGGATAATTGCTTTGACTTTCCACCTGGGGCGGTGCCTGCTGCTCGTTAGCGGGCTGGGCCAGCGGTGTTGCCGTGGCGATGCCGTTGACAGCGGCTGCCACCTCGTGTCAGCGGGCAGACACGGCCACTGTTGCCATCGGTGACGGGCGGAGCTGACAGAGAACCAGCCGGCCGCTGGCGACCAGCTCGGCCTGTAACCCCTCAATGGTTCAACGGCTCTCTATTGTCACGTAGGTACAGCAGTGAAATTCTATCACACAACCCACGAATGCACAGTCGGCTTATGCTGGCACCGTTTACAAACAACATGCCCAAAGTCCACATGCTGAAAGCACTGGAGTGCCCCCACTCCAGGTAGGCCCCAGCCTGCTGCAGGCCTGTGTTCTGACATTCCTTTCCTTGCCCGACCACCTCTATGTCCCTCCTGCAGCCGACCTTGAAGGCAATACCTCTCCTACCAGCCCACTCCTCGCATCTGTCATCACCAGCAGCTCCCTCAGAACATTGGTGTGGGGGAGGGAGCTTGTTCACAAGTTTTAGGAGTAGAATTCGGTCATTCGGCCCATCAAGTCTACTCTGCCATCCAATCATGGCTGATCTCTGCCTCCTAATCCCATTCTCCTGACCCCCCCCCCCCCCCCCCCCCATAACCCTTAATACCCGTTCTAATGAAGAATTTGTCTATCTCGGCCCTGTCTATCTCGGCAATATCCACTGACTTGGCCTCCACAGCCTTCTGTGGCAATGAGTTCCACAGATTAACTACCCTCTGACTAAAGAGGTTTCTCCTCACCTGTCTAAAAGAGCACCCTTTAATTCTGAGGCTCTGACCTCTGGCCCTAGTCTCTCCCACCAGCAGAAACATCCTTTCCACATCCACTCTATCCAGGCCTTTCATTATTCTGTAAGTTTCAATGAGGTCCCCCCCTTCAACCTTCTAAACTCCAGCGAGCACAGGCCCAGTGCTGTCAAACGCTCATCGTATGCTAATCCACTCATTCCTGGAACCATTCTTGTAAACCTCCTCTGGACCCTCTCCAGAGCCAGCACATGCTTCCTCAGATATGGGACCCAGCTTGTCTTGCCCCGGGGGTGGTGGGGAGGGGAGCGCATTCAAGATTCAAGATTCAATTTAATTGTCATTTGGACCCCTTGAGGGCCAAACGAAATGCCGTTTCTGCAGCCATACATTACAAACAAATAGACCCAAGACACAACATGATTTACATAAACATCCATCACATCGCTGTGATGGAAGGCCATAAAAACTTATCTCTCCCCTGCCCTCCCCCCCCCCCCCGATGTCAGAGTCAAAGTCAAAGCCCCCGGCTGGCGATGGCGATTGTCCCGCGGCCATTAAAGCCACGCCGGGTGGTGCGAGGTCGCACACCGGGTCTTGGTGTTAGAGCCCCCGGCGTGCGCTCGCAGAGTCCCGCAGCCATTCCAAGCCGCGCGGGGCGGTGATGTCAGGCCCCGCTCGAGGAGCTCTTCAACCCCGCAACTCTGGCGGGAGAAGTCGCCGTTGCAGGAGCCCTGAAAAGCGGTCTCCCTCCAGGGACCCGCGGGCTCCCGGTGCCGCTGTCCACCAGACCCGCAGTTGCAGCCTCCGAATCTCCGGAGGTCGGGCCGCAGCAGCAACAGCGCTCCACCACCGCTCCACCTGCTCCGGACTCGGCCAGCCCCGCGACGGTGAGGTAAGTCGTCGGCACCAGAGTCCCCGGTCTTCTCCTATTGGAGGCCGCTCCACGTTGCAGCCCCAACGACAACGGAGACCCGACAAAGAAAAGGTCGGGTCTCCCGTGCAGGGAGAGATTTAAAAGTTACCCCCTCCCTCCCACCCCCCACCCCCACCCCCCCCCCCCCACACACACACACCCCAACAAAAAAGAACAAAAACTACATAAAAACATAGACAAAAATAATAAAAACGCGGACGGGCTGCAGAGGCCGCTGCTGACGAGAGTCGCGCCGCCTACCGAACATAGACGGCTGACTCCCAGTCTGAGAGCTGGCACAGGCTTGGTGAGAAGAGAGAGGGGGAGAGGGCATGGATGCGGAGAGAGAGACACAGCATGGAAACAGGACCTTCAGTCCACCGAGTCCCCACTGACGTTTGGACACCAGATACACTGGAGGCATAGAGCTCTACCACATGGAAATTGGCCCTTTGGCCCACCGAGTCCGCACTGATCTATAAACACCCGATAGACTGTAGTCCTGGAGCTATATAACATGGAAACAAGCCCTGCAGCTCACGTGGTCCGTACTGACCTTCGGACAACCATTGCTCTAGAATCATGGAGCTATACATCGAGCTATGCAGCCCTTTGACCTTTGAACACCTATCACAATGGATTCACAGATCTATTCAGCAGGGAAATAGGCCCTTCAGCCCATCAAGTCCACACTGACCTTCGACAAATACCCGCTCACACCAGAGTAATGGAACTATTCAACCTAGAAACAGACCCTTCGGCCCACTGGGTCTATGTTGACCATCAGCCACCCATTTGCAATAATCCCACAATGACCCCATCTGATCCTTGTGTCATAGAGAGACGCAGCACTGAACCAGGCCCTTCGGCCCACTGGATCTATGTTGACCATCAACCACCCATTCGCATTAATCCCCCATTGATCCCATTTGATCATGGAGAGACCCAGCACAGAAACACACACTGTGTCCACAATAACCATCAAGCATCTATTTACAAACGAATCCTACCTTCATCACATTTTTTTCTCCCTATATTGTTATCAATTAGACTCTACCATCAGCGACACACTTGGAGTGGCCAATTATCCTATGTCTTTGAGATGTGGGAGGAAACTCAAGCACTTAGGGGAAACCTACACAATCACCAAGAGGAATATAAAATTCCACACAGACAATGCCGGAGGTCTGGATCGAACCTTGGTCTCTGGAGCTGTGGGAGAGCAATGCCCATCACTCACCACCCATTCTTGGTCAAGGTCAACAACAGAGTACAGTAAACCCTCGTCATAATCGACCACAGGGAGAGGAACGATGTCCGTTATTGCTGATTGTCTGAAATAACTGAGTAAGATATTGGTATAAGTGGTAGAAGCAAACAGCTGCAGTTGTTGGTTAAAACACAAAAGGACAGGCGGCATCTGTGGAGAACATGGATAGGTGGCGTTTCGGGTCGAGGCCCTTCTTTAAATTCTCAGTCAGGAAGAGATCCAGGTGAGTTGATGGTCCTGGCCTGCTGGTGGCCGGGGGAGGGGCGACGAGCGGACCGCGGGTGGCCGGAGTGTAGGTAAGGGTCGGTGGTGGCGAAAGGCGTGATTTGTAAGTGGCCGGGGGTGGCGTCGGCAAGAGTCAGTAGGCCGTCCGCTATCACCAAAATCCCATGTAAAGTGGTCCGTTAAAACTAAGATTGTACTGTATTTCCACAGAGGCAGAGGCATCAGATGAGCACAAGGCGTGGGTCACGTGACCATCATCCCAGGTAGGACTGACAATTGGCCAAGGCAACTTTTTATTTTGGCATCATTGCAGGAGGCAGCGTGAGAGGAGGTGCAGTCACACAAAGGGTGGTGGGTGTATGGAACAAGCTGCCAGAGGAGGTAGTTGAGGCTGGGATTACCCCAACGTTTAAGAAGCAGTTGGACAGGTACATGGATAGGACACGTTTGGAGGGATATGGGGCCAAAATGCAGGCAGGTGGGACTAGTATAGCTGAAACATGTTGGCCGGTGTGAGCAAGTTGGACTGAAGGGGCTGTTTCCATGCTGTATCACTCTATGACTCTATGACTCCAAGGTGACTGATGGAGTTAGTCGGTAGCCTGTTCCCTGTGGCGGAGAGATTGAGAAAGGGGAAAGTGGTGCCAGTTGTAGTCCAAGTGATTTTGAGGACAGGGCGGAAGTCGAGGAAATCAAGGAGTTTTCATAAAGTCTGAAGAAGGGTCCCCTCCCCCTGTGTTTTTATAGCTACCAGAAGAAGAAATTAACCTACAAACCTGCACGACTTGTGGATGTGGGGGGAAACCGGAGCACCCGGAGGAAACCCACGTGGTCACAGGGAGAAGGTGTAAACTCCGTACAGACAGACAGCACTCAAGGTCAGGATAGAACAACCCAGGTCTCTGGCGCTGTGAGGCAGCAGCCCTACCAGCTGCACCACTGTGCAGCCCTATATCCCTCCAATCCATGCACACCAGGGACTCTGAGATGTATTTCAATAACTGTCTGGGATTTGCACATAAATTTGCATCAATTAATTCCTTTATGCAGTTTTGTCTTTAACAATCCACAACTGATTTAAGGCCTGGTGCCTTCAGAGTGGTGTTTACAGCCAGTGAGGATAGTTTGTGTGCAGCAAGCAGGATGTTACATCTGTCAGCCTGCGTGAGGCAGTGAGACGGCAGGACACGGTTATAAAAACACGGTTTAAAGAGAAACCCTCATCTCCAGCAGTTTACGACATTCCATTCCAGATGTTGAAATGTTCTCCAGATGTTTTCTTCACCATTTCATGCCAACGGCGCTCAGTAAATCTGCCTTAAATTTAAAAATCACTTCCTCTATTGTCTGTGGAAAGCAATTTGAACTAAACTCCGCCATTAAATAAAGACTCAATAGGAGTGGCATTAATTTTTAACGTCTAGCATAGATTAGAGATTTAGCATGGAAGCAGGCCCTTCTGCCCATCCAGTCCACTCTGACCATCGATGACCCGTTCACACTCGTTCTATGTCACACAAAGTGTATGGACTGAGCTGCCAGAGGAGGTAATTGAGGCAGCTACTATTGCAATGCTTAAGAAACATTTAGACAGGTACATGGGTAGGATAGGTTTAGAGGGATGGGACTAGAGTAGATGGACATGTTGGTCTGCATGGGCAAGTCCGTCTGAAGGGGCCTGTTTCCACACTATTACTCTACAACTCTCTCTCTCTCTCTAAATGGAAGAACCCTTTTCCTGCACTGTTGCTCATTAGTTCCAAAATCTGCCACCAGGGATAACTTCCTGTCTGAAGTCTGAATAACTAACGTCTGAAGAACGGTTTCGGCCCGAAACGTTGCCTATTTCCTTCGCTCCATAGATGCTGCCTCACCCGCTGAGTTTCTCCAGCACTTTTTTCTACCAGGGATAACGTTATCCCAGCATCTACCCTTCAAAATCACCATTTCATTTTTTGAATCTGCAGCAAGCTCCTCCCCAGCTATTGTGTGCAGTTCTGGTCGCCCCATTACAGGAAAGATGAGGAGCTTTGGAGAGGGTGACGGAGAGATTCACCAGAATGTTGCCTGGATTAGAGGCAATGAGGTCCAAGGAGAAATTGAACAAGCCAAGATTGTTTTCTCCAGAATGACGAATATTAAGGATTGATCTGATAGAAATTTACAAAATTATGAAAGGTTTGGATAGGGTAGACAATCAGAGTCTTTTCCCAAAGGTGGAAATATCAAATACTAGATTGGAAATCAAACATTGAGACAACAACCCAAGGGCTAGATCCTGGTAGAGTTGGTGTGAAAGTGGGGGATGTAGGATTAGTGTTAGTGGGTGGTTGTTGACCAGGCAGACCTATGCTCAAGGGATTTGTTAAGACGCTGAGTGACTCTGTGAACTCCAGGAAACAAACAGGTTTTACCTCACAATTTATAGTAACCAGAATACACCAACTAGTTGAGTTACTGTACATCAGGTGGAAACAGATAAACTATGGAAATAAAGCATAACGTTGCAACCAGTTTCCGAGCTGGTCAGGGACAGTTCAGACACGATGGGCCGAACTGCCTTCGTCCCTGCAGCAACTTCCCCCTGCATTTCAAGGGAGTGTCACCCTCATTTCAGGCTGATTTACATCAGCTTGGTGCGCAATGTTTGAGCACTGGCTAGATTTATGTCTCTGCTTCTGTTTACCATGCAGTTGTTCTGAAAATTGGACCTTTGGGTAATTATTGAATATGCATTGTTTAGTTTTTGTTATTAAGCAACTCGATGCCTGACAATGGGACTGTCAGAATCAGTAAATGAGATTACTGATTTGTTCTCTTCGAGTTACCCACATTGTTCAGATATCCAGTGCGACCATGCACTTCAACCTACTATTCAGACATTGTGAAAGTAATTCGTAACAAAAAAACGCACTGGTGCACAAAACACAACAATAGGTGGGTAAATGTGTGCCATAGTCTAGGGAGCAGACAGGTCTTACCATGGGTGTGAGTGAATTGTGCTAATTGGGACATCCCTGGACCTTATAAGTGGATTGGAGGGTTTTAGCTATGATGCGACGTTGGACAAACTTGGATTGTTCTCTCTGGAGTGTTGGTGGCTGAGGGGAGACGTGATAGAAGTTTATAAAATTACGAGAGGCATAGATAAGATAGACAGTCAGAACCTTTCTCCCAGGGTGAAAATATCAAATAAGAAAGGGTATAACTTTACATTATATTTTAATACATCCTCAATCCTGAGGAACTACCCAGAATACTGGTTGACATTAGTTAACACACACTGGATAACAGGGGCGTGCATTGGATAACATGTTGTTCGCTGGATAACAGTGTCCACTGGATAACTGTATACACTGGATAACTTTCAGTACACTGGATGGCATGGCATATCTGGCTTAACACCATGCACTAGATAGCACGGTGTTCACTGGATAACAGTGTCCACTGGATAACAGTGTCCACTGGATAATAGTATACACTGGATAACATACCAGGTATACTGGATGACATGGTATATTTGGATTAACACAATATCCATTGGACAACACAAGGGTATACTGGATGGCATGGTATACAGTATTAGCATTAACACAGTGTACACTGGATAGACTAGTGTCAATTAATCTTAGTTAGAAACAGAACTGCAACCTGTGGAGAGATTACGATGCAATATGAACAAATTTCATTCAACATTCAGATTAATTGAAGTTTTCGGCAACATTAAATTTTGCACGATAATTGATTTTAATGATAATTCATACATTAGTCTGGGCAAGGAGTGTAGGGAGGAACTGGTTTAAATCGAAGATGCTGGAGTAACTCAGCGGGACAGGCAGCATCTCTGCGGAGAAAGAAATGAGTGACGTTTCTGGTTGAGACCCTTCTTCAGACTGAAGTCTGACCCTTCTTCAGTCTGATGAAGCGTCTCGGCCCAAAACGTCACCTTTTCTCTAGAGATGCTGCACTGCCCCGCTGAGTTACTCCAGCATTTTGTGTGTATCTTTGGTCTGGACAAGACTGGCCACAGGCTGACCCGTGGCTCATGTTGGCGAGGCTGGTGTGAAGCTGCGTGCCGGGTCCAGCATTAGTCCTGTCTGGTACACGCGCTCCTCGACACTGAACACAACTATTTATCTTCACCCATCGTTTTAACTGCCGCCGTCTATCCAGGAGCAGTTTGATATTAATCTCTCTCTCTCTGGCCACCCCTCATACATCTTACTCTGTCGGCACTGATGGAAGCGGTAATCTATTTTTCTGCGTCAGTTACTGAATTAGAGTTAGAAAAATGTTCAGTCGCCCAAGGGAGTCAATTTCCCAACTTAATTCTTGCCGATCCTGAGCTGAGCTGAGCTGAGCTGAGGAGAACCTGTTATCTCCAGCTTCATCCCACAAGGGCCCAGATCCCAGACTGACGATTCCTCTGGTCTTCAAGCCCGGCACCAAGGCCTCTATCGTGTAATGTAACCCAGACTGTGTGCACGGCGGCGCAGTGGTAGAGTTGCTGCCTTACAGCGCCAGAGACCCTGATTCGATCCTGACTATGGGTGCTGCTGTACTGAGTTTGCACGTTCTCCCTGTGACCGCATGTGTGTTCTCCGGGAACTGCGGTTTCCTCCCACGCTCCAAAGACGTGCAGGATTGTAGGTTAACTGGGTTCTGTAAATTGTAAATTGTCCCTAGTGTGTCGGATGGGATGATCGCTGGTCGGCGTGGACTCGATGGGCCGAAGGGCCTGTTTCCATGCTGAATATCTAAAATCTCCACAATTAGCTGCACACTCTGTCCCTCTTACAACTGAATATGTGAAACATATTAGAGTTTTGGAATAAGAGAGTAAGGAAACAGGCTCTTTGGCCCATCAAATTCATGCCATCCATCGACCACTCATTCAGACCAATCCTACATCAATTCCCACATTCCTGTCAACTCACTACACACAATTTACAGCAGTAGATTAACCTACCGACTCGCATGTCTTTGGGATGTGAGAGAGAACCAGAGCACCCAAGCAGTCATGTGGACAACGTGCAAACGCCACACAGACAGCAACCAAGGTCAGGATCAAACCAGGACCTGGTAAAATTGTATTATGATCGCTGGTCGGCACGGACTCAGTGGGCTGAAGGGCCTGTATCCAAGCAGTATCTCAAAAGTCAAAAGTCTAAAGTAAAATCTAAATCTTTCCCCACTCATCTTAAACCTCTGCCCTATGGTTCTTGATTTCCCTACCCTGGTAAAAGCCTATTCACCCTTGTAATGTTATACACCTCTGTAAGATCACCCCTCAGCCTCCTGCACTACAAGGAATAAAGCGCTATAGAGACCGCTCTAACATTCAGCTAAGCATGGTTGCAGCTTACCTCATATAATAAGCAGCCAAGTGACCAAACATCGGATTTGAAGTTGTAACCATTTTCATGTATTCTTTCTGGAGACATGTAGTACGGCGTTCCAACTGTAATACAAAGGAAAACACTGAAACTACAGCCTACAGCTTTATTAGCGACAGGTTCTTAGATCAACGTCGAAGGACGCCATTGAGCCCAGGCCCGTTCCCATGGGAACGATCCCATGTGCAAAGCCTGGCAAGTGATAGGTGGATATAGTCATTCGATCTTTTCAAAAGGGTATGGAACCGAGGCAACAAGATGGAAGTTATCCCATCAGTCACCCTACCACCTAGTCGACGGCAAGCTACCGACAACCAGCGACCCATTAGGATGTCCACCTACGACCACACCTATGACAACCTACGACCACACAGGCGACAACAGAGTCAACTGGTCAAATGGCCTAATTCTGCTCCTATGTCTTGTGATTTTAGGGTCAAATTTGGTGTTGACCTTTGACACGAGGACCACACAGGCGACAACAAGGGGAAATCCTTTAAAACCGAGATGAGAAGAACTTTTTTCACGCAGAGAGTGGTGAATCTCTGGAACTCTCTGCCACAGAGGGTAGTTGAGGCCAGTTCATTGGCTATATTTAAGAGGGAGTTAGATGTGGCCCTTGTGGCTAAGGGGATCAGGGGGTATGGAGAGAAGGCAGGTACGGGATACTGAGTTGGATGATCAGCCATGATCATATTGAATGGCGGTGCAGGCTCGAAGGGCCGAATGGCCTACTCCTGCACCTAATTTCTATGTTTCTATGTTTCTAACATATGACAACCGAAGTCAACCTACGTCCACCCGACAACTGGCGACAACTGAAGACAATTCAGAAGCCGGCACCTGTCGCCGGATGACGGAGGTTGACATTGGTAGTCGCCAATGGAATTCACCGAAGTCATCACCCGGCGACAACCAACGCCACCTACAACAGCACCTATGACAGGAGAAGACAAGCTACGTCAAGCCCACATTCGCCGAAAGGTTTTGAACATTTCAAAATGCAGCGGCGACAAGAAAAAAGTTACGACTCTTTTAGGCGACTTGAGGAGACAACTCACGACCATACAGGCACCACCCCGTGACCATGTGCCGACAGCCTAGTCGTCCAAAAAAGTTGCCTAAGTGGGACAGGGGCTTTATTGATATTGGTATATTATTGTCATGTTTTCCGAGAGAGTGTGAAAAGCTTTATTTTGGGTTCTCGAGGTAAATAAGACCAGACATGAGTACAATCAACTCATACACGTGGTGCAAAGAGAAAATAAAGCAGAGATTTATAGACTCTTGATTAGTAAAGGTGTCAAAGGTAATGAGGGGGAAGCAGGAGAATGGGGTTGAGAAGGAAAAATAGATCAGCCATGATTGAAGGGCAGAGCAGAGTCAACTGGTCAAATGGCCTAATTCTGCTCCTATGTCATGTGATTTTAGGGTCAAATTTGGTGGTGACCTTTGACACGAGGACAGCGGGAGATTTGTCCCAGCAACTGTGAGCAATGTTCTCAGGAAATGCCGCTCAAAAGAATAGCAACGTGTTCTTCCCAAGTCAACCTGAGGAAGTCCAAAGAACTTGATAATCTCCATTCTTCCATGGTCACTTTAGTGTCATTGGTAAGGCGCTACAGAAATTCATGACTCCTTCCAAATGCAGTCAAAACAGCACATTAAGAATGTCTCTTCAATGGCTGTTTGCATTTCAAAGCTCGTGAAGCACATTGCATGCAATAATTCCTATTTACTGAGTGTGGAGTGCATTAGTGTGGGTTGATCCAAATTAAGAATGCAGAAACAAACTGCAGATGCTAGTTGATACCAAAGATAGATTTTTTCACACAGAGAGTGGTGAATCTCTGGAACTCTCTGCCACAGAGGGTAGTTGAGGCCAGTTCATTGGCTATATTTAAGAGGGAGTTAGAAGTGGCCCTTGTGGCCAAGGGGATCTGAGGGTATGGAGAGAAGGCAGGTACGGGATACCGAGTTGGATGATCAGCCATGATCATATTGAATGGCGGTGCAGGCTCGAAGGGCCGAATGGCCTACTCCTGCACCTAATTTCTATGTTTCTATGTTTCTAGATACAAAGTGCTGGAGTAACTCAGCAGGTCAGGCAGTATCTCTGGAGAAAAAGATTAAAAGACTGGTTATGTTTCAGGTTGGGGCCCTCCTCAGACTGAAATAATTAATGACAATTAATTAATTAATTAAAAATTAATGAATTGAATAATTTAATTAAAACATTGATTTCTGTTGGACCATGTAGTGCGTTTGATAAGCTGCTGAATTAGCTACCGTCAGCCACAGACTGGTTCCACCAGGATGCAGTACAGATTGCCACAGGAGATCCTTTTCCCCCTGTGGCCATTAAACTGTACAACACTTCCCCCTTCTGTCGTGGGGGAGACTGACTTCCCTCACACCCCATCCCCCAGACCCCCCCCTCACCACCCCCGGATCCCCCCCCCCCCCCCCCCCCTCCCCAATCTTTGCACCTCCCCAATCCTTTCCACTCGTCACTTTAATTTCATGTTTCATGTATCTTGCATTTTATGACGGTTGGCAGATCAATTTCCCTCCTGGGATAAGTAAAGTTCTACCTTATCGTATCGTATCGAAAATCTGCTCGAGTTTACAAATCCCAACTCATCCCTTGTATTTCCTTTAATTCCGTGGGTTCTGTACAAAAGCCGGGATTTTTTTTAATATTCACCACCACAGGGAAATTTGTGGTTCATTTGCATTTCTCCGATTCACAAGTATGAGCCTTTACAGCCAGGAAGCCCAGAACGATTACAAGCTTCCTGGAGCTTAGGCAATATATGTTCAAGGCATCTCCTCGGGTGCAGACAGTGAGTGTTGCAGGCACTGGATCTACCTTTCAACAGAACACACTTAGCACAGGCGTATGTTCTAATAAGCGATAGGAACCTAAAACCCAAACAGGAACAGTTACAATCACTGCCCTGGAATGAAACATAACTCACACCACATGATGTGAGATGCTCCCAGATTAAGGGTGGTGAATCTGTGGAATTCATTGACAGCTGTGGAGGCCAAGCCAATGGATATTTTTAAGGCGGTCATTGTCAGATTCTTGATTAGTCCAGTGTTAAGGGCCTGTCCCACTTGGGAGTCATTTGCGCATCATTTACGTGACATCATTTACACGTCACGACGCCATGCATGCATTACGCGGGCGTGGTGGCGTATGCAATGACGCGCGGTAGCGTGCGGCGCCCCAGGATTTTGGGATTCTCAAAATCCTCGCGTGCCACGTGCGTGACGCGCAAATGACACCCAAGTGGGACAGGCTCTTTAGGTGTTATGGGGGAAGGCAGGAGAATGGGGTTGAGAGGGAGAGACAAATCAACCATGATTGAATGGCAGAGTAGACATGATGGGCTAAATGGCATAATTCTGCTCCTATAACTAGGTATGTTGCAAAGCATACCTGAAGATCGCTGAAAATCTGTCCCAGCCCGTGTGCGCGATTTTGGCGCCGTTTAGAGGGGGGCGGGTTTAAAACGCGATTTTCCCTAGGCTGTTCAAATCGAGGTTTTTCAGCCTAGTTAATTATTAACGAAAAATCGCTGGAAGATTCCGTAGCTGGAGCTATTTTTAGTTTTAAGGGCTTTCTTTACTTGTTATAGTAGGTTAAAAATTAACCTCTAAACCCACGACCGCTGACAACGGGTCGGATCTCATACAGGGGAAAACGGAAGGTAGGCTGTTTATTTTTACGTTAAAAAGGGCTTCTTAAGATCCCTTTATACAAAGTTTAATGTTGCGAGTAGCTAATTTGGGCCCCATTATATCCCGCAGTATTTTTCTGGGCATTTGAGGGCACAAATCTACCGCAATGTGAACGTTCTAAACCAGCGCGTTCACAGGATCCCACTAGAAAGCTGATTTAAATGGACTTTAATTTACAGCGATTGAACACTAAATTCCTTCCATTTGGCCTATAAATTAATGTAAATGAGATTTAAAAATCATGTTTTATTGTGAATTATTTGTGAATATTATTTGGACACTTAGGCTATTTAAAAATGTTAATCATTTATTAAGAAATGGATAGATGTTTAGATCTAGTAATTGAAGTTTGAAATTAGCTACAATTGGGTAACTAACTAATTATATGCTTTAATTTCAGGTCATCCAAGTAAGATTATTTTATATTTGTTTCAGAATGGTTCAATCTATGATAACTGAAAATTTCATTCAGTTCTCTTAATTTTTAAGAAAGTTATGTGCTTTTGACTGTCCACGATCACAGCTTTTTTGTTATGTCCATAGAAAATCAATAGGGAACAAGATGCTAATTTCCGAGTATGAAAATGGCCATAACTTTTTAAATACTTGAGATATGAAAGTGAATTAGGTGTCAAATTAAACTTCTTTTTATGCTTTACCTGATGGGATAAATTGCAGACTTGATTTTTAAAATCTCAAAATTTTGTAACATTGCTACTATAACTTAGAAACTTAGTATATTCTACATGGGGATAGTTTATTTTTTTTAGTAACCAAAGTTATCAACGTATAATTTTTTATGTGTTGGAAAACAAAATATAGTGGCACAGCTGGTAGACTTGCTGCCTCACACACCAGAGATCTGTGTTCGATCCTGTCCTCGGGCACTGTCTGTGTTGAATTTGCACATTCTCCCTGCAAGCGTGTCGGTTTCCTCCCACATCCCAAAGACGCATTGGCTTTGTAGGTTAACTTGTCTGTAAAATTGTCCCTCATGTGTAGGGAGTGGGTGAGGAAAGTGGGATAACAGAACTTGTGTGAACGGGTGGTAGACAAAAAAGCTAGAGAAAATTAGCGGGTGAGGCAGCATCTATGGAGCAAAGGAATAGGCGACGTTTCTGGTCGAGACCCTTCTTCAGACCGATGTCGGAAGGGGGGAGGGGGGTTGGGAAAAAGAAAAGAAGAGGCGGAGATAGTAGGCTGTGGGAGAGCTGGGAATGGGAGGGGAAGGAGGGAGAAAACTAGGACTACGTGAAATTGGAAAAGCCAATGTTCATACCTCTGGGGTGTAAACTACCCAAGCGAAATATGAGGTGCTGTTCCTCCAATTTGCAGTGGGCCTCACTCTGGCCATGGAGGAGGACAGGACAGAAAGGTCCGATTCGGAATGGGAGGGGCAGTTGAAGTGCTGACCCACCAGGAGATCAGGTTGGTTATTGCAAACTGAGTGGAGGTGTTGTGCAAAGCGATCACCAAGACTGTGCTTGGTCTCACCGAGGTTGATCATACGCTGAATAATCCAACCACATTTTTGTTTGGAAGTAGAAAGAAATAATAGAAATTGCATTCATTGCAACGTATAAAAATACTTGAGATACTGTATTGTAATTTTGCTGCATGTCATTGTGGTAACATATCATGTCTTGATTGGTGAATATGTTTAGTTTGTGACTTTATTTGAAGCAGAAATAATATGTGAATGCTTCATTGATCATAATTCCGACTGGTAACTACGCACTTCGTCCAAGCACATTATCACACGTGTCATGCAAACCGTCTTAAATGACCACCTAAACTGTCATTTGGCAACATAAAAAGCTGCCGAGGTTGCCCGGCTGGCAACAGATTAAAAAAAGTTAAGTGAGAGCCCTGCTATATCCGTGGCCGCGGCACCTCAGGAAGGCCTCCGCCGCGTGCCCTTTGTGGGTTGTGTTGAGGTTGAAACTATCACCTCATTTCCAAGCGGTTTGACAGTGTTTGTGATGTGAATGAGCGCAGCCCCCAATACTTTATTGACCATTTGTGCTTCAGGCCGCTTGCATTTATAAACCGGCTTTGTGCAGCTGATCAGCCTTCCCTCCCAGTAGCACATCCTCAGATTATGTGTTTTTACTGCAGCCAGCAAAGTGGCAAATGCACTGAAGATTTTGCCCTGACAAAGTGGCGCAGTCAGGGCAGCACAGTGGTGCAGCAGGTAGAACCACTGCCCCACACTACCGGAGAATCAGGTTTGTTCCTGACCTCCCAGTCTATCCGTACGGAGCATGTTCTCCCCATAACAGCGTGGGTTTCCTCTGAGTGCTCCGTTCCCTCCCTCATCACTAAGAGGTGCGGGTTTGTAGGTTAATTGGCCTCTGTAAATCTCCCCCAGTGGGCAGAGAGTACATATTGAAGTGGGATAACATGGAACTAGTGTGAATGGATGATCGATGGTCAGCGCGGATTCAGTGGGCCGTGGGGCCTAGTTCATGCTGTATCTCTAAACTAAAAAAAAAAACCTACAAAGCTAAAAATAACGAATGGGCCGTTGCGTCTTTACATTTGGTGGAGAAATGCTCGTTTTGAAATTTGACTCTTCTGAAGAGAGTGACAAGCTGCATCTCCTTTGTGACCTATCCACCATACTGTGGCCACATCCGATAATGAGCCTGCTCTTGCAAAATGCCCAAAACTTCCAATTTAATCATCTTGGGCCTGCAAACACACCACATTAGTCACTATGACAAGGTTAGCATTTCAAAGAGTATTATTAATAAAGAAATTGGTCAAGTATAATATTTTTTGCAGCAATTAAACTACTGCTGCTAAAGGTAGTGTATCAAAATATGTACTCAGGAACACTCCAGCAAGGGGGAATCTCAGTTCTGTAATAGACCTGGCTGTATTTTTTCATTATTTTATGTCTTTTTGCTGTTTAATTTGCTTCCAAAAATCCTGTAAACCCACAAATCAAATTGCTCTGGCCTTAGGAAGCAGATACATTTATGACTCATTAATCGCTGCACATTCGTCATGTTAAAATTTTTGCTGGCTGTACAGGAAATGTGGCTTTTGTTAGCAAGCTCCATTTGCACAACGAGAGATTGTACTCCACCCCACCCCCCCTCCCCCCCGCCTCCATTCAAGACCAGTCCTGAATAGTACCTCACTGGTGACCCTCAGACTATTCTTGGTCGGACTTTGCGAGCTTTACTTTGCACTAAACATTATTCCCTTGACATGTATCCATACACTGCGAATGGCTCGAGTGCAAACTCCACGCCGACAGCCTTCGAGGTCAGGATTGAGCCCCGGGTGTCTGGCCTCGCGAGAGAGCTGGTCCAGCAGCTGTGCCACACACATTGTCAATGAGTCATTAGGTACAATTAAGGGAAATTTCTGATATTCCAGCAGACTCAAGTGAATGAACACTGCACGGTAGCCTCGACAGTGAGAGGCTGAAAGATAACACAGTACAGCTTGTGGTAACAAATGAATCAGTTCAGTTTAGCTTTTTGTCACCTGTATCGAGGTACAGTGAAAGGCTTTTAATGCATACTAACCAGTCAGCAGAAAGACAAATCATGATTACATTCCGGCCATTTCCAGCGAACAACGTTTAATGCAAGGTAATGCCAGCAAAGTCCGATCAAGGATAGTCCGAGGGTCACCAAAGAGGTAGATATTAGTTCAGTACTGCTCTCTGGTTGTGGTGGGTTGATTCAGTTGCCTGATAACAGTTGGGAATCACTGAACAAGCCTGCGGTACATTGTATCAGCTGAATAACAGCTCTCAATCTAACCTGTGGCGTTTACTCCCACGTGTTGTACTAGACACGTGCATGGATCCCACGCACCAAGCGCGGGGGAAGCCATTTCATCCTTCTTCCGTTACACTGTCACTCTGTCACTTCACTCTTGTCCGCCTGCTAGTTTTTGGCAAATAGGAGACACCACCTGGAGTGATGTGTTTGATGTTCGTTCTGTTCCTTTCTTTAATTACTCTCCTTCCCTGACACTGGGGGACTGTTTCTGCACCAGCCAAGCTGATCGGACCCTCTGTTCAGTGATACTCTACACCGATTCAATGCCAGACGAGCCAGCGCAGGCAAGGGAAATAAATTAATGACTGGACCCATGGGGGCGGCACAGTGGCACACTGTTAGAGTTGCTGCCTGACACCACCAGAGACCTGGGATCAATCCTGACTATGGGTGCTGTCTGTACGGAGTTTGCACGTTCTCCCCTTGACCGCGTGGGCGTTCTCTGGGTGCTCAGGTTTCCTCCCACACTCCAAAGATGTACAGGCTTGTAGGTTACTTGGCTTCCGTAAAAATTGTAACTTGTCCCTAGTGTGTAGGATAGTGCTAGTGCACGGGGTGATCGATGGTCAGTTCGGACTTGGTGGGCCGAAGGGCCCGTTTCCACGTTGTTTCTATAAACTAAACTAAGATTAGATCATTAAAATTAGCTAAAGAGGAGGTAGATGAATCTTTGACAGATTGATTTAGGGTGACATAGGGGTGCAGCTGGTGGAGCTGCTGCCTCAAAGTGACGGAGACCCAGGTTCAATCCTGACCTCGGGTGCTGTCTGTGTGGTGCTTAGACCTTCTCCCTATGACCAGGTGGGTTTGCTGCCTCAAAGTGACAGAGACCCGGGCGATCCAGTTTCCTCCCACATCCCAAAGACACTCAGATTTCACGGTTAAATGGCCTCTGTAAATTGCCCCTAGTTTGTAGGGAGTGGATGAGAAAGTGGGATAACATAGAACTGTCGTGAATGTGTGATCAATGGTCGACCTAAGGGCTGGTTCCCATGCTGTATCTTTCAATCAATCAATCAAAGATAGACACAAAGAACTGGAGTCACTCAGTGGAAAAGGCAGCATCTCTGGAGAGAAGGAATGGGTGACGTTTCGGTCGAGCCCCTTCTTCAGACTGGTTCGGGATAAGGGAAACGTGAGATATAGACGGTGATGTGGGGAGATAAAGAACCATGAATGAAAGATATGCAAAAATCAGATTCAGATTCAGATTCAATTTAATTGTAAATGCCGGGGCTATCAATCAATCAATGGCTGTGATGATGTGGCATGGAAGAGTTGTTGAATGAGAGGTACAGGAGGGGGAAGACCATTCAGCCCATCTACCACCCATTCACAGTAATCCTATCCTAACACATTTCTTTCACCCCATGTTCCCATCAATGCCCATTCCCCCAAGATTCTACCACTCCCCTCTGCACTGGGGCACTTCACAATGCCGACAGTCCCGCACGTTTTTGGGATGTGGGAAGGAACCCACGTGGTCCAAGGGTGTACATGCAAACTCCACGAAAACAGCTGGGGCCAGGATCGAACCACTATTGCTGAGAGGCCTGGGGTATAGAAACATAGAAAATAGGTGCAGGAGTAGGCCATTTGGCCCTTCAAGCATGCACCGCCATTCAATATCATGGCTGATCATCCAACTCAGTATTTTGTACCTGCCTTCTCTCCATACCCCTTGATCCCTTTAGCCACAAGGGCCACATCTAACTCCCTCTTAAATATAGCCAATGAACTGGCCTCAACTACCTTCTGTGGCAGAGAATTCCAGAGATTCACCACTCTCTGTGTGAAAAAATGTTTTCCTCATCACGGTCCTAAAAGATTTCTCCCTTATCCTGAAACTGTGACCCCCTTGGTCTGGACTTCCCCAACATCGGGAACAATCTTCCTGCATCTAGCCTCTCCAACCCCTTAAGAATGTTGTAAGTTTCCATAAGATCCCCCCTCAATCTTCTAAATTCTAGCGAGTACAAGCCAAGTCTATCCAGTATATCAGCCATGATCGTGTTGAATGGTGGCCAACAGTTGTTTCCTCCTGAGATTGAATCACAGACGCATAGAAAGCTATGGAGCATGGTGAATGGGTATCAACATGAACATGACGGGCCGAAAGGCCTGCTCCTGTGTTGTGTAAATCTATGGCTCAGCAGCTGTGTGAAGGGCTCTCCAAGGACTGTTACAAACTTGAGCAGACACACCGTAGGAAGCATTTTGTAGGAATAAGGGTGGGCTGCCAGCTTTGGAAACAGTTTGGTTTGGGAACAGCTCTGCCCAAGATCGCAGAGTTGTGGGCGTAGCCCAGTCCATCACACGGGCTATCACTCCCCACCATCGACTCCATCTACACTTCACGCTGCCTGGGGAAAGCAGCCAACATAATCAAGGATCTTTCCCACCCCGACATTCCCGCCTCTCCTCGTTTTGGTTGGGCATAAAATACAGAAGCAGGAAGCATAAACCAGCAGACTCAGGAATAGTTTTTCTCCCTCTGTTATCAGACTGCTGGACATAAGCTAGGGTTCAGTCCCAATTCTCCAACCTACCTGATTGCGGACATTGGACTTTTTCTCTGGAACTGTTACACTACAACACTGAGCAACTATATTCTGCACTCTGGTATATTTATCTTCATTCTATCTATTGTACTTGAGTTTGGCTTGATTGTATTCATGCATCGCGTTATCTGATTTGGTCGGACAGCATGCAAACAAAAGCCTTTTCTCAGTATCTCAGTGCGTGACAATAATAAAACCTAAATCTAAAATGGAAACAATTTCTCCCAAAGATAGACACAAATTGCTGGAGTAACTTAGTGGGTCAGGCGGCACCTCTGCAGAGAAAGGATGGGTGACGTTTCGTGTCTGGACCTTTGCTTCATTCTGTTGAAGGTTGAAGATTGTGTCCGAGAAAGGGTCCTGACCTGAAACGTCACCCATCCTTTTTTCACCAGAGATGCTGCCTGACCCGCTGAGTTACTCCAGCACTTTGTGTCTGTCTTTGGTATAAACCAGTATTTGCAGTTCTTTGTTACAACAGACAAATGGCGATGCATGAGGCGTGAATGAGCAGGAGAGTTTCCCGTCCCTGTCCTTTTACAGAGTTGGATTGGGAACGGGGAACAAGGAAATAGCCCTGGTCCTTGGCCCAGTAAGCTCGCCTGTACTCTTAGCAGCCTGTACTCTTCTCTTTAAAGATATGCAGACATGCTAATCCTGTGGGGACCCAGTGTTTCTGAGAGAGAAAATATTTCATTATTCTGTCCACAGAAATGTCAAGCTAGACGTCGGAGATTTTACATCCTGTTGCAGCAACCAGGGGCTTTGTTAGGAGTCCAAATTTTTCACAAGCAGCAGCCGCCTCTCTGCGCTAAAATGACATTCAAATCCTTTGCATTGTGGACAACCATGTTTGTTCAAATAATCTGCCTGCATTAACAGCTAAACTTCCTGTAACGTGAGGAGGGTGTTTGATTTTGAATCAAAATCACAGGGTTTGATTTTGAAATCAAAGTTTCACGGCATCCGACTGTCGAACCCTTGTTGGGTTATTTACAAAAAACAACATGCATTATGTCGTGCCTTTAAGGTAGCCTCCTTGCGGGAACCATGTGGGAGCATTGAGCAACACCTGACCGACAAAGTAACGAGAGCCCAAGCAGTTTGATGAAGGGTCCCAACCTGAAACATCACCTGTCCATTCCCTCCGCAGATGCTGCCTGACCCGCTGAGTTCCTCCAGCACTTTGAGGTCTTGCTCAAGATTCCAGCATCTGCAGTTCTTTGTATCACCAGTAAAAAGATGCCCCTTTAATGGAGAGTCTTGAAGGAGGAGCGAGAGGTGGAAGGGGATGACGGAGGGTGTTCCAGAACCCGCTCCAGGGAGTTCCAGGTTGTGGCTCAGTGGTAAAGCTGCATCCTTAGATTGCTGGAGACCTAGGTTCGATCCTGACCTCAGGTGCCGTCTCTGTGGAGTTCCCCCTGAGACTGCGTGGGTTTTCTCCAGGTGCTCTGGTTTCCTCCCACATTCCAAAGACATACAAATTTATGGGTTAATTGGCTTTGGTAAAAAAAAAAAAAGTAAATTGTCCCTATTGTATGTGGAATATTGTTAATGAACGAGGTGATCACTGGTCAGCGCGGACTGTGGGCTGAAGGGTCTGTTTCTGCATTGGATCTCTAAAGTAAAGTCTAAAAAAGTAAAATGTGGTACCTTGGGACTGAAGACATGGCAAACAACAATTCATCCAACATATTCAGCCTCCTGAAATGTGTCTGTGTTTCTAAAGGTTTCGCTTCAGAGACGGTAAGCTGAGTTTTGTTTGCGGATCAGTTCCTTGTGTCCGCAGCTGCAGCTCTTCTACCGATGCAAGGGGAGGAGCATCGTCACGGGACCAGTCGGTGGCACAATGTTGCCCCCAGGACCACAGAGTGTCTGCTTGGCTCCTGAACCGCCCGTCAGGCTGCCTGGGCATGAGGTGGGTCACTGGCTCACAGGACAACACTCGCCTCCGGCTCAGATGGCCATGGGTTCAAATCCGACCCTCCAGTACAGTGTGGGCGAGTGTGGTGCTGCTTATTGGCTAAGCCAAGATCTTGCAGAAACAAGATCTTACACCAAAGACAGACTCGAAGTGCTGGAGTGACTAAGCAGGTAAGGCAGCATCTCTGGAGAAAAAAGACGGGTGACGTTCTTCAGACTGAAAGTAGAGAGTTGGGAGTGAAGAGTTGGAAAAAGAACAGGAATAAATCAAGGCCGCACACAAATTACCTCGGGCATGGCGGGTGCCTGGTAGGTCCATTGTTGGCCAAGGAAGGTGTGACTTAGTTTAGTCTCGAGATACAGTGCGGAAACAGGCCCACCAGGCCCGCGCCGTCCAGCGATCCCCACACATAACACTATCCTACCAGGGCCAATTTTTACATTTGCCAAGCCAATTAACCTACAAACCTGTACAACTGGAGTGTGGGAGGAAACCAAAGATATCGGAGAAAACCCACGCAGGTCACGGGGAGAACGTACAAACTCCGTACAGACAGCATCTGTAGCCGGGATCGAACCCGGGTCTCCGGCGCTGCATTCGATGTAAGGCAGCAACTCTACCGCTGCGCCACCGTGATCTCAAGAGAAACAATGTGGAGAAATGTAGAACTGATAGAAAAATGACTAGGGAGGAGGAAGGGGGCAAGTGGGGAGGGTGTAGGGGAGGGGTGTATAAGGTGATGTTAGGTACAATTAAATAATTCAATGTTTATACCACTGGGCTGTAAGATCTTAGCTGCATGATGTGAAAGTAGCCGGGGTGTGGAGGGCCAGTGCTCTCCATTATGCACCCTTTAATTAGCACTGTTTCACACAGACTATCTGCTCCTTAACATATAGCTGTTATGGAATCTTGCTGTGCACACATTGACCACCAGGTTTCCATCAATACTCATCGACCAGAGCACCTCTGACTCCAGTTACATTCCCCGCTTAGAACAGTACAGAGCAGGAACTGGCCCTTCGGCCCACAATGTCTGTGCCACAATGAACATGATGCCAGGTTAAACTAATCTCTGCCTGCACGTGATCCATATCCCTCTGTTCCCTGCATATCCATGTGCCTGTCTAAACGCCTCTTAAACGCCACTGTTGTACCAGCCTCCGCTACCACCCCTGTCACCACTATCTGTGTAAAACACTAGCTGGAGTCAGTGTCTGGGGCTGGGTGCCAGTGCGGCCCCAGGCACTGGGAGAGCCGGCTGTAGGTGAGTTCCCGCGGGGTAGCCATGTTACAGCAGCTCGTGGTCTCTGATCCTTCATTCCCCCACCCTGGCTGCTGGGTACAATGGGGTTCAGTAACGTGAGAGGAGGAGGGAGTTGCTGCTGCGGCCACACTGAGGTTGGTGCTGCCCATTCACACGCTGGAGAGAGGTTAATCCACACTCACCGCCGGAGACTCACCCACTCACTGCACTGGGAACAAAACCAACTGAGCAGAGGCACTCACACCAACCACACACACACACCCCGCAGACACCCCCCACACACAACCCCCCCCCACACACACAACCCCCCCCCAATCCCCCCCCCCCACACACAACCCCCCCCCCACACACACACCCCCCCCACCCCCCCCCCACACACACACACCCCCCCACCACACACACACACCCCCCCCCCACCACACACACACACCCACCCCCCCCACACACACAACCCCCCCCCCACACACACCCCCCCCACACACACCCCCCACACACACAACCCCCCCCACACACACACCCCCCCCCCACACACACAACCCCCCCACACACACAACCCCCCCCACACACACACACACACCCCACCCCCACCCACAACAATCCCCCCCCCACACACAACCCCCCCCCACACCCACCCCACACACAACCACACACACCCCCCCACACACACACCCCCCACACACACAACCCCCCCTACACACACCCCCCCCCCCACACACCCACCCACACCCACCCACACCCACACCACACACACCCCCCCCCACACACACACACACAACCCCGCACACACACACACACACACACACACACACACACCCACACACACCCACACACACACACACACACACACACACACACACCCCCACACACACACAACCCCCCACACACACCCAACACGCACAACCCCACAACACACACACACATCCGCACAATGCAAGATGAATATGGCTGAGTTTTGCACAGTGTGTAAGTCTTCGAGCTGATTTCCAGGAACACAGAAACCACTAAAAATAGAAGCCAGTCTGTACGGCTCTCGGCACAGTTCAGTGTGAGCTCTGTACGTGCCCGTCCCAATCTGAAACAATTATACACAAAACCCGTACTGAAACAGATGGTTGTAAAAGTTTGAATTGGAATCCAACCAAATAGTTGGATCCCAGAAGTACTCGGCTTTGCGGGGGACGTTTCCCAGTCTTTGGTTGTTGATCACCAGTCACTGCTTCTCTGGAGAGCTGTAGATGGAGGCCACATACTAGTGGTCACCCCACAAAGACGTCCTCTAGACCCAGTCACACCGGAAACCCCAACCCAGACTGACCCCCATCAGTCATCCACTTCATTCCTGGGCCCAGAGGAATGGAAACCCTTGAGTAATCAAGCAGGTCTACGTTTAAAAAAGGTGTCACACCCAGCGTACCTATAGTAGGAGCTACCTAAACACAATGAAGGAAGAATAATATGTTCACCGTGCAGAATTATAGCGCAGGCCTGAGCTTCCATGTATCCAATTGAAGACTCTCAGACTATCTTTAATTGGACTTTACCTTGCAATAAACGTAATTCCTTTATCATGTACCTGCACACTGTGGACGGCTCGATTCTAATCGTGTCTACTCTTTCCTTTGACTGGTTAGCACCCATCTCATCTGCTACTTGTTGCAAACCTCAAACGTATTTTATTCCCTTCCCCAGAGAGCCTGGGGTTTAATGGATGCACCCGTTCATTTAGATGGCACCAGTTTCCATGTGGACTGGAGGTTGATTAGGAAGTCCTAAAATGCACAGGTCCCCATGGCTTAGGTCTTAACTTCCTTGTCCAATGGAAGGTTACAAGTGTGGTTTGCTTTAGAGAAACAAAACAGGAAACAGGCCCATCGAGTCCACGCCTACCCATTGATCACCCGTTCATACTAGTCTGATGTTATCCCACTTCCTCATCCACTCTCTGCACGCTAGGGGCAATTTACAGAACCCGATTAATCTACAAACCCGCACGTCTTTGGGACGTGGGAGGAAACCAGAGTACCCGGAGTAAACGCAAATGGAAACTGTGAGCCTCCGCACAGACAGCATCTGAGGTCAGGGTCAAACCCAGGTCTCTGGTGCAGTGAGGCAGCAGCTCTACCACTACTGGCGGGGATAAGCGTACATGGACCAATTTCTGCAATAAAAAGAAAGCAACCTCCAAATGGACGCAGAACTGGTCAATGTGCATCCATTATACCTCAGGTCCTCTAGGGAAGGGAATAGAATATGTTGGAAGTTGCAACAGGTGTCAGAGGAGACTGGTTCTAACCAGTCAACGGAAAGACTACACATGATTACAATTGGGCCGTCCACAGTGTACAGGTACATGATAAAGGGAATAACGTTTAGCGCAAGGTAATGTCAAGTAAAGCCCAGTGGTATAAATGGCTGATCTACTAGACTAACCATACAATCTGGTGAATGAAAGCCAAAAGGTCAAGTCTCACCATGGATTTAATCACTTCAATCATCTCAAGTAAAAAAGCCAAGGTCAGTTATGGTGGCAACGCAATGTGCCAATAATTATAACACCGTAAAACTCAAGTGGTTCACCAGTGTCTATCAGAGTGTGGCAACTGGTGTGTGAATCTGGACCCACCAGACCATTCATAAGTGATAGGAGCAGAAATAGGCCATTCGGCCCGCTGAGTCTACTCCATTCAATCATGGCTGATCTGTCTTTCCCTCTCAACCATTCTCCTGCCTTCTTCCCAGAACCCCTGACGCCCCTACTAATCAAGATCCTGTCAATCTCCGCTTTAAAAATACCCAATTACTTGGCCTCTACAACCTTCTGCAGCAATGAATTCCACAGATTCATCACCCTCTGGCTAGAGAAATTCACCTTCATTTCTTTTCTAGAGGTAGGTCCTTTAGATAAATCCACCAGTCCAAACCCACGCACAGTTTGAACCGGCCCTGTTATTAAGAATGGACTAAAATTCCCGGGCAGCTAAAGGAAGCCAACATTGTGCAAAAGTTCCTGCATCCCCCAGCCCGTCAGCAGCAATGCAACCAGGGATGCACCGGTGGCCACCGTTCGGCTGCGGCCTCTGGCCGTGTTTCTTACCGAGGGAGTGAGCTGCCGTCGTCTTGGAGCTGAAGAAGCGTCCCAGGCCCAGGTCCCCGAGCTTCACCGCCCCCGTGGCTGTGATGAAGACGTTGGCCGGCTTGATGTCTGGCAACAGAGACAGAGCCAGTGAGTAATGAGTGGAAGATCATCCTAACCCACTGCCTCCACTGTCAGAGTGAGGCCACATGCAGATTGGAGGAACAGCACCTCGTATTTCGCTTGGGCAGCTTACAACCCAGAGGTATGAACATTGATTTCTCTAAATTCAATTATCTCCTGTATTCCCTCCCCTCTCTTCCCCCCCCCCACCCACTTCTACTTTCAGACTGAAGAAGGGTTCCGACCTGAAACGTGGGTTATATTACCCTATTATAATTCTCCTGAGATGCTGCCTGACCCGCTGTGTTACTCCAGCATTTCATGTCTATCTTAGGTCCTAACCCTGGGGTCACGTGGATGTCTGGACTAGGGGGTCATTAACTACAGGGAGAGCTTGGACAGACTTGGGACACCGAAGGTTGAGGGTTGAGACCTGATCGAGATATGTAAAATTATGAGAGGCATAGATATGGTAGACAGTCAAAACCTTTGTCCCAGGATGGAAAAATCAAATACTAGAGGGCACAGGTTTAAGGTGATACACGGAAGCCCAGGCAGCTGCGGATGCTGGAATCTTGAACTAAACACAAGGCTATCCACTGTACCTCGTTACACCTGACAATAAACTAAACTCATATGGATTATGTACAGGCAGAGGAGTTGGTCTTAGCACCATGTTCAGCGCAGACATTGTGGGCCAAAGGGCCCATTCTTGTGCTGTACTGTTCTATGTTCTACATTTACCTCCTCCCCCTATCAGTCCCCTCCATTTTCCTCCACAGATACTGCCCGATCTGCTGAGTCCCTCCAGCACTCGGTGTTTTGCTCAAGGTTCCAGCAACTTGTGTGTCTCCAAAGACAGAGGAGGTCTCGGCGGTGGGGTGAGTGTGTACGGGAGGAGAGTGGGTCACCCAAAACTGCAAATTCCAATGCGGGGTGCTTGGCTGCCCAAGCGAAATATGAGACATTTGCACCTTTCCTCGTCATAGCTGAGGAGAAGATGCAGGACTGATGGAATGGTGTGGGAGTGGGAATAATGGTGTCACCCATGGTTAGTGCATTCCCACCACAGACATACAGTGGGACTTCGGCAGGCCGACTCCACTACAAACGTGGGCTTTGAGTGTGTGCATACGCCTGGTGCATGTGCGTGTGAGTGTGTGCATGTATTCTGTGTGAGTGCGTGCACGTGTGGTGTGTGCTCACACATGCTTTGCTTCATGGTTGGCAGGGACATTGTGGGCTGAATGGCCTGTTCCTGTGCGGGTGCTACCTTCACACAAACTTACACATACACACAATTGCACACACACACACACACACACACACACCATGCATTCTGCTCAGTTACTGCATGAGGCAATTTAGGGCAGCACGGTGGTGCAGCGGTAGAGTTGCTGCCTTACAGCGCCAGAGACCCGAGTTTGATCCTGACTATGGGTGTTTGTCTCCCCATGACCTGCGTGGGTTTTCTCTGAGAGCTTTAGTTTCCTCCCACACTCCAAAGGCGTACAGTTTTGCACATTAAAGTAAATTGTCCCTTGGGTGTGTAGGATAGTGTTAGTGTGCGGGGATCGCTGGTCAGTGCGGACTAAGTGGGCCGAAGGGCCTGTTTCCGCGCTGTATCTTTAAACTAAACTTGCTCCATAGCAGAGCTGCTAATTCCTCAGCCGAAATGCTCAGCAGGAAAGGACAGGTAAATGGACGCAACAAGATGCGGAGGATTTGAAAAGGTGCAGAAGAGGTTTACCAGGATGTGCCTGGATGAGAGGGCATTAGCTCCAAGGAGGGGTTGGACAGACTTGTGTTGTTTTCTCTGGAACGCCAGAGGTTGAGCAGTGCCCTGATAGAAGTGTACAACATTATGAAAGGCAAAGGTAGGGTCAGAACCATTCTCCGAGGGTGGAAATGTCAAAGGTTAAAGGGCATAGCTTTACAGTGAGAGGTGCAAAGTTTAAAGGGGATGAGCGGAAAAAGATTTTTTTTTTTTTACACAGAGAGTGCTGGGTGCCTGGAAGGATCTGCCAGGGGTGGTGAAGGAAACATCTACGATAGTGGCGTTAAAGAGACTTTTGGAGAGGAATGTAGATATAGGGTAGGGAATGGAGGGATATGGACCATGTGCCGGCAGAGATTAGTTTCTCCTTGCATCATGTTTGGCTCAGACATTGTGGGTGGAAGTGCCTGTTCCTGTGCTGTGCTGTTCTGCGTTCTCACACACACATTTACACACACACACACAACACGCACAGGCACTGACAACACGCACACCTGCCCAGGCTCACACACAAACATGTACAAAACCGACGCACACATCTGCGCACAAACACACATGCAGAGACCCATGTATTCACTGCACATACACAACAGATGCACACACATATACACGCACAGACACATACACAATGCACACAGTACAAAAAATACACAGGTAGACAAAAGTGCTGGAGAAACTCAGCGGGTACAGCAGCATCTATGGAGCGAAGGAAATAGGCAACGTTTTGGGCCGAACCCCTTGGTTTCGATTTTCCAGCCTCTGCAGTTTCTTCTTAAACAAAAAATACACAACCTACAGACACAACTCCCCACACAAATGCAAACTAACATATAAACACATACATGTATATGCACACATACAAAGTGGCGATTATATGCACTTGTATACCCCACTTACATGTGTAAGAAGGAATTGCGGATGCTGGTTTAAATCGAAGAAAGACTCAAAAAGCTGGAGTAACTCAGTGGGACAGGCAGCATCTCTGGAGAGAAGGAATGGGTGACGTTTCGGGTCGAGACTCTTCTTCAGAGATGCTGCCTGTCCCGCTGGGTTACTCCAGCATTTTGTGTGTATCCACACATACATGCTCTCTAATATACACTTGCTTCCACTACACACACACACACACACACATACACACACACACACACACACACACACACACACACACACAACTGCATGCACACACTAGCGCACAGATACACAAATCTCTCCCCCTCATTTCTCTCCTGCTACCACTGGGCTGAGCTGTGGTTTTGACTGGAGATGGATGTTAGTGATGGGTCGTTGCGTTACCTCTGTGCATCACCCTTCGGGAGTGCATGTGCTCCACTGCGCTGCATAGCTGCACAAAGTATTTCCATATTGTTCTTTCTGGAATTAGCCTCTTTTGCTTTTTGAAGTACTGTGAAAACAATGAATAAAAGATGAACGAATAAACAATGAGGTTCAGGCTCAGGTGCCGTGACTCCAAAGCAAACGGCATTCAAGCGGCGTTTGCTGAAGCATTGCATAACAAAAGGCATTATTCATACTCGTGTTAGCACTGAACTCTTCCCTCCTGGACTGGCAGCCGCGGTGATCTCTCCTTCCTAATCCATCCTTATCCCCGCTCCAAGAGGCTCCCCACACCTCACCCGCTGGAGTTGTGAATACTTAATAAAATACATTCACTCTAACATCAGCCCATGTCTCGGACATTAATCCACACTCCCAAGAAAGTGTATGGCAAAGTCAATATATTTTCTATTTCAAACCGATTTCTTTAATGCCAAATGCCAGGAGAAGATACTAACCATCTTCTTGCTATTTCAATTGTTAATGCGAGTTAATAGTTAATCGGTTAGTGACTGATTTCCTTAAAGAAGTCTGCTGGATTAAATGCCACGGATAATGGCATCTGTTTGGGCTCATGACCTAATGATGAATGGTAGGCATTGAAATCGTGTAGAAACAAAGAACTGCAGTTGCTGGTTAATACATAAAAAGACGCAAAGTGCTGGAGTAATTCAGCAGGTCAGGCCGCATCTCTGGAGAACATGGATAGGTGACGTTTCGGGTCCAGACCCTTCAGAATTCTTGCTGCCGATGCCTTTCTGGGTGATTCGGGTGGAGTTTTGTGTTGGTCTTGTTTATGTTCCTCTGCTCGTCGCCCTGTGTTTGAGGCCCTGGGTCATTATATGTATTAACCCTCTCTGTTTCAGTCCCTGTGTTTGTTGTTATGTGTATGGGGCCTTCAATGCTTCTTTATTGTCATGTACACACAGCACAGCAAAATTCTTTGGCACAAACTGCAAAGGTACAGTCGCCATATTTTAGCGCCATTTATAACGAAAAGTCCAAAGTCTAGACCACATGCCGGAAATACTGGAGCGCACACGGTCCAGGGAAACACCTTGTATTCATGGCCTGTGTTTGCATTTGAAAGCCTGTGTTTGTGTGTGTGTGTTTGAGGTCCTGTGTTTTGTCGTCCTGAGTCTGAGACCTTGTGTTTATAGTCAAAGTGGAGACACAAGGATCTCCAGTTCAGATGGGGTGAGGTTGAGGAATAACGACACTCTCAGAGACCCGCATCTTAGCTATTATCGGGATCAGTTTGCACCAGGTACTGTTGGAAATGCACACTTTGCCACTTAAGAATGCCATTAACCCTTCTGATTCTAATGCATTCCTTATTAATATTGTAGAGCGCATCCTCAATTTTTTTTTTTGTTGAGCTCAAGCAGATAATTTACAATGCTAAAATAAGTTAATGGAATATTTATAAATGTCTAACATCAACACTGTTGTGTATGCATGATTACTGGAAACAGGCAGCCCTTACTCCTATTATTACACATATTTCCCCTTCTTGCACAGGTAATTGCAATGCTAATTATTTGTTCAATTGCATACCGGAATGGTCGCACCCCCCCCCCTTATTTATCTTTCATCTGCTTGAGTAGGTTCAATACTCACAATGGAATAGTTATTTAAACCAGCTGACATTTAACTAAAAGCGAGCCTTCTTCTCATTTGGTTTATGCAGTGATGTCCCATGAGTACGTGTCTGTAATCCTTCATAAATAATTCAATAAAAAGACAATTTCATTGAAGGAACTTTGACAAAGCGTTTGTTGCATGCGGTTGTTACTTGATAATGTAGCCATGTTTATTCCGGGCAAATCTTTTACTGGATAAGCAAGGTATGTTTTTGTTGGGAAGTGCATTAAACCGTGAAGGTGTCTCAGAATGAAGCACTTCCCAACCCTGTATGTTGCAAGCACTCTATAACCAACAGAGTACTTTTGTAGTGGAGACATTGCAAGCAAGGTCCAATGAATAGGCATGTAAAATTGACCACTCAATGTTAACCTTAATGTGCAGGCGAGTGGTAGAATCTGGAGGAGAATTGATCACAATGAAAATCAGAGGGAAAATGTAAGTTAACATAGATTCAATGGGCCGAATGGCATCCTGCTATATCATAAGATCCAATAATCATAAGGCTATTTATTAAACACTCCAAACACCAATTAAGCTTTAAACTATGAACTGTCTTTGTTGCATTTGGGACCATAAGACATAGGAGCCATTAGGCCATTCGGCCCATCGAGTCTACTCCGCCACTCAATCATGGCTGGTGTATTGTTACTTCAACCCCATTCTCCTGCCTTCACGTAACCTTTGACACCCTTACTAATCAAGAATCTATCAATTTCTGCTTTATTTTCTCTTTGCACTAACTGCTGTACTTGTGTATGAATTGATTGTACTCGTGGCCAATATGATTTACCTCGATAGCACACAAGGAAAGCTTTTCACTCAGTTACATGTGACAAAAATAAACCAATATCAATAACAACAACAATTTCAAATTTGGCTAAAAAACTGTGCCCTGTTCCCTGTTGCCAGTTAAGGGGTAATAGGGATCAGAATAATCTACTTTGTCTGTGTAAGGTGTTTCTAAAGTTGTCTGCCCTATTTGGATGTACAGCATTTAAGGATGAATGTTAATTCAGAGACGTTTACTGGACTAATGCTAGACGTTTTTGTTCTAAAAAAAAAGATGTCATTGTTCAAAATAATAAAGAATCACTCATGTAAGACAGGAACAAGGTGAGATTAGTTTCTCTCTGCGGAGCATGAGTTTTGGAACTCAAGGCACAGTGGAGGCAAAGTATTTGAATACATTTAATCCAGGATTGGATTCACATTGGTCATGCAGCATGGAAATAGGCCCTTCAGCCCAACTCGTCCATGCCGATCAAGTTGCCCATTCTAGGTTAGTCCAACGTCTGCATTTGGCCCATATCCTACCCAACCTTTTCTCTTCATGGATCTGTCTGAATGTCTTCTAACATAATATCGACTATGATTTTAACTTTCAATCTTGACTATGAAAGTGGATATTAGAAAATATAGTGCAAATGTGGAAATCTGGCAATGTAAAAACAAATTGGAAACCAGTTAACCAGGTTTTCAAAGGTTTAGTTTCATTTTTCTGCTTATCAAACAAAAACCCTTGCCTATGTTCGTTCACCTACTACCACCCCCGCTTTGTCCTGCCCCTCCTCCTTCCCTCTCCCCGCAATCAGTCTGATGCAGGGTCTTGACCAAAACATCATCTATCCATGATACTCTCAGTGTACAACTACAATATACTATACTATATACTATACTGTATCTGAGATGCTTATCCAAGATGTATCTAAGTGCTTATATATATATATACACACACTTATACTGAACTGTATACAAAATTTCACAGTCCCTCGATACATGCAAGAATAAAGCACCATTGAACCATTCTTCAGAGATGCTGTCTTGACCCATTGAGTTACTCCAGCACTTTGTGTCATTCTTCAGTTTAGTTTAGTTTAAGTTTAATGCGGTATAGAAACAGGCCGTTCAGTTCATTGAGTCCACGCTGACCATTGATCACCCATTCACACTAACTCTAAACCTAGGTTTAAAAAATCGATCATTTTTTAGCCGCAGGTCTCGTCGAAGCCGGTTTTCTTCATAGTCGAGGAAGTTTTTCAACATATGCGTGAGAGGTGGCAGGAGGTTGCAGCTCGCCTCAACCTTGATTTTTTGTTTGGGTGGCGGGTAAGGTCACCAGAGGTTGCTGTTTAGGTCTCCTAAGTGGGACAGGGGCTTAAGGCAGCAGCTCTACCGCTGCGCCACCGAGCCGCCCTTTTAGTGCCGTGTTTTTGTCTGATCTTTAATGGCAACGACTAGAATGCGGGGCTGTCCCGGGGGTAATTCTGAATCTCGATCCACAAAAACGAAATAAACGGTTCTTTCCTCACCTTAATCATCTGGGAGAGATCCCCTGCATCTGCCAATTCCAGTGCAATGTTCAGCTCATTGTCCTCAATGAAGGAATCCAGGTACTTAATTATGTTGGGGTGATTCAATTGCTGCAGGATAAAGAGCAAGAAGTAAGTGGGAACTCAGTGATAATGATCCCAACCTGTCTCCCCAATTAACATTATTTTTTATGGCTTCAATTCAATGTTTGAGAAACATCTTTTGGAATCCATTACCCAAACAACACCAGGTGTCACAAGGAATTAATTTTAGCTCTACGCTCAAAGTTATTATCCAAAGGAGAATTTAAGCTGCCTCATTGATGAGGGCCTTTAACAGAGAAAGACAGGCTCCACTTAAAGAAGGAACATCACATCAGTAAGCCCCTTTAAAAAGTAAATTAATTCCACAGGACTATCCGGGTAGGATCATTAGGGTGGACTGTCAGAACCTTTTTCCCCCAGGGTGGAAATGTCAAAGGCTAGAGGTCATAGCTTTAAGGCAAGAGGGACAAAGTGTAAAGGTGATGTGAGGGGGCAAGTTTTTTTTTGCACAGTGTGTTGGTTGCCTGGAACGTGCTGCCAGTGGAGGCAGATATAATAGTGGTGTTTAAGAGGCTTTTAGACACACGGATATGCAGTGAATGGAGGGATATAGATCACGTGCAGGCAGAGGAGATTAGTTGAACCTGGCATCATGTTCGGCACGGACATTGTGGGCTGAAGGGCCTGCTGCTGTGCTGTAGTATTCTGTGTTCGAGGAGGATTGGTGATTCAGAAAACCCTCACTAACCCTGTTGGGTGTGGGTGGTGCGGGGGTGTGGGTGAGGTTGTGGTGTGGGTGAAGGTGGTGCGGGGGTGTGGGTGAGGTTGTGGTGTGGTGGTTGAAGGTGGTGCAGGGGTTGGATGGTGTGGGGTGTGGAGGGGGGAGGTCTGGGTAGTGGGGGGGGGGGGGGTTGGGGTGTGGGTGGCACTAATATGAGATGAGAGGGTTATTTGTGGGCAGGGCCTCCCTTAGATCAGCTAATGTCTGACCTCTGGCTCAGTTGGTCAAGGCGTGGGCAGGCCACGACACTCCTGACCCTTGCTCTCATGTTCAATTGGCAAAATGGAGACACAGGGAACTGCAGGAGCTGGAATCTTGAGCATAAAACAAAGTGCTGGAGCAACTCAGTGGATCAGGCAGCAACTCTGGAGAAAAAAAGATGGGTGACGTTTTGGGACGGGTCCCTTCTTCTGACACAAAGTGCTGGAGTAACTTAGCAGGAACGGCAGAATCCCTGGATGAATGGACAGACAACGTTTCAGGTCAGGACAAAATGCTCAAAATGACGGAAGAGGGTGGGAGAAAACTGGAAAATAGAGTTGGGGCTGGGATAAATCCTGGCAAGTGATAGGTGGATATAGGTGAGGAGGGGGGGTGGATGGTGGTTCTCCATTTTTCTCCACAGATGCTGCCTGACCCGCTGAGTGCCACCAACCCTGTCTTTTGTTCAATAGGTTAGTGTTGTGAGGGAGGACAGTGGGACATCTAACAGATGGAGAACATCTAACTCTGGGGATGACTGCACGGCTGATTGCAAAATATCCAAAGCATTGCCAGCTACAAGACTGACACATTGTGCCTCAAGAACATTGATGTTTGTCGATAAGTTTCCATCAGCCATTTGAATGCGTTTGACTTTCGCAACCTTGGTAATGGTATTTCTGATCGAACATAACCCTGATTAAATTGTTCTATAAAAAGCAGGTTCGTTGAGAACATTTCCTCAGGATCCCAGCTACGGCAGCTGAGGAGGCTCTCGGTAAACAGACGATTTATTTAGAAGACAAAGTTCAGACATTACAAGCCAGAGATTTCCGAGAACAATGCTCCTTTTATATTGCTACATTCGAGGAATTAAAATCAGACGCCTTTGATTGTTTACAGATTTTGGCCTCGCTCCTTTTGGCCACTGACACTGGGACATTTACAGCACAACTCCCCCATGATGTAGTGTGTAGGAAGGAACTGCAGATACTGGTTTAAACTGAAGATCGACACAAAAAGCTGGAGTTGCTCAGCGGGACAGGCAGCATCTCGGGAAGGAATGGGTGACGTGTAGGTCTGAAGAAGGATGGCGATCCGAAACATCACCTATTCCATCTCTCCAGAGAGGCTGCCTAACCCGCTGAGTTACTCCAGCTTTTTGTGTCCATCCCCTGTGATGTTGGCTGCTCTCGTCCACATAAGGATTAGAGCAGGTCCTTGGGAAAGGGCTCAGCTCCTGACATCCCAAGGGACTTCACGCTGCCTACATTGTGACGGAATACTCTCCACTAGAGGAAATGAAACGTAGATAAAGTAGCCAACTTGATATTGGAAAAACAATATGCTGGAGTTACTCAGCGGATCAGGCAGCATCTCTGAAGAACATGGATAGGTGACGTTTTGGGTCGGGACCCTTCTTGAGGCACCCCCTTCAGGGTGAATGCAGTCTTTTACCCAAGTAGTGGAATCAAGGACAGAGGTGATAGGTTTACGGTGTGAAAGAAAAGGTTTTGAAACCGGAGGGGCATCTTTTTCACACAGTGCTGGGTGCAAGCAACGAGCTGCCAGAGGAGGTAGTTGAGCAATGTACCTGAAGGACTTTTGAAAGATTTTTAGACCATCACGTGAATAGGAAAGGTTTAGAGCAGGGGTGTCAAACTCAGGGTCCGATCCGACCCGTGGGATTTCCCCGATGCTAGAGCGGGCTGCAGCTATCCACGGTGCCAGATCGTACTGCGTTCCCGCATGCACGGCGCGCATGAAGTCGCATTGAGTTAAAATGAGTTTGATACCCCTGGTTTAGAGGGATATGGGCCAACCATGGGCAGGGAGGACAGTGTAGATGGGCATCTTGTTCGGCATGGGAAAGTTGGGCCAAGGGGCTTGTGGCCATGTTAGTTTAGAGATACAGAGCGGAAATGGGCCCTTCAGCCCACCGAGTCCACACCGACCAGCGATGCCCGCACGTTAACACTATGCTACACACACTGGGGACAATTTACACTTATAACGAGCCAATTAACCTACACACCTGTACGCCTTTGGAGTGTGGGGGGAAACCGAAGATCTCGGAGAAAACCCACGCTGTCACGGGGAGAATGTACAAACTTCGTACAGGCAGCACCCGTAGTCGGGATCGGACCCGGGTCTCTGGCGCTGCAAGCCCTGTAAGGCAGCGACTCTGCCGCTGCGCCACCTTGCCGCCCTTATGTGTTGTATGACTTCAGAACTCTCCATCTCCCAATGACATTCTGTACAAGACAATGGCTCTTTGGCAGAGTCAATGATTAAAGCTGCACAAGGATTTCCGATAACAACTCCAGCATCTTACTGCTTTACCTTTAGAAGGTCAATCTCGTTGATGCAGTCTTGTCTTGCCTTTGCATCCATCATCTCAAATACCTAACAAAGACAATAACAGAAGGTAGTATAAAGATCCGGAGATAGCTATAACATCCAGCTGTTACAGCTGTTAATATGGGGGTCAAGGAAAGAGCGTTCACGTCACGGCCCCGTTTCCACCAACCTGTCCACCACCACGCACAAGACAGACACCATTGTGTGCAGATGCCGAGAAGTGAGTTCAGCTCAGGCTGAACAACTTCTAATCTTGTGTGTGGACTCGATGAGAAAAATAAGCTGTTAATATAATCCTAGAAAACCACATCTCCTCTAATAAGACCAACTATTGCACTTGAAAAAAAAGAATTGCTCAGTGTATTAAATCTTGTTAGGTACAATTTAAATTGTGGTCTTTATTGCGGCAATTTCAGGATGAGTCGTAGGCATTAGGAATTGGTTTATTATCGTCACGTGTACCGAGATATAGTGAAATGCTTTGTTTGCATGCGAGCAAGTGAAATCATGCTTTACACGTGTATAATCATGTCACACGCAAGTACAACACGTAATGCAAGAAGAAAAATGCCAAGAGTGAAGAATATAGGGATTTACAGCATTAGAGAGAAAGTGCAGGGACTGAGACGAGAAGATTTTTTTTACAAACAAAGTTTCTACCAGGGGTGATGGTGGAGCCAGAAATGGTAGTGGTGTTGAAGAGGCTTTTAGACAGGCACTTGGATATGCAGGGAATGGACATTGTGGGCTGAAGGGCTTGTATTCTCCTATGTTCTAAAGGGAGAGCAGCCATTGGAATTATGTTCCGCAGACAACTGGGGACTCTCAGTCACTGCGTTCATTCAAAACTCTGAGAGAATCAAGCAATGTGGGAGATGGTGCTGGGATAGAGGCTCAGCCAATATTTCGATGATGGTCAGGGCAGGCTCGATGAGCCAAATAGCCTCCCCCTGCTCCTATTTATTTTGCCACACTGAAGCAGTCATATGGCAATGCAGTTATCCATTTAAGGCAGTTGGAATGTTACAAATAGCGTTTCTTATAATTAATAACTGAATTGGAAATATTTTAATCCAAGGGAAAAGCACTTGAGTCCAGATGAAGTTTATTTCATATTTTGAAGGAGACACATGAAACTGAAGATGCTGGCTTACAAAAAAAGTGCTGGAATAACTCAGCAGGTCAAGCAACACCTCTGGAGAACATGGCCGGGACCCTTCTTCAGACTAATTGGGGCAGAAAGCTGGAAGAGAGGTGGGAGCGGGACAAAGCCTGGCAAGTGATGGGTGGATACAGGTGAGGGGTGTTTCTGATTACCAAATCTTGCTGATTACCAAATGCTGCTTTACAAAACAAGACTCAAAGTGCTGGAGTAACTCCGCAGGTCAGGCAGCATCTCTGGAGAACTTGGATAGGTAATTTATTTTTATTATGCTCAGTTTAGTTTATTGTCACGTGTACTGAGGTACAGGGAAAAACTTTTGTTGCGTGCTAACTAGTCAGTGGAAAGGCAATACATGATTACAATCGAACCATCCAGTGTACAGATACATGATACAGGGAATAACGTATATTGCAAGATAAAGTCCAGTAAAGACCAGTTAAAGATAGTCCGAGAATGTTTTGGATCAGGACCCTTCTTCAGACTCATTTTTATGGAATGCTACGTATAGGTTAAACCATTCACATCATCATAGAAGTTGAAATATGATAAGTTTAACACTGTCTAAAAAGAGTGGTTTGAAGGGATGGCTTAGCAAGACGGTGTGTATCAGGGATGCCCATACCTGGACTTTCTTCAATGCCACCGCCTTTCCATTGTGTAGGTAGGTTGCTCGGTAGACTTCACTGAACTGGCCCCGGCCAATCTTCTTCTCGATACGGAAGTCCCCCAGTCTGCTGCGGTAGGTGTAGGTGGGCGAGTGCCTCTGTGCCAAGGAAGAGAAGACCTGCCATCAGCTTTCATTAATAAAGGTGAGGGGAGGATAGGCATTCTCACCCAAACTGGCTGCCAGTGCAACTTTCAAAATTCCATACATCTTCAACCACCGATGTTAATTAAAGAGCCTCTATCTAGCACAACTCTGTGAATGTTTAGCGTTTAAAGGATACATTTAGTTTAGAGATACAGCAGTGAAACAGTCCCTTCGGCCCACCGAGACCACCATCGATCTCCCGTTCACGCTAGTTCGATTTTATCCCACGTTCTCATCCCCGCCCTGCACGTCAGAAGCAATTTACAGACGTCAAATAACATACAGACCCGCACATCTTTAGCACGTGGGAGGATACTGGAGCACCGGGAGGAAACCCACGCGGTCACAGGGAAAATGTGCAAACTCCACGCAGACAGCACCCGAGGTCAGGATCGAACCCGGGCCTCTGGGGATATAATGGCATCTTTCCTATAGCAAAGTGAGCAAAATTGAACACAATGCTCTAAAGCGCGGTCTCACCAAAGTTTTGTCCAACTGTATAACGTAACATCCCAACTTCAATCCTCAATTATCTGACCAATGAAGGCCAACGTGCCAAAAGCCTTCTCCAACATCCCGTCCACATATGACGCCAGGTTGATCAATTAAACTACTGTCCGTCAATTTATTGAAGGAAATGTCACAGATGGGGGCCCCTCTGAGATTGTGAAAGAACCAACCTCCCCCACCCCCCTTCCGCAAAATTCCACATCACATCTTTACCCTGAACTTGCTTCTATCACCTTGTCCGGAATATCTTTACGGGTCACTCCAAGAAGCAACTGGGAATGTTTACTCCAATCGCCACACCAGAGAAGGCAAATGGGATTAGTGTAGGTCAGCATGTACACTGTGGGCCGAAGGGCCTGTTGCCTATGTTATACCACTCAATATGTGACTCTTTATTAACCCAGCATCTCTGGGGGAATTGGCAATGCCAGATAGGCAGATTTTCAGGACAATTGGATATAACCCCTGTTAATGCTCCAATATAGATGCAAGATTGTAGATCAATAAACATTTAGTGAACCGGGTGTGTTTGAAGGGAATGCAAGATACAGGGCCCGGCAGAGACAGATGAGAAACATCATGTCTTCCGAAAAATTGGGCGTCAGATTATCGGAGGTTCATGGACTCTCTGAGTGGCGACAGTTTGAACACGGAACATAGAACAGGCCCTTCTGCCCATAGTGTCATGAAAGCCAACACCGACTCTCACCTGCCTTCAGGTAATCCAGTCCCCTCTATATGCCCACCCAAAAGTCCCTTTAACACCACGGTCGTATCAGCCTCCACCACCACCCCCCCCAGTGACGTGTTCCAGGCACCCACCTCGATCTGTTTAAAAATCTTGCCCCGTGCACCTCCTTCAAACTTTGCCCCTCTCACCTTAAAGCTACGGCCTCTAGAATTTGACATTTCCATCCTGGGGAAAAACACGTTGTGGCTGACTATCCTATCCATGTCTCTCATCATTTTACAACCGTCTATCGGGTCTCCCCTCAACCTCTGGCGTTCCTGAGAAAACAATTCTCAACCTCAACAGCACGGTGGTGCTATGGTAGAGTTGCTGCCTTACAGTGCCAGAGACCCAGGTTTCATCCAGTCTATGTGCTGGGTGCTGTGTGTACGGAGTTTGTACTTCCTCCCCGTGACCGCGTGGGTTTTCCTTGGGTCCTCCAGTTTCCTCCCACACTCCAAAGACGAGCAGGTTTGTATGTAAATGGGGTTTGGTAAAAGTTGTAAAATGTCCCTAGTGTATAGGATAGTGCTAGTGTACGGGGTGATCGCTGGTCGGCGTGGACTCGGTGGGCCAAAGAGCCTGTTTCTGCACTGTAACTCTAAACTCTTCCTGCAGCTAACACACCCTAATCAAGCCATCTCTCTGGTAAACCTCCTCTGCACCCTTTCCGAAGCCACCACATACTTCCCATAATGGAGCGATGAGAACCAAATCATATAAATCATATAAAACTCCTAGAAAGCTGCCGCACACTTTCCCGACTTTGATTTCTCCTTCTCCTCAGAATGCATTGTTGGCCCAAAGCTTTTAAATTCATGCCTTGACCTGTACATCATTGGGCAGATCACACTCTCACTCTCTCTCTCTCTCCCTTTCACCCACTATCTCTCTCGCCCCTTCCTCTCACCCCTTCTCCATCTCCCCCACATTCTCCCCCCTTTAACTTCCTCTTTCACTCTCACTCACCTCTATCTCTCTCTCTTACCCTCACACCTCCCCACCCCCCTCTCTCTCCCCACCCCCTCTCTCCACCTCCTCTCTCTCTCGCTCCCCTCCTCTCCCTCCCTTCCCCTCTCCCCATCTCCCTCGTTTCAGGATCTCACCAATGACGTGCTCACAATTTACAGCCGGAGTAGGAGCAGTTAGGAAGAGCATGGCGGTGTTCCCGTGCATCCCATAAACAATGGGACCACTGGAGCTGATTGTGTTAATCATCCATGCACTGAACATGACAATTGGTGTTACAGTAATATATTTTACTGTACACAGGAGGATTTCAAACCCCAGCATTTTCCTTTCCAGGCTGTAATGTGTTTCAAGCAATAAGTTAAGTAACCGTTCCATCACCCTAAAAGTCGATGGCTGTGATACTAAAGCCTCCAGAGTGTCATCAAATTGGTCGGCCCAACAAACAGCTCTGTAGCTGGAATATGGTGATGGTAATTTCTAAAGGTCGGCATTTATTAATCGCAGCCTGACCATTACTGCCTCTTGCTCTGGATTTGTAATCCACACCCTTTAGTTGCCAGGTAAAGGGACAGTTTATACGTATTGCTTTGTGATACAGAGCAACATAAACACAGATATAATCGACAAGGAGTGACCGGGACAAGTATCCGTGTCACCCACCCCGTGAATATTATTCACTGAACGCAGCTCTTTATCTCGATGTTAAAAGACACGGTGAAATGTTACTCAGGAGAGGGAGCGGACTTGACAAAAACCAGCCGATATCACCCTTCGCCATGGATTCCTTGGTTAGTATTGGGGTTCATGCTTAGTAAGGGTGTCACAAATTACGGGGTGAAGGCAGGAGAACGAGGTTGAGAGGGAAAGATAGATCAGCCACGATCGAATGGCGGTGTAGATTTAATGGGCCGAATGGCCTAATTCTGCTACTATGACATGGTCATGTCATCGATATGACAGAAGGCTCTGTATTATCATGGAGATCATGTTCACACTTTGAATCGTATATTGTCCTTCCGCTGACTGGTTAGCACGCAACAAAACGCTTTGCACTGAACCTCGATGCACGTGACAATAATAAACTAAAACTACGACAACACTTCAAATCTTGTCTCAGTCGCAACGTTGGCTCATTGGTCAGTTTGACCTGCTGTTTCTCATTGACTGCGGCAGGGTATCTGACTGGGGAATTGTCAGCACACAGAGTGACCCTTTCAAAGTGCGCATCTCTCTCCCAGTAGGTCCAGGGTCCAACGCGCAGTTTGTGAATTATTTTGAATCGAGGGAGTTCAGATCCCAAGCAGCTTTTACATTCATTAAAATGACGGCCGTCTTTATTCCCTGTAATCCCAAAGGACGGCCTGGCCATGGTCACAATGCTGTCTATGGCTGCTTGCTGTGCTGAGATAGGTCGCTGTATCTTCTACTGTATCTGACAAGGGTGACCAGGTCAGAGAGGGAAAGTTTAACGGAGATGTGTTTTTTTACACAGTGGGTGGTGGGTGCCTGGAACGTATTGCAGGGGGTGGTGGTAACCAGATTATAATAGTGCAAACTGAAGTAGGTAGTACAACATATACAAGGTTTGTAGTCGATCGGGTTGCAGAAGTAGTGTTGTGGTCAGGATTACATAGGGTGGTTCAAGATGGTTAATGGCTGATGATTGATGGTTGATCGTTGATGGTTGATTTTATTTATCATTAATGGCCGATGGTTGATAGGTTGATCGTTGATGACCCAGTGTAACTCCCAGGTTGATGGTCGATTTTTTTTAATGGTTGATGGATTGATGGGTGATAGGTTGATCGTTGATGGGTTAAGAAGGAACTGCAGATGCTGGAAAATCGAAGGTACACAAAAATGCTGATGGGGACCTCCCCATCAGTCAGAAGAAGGGTTCCAGCCCGAAACGTTGCCTATTTCCTTCGCCCCATAGATGCTGCTGCACCCGCTGAGTTTCTCCAGCATTTTTGTGTACCTTCGATGGTTGATGGTTGATGGGCCGATCGTTGATGGTCCAGGACCAAGTGTAACTTCTCAGTTACATGGCGCTGGCAGTCTGGCGCGGGTCAGATTGCAAGGAGGAACATGTTGCCACGGTAGCCTGGGTCTCTCCTCCTCACCCGAGGCAAATTATCACAACACTGAGGATCAAAACAGGCGCAGCTCAACGGAGGGAAGCGGTCACCATGACAACACCAGCTGAAAGGCGCAGATCCAATTTTTTTTCCAAAAATTATTCAGGATAATAAAAACATATACAAAACAAGAGCAGTGCAAAAACTCTTCCAACACTCTCGGAGTTCGTCTAGTCGGTAGTGTCATATTCGGTAGTGTTCACAAACTATCCTCGCAACCAGCACCCTTGCCATTCATGTGGCCCCCTGGGGTGATTCCCCTTCCCTTGGTTCAGGGGCATCTCCACCAGACCAATGATTTATTTTAAAAAAACTTTATTCAGGATAAAAAATATGTACAAAATCAAGAACTGTCCAAATTTCCTCCGATGTTCTCAGCGGCTATGCATACATTTGTTAGCGTTATATTTCATAGAGTTCCCAAAAATCATAATTAAGTCCACACCCTTGCCATTCATTCGGCCCCGTGGGGTGATATCATAGAAACATCGAAAATAGGTGCAGGTGTATGCCATTCGGCCCTTCGAGCCAGCACAGTCATTCTATATGATCATGGCTGATCATCCAAAATCAGTTCCTGATTTCTCCCCATATCTTTTGATTCCTTTATCCCAAAGAGCTAAATCTAACTCTCGGAGGTAGACTAAAGTGCTGGAGAAACTCAGCGGGTGCGGCAGCATCTATGGAGCGAGGGTAATAGGCAACGTTTCGGGCCGAAACCCTTCTTCAGACTTACTCTCTCTTGGAAATATCCAGTGGATTGGCCTCCACTGCCTCCTGTGGCAGAGAATCCCACATAGGGGTGACCCCACCACACCCTGGTCCCTCAATGTGCAGCAGCGAAAGGACCCTAGACTGTTTGCGACGAGCCCGCCCGCCCGCCTGCCACAACACTCCGTGGCAGTGGGACACACCGCCTGATGCAACCTGGCATCCCGCAAGACCGCAGCTGCACATTTACATATGCAATGACCTAGATTTGCATTCTGCATCACAGCCCATCAGCCTTAATTAAAGTAATATAGCTATCAAAGGACGCGGTACACCTACTCCCTCCAAAGCTCAAGACATGGGGTCAGGCAACAAAACCACAGCAAACTGCCTGCTTTCATTATCCTTACCCACCGTCAGTCACAAAGCGCATTACCAGATTATCTTGTGGTATTTAACATGTCTACATTTATTAAGGAACGTTATTCCCCACTTACGGCCACAGACTGTTTCCTCTTTTACATACCGTAGTTTTGTTCAAACACGAAGGCCGCTGTAATGTATTTAATTTTTAATTAGCACTCTCCCGTGAGACATAATGCAAAACGGGCTTCTTCATGTTGCAGGGACAATGATAATGCAAATTCAGAAAGTTCAGAAGGTTCGATGGCTGCAAACGGCATTTCGCCCTGGAGGGGTTGTGACATGTTGGAGCAGCAGCCACACATAAGAACATTATGTTTAAGAAGGAACTGCAGATGCTGAAACGTTGCCTATTTCCTTCACTCCATAGATGCTGCCTCACCCGCTGGGTTTCTCCAGCATTTTTGTCTACAATAAGAACACTCCATGGCCTGGGAGGTCTCAAACTTGGTGGATGATATGGCAGGGGGTTCCCGGCTGTACGTGGGTCCGCGGATTGGGATGGGGAGGTGGGTCAGTGGGGTAGAGTTTCTCGTTTGGCTTGTGGGCGTTGCTGCCAAGAACAGCATTTATTGTTCATCCCCAGTGGCCTTGAGAACAGCAGAGGAACAGGCTGCTCGGCCCACAATGTCCGTGCCGAACATACTGCCACGTTAAACTAACAGTGCGGAAAGGAACTGCAGGCGCTGGCTTATACTGTAGCCAGACACAAAGTGCTGGAGTAACTCAATGGTTCAGGCCGGCCCGAAACGTCACCCATCCTTTTTCTCCAGAGATGCTGCCTGACCCGCTGAGTTACTCCAGCACTTTGTGTCTATCCATGTTAAACTAATCTCCTCTGTCTGTACACGATCCATATCTCTCCGTTCCCGGCATGTCCATGTGCCTATCCAAAAGCCTCTTCGCTGCCACCATCGTATCTGCCTCCACCTCCACCACAGGCAACGCGCTCCAGGCACCCATCAGCCTCTGTACAAAACCTGGCCCTGCGCATCCCCTTTAAACTTTACCCCTCTCATCTTAAAGCTATGCCCGCAAGCCTTTGACATTTCCACCCGACAAAAAAAACTTCTGACTTTTTACTATATCTCGGCTTCTCATAATTTGATATACTTCTATCAGGTTTCCCCTCAACCTTCGACTCTCCAGACAAAACAATCCAAGTTTGTCCTAAATGCATAAAGCACAAACAGTAAAAACACCCAGCACAGCAACTGATGAAGCTCGGCCAGGGCTGAAAGTATTTAGTGTGCGTTGTACGTACACTGTGGAGCTGACATAACAGCAGACAGGACTGTGATCCTGGAGAGAGTCTCGGCAAGCTGGTTTAGATAATGCCCACAGCAGTCTGGGCATCTCTGATGTTCCAACAGCCTCTGAAGAACTGGCCGCAACAAGATAAATTCTGCTCATTAATTTGCCTCCGTCGGCCTCAGAAATAAAACAGAGGCCAAGTTGGGCGATCGGACCGGACTCCAACACACTGATGCGTCCAAATTGCACAGGTTTTGCAGTATTTTGTTATCCTACCTAATGCTTTCCTGATCCTGGACTACTCCATCTAATCTCCTCAGCTCCAGGGAGAATAGCCCTGGCATCACCAGATGCAGAGTATCATTCCTATCCCTGGATCTATCCGTCCTGCTGTCTGGTGCCCACAAATGTCCTTATGTCCAACTGTAACTAATCTCCTGACATAAGCAGGTTGCCAGTCATAGACTAAAGAGTATTTAGGAGGAATCCCTTCAGCAACAGACTGGTTCCACCAAGATGCAGCACAGAACGACACAGGAGATCCTTCTTCCCTGTGGCTATCAAACTTTACAACTCCACCCCCTTCTGTCGTGGGGTAGACTGAGACTGGCTCCCCCCCCCCCCCCCCCCCCCTCCTCCCCCACCCCCCCCCCCCCCTCCCCCCCTCACCCCCCCCCCCCTCCCCAATCTTTGCACATCCCCCAGGACTTTCCACTCGTCACTTTAATTCCATGTATCATGTATTTTATGACTGTTAGCAGATGCATTTCCCTCCTGGGATAAATAAAGTTCTATTGCATTGTATCGTATCGTAAATGTCATATGTACTGGCAATGGAACAATGAAATTCTTACTTGCTGCAGCTAAGAACATAGACCAGTACAGCATGTGTACGAATGAACTGCAGATGCTGGTTTGCACCAAAGATAGACACAAAGGGCTGGAGCGACTCAGCGGGTCAGGCAGCATCTCTTCAGACTTTGGGTCTGACGAAGGGTGCCAACCCAAAACGTCACCTGTTCTTTTTCTCCACAGATGCGGCCTGACCCGCTGCATTGCTCCAGCACTTTGTGTCTATCTTTGGCATACACGTGTACAGCACAGGAACAGGCCCTACGGCCCACAATGTCTGTGCCCGTCTCAAATACGAAAGCAAGATAAACTAAACTCCGCTGCCTGCACATGATCTATATCCCTCCGTTCCCTGCATGTCCCTGTGCCCGTCTCAAAGACTCCTAAACGTCACTATAGTTTCAGGCCCATTCACACCATATCACACAAACAGATATGCCATAATCAATAATACAATCTAATAATCAGCAACACTAGGCAACTAAAATAGAGTTAAACTGAAGCTTGCAGTGCAACCAAAGACAAAGTCTATAGATGATCGCTGTTGGTGAGGTTAGTGTTGTGCGGGGTTAGGAGCCTGCTGGTGGATGGGAAGAAGCTGTTCTTCAACCTAAAGGGCCTGTCACACTTTGCGATTTTTTTGGCGACTGGGAACGCCAGTGACTCACGCCCTAAAAACCGTCACGTTGTACGACACTCCGCATCACCCGCCTTCACAACACAAGAAGGTTACACCGAAGTATAATAATCACATTGGAAATGAACTTATCTACAATAAATCTAAGGACCATCAACTTTTTAATGGATACGTTCGCGCATTATATACCCGCGTCACCCGCAGGACAGCGTACGCCAGCGTGTGACCGGGCGCACGACATGATAAGACACCCAGGTGTCGCCTGGCGATTTTGAACATTCCAAAATCCAGGGGCGACAGGGAGACACCGCGCGTCACTACATGCGTCACACCGCGCCACGCCCCGACCAGGCTGTCGCCGAAAATGTCGCCCAAGTGGGACAGGCCCTTAAGACAGACACAAAAAGCTGGAGTAACTCAGTGGGTTAAGCAGCATCTCCGGAGAAAAGCATTAGGTGACGTTTCGGGTCGAGACCCTTCTTCAGAAGAAGGGTCAGCAACTGCGACCCGAAAAGTCACCTATTCCTTTTCTCCAGAGATGCTGTCTGACCGGCTGAGTTACTCCGGCTTTTTGTGTCTGTCTTCGGTTTAAACCAGCACCTGCAGTTCCTTCCTACACTGTCCTTAAAAAATGGTGTTCACTGTTCTCAGGCTCATGTACCTTCTTCCTGATGGTAGTGGTGGGATGAGGGTCTTTGATGATGTTGCCTGCCTTTCTGAGGCAGTGCCGCCTGTAAATCTCTTTGATGGTGGGGAGGTCAGTACTCGTGATGGACCTGGAGTGCAGCAGCAGCAGCGTCTCGCCCTTGGGCCTCGTCGGTCGGCAGCCCGGCCAGCTGTCCGACCTTCAGACCTTCGCTTACCGCCGACACCACCATCATCGGTTCATGCCGTGTACACAGTCCAGCACCCGGGCCAACTCAACATCCACCCAGCCACGGCCAAGTCAGTCAACGAATTGCCGTCAGGAATTTGTCCCTTATTTTGACCTTTTGTCTCTTATTTGGGAGTGAGAAAGTTGGCAAACCTATCTACCGTACTGTGGAAGTTCCATGAAATATTTGGCGACACATAGAATCTCCTCAATGTTCTGTGGAAGGCGAGGTGTTGATGAGCTTTTTTTTGTCATCGGGTCAGCTGAGTTGCTCCAGAGCTAGATGTCATGCCAACAGGCCCTTTGGCCAAACTTTAAAGTCTTGGATGTAGGATAGAGCATTCCCTCTGCAACTGGATCCTTGACTTCCTGACCCTTTAGGCCACTGTCACTGATGGTAGGCGACGAAACCTCCATGGTAATTCTCAACACCAGTGGCCTCACTGTGCACTCACAGCCATGCGCCCAAACCCCGCTCCGACTGCATTTACAACTTTACAAATTGCTCCACTGTGGTGGGCCCAAACTCAAACAATGAGGAGCGGGATGAAAAGAAGGAGATTGAGCTTCGTTACATGGAGTCAGGACAACAACCTCTCCCTCAATGTCAGCACCATGAAGGAGTTGTGTCATTAACTTCAGCAAGTTAGTACCTGCCCCAGTCTGTATCCATGAACCATCTTAAGTGGAGATGGTCGAGAACCCTAGTTATAAATATCACCAACAATTTTTCTTCTCCACCAACATTGACAGTATGGTCAAGAAAATTGATTAGTACAGGTGTCAGGGGTTATGGGGAGAAGGCAGGTGAATGGGGTTGAGAGGGAAAGATAGATCAGCCACGATCAAATGGCAGAGTAGACCTGATGGGCCGAATAGACTAATTCTACTCCTAGACCGTTTGAAAGCACACCAATGCCTCTTGTTCCTCCAAAGGCAAAGAAACTTCGGCTAGTCTCCAACAACTCTTACCAATTTCTACAGGTGTATCGTAGAAATGCCCTTTGGAGTCACTGAGTCCACACGCTCCAGTGATCAGCTGTCCACTGTGTTCTATCCTACACACTAGGGATAAATCATGCCAGCACCTGAACTCCAGTCTATTCTGTTCTGTGCTTCACAGACACTGACACAGAAGTCTAGACAACACAGACACAGAAGTCTAGACAAGCTGGCTGCATCTAGCCAGCACTGCTCCTTAGAACTGGGAACTTAACTCCTGACCCAGATGGCATGGTGGTGCAGCGGTAGAGTTGCTTCCTCACAGCCCCAGAGACCCGGGTTCAATCCTGACTACGGGTGCTGTCTGCACAGAGTTTGCACGTTCTCCCTGTGACCGTTGAGGGTTTTCTCTGAGATCTTCGTTTTCCTCCCACACTCGAAAGACACCCAGGTTTGGACGTTCATTTGGCTTCTGTAAATTATAAATTGTCCCTTGTACGTAGGATAGTGCTGGTGTCCAGGGTGATCGCAGGTCGGCGCACAGACTCGGTGGGCCAAGGGCCTGTTTCCGTGCTGTATCTCTAAACTAAACTAGACTAGACCATAGGTACACAAAATTGCTGGAGAAACTCAGCGGGTGCAGCAGCATCTATGGAGCGAAGAAAATAGGCGACGTTTCGTCCCGAAACGTCGCCTATTTTCTTCGCTCCATAGATGCTGCTGCACCCGCTGAGTTTCTCCAGCAATTTTGTGTACCTTCGATCTTCCAGCATCTGCAGTTCCTTCTTGAACACTTAGACTAGACCATAGGCAGGAAGCAGCCTAAGCCTGTGTGTGTTGTCCTACAATGCACTTGCATTCCTTGCTCACACTTCCTTTCATCCCCTTCCAGCTCCGCTACAAGGGGCCCATTCCTTCAGTGATGTTTACACACTGAACAGCAAGTGGAATGTGACCAAGCCTGATGAATGCAACATAGCAAACCCGATCTCACCGAGAATACAGCTAACAAGTGGCCTGTTCCCTTTATCATTGTCACTTTTTTGCATATCTTTCATTCATTTGTTCAATATCTCTCTATATCACCGACTATATCTCTCATTTCCCTTTCCCCCCCCGAGTCTGAAGAAGAGTCATAAGTCATAAAGTCATAAGTGATAGGAACAGAATTAGGCCATTCGGCCCATCAAGTCTACTCCGCCATTCCAGGCCTACAGGTTTGTTGGTTGATTGGCTTCAGTAACAATTGTAAATTGCCCCTAGTGTGTAGGGTAGTGCTAGTGAAGGGGGATTGCTGGATGGCACAGACTCGGTGGGCTGAAGGGCCTGTTGCTGTGCTGTATCTCTAAACTAAACTAAAGATGCCCCAATCAGCATCAGTGGTATGGAAGTGGAAATGGTTGAGAGCTTCAAGTTCCTTGGAGCACCAACGTTCTGCTTCCTGAGGAGACTAAGGATATTCGGCATATATCTCTGACTCTTACAAACTACAGATGCACAATGGAAAACGTTCCGTTGGGTTACATCACATGTTGGTTCAGGAACAACACTACCCAAGACTGCAAGATATTGCAGAGAGCTATCGATGTAGCCCAGTCCGCCCATCCCACAGACCAAAATCCCCACCATTGACTTCATGCTGCCTCAGAAAAGCAGACACCATAATCAAAGACTTGTCCCACCTCGGATATTCATTCTTCTTCCTGCTCCTGTCTGGTGGAAGGTACAGAAGCTTGAAAGCTCGCACCACCAGACTCAGGTACAGCTTCTTCCCAAGTGTTATCAGGCTTCTGAACGGTCCTTCCACAAGCTAGGGTTGTCTGATTCATCTCTACCCCATTGCAGACATTGGCCTTTGTCTATGGAACTGATGCATTACAATGCTGAGAACTATATTCTGCACTCTATCTTTCCTTTTGCTCTATGTATTGTACTAGTGTTTGATTTGATTGTATTTATGCATGACATAACTGATCTGTTTGGAATGACATGCAAAACTATGCTTTTCACTGTACCTCAGTACACACGATACCCAAGCCTAAACCATCTTTAGGATGTTGGGGAAAACCAGATCATTGGAGTACTGTGTACAGTTCTGGTCGCCCAGCTAAATGAAGGATGCCATTAGGCTGGAAAGCACGTGGAAGAGATTCACCAGGATGATACCTGGGTGTCTGGGGCTGCGTTACAGGAGGAGGTGGCTAGGCTTTGTAGTGTGACCTTATTGAGGTCTACAAGATCATGAGGGACATGGATAAAGTGTACACTTAGTCTTTTTCCCAGGACAGAGGATTCTAAAGCTAGAAGGCACAGGCTTTTGGTGAGTGGGAGAGATTTAAGAGGGACCTCGGGGGCAACTTTTTCACTCAGAGGGTAGACCACAGGTCCCCAAACCATGCTGTGACACGTCCCATGAACAGGTGATCGTTAGTCAGCGTGGACTCGGTGGGCCGAAGTGTCTCCATGCTGTATCACTAAACTAAACTAAACTTCTGCAGTGTTCACTCCACTTTTAATCTGTATCACTTCTATGGCAATCTGTTAAGTGTTGGAAATAAAGCTGCTCTTCCGTTCAACGTGCGGTCCTTGTACAGAGAAGAGAACACGTGGCATTAATGAAGCTTAATTAGGAAACAAAACTGCGATGAGGCAGAGCAAACAAACGCACATGCATTTTTTCTGGGATGTGCGAGTGAGCAGCGGCTACGGTAGGAGAGGAAGAATTGCAGACATGTGGGTTTAATTTTCTCAAGGCGCTGTAAAGAGCAGTTAATGTGTTTGCGTAAGTTCCTGTCTGCGCTGTTTAATGTGGCCATTATTAACCTGTTTGCTTGAACCCAGTGTAAACTGTGCAAGGATTCCCAGCCCGATAATTGACGGCACGGAAAGGAAACTAAGTCCACCAGTCAGATAAAGAGAATTAGCGCGGGAGGAAAAGGTTCTACAAACAGGCAGGGAGATTAAAAAAATACTGTCGTGAATCGCTCAAGAATAACACAGTCAAAAGCTCCGGCATGCATTTGTGTGGTGCCTCTAACACTGTTAAATGGAATGCAATGTTGAGCCACTTTAGTTTAGAGATGCAGCGTGGAAACAGGCCCCTTTGGCCCACCGAGTCCACACCGACCAACAATCACCCGTACACTAGCTCTGTCCCAGGCACGAGAGACAATTTACAAAAGCAAATTATCCTACAAATCCTCCCTTGCTCTCCCTTGGAGTGTGGGAGGAAACCGGAGCACCCGGAGTAAACGCACGCAGTCACGGGGAGAACAGCGAAACTCCGTGCAGACATCACCCGTGGTCGGGATCAAACCCCAGGGTCCCTGGCGATGTGAGGCAGTAACTCCACCGCTGTGTCACCCTGCGGCCCACTTACACGGTTGGGTGGGCAGATGGGTAGAAGGATGGCCGGAGACGTGGGTCACAAGGGTGGATGTCGAGAGGGAGGTCCAGAGCGTGGAGGGCAGGCAGCAGAGGTGTGCAGAGACCTCAGAGTCATACATGGCTGAACGAGGTTACAGAGACTGAGAGGCTGACAGAATGTATGTTGGGGGAGTGGGGGGGGGGCTTGGATAAATAATTGACTGCAGGATCATCTTTAAATATATGAAAATCATAAATGACTGCAGACGTTTGCAACCAGAAATAATAATAGTAGAAAGTGCTGGAAAAACACAGCAAGTCAAGCAGCACTTGTAGAGAGAGAAACAGGTAATGTTCACATCGAACGGAGCGAAGGAAATAGGCAACGTTTTGGGCTGAAACCCTTCTTCAGGGTCGCCTATTTCCTTCGCTCCATAGATGCTGCCGCACCTGCTGAGTTTCTCCAGCCCTTTTGTCTACCTTCGATTTTCCAGCATCAGCAGTTCCTTCTCAAACAATGTTCACATCGAAGACTCTTTGTCAGTCTAGTTCTTTCCACTTACCTCTCTGTCCACAGATGCTGCCCGATCTGCTAAGTGTTTCCAGTATTTTCTGTTTTAATATTAAAATATATCTTTTGCGTTCACTTGTGCAACAATCCTTATAAAGCTGGGACTTTTCAACAGTACAGCACAGGAACAGATCATTTGGCCAAACATGGATCCAAATTAAACTAATCTCCTCAGCCTGCATGTGATCCATATCCCTCCATTTCCTGCATATACGATACGATAGGACTTTATTCATCCCAGGAGGGAATGTCATCTGCCAACAGTCATAAGACACAAAATACACAAAACATGAAATTAAAGTGACGAGTGGAAAGGATTGGGGATGTGCAAAGATTGGGGGGGGGGGGGGAGTCAGTCTCAGTCTACCCCACGACAGAAAGGGGAGAAGTTGTACAGTTTGATAGCCCGCAGGGAAGAAGGATCTCCTGTGGCGTTCTGTCCTGCATCTTGGTGGATATCCATGTTCCTATCCAAAAGCCTCTGAGATGCCATCATCGTATTTGTCTCCTCCGCCACTCCTACCTCATAATTTGACAAACTGCTATCAGGTTTCCCCTCAGCCACCAACGTTCCAGAGAGAACAATTCAAGTCTGCCCAACCCCTCCTTATAGCCAATAGCCTCTAATCCAAGCCGCTTCACAGTAAACCCCCTCTGCACCCTTTGTTGTAGACAGTAGCGTCTGCACACTATTCCACAGGATTAGTACAGATGGTCAGCATAGAGGTGATGGGCTGAAAGGCCTGTTTGTTTTGTATGACCCTGTGACAATAACATGTGCATGAAGACTCCGCATGCAGCACAAACATCAACAAATATGGACAGTCAGAACCTTTTTCCCAGGGTGGGAATATCAAATGCTTGAGGTGATAACTTTAAGGTGAGGGAGGAAACGTTTAAAGGAGGTGTGTGGGGCATGTTTTTTTAGTTTTACACATAGAGGGTGGTGAGTGCCTGGGGTGGTGGTGGAAGCATATACGAGGGTGACATTTAAGACACTTTTGGTTAGGCACATGGATATGTTTAGTTTAGTTTATAAGGTTCATAAGGTTCATTTATTGTCACCTACACCAATTGGTGTTGTGAAATTTCACTGGCCAGGTCAGTCATACAATTTATGTAAGCATAAGTTTAAAGCAAACAATTTAAGACATTTGGATAGATGCATGGATAGGAAAGCTTGAGAAGGGTTTGGGCCAAATGCATACCAATGGGACTAGCTTGGATGGGGCATTTTGGTCAGCATGGATGAGTTGGGCCGAAGGGCCTGTTTCCATGCCGTGTGATTCTATGTGTCTATTCTGTCTATGTGTACGGGATACTGAGTTGGATGATCAGCCATGATCATATTGAATGACGGTGCAGGCTCGAAGGGCCGAATGGCCTACTCCTGCACCTAATTTCTATGTTTCTATGTTTCTCTCCGCAGATGTTGCCTGACACATTGAGTTCCTCTGGCACTTTGGGGTTTTTTTTTTTACTCAAGATTCCCCCAGTATTTGCTATCTTGCCCCCAACATGAATCTGTTCATTCAGGTGACAGAGGTTTTGGGGAGAAGGCAGGAGAAAGGGGTGAGGAGGGAGAGATAGATCAGCCATGATTAAATGGCGGAGTAAACTTGATGGGCCGAATGGCCTAATTATGCTCTATCACTTATGATCCTATGATTTCAATTGTGAAAATTGAGTTGGTCAAGTCTCTGCAGCCCTTTGAGACTGTAGGAGAGTCCTGACCCGAAACATCACCCATTCATGTTCTCCAGCATTGCTGCCCAATCCACTGAGTTACTCCAACACCATGTCTGTTATTTTTGTCAGCCTTTTTACAGCTTGCTTCAAACTCTTGCCGATTAAACAGCTCATTATCTCCTTGAGCAGTGTAAGAGTGAACATTAGAGCCAGCGCTAGATAACAGGCTTGTTTCCGCTGGGCAAGATTACCGCAGTTACTAGGGTCAAGTCCAATTGGACACATCCATCAATTTAATGAACAGATGTTACTCACAAGCAGAGACTGGTAAACTCTAAGATCTCTGTGAAGGGAAGCGAGTGTTGTGTGTCTGTGTCTCCACTACTGATAAGTCTGTTTCTCATTCCAGTCTAATGACGGTATCATAGACAGAATGACTATTTTTTAGTCTAAACCATTGCTTGTTGTTTGTATATCTGTGAGGATTAACAGATTGCAAAACCGGAGTCATAGAGCGATACAGTGTGGAAACAGGTCCTTCGGCCCAACTTGCCCACACAAACCAACATGTCCCAGCTACACTAGTCCCAAAAAAACCGTCCCGAATTACCTGATGCCCCGAATACCTATGACTGGCATTACGAGCCGCTACTAAACATCTACGGACTCCATCGGGCTCCTACAAGCTCGCTAACGACATTACCCGACATTCCCCGAGTTCGAATCAAGGGGAAAACTCGGGAGAGTTCGTGAGCAACTCGGGAAAGTGGGACAGGGCCTTAACTCATTTGCAGAGAAATTCTGAGCTTTCGGGAAATTATTGACCTAACCTGTGACTGGGGTTTGGCACAAAATACGTCAAAACTGCCATGAAATGAGGACAGAACATAGAACGCAGAACAGTGCCGCACTTAACAGGCTCTTCAGCCCAGGACGTCTGCACCAAATATGATGCCAGGATAAACTAACCTCATCTGCCTGCACACGATCCCTATGCCTCCGTTCCCTGTATGTTCATGTGCCTATCTAAAAGCCAAAAACACCACTATGGTAACTGCCTCCACCACCACCCCTGCCAGTGCGTTCCAGGCACCCACCCAGTGCCTTGCTCCACCATGGACTTGTTTTCAGAATGGGTTTTTCACTAATCTCCTTGAAACGTTGCTCCTCTCACTTTAAAGCCACGCCCTCTAATCTTTGTCATTTCCACCTTGGGAAAGAAGGTTCTGACTCTCTACTCTATCTAGGCGAAAACATACATCTTTAAAACACTGGCATCTGGATTTAGTGTTGCTGACTGAATCGTGTGATCATTGCACCAGCACTTGGGACAGGCTATAATTGAACATGTTCATGATCTACTTTCAGAATCCATTATACATTAGATTGTGAAATGTAATTAGTCAACGTAGTCAGAGGTTGGGCCCAACAGTGGATCCAGTAACAGTGACACTAGTCTCACGGTGCTGGTAGATCAACGCCAGATTGTCTTTGATAATACTGTTAAAGTTCTACATTCAATAAAGGATTGTAACAACGGTTATTGCTGTGACCTAGAATTTCAAAACTTCATTTGTTTGCAAAAATGTACATGGTTTTAAGTTACTGGACAAGTAGGAAGGCTCTGAACTAGTGATTCAGAGACACGAGTTCAAATCTAACCACAGCAAATGCTCAAAAAGGATACATCTGTAGTCATAGAACAATGTGAGGAGGAATTGCTATTGACCTAGCCAATTTGGCAAAAAAGGCTTCAGCGGTTTGTTTGCCAGAAAATCCTGACTACAGTGCTTGTTTACGGATTTTGTATGTTCTGGACACGGATTTTCAGGATCTTCAGTTTCCTCCCAACTCCAAAGTGTATAGGTTAATTGGCTTTGGAATAAATGTAAATTGTCCCGTGTGTGTGTGTGTGTGTGTGTGTGTGTGTGTGTGTGTGTGTGTGTGTGTGTGTGTGTGTGTGTGTGTGTGTGTGTGTGTGTGTCTGTGTGTGTGTCTGTGTGTGTGTCTGTGTGTGTGTCTGTGTGTGTGTCAGTGTGTGTGTGTGTGTGTGTGTGTGTGTGTGTGTGTGTGTGTGTGTGTGTGGTGTGTGTGTGTGTGTGTAGGATTGCGTTAATATGCGGGGATCACTGGTCAGTGCGGAGTCGGTGGGCTGAAGGGCCCGTTTCCCCACTGTATCTCTAAACTAAACGAAAAACCCATTTATCCACGAGACAGACACAAAATACTGGAGCAACAGCAGAATAGGTGACGTTTTGGGTCCAGAACCAACTCAGACCATTAATCCATGTTTGGTCAATATTCCACAAAACGTTCCTATTTGTTTACCTGTCCAAATGTCTTTTAAAATGTTGTTATTGTACCTGCCTCAACCACTAATCGCGGCTCCTTCTAAACAGCCACTGACCTGAGATACTGTGTTACGGTTATTCTCAGTAATTGTGACATGAGTCGGAGGGCAAGAGAGCAGCAGGAATAACAGAGTGGGAGCAGTGAGAGAGAGAGAGAGAGACTCACTGAACTCCCACCTGGGCCCACCACCAGTACTCACCTCCCCATCAACGAATGGATCTACTGGAGGAGTTGCTTCCAAAAGGCAGCCAGTATTATTAAAGAGCCACATCACCCTGGCCATGCTCCCATTTCACTCCTACCATTGGGAAGAAGGGACAGGAGCCTGAAAACTGTGACCACCAGGTTCAAGAAGTGCTTTGCAGCAACCATCAGGCTCTTGAGCACCACACAACACTAACCTCAGCAACCGTGAACTTCTATGGCCTCTCTTTAGAAACATATAAAATAGGTGCAGAAATAGGACATTTGGTCCTTCGAGCCAGCACCGCCATTCAATATGACCATGGCTGATCATAAAAAATCAATACCCCGTTCCTGCTTTCTCCCCAGATCACTTGATCCCATTAGCCCTAAGAGCTATAGTGCCCACCATAATGTCTGGGACAAAGACCCATCATTTATTTATTTGCCTCTGTACTCCACAATTTGAGATTTGTAATAGAAAAAAATCATATGTGGTTAAAGTGCACATTGTCAGATTTTATTAAAGGCCATTTTTATACATTTTGGTTTCACCAAGTAGATATCACAGCTGTGTTTATACGTAACCCCCCCCCCCCCCATTTCAGGACACCATAATATTTGGGACACATGGCTTCACGGGTCTTTGGAATTGCTCAGGTGTGTTAAATTGCCTCCTTAATGCAGGTATAAGAGAGCTCTCAGCACCTAGTCTTTCCTCCAGTCTTTCCATTGCCTTTGGAAACTTTTATTGCTGTTTATCAAAATGAGGACCAATGTTGTGCCAATGAAAGTCAAAGAAGCCATTATGAGACTGAGAAACAAGAATAAAACTGTTAGAGACATCAGCCAAACCTTAGGCTTACCAACATCAACTGTTTGGAACATCATTAAGAAGAAAGGGAGCACTGGTGAGCTTACTAATCGCAAAGGGACTGGCAGGCCAAGGAAGACCTCCACAGTTGATGACAGAAGAATTCTCTCTATAATAAAGAAAAATCCCCAAACACCAGTCCGACAGATCAGAAACACTCTTCAGGTGTGGATTTGTCAATGACCACTGTCCGCAGAAGACTTCATGAACAGAAATACAGAGGCTACACTGCAAGATGCAAACCACTGGTTAGCCGCAAAAATAGGATGGCCAGGTTACAGTTTGCCAAGAAGTACTTAAAAGAGCAACCACAGTTCTGGAAAAAGGTCTTGTGGACAGATGAGACAAAGATTCACTTATATCAGAGTGATGGCAAGAGCAAAGTATGGAGGCGAGAAGGAACTGCCCAAGATCAAAGCATACCACCTCATCTGTGAATCACAGTGGTGGGGGGTGTTATGGCCTGGCTGCTGAAGGAACTGGCTCCCTTATCTTCATTGATGATACAACTGCTGATGGTAGTAGCATAATGAATTCTGAAGTGTATAAACACATCCTATCTGCTCAAGTTCAAACAAATGCCTCAAAACCCAATGGCTGGCGGTTCATTCTACAGCAAGACAATGATCCCAAACATACTGCTAAAGCAACAAAGGAGTTTTTCAAAGCTAAACAATGGTCAATTCTTGAGTGCTCAAGCCAATCACCCAATCTGAACCCAATTAAGCATGCCTTATATATGCTGAAGAGAAAACTGAAGGAGGCTTGCCCCCAAAACATCAGAAGGTAAAGATGGCTACAATACAGGCCTGGCAGAGCATCACCAGAGAAGACACCCAGCAACTGGTGATGTCCATGAATCGCAGACTTCAAGCAGTCAGTGCATGCAAAGGATATGCAACAAAATGCTAAACATGACTATTTTCATTCTCATGACATTGCTGTGTCCCAAACATTATGGTGCCCTGAAATGGGGGGGGACTATGTATAAACACTGCTGTAATTTCTACATGGTGAAACCAAAATGTTTAAAAATGGCCTTTATTAAAATCTGACAATGTGCACTTTAACCACATGCGATTTGTTCTATTACAAATCTCAAATTGTGGAGCACAGAGGCAAATAAATAAATGATGGGTCTTTGTCCCAAACATTATGGAGGGCACTGTATATCTAACTTAAGCTGCAGCAAGTAAGAATATCGGTGTTCCATTGTTTACATATGTGAATAAAAGTCTCTGACTCTCTTAACTCTTGGTCAACACTCCAACATCAATTACATCCAATGACAAACTCCTCCGCATAAGTCGTAATTTAAAGCATTAGCCACGCCAATATTTCATTCGAGCATAAGCAATTGGTCTTAACATCGCTGCCAAGCCATTGTCAAGCAAGATTTCCAAAATCTAATTAGCAAATCGGTCCTGACAGATTCCTTGCTGAATGGCAAACCCTAAACTGGAAAGCAGAGTCGAGTTACGTCATGTATCTGCTGTGCTTTAATCGCATAACCTTCGCTGTCCTGAGCTCCCACACTTCTGCTTTGCGCAGTATGTCACGTGGTCAGAGCTAGAGAGGCAAGTGAATGGGTGTGAATGGACATGGGCGAGAGGGTAAGTTCACCGTAACCAAGAGCCCATATCTGGCACCCCGGTCAGTCGAATCCCGTTCTTCCTATCTCTGTAATAAGCATTACCTTCAAATCCTTCCACATGAAAGGCCACTTCCTAATTTCACTTTAATTTAACTTTGGACTTGCAGCGTGGATTGCAACAGGCCCTGTGGCCCACCGAGTCCGTGCCGACCAGTGATCAGCCCGTACGCCAGCTCTAACCTGCACACTTGGGACAATTTACGGAAGACGATTAGCCTGCACAGCTTTAGGATGTGGGACGGAACCGGAGCATCCGGATGAAACCCAGGTGGTCACAGGGTACAAACTCCGTACAGACAGGGGCCGTAGTCAGGATCGAACTCGGGTGTATAGCCCTGTAAGACAGCAGCTCCACCGCTGCGCCACTGTGCTGCCCTCTTATTTGGCACCGCGGTCAATAGAAATCATTCTTTCTGTCTCTGTCAAAAGGATCATCTTCAATCCCTCCACATTACAGGTGACACCACAACTTCACTTTATTCACCCGTTTTAAATCACAACAGTCGTACAGCTTTGAAACAGCTCCTGATACTCCATCAAGTCCGTCCGCACTGACCAGCAAGCACCAAGCTACTTTTATCCGCTGCTCATCAGATTCTTTTTAAATTTCCCCTTCCACAGATTCTCCCACTCACCCCCGCATGAAGGACGATTTTCAGCGGCCGATTAACCCATCAACCCACACGTCTCTGGGTTGTGGGGGGAAACCGGAGCTCCCCGAGGAAACCCACGTGGTCCCAGTGGGAGAACGTGCAAACTCCACACTTACATTCAAGAGACAAGAGTGTTTATTTGGCACATGCACCGGATGAGAAACGGAACAATGAAGCTTTTACATGTTACACTTCACAAGCAATAACTCCATTCCTCAACAACTCTCACCAACTTCTACAGATGCGCCGCAGAAAGCATTTATCGAGATGCATCACAGCATGGTTTGGGAACAGCTCCATACCAAGGCCGCAGGAAATTGCAGAGAATTGTGGACATAGCACAGACCATCACGCAAACCAACCTCCATTGCATTGACTCCATCTACACTTCACCATTTCTTTTGTTTTTACTGTTTTACACACTGTATTTTTGAAATAAGGTGCACAAATTTACATTTGTTTAAACATTAAAATGTTTTCCACTGGAGGGAATTACCAGCTCATTGTGAATCTATCTATCTATGCAAATTAAGTGACTGGGCCAAGACAGTAGCCAAATAACTGGCCTCGGGAATCAGTTTTACTGGCTGCTGCGGTAAGGCAATATAGTACAAAAACAGTGTGAGAGTGAGTGTGTGTGTGTGTGTGTTTTGCGCATTCTACCCGTCACCACATGGCTTTCCTCATGGTGCTCCAACTTACTCCCAATTTCCCAAAGACAAGCGTATTGGAAGGATACTAGGTGGAGATAAACTGTCCCTGGTGTTAAGGCAGGCGGTAGAATCTGCGGGGAGTTGATGGGGAATGTGAGGAGAGTAATATGGGTCAGGGAGGGATTAGTGTGTAATTGGAGAGCTGACCTGAGCTACTATTCATATGATTCATCATACTTTATTGTCACATGAATTGAACTTGTACAATGAATTCCACAGATTCACCACCCTCTGCCTAAAGAAATTCCTCCTCATCCTCGTTCTTAAGGTACGTCCTTTTAGTCTGAGGTTGTACCCTCTGGTCCCAGACTCTCCCGTTACTGGAAACATCCTCTCCACATCTACTCTATCCTTTCACTAGACTGCAAGTTTCGATGAGGTCCTCCCTTATTCTTCTAAACTCCAGCGAGTACACACACCTCCAGTGCCGTCAAACGCTCATCATACGTTACACCCAATCATCCCCTAGGATCATTCTCGGAGTGTAATCAACTCATAAAAAGACAAAAATAAACTAAACAAACTAAATAAACTAAGGTAGACAAAAATGGTGGAGAAACCCAGCGGGTGAGGCGGCATCTATGGAACGAAGGAAATAGGCAACTTTTCGACCCGAAACTTTGCCTATTTCCTTCACTCCATAGATGCTGCCTCACCCGCTGAGTTTCTCCAGCATTTTTGTCTACCTTCGATATTCCAGCATCTGCAGTTCCTTCTTAAACACAAAATAAACTCTGGTGCCTGCCCGATCACTCTCTTTTCTCCCCTCTCCCATCAGGCATGAGGTACAGAAGTGTGAAAACACACACCTCCAGATTCAGGGACAGTTTCTTCCCAGCAGTAATCAGGCAACTGAACCATCCTACCAGCAACTAGAGAGCGGTGGTGAGCCACTATGCAATGAGACAATATTGTCACATGTACCCAGGTACAGTGAAATGCTTTGTTTTGCTCACAACCCTGGTAAAATCATGCAACAGACCTCACCTAGTCTGTACACAAGTGTCACCACGTGACTGGCACTGACAAAATTACAAAACTTACAGCCCTGTCCCACGGTACGAGTTAATTCCAAGAGCTCTCCCGAGTTTGCCCTGATTCGAACTGGGAGATTTACGGTAATGGCCACTCGTCGGTACTCGGGGCTCTCGTGGACATTTTTCCATCATGTTGAAAAATCTTCACAAGTCTTCCCGTGCTTACCAACCGTTAGCGAGTTCTTCCCGAGTACCTGCTGTTAGCGTTACGAGCCGCTAAGAGACGTCCCCGAGCTCCGACGTACCCGCTACGTTCATTCTCCGTGCTTACCACGAGTTTGATTTTTTATTTTAACTCGGGAGAGCTCTTGGAATGAACTCGTACCGTGGGACAGGGCTATAACTATCCACCTCGTTGACGATCCTCGGACTATCTCTCATCGGACTTTACCTTGCACTAAACATTATTCCCTTCATCGTGTATCTGTACCCTGTGGGCGGCTCGATTGTAATCATGTGTCGTTGTTCCGCTGGCTGGTCTCCACGCAACAAGAAGCTATTCATGGTACCTCGGTGCACGTGACAATGAACTAAAGTAAAATCTCTAAAATAGCAGAACTGCACAAACAGCCGGTTTACACTTGTTACTCAGGGATACGCTCCCTGCCTGTCTTTACCAGGGACAATCCTGTGCGCTCGTAGAATTAAGTCATTGGCTGGAGGAATTGTGCAACAGCCTAAAGCAATTATACATTGAAGTATTTCACAAGTACAGCCACTGCTGTCAATGTAGAAAACGCAGCAAAGAGTTTAGAAGAATGAGGGGGACCTCATTGAAACGTACAGAATAGTGAAAGGCTTGGATAGAGTGGACATGGAGAGGATGTTTCCACTAGTGGGAGAGTCTAGGACTAGCGGTCAGAGCCTCAGAATTTAAGGACGATCATTTAGGAAGTAGATGAGGAGGGATTTCTTTAGTTCGAGGGTGGTGAATCTGTGGAATTCTTTGCCACAGAAGGCGGTGGAGGCTGTCAATTGACATTTTTAAGTCAGAGATAGACAGATTCTTGATTAGTATGCCAGGGGTTATGGGGAGGGCAGGAGAATGGGGTTTGGAGGGAGAGATAGATCAGCCATGATTGAATGATGGAGTAGACATGATGGGCCGAATGGCCTAATTCTGCTCCTATCACTTATGATCCTACCCAGGGAGTGGTTCGGGGATGCGGTGGGTGGCGGCGCTGGGGGTAACGTTGGCAGCCTGGCTAGGTCCATCCGCTCTAACCCAAATCCACTATAAAGAGGTCCGTAAATGATAGGGTTTACTGGATATAAATGACTTGAGCATAAATGCATAATGGGTTGGTTAGATAGTTTACAGACAACACCAAAATTGGTAGAGTTGCAGGCAGTGAGGAAGCCCGTCATAAAATACAAGGGGGTTATAGATCAGTTATGGATATGGACGGAGACATGACCGATTCATACCAGCATGAGTGAGGTGATGCATTTTAGGAGATCTAATGCAAGGGGAATTTTTACAGTTAATGGCAAGACCCCAAACAGCATTGATATACAGCGAGATCTTGAGGTCCATTGTCCATAGCTCCATGAAAGTGGCAACACAAGTTGTTAGAATAGTTTAAAAGTTGTATAGTATGTTTGCCTTCATCCGTCGATACATTGTGTCTAAAAGTCCAAATTTTAAAGAGGCAGCACAGTGGTGCAGCCTGTGTTTTATTGTGTATTGTGTGTTCTTTTTTATTGTACCGCTGCTGGCAAGTTAATTTCACTGCACTTCATTGTGTATGTGACGAATAAATCTAACTGACTATTGACTATTGACTCGTGAGTTGCTGCCTTAAGGGCCTGTCCCACTTGGGCGTCATTTAGGCGAGAGGCCGGTTGTGACTGATGCGCGCCAGTCGTGCAGAAATCGTCTAGCTGTATGACAGTCGCACGCCGAGTGCTCGAGGGCTCTGCTTCTTTTGGAAGCCATTTGCGGTGTCGTTCGTACTCAGTCCGATCTCCGTGGCAAGGATTTTCCCGCAACCGGGTGGTCACGTGTTGCGGCGCTCAAATGACGCTCAAATCAGACGGTAATAATGCTTGGATTAGAGGGATTAGCTATAAGGAGTGGGTTGGGCAAACTGGGATTATTTTCTCCAAAGTGTCGGAGGTCGGGGGAACCTGATAGAAGTAAATAAAATGATGAGAGTCATAAACAGGATAGTCAGTCAGAAACCTTTTCCCCAGAGTGGACATGCCTAATACTAGAGGGCATGGTTTGAAAGTGAGAGGGGCTCATTTTAACGGAGCTGTGCAGGGCAAGTGTATTTTTTACACAGAGAGGTGGGTGGCTGGAACATGCCGCCAGGAGCAGTGGTGGAGAGAGATGTGATAGTGGTGATTAAGAAGCTTTCGGACATGGATGTGCAGGGAATGGAGGGATATAGATCACATGCAAACAGAAAAGATTGGTTTAACTTGGCATCATGTTCGCCACAGACATTGTGGCCTGAAGGGTCTGTTCCTGTGCTGTGCTTTAGACTATAGAGATACAGCGCAGAACCAGGGCCACAGAGTCCACGCCAACCGGCCGTAACCTCGTACACTAGCCCTATCCTACACACTAGGGACAATCTACAATTTTACTGAAGCCAATTAGCCTACAAACCTACAAGTCTTTGGATTGTGGGAAGAAACCAGAGCACCCGGAGAAAACCCACACAGTCACAGGGAGAAGGTATAAACTCCGAACGGACAGCACCCGCAGTCAGGATCGAACCGGGGTCTCTGGTGCTGTAAGGAAGCAACTCTAACGCTGCGCCACTGTGCTAAAATGACGATGTAGGAGATGTTCCTGGAAATGAATCCTCGGGAACATATAAAATTCGTAAGGGATTGGACAGGCTAGATGCGGGAACCATTTTCCCGAACAACCTCCCACCTAGTCGACGTCCAGCTACAGCAAGCTACCGACAACCGGCGACCCATTAGGACGTCCACCTACGACCACACCTACAACAACCTACGTCCACCCACGACTAGCTATAACAAGGCAACACAATTCAGTCGCCGGTACCTGTCGCCAGTTGACGTAGGTAGTCGCCAATGGAATTCACCAAAGTCAGCGCCGGCGACAACCAACGTCAACCTGGCAACAACCTACGACAGCGCCCACGTCAGGAGAAGTCAAGCTACGCTCGTTGGCGTCAAGACAACTGTCGCCGACCGTCACTTAACAATTTTGAACATTTCAAAATCCAGCGGCGAGCAGCAAAACGCTACGATTCTTTGGGCGACTGAGGAGACTACTCATGACCATACGGGCGACTCCCCGCTGACCATGTGGCGACAAGCCTAGTCGCCTGTAGTCACCTAAAAAATAGCCTAAGTGGGACAGGGGCATTAGATTGGTGCATAGATGTGGAGGGATATGGCTCAAGTACAGGCAGAGGAGATTAGTTTATCTTGGCATGATGTTCGGTACAGACATTGTGGGCCGAAGGGCCTGTTCCTGTTCCGTACTGTGCCACGTTTAATGTTCTATGTCCCTATACTCCATAAGACTCTTAGAATAAAGGGGAGGTCATTTAAGACTGAGGTGAGAAAAACTTCTTCACCCAGAGAGTTGTGAATTTATGGAATTCCCTGACACAGAGGGCAGTGGAGGCCAAGTCACTGGATGGATTTAAGAGAGGGTTAGATAGAGCTCTAGGGGCTCATGGAGTCGATATGGGGAGAAGGCAGGCATGGGTTATTGATAGGGTTGATCAGCCATGATCACAATGAATGGCGGTGCTGGCTCGAAGGGCCACCTCCTGCACCTATTTTCTATGTTTCTATGTTTTTAAGACCACAAACCGACATAGCAGCAGATTTAGGCCATTCTGCCCATCGAGTCTGCTCCGCCATTCAATCCCATTCTCCTGCGTGCTCCATTGCCGACCACGTCCTCTTTAAACATTGCCCCCCCCCCCCCCCCCCCCCCCCCCCTCACCACCCCTTCTCCCGAACCGCCAGCTCAGTCCTTCAGGGCTGTGACAGACAGCGCGACAATTGGTCAGGGACATTGCCAAGAATGGGGAGGGAATGCGAGGTAGAGAAGCCGAACCGACCTGGTTCTCCTGCGCACGCGGCGAGCCCGGCGTGTAGAGGAACTTGTTCTGGTCCTCCAGAGGAAGGGAATGGTGGTTCTGTTGTTCCTCCATCCTACCATGACACCATGAGACGCCGCCTTCGATACCCTGTGGAAACACCGGCCAGTTAAACCTTTGCCAAACAGAAAAGGCAGCAAGGAAAAGGCAGCAAAGTTGAATCTGAATCTGAAGGATTAAATCTCAGGTGGACAAAAATGCTGGAGAAACTCAGCGGGTGAGGCAGCATCTATGGAGCGAAGGAAATAGGCAACCTTTTGGGTCGAGTCTCACCCGCTGAGTTTCTCCAGCATTTTTGTCTACCTTCGATTTTTCCAGCATCTGCATTTCTTTCTGAAGGATTAATTCTCAGCTCTTTTTGTTTTTTAATTCCCCTCCCAACTCCCCCCACCCACCCCACAAATCTACATGACACAGACCCTACAGAAGAAGGTTCATTCTTTTTAAGGCATCCACTTGAAACATAATAGGAATTCATGTCACAACTCTTTTACATTCAGCTCTTATAGCCCTTTGCATTTAGTCCTCGTGCCAACACAATCTCGGAGAGAGCGGTGCTGAGATTAAGCGAGGTTATTTATTATTCATCTTTAATTACCCCCGGATCACCTTACCTGCGTGAAACGCTGCATTTCCCCGTCCGAAGACGCAATCTAAACAACCTGCTGTTTTCTTTCAGGCTGCAAAGTTGTAGGAAGTTAAAGTTTCACTGGCCGTGAGGCTCCACATCCCCGCATGCCACGCGAGGTAGAACTGTTTCCTAACTTCACAACCAACCCCTCCTCCTGTTGCTGCTGCTGCTGCTTTTTGTAACACTCAGGAGCCGGGCAATTGGCAAATAGCTTCTTCGCAAATCATTGGTGGAAAGCTATTTAAGCGAAGGGTTTGGGTGATTGCGAAACACGCCGCCCACATCCCTGCAAACTCATCGCCAGGGCCTTCCTAACACTGGCTTTCGTTTCCTCTTTACAGCGCACCATGTGTGGCTCTCTCCACTCACAGTCCGAAAGGGCTCTCCCTCACTGAAAGAGCCGATTGTAACTGCATCCTCACCAGAGCCCTTCCGCCACCGATGACCTCTGACCAAACAGACCGAGCTGCTCTCGGCTGTGAGTCAGTTCCAGGAACTGAGACTTTAATTCTTTGTTCTTGGAGACACAAAACGCCGGAGTAACTCAGCGGGGTCAGGCAGCATCTCTGGAGAAAAAGAATAGGTGACGTTTCGGGTCGAGAGCCTTCTTCAGACTAGTTTATTTCCTTTCCTTTCCTTTCCTTTCCTTTAGAGATACAGCATGGAAACAGGCCCTTCAGCCAACAGAGCCCGTGCCAACCAGCGATCACCCATACACTAGTTCTATCCTACACACGAGAGGGGATTTTTACAGAAGCCAGTGAATCTACTAAATAAACTGAGTAGGAAGGAACTGCAGGTGCTGGTTTAAACCAAAGATAGACACAAAAAGCTGGAATAACTCAGCGGGACAGGCAGCATCTCTGGAGAGAAGGAATGGGTGACATTTCGGGCATAGACCCTTTAGAGACATAGCATGGAAACAGACCTCTCAGCCCATGCTGACCATTGATCACCTGTTCACGCTATTGGGATGCACAAGGAACGGCAGATGCTGGTTTACAAAAAGACAAAAAATGCTGAAGTAGCTCAGCAGGTCAGGCAACATCTCTGTAGAAAATGGGCAGGTGACGTTTCGGGTCAGGACCCTTTTTTCAGACTTTGAACTATTGCTATTCCACTTCCTCATCCACTCCCTGTACACCAGGAGCAATTTACAGAGGCCTATTGACCAACAAACCCGCAGGTCTTTGGGACACGTAGAACACAGAACAGTACAGCACAGGGACAGGCCCTTCGGCCCACGGTGTTTGTGCCGAACATGATGCCAAGTTAAACTGATCTCATCTGCCTACATCAGAGGTTCCCAACCTTTTTCATCCCGTTTACCCCTGGCAAGTTTAATACCACATAACAATGTTATATCACTTATTGATGACCAACTAATGATGAACAGATACCGGTACACCAGAACCAAACACAGTCAGTCAATGACTCTCGGCTATGAATTTGTGGCACCAAAGAGGTTTTTCTATTTAAATATTTTTTATTTGGGCTTTAACGAAAAGGTCAGATTTTACTGCCTGTTCCGAAATGCACATGTGTTGAAGTATCTTTGTTGAGCCATTTATACGACAGCATCTATAGTATGCTACAATGGCAGGGATTTCAGGGGCCATTTCAGCGAGTAGTTAAGATTCAACCTCACTGACCTGCTGAGCATCACAGAGTATTGCTGCATTCCCCAGCATGGGACAGATCAAATCCCCTTTAAATTTTGCCCTTCTCACCTTAAAGCTTCGTCCTCTAGAGGTGGCATGGATCACTCTGCCTCAAGGATTCAGATATATTTCATTAATTGTAAGGTTTAGTTTAGTTTAGAGTTACCGCACAGAAACAGGCCCTTCGGCCCACTGAGTCCGCACCGACCAGCAGATCCCCCACACATTAACACTACCCTACACACACTAGGGACAATTTTGCATTTACACCAAGCCAATTAACCTACAAACCTGTACGTCTTTGGAGTGTGGAAGGACACTGAAGATCTCGTAGAAAATCGACACAGGTCACAGGGAGAACGTACAAACTCCATACAAACAAGCACCTGTAATCAGGATCCAACCCAGGTCCTCATTCTTAATAATCTAATTCTGCAGAGGGCAAGTAACAGAGGATGAAATACAAACCCGTGTTAATGTCCAAGCGATCACTTTGTATCCCATCCCACTGTGCTCTGTTTATCAACCCGAGTCATTAACCCTTTGAGTGCACAAGAAATTGCAGTTGCTGGGATCTTGAGCAAAGCACTGAGTGCTGGATTAACTCAGCAGACCAGGCAGCATCTGGAGAGGCATTGGCCAGGCTGAAGAAGGGTCCCGACCCAGGACGTCATCTGCCCATTCCCTCCACAGATGCTGCCTGACTCGCTGAGTTCCTCCAGCACTTTGTGTTTTTAGCTTTGTAGTACAAAGAGGATTCAGTAGTGTTCAGTCAGTTAACCATTGGGACAATAATAATTGGAGCAGTCCTATCAACAACCCGCATCCGGTACAACACATGAATCAGGAACACGTTGCACAAAAACAAAACACATCATATTTTAAAAGTAAAGTCTGTGAGCCTTTATCATAGTCAGACAGAAAATGCAAAGCTCTTTTACACGCAGGGCAGGATGAAGAGAATAAATAAGCAGTGGTGCAGCTGGTAGAGCTGCTGCCTCACAGCACCACAGACCAGCTTTGATCCTGACCTCGGGTACTGTCTGTGTGGAGTTTACACGTTCTCCCTGTAACCGCGTGGGTTTCCTCCAGGTGCTCCAATGTCCTCCTGTTAAGATTGCTAAGGGCATGGACACACTAGAGGCAGGAAACATGTTCCCGATGTTGGGGATGAGTCCAGAACTAGGGGACCACAGTTTAAGAATAAGGAGTAAGCCATTTAGAACGGAGACGAGGAAACACGTTTTCTCACAGAGAGTGGTGAGTCTGTGGAATTCTCTGCCTCAGAGGGCGGTGGAGGCAGGTTCCCTAGATGCTTTCAAGAGAGAGCTGGATAGGGCTCTTAAAAATAGCGGAGTCAGGGGATATGGGGAGAAGGCAGGAACGGGGCACTGATTGGGGATGAACAGCCATGATCACATTGAATGGCGGTGCTGGCTCAACGGGCCTAATGGCCTACTCCTGTACCTATTGTCTATTGTCCTCCCACATCCCAAAGACGTGCAGGTTTGTAGCTGTAACTCTTCTGTAAGCTGCCCCTAGTGTGTAGGGAGTCGATGAGTAAATGGGATGACATAGAACTCGTATGAACGGGTGATCGATGGTTGGTGTGGATTCGATGGGCCGAGGAGCCTGTTTCCATGCTGCGTCTTTCAATAAATCAACATGAGTTGCTGGCTCCATGATGACAGTCATTTAGCCCGCAACCTGACAGTTGCTACTTATGTATAGTTTGTATCAGCTCTGTGATAGATCAACGTGTAGCCGATGATCAGAACAGGAGGTTGGAAAAGAAGTTTAGTTTACAGATACAGCACGGAAACGGGCCCTTCTGCCCACTGCGTCCACACTGACCAGCGATCCCCACACACTAACACTATCCTACACACTAGGGACAATTTACAATTTTTACCGAAGCCAATTAACCTGCAAACCTGTACGTCTTTGGATTGTGGGAGGAAACCAGAGCACCCGGAGAAAACCCACGTGGTTCAGAGGAAAACGTACAAATTCCATACAGACGAGCACCCGTAGTCAGGATCGAACTCGGGTCCCTGACGCTGTGAGGCAGCAATTCTACCGCTCCAACGCGCGAATCCTCCGTCTTTATTTCGGATTTCCAGCGTCTGCAGTTTTCGAGGTTTCCGTTGAACAACAATACGTCGGAGTTGAGAGTGAGCGACGCACTGAGCCGCAGGCAGCAAACCATCTCCTGGAAGGCTCTTCCTCACCGCCCAATGCCAGTCGCTGGACTGCAGAGGACGAGGGGCAGGATGAGATTGCCCCACCCTGCTGCCGATAGTCCCGCCAGGCTGTCTTCTTCCATTTCAAAGCAGAACAGTCTGCCATCAACCGCATTTGATCCATCTCCCCCTCAACACTGCCACTGAAGTTCGGCTTGACAGCTAGCGGCATCAACTTGGATATGGCATATAAATATTAATAAAAGCAACTTTGAACAGTATACCCACGGGTGGTAGGCAGTACATGATTGCAAAAACTTACAATTAAAATTCACCCGTCTCTAGTTGCTGGCACGCTGCCGTGCTTCTTAAAGCTGCAAATATTTATTCATACAGTCAAGAGCAGTCTGCTCGATCACAGACTGCCTTTGCAAGCAGACATAAACCTGAAGCAATTAACATGGCCCATGTCAGCCAATGTAACTGCTACACACCGGCACCTTTAAGGATAATTTAGATATCCAGCAACGCGCCAAGTTTTTTGACTGAAGAAACCAAATGTCTTGCCCGACCAATTTGCACCAAGGCCTGTAAATTAGAAAGCGTTTATGTGTAATTATAGAGAGGGCATGGAAAGTCCCCCACGCAAACAGACCACGGGTGTCGTTCAGCCACAGAGGGACGGGGGTGAAGGCACCATCAATATTGCATTCGTCTCCGCGCTCCTGGGATGATGAAATATTAACTGGCAATTGGTGCTGCGTGTGGGCGATCGCTTGCAAAGAGAGCGCTTAATTCTGTCGTCATTCACACCCCCACCCCCACACCCAGCCCAGTCACTTTACGACAGTTGGGAGACGTGCATTGCAATGACTAGTAACTTTGCAGATGGCACTAAAAATAGGCGGCAACACAGACAATGGAGATGGCTACAAAAGATTGCAGCAAGCAAGATCGTGATCAGTTGGGCAAGTGGGCCGAGAAGTGGCAAATAGAGTTTAATTCAGATACGTGTGAGGCGTTACTTTTTGGGAAGTCGAACCAGGCCAGGAGCTTCGCAGTGAATGATAGGGCCCTGGGAGTGTTGCAGAGTAAAGGGATCTAGGGGGTTTTAAGAAGGAACTGCAGATGCTGGAAAATCGAAGGTAGACAAAAGGGCTGGAGAAACTCAGCGGGTGCAGCAGCATCTATGGAGCAAAGGAAATAGACAACGTTTCGGGACGAAACCCTGAAGGGTGCAGCAGCATCTATGGAGCGAAGGAAATAGGCAACGTTTCGGCCCGAAACGTTGCCTATTTCCTTCGCTCCATAGATGCTGCTGCACCCGCTGAGTTTCTCCAGCACTTTTGTCTACCAAAGGGATCTCGGAGTTCAGGTGAATAGGTGGGCAAAGATGGCTTTTGGTATACTGACCATCATCAGTTACAGTATTGAGTACAGAAGCTTCAGATGTTATGTTACAGTGGTACAAGACGTTTGGTAAGGCTGCTTTGGAGTATTGAATTAGCCTGCTATAGGACAAGATGCCACTAATCTGGAAAGAGTTCACAAGGATGTTGCCAGGACTCGAGGGCCTGAGTTATAGGGATAAGTTTTGCAGGCTAGGACTTTATTCCATGGAGCACAGGATGCTGAGGAGTGGTTTTACAGAGATGTATGAAATCATGCGGGGATTAGATGCACAGTCGGTTTCCCTAGGGTAGGGGAATCAAGAACCACAGGGCATAGGTTTAAAGTAAAAGAGGAATGATTTAATACAAGCTCGAGGGTGATGACATAGAGGGTGATGTAACAAGCTGCCAGAGGATGTGATTGAGACAGGTACAATAATAACATTTAAAAGACATTCGGACAGGTACGTGGATAGGAAACCTTTAGAGGGATACTGGCAAAGGGGACCAGCTTGGATGGGGCACCTTGACTAGCATGGATGGGCTGGGCCAGAGGCCCTGTTTCCATGCTGCATCACTCCATGGCTATATTGGTGCCATTCCTTTAATCAAAGTCAGAGTCAATTGGTGTCAACCATGGTTCTGTGCAGAGGTCTCTCAGCCCAGACCATGGGCCAAGTTTCCAAGAAATCAAAGTTAATGCTGGCAGATATGGCCTAAGCATGTTGGGACGGCACAGTGGCACAGCTGCTGCCTCTCACCACCACTGCCCGGGGTTCAATCCCGACCTCCGGTGCTGTCTGCAAGGAGTTTGCACGTCCTCCTTGTGGCGATCGGGGTTTCCTCCAGATTTTCTCCCTCATCCCAATGACGTGCGGATTAGTAGCGTTATTGGCCCCTTATGTGTGTAGATGAGGGGAGACAATAGGGGGTAGTTGATGAGAATGTGAGGAGAATAAAATGGGTTAGTATATGACGGGTGGTTGGGCAGATGCGGTGGGCCGAAGGGCCTTTTTCTGTGCTATACGTCTCTGTGACTCATTAGGTTGGTTTATCCGAACTGCTGTTCAGAGCAGACTATCTCTCACTTGGCATCGATTGCTTTTATTTCTGGTTATTGGTTTAGAACAGATCCATGCCAAACAACTTTACAAGGTGAAGCAACTTGACAAAGCAACTCACCAGGCGCAAAGTAGCAATTCCCGCAGCAGTTCAGAACAGAAGGACCTGTATTCCGTATGCCTGCTCCAACATTCAAGAAGTACGTGGCAGTCCCAATCAAAGCCTGAATGCTGCACCCAACATACTCCCAACTTGACTTTAGGGGCAACACAGTAGCGCAGCGGTAGAGTTGCTGCCTCACTGCGCACCAGACCTGGGTTCGATCCCGACTATGGGTGCTCTCTGTATGGAGCTTGTACATTCTCCATGTGACCACGTGGGCTTTCTCCAGGTGCTCCCGTCTCCTCCCACACTCCAAAGACATACAGGTTTGTAGGTTATTTTGTTTCAGTAAAATGTCCCTAGTGTGTGTAGGATAGAACTAATGTACATGTGATCGTGGCAGGCACGGACTCTGCGGGCCAAAGGGCCTGTTTCCATGCTGTATCTCCAAACTACACTAGGACAGTGTTCTAAATGTCCGTTTTGGGCTGATTTAGAAACATAGAAAATAGGTGCAGAAGTAGGGCATTCGGCCCTTCGAGCCAGCGCCATCATTCAATATGATCATGGCTGATCATCCTAAATCAGTACCCTGTTCCTGCTTTTCTTCCCCCATATCCCTTGATTCCGGTAGCCCTAAGAGATATATCCAACACTCTTGAAAACATCCAGTGAATTGGCCTCCACTGCCTTCTGTCTTTTAAGAACCTTGGAAGGAGTGTGGTGTAGATTAGTGGGCTGGGGCTCTGGTGAAGGACTGCAGGGCAGAGTGTGGAGCAAAGACCTGAGTGGAGAAGGTTGAGAGTCAGTGAGAGGGTGGGTGTGATGGTCGTGAAGAACAGGCGTGGGGAAGATGAGACGGGTTGAAGAATACGTGGCAAGGGATCTCCCAGTCGCAAACCTTTTTAAGTCCCTCTTCCCATTCCCACATTGGCCATTCTGTTCCGGGCCTCCTCCATTGACAGAGTGAGAGCACACTCAAACAGGAGGAGCAACACCTCATATCCCTCTTGGGTAGCTTACAACCCAGTGTTATAAACATTGAATTCTCCAGTTCAAGGTAACCAAACCCTACCCCCTTCCTGTTTAAGAAGGAACTGCAGATGCTAGAAAATCGAAGGTAGTTGGACAAAAATGCTGGAGAAACTCAGCGGGTGAGGCAGCATCTATGGAGTGAGGGAATAGGTGATTAGCCCCCCCCTCCCTCACTGGTATCCACCTATTACCTGCCAGGCTTTGTCCTGTCTCTCCTCTCATCCAGCCTTCTTCCTCCCCCAAACCCCCCTCCCCCCTCCACCAATGTAAAGGAGGGTCTGGACCCCAAACATCACCTCTCCACATTCTCCTGAGACGCTGCCCAACCCAATAAGTTACACCAGCTGTTTGTGTCCTTTCTTTTTAACATGGATGGGTTCATAATAACACTACACACAGTCTAGCCTTCTGAGGAAGAGCATAACCAGAGGATCTTCCCATCGGAACAAGCAATTCTGGAGAAGCTGCTTCATCCAAGGAGCAGTGGGAATATGGGATGGGCTGAAAGGAATGGTGTAGCTGCATTTACGGGGAATCCGGACGGGCACAAGGAGGATAAAGGAATGGAAGTTCACACGAGGGAAGACAGGGTGGCATAGTGGTGACCTGGGTTCGATCCTGACTACGGGCACTGTCTTTATGAAATTTGCACATTCTCCCTGTGACCACGTGGGTTTTCTCCGGGTGCTCCGGTTTCCTCCCACATTCCAAAGACGTGCAGGTTTGTAGGTTAATCGGTTTCTGTAAATTGCCTCTAGTGTGTAGGATAGAACTGGTGTACAGGCGATCGCTGGTCGGTGCGGGCTCAGTGGGCCGAAGGGCCTGTTTCCGCGCTGTATCTATGAAATGAACAGGAGGAATCTCAAGTGAAGTGTGAAGGCCAGTGTGATCTGGATGGCCTGCCTCGTGCAATATAACCCGCATAATCCTGCATACCCAATATGTTTTAAACAGAATAATCCTGTGAGGTTAACATCTCGTGAGAAGGATAAGCCTCTGTGTTAGACCAACTCATTGACTGATATGGGGAGAAAGCAGGAACAGGGTACTGATTTAGGATGATCAGCCATGATCATATTGAATGGCGGTGCTGGCTCGAAGGGCCGAATGGCCTACTCCTGCGCCTATTGTCTATGTTTCTATCCGTTTCTATGAGAGCATGAGATCAATCCAATATACTGTTGGCCTTTAACCCTTCTCATCTCCGTGCATGGTGACTAATTATGGGCTGGCGCTGCCAATGTTAAAGTCCATGCCCCCAAGTACCCACCCCTGCTCTGAGCATGCCGTGAGTGTTGTGTGTACAACAGCAGGTGATGCAAATCTGGGAAGTATTATATTCAAATCCTTTACCACATTCACACGCTATGCAAAATTTATTGCCCTAGCTCGGTTATTGATGATCTGCCTCTTAATTAGCCCGAGTTCTCCGGGCGTTCTGGTTGGCTGACTCTGAATATATTCAACTGACCGATAGTTAACGAGAGGATTGTTCAAGAAGGGGTTCTTTAGCTTGAGCAAAACGTCAGCAAAATTACAAAAACAAATGAGGTGCAACATCGCAAACAAAGTAGTCATCAAGATCACATCCAGCAGAACTTTACAGCAAAGAATACTCCTGCATCCAACACAGAACATGAAACAGTACAGCTCCTCTAGTATCTTTGGTACAGACTGACAGAAAGTGCTGCAGTAACTCAGCGGGTCAGGCAGCATCGCTGGAGAGAACGAATGGGTGACGTTTCGGGTCGGAACCCTTCTTCAAGGTCTCAACCTGAAACGTCACCTATTCCTTTTCTCTAGAGATGCTGCCTGACCCGCTGAGTTATCCCGGCATTTTATGTGTATATTCCGTGTTAACCAGCATCTGCAGTTCATTCCTACACCCACGACAGTACAACGCTGGAACAGGCCCTTCGGCCCTCCACGCCTGTACTGAACATGAAGCCAAGACAAACTAATCTCCTCATTCTGCACATAATCCACAACCCTCCATTCCCTGCATATCCATGTGCCTATCTAAAAACCTCTCAGAAACCACTATCGTATCTGCCTTCACCACCACTACCCACCCCCAGCAGTGTGTTCCAGGTATCCACCACTCTTAGAGTAAAAAACTTGCCCCACACATCTACTTTAAATATTACCTCCCTCACCTTAAATCTCTGCCGTCCAGACCTGAAAATTTCCAACCTGGATGAAAAGCTTCTGACTGTCTACCCTATCTATGCCTCCCCTATGCTGCAATCAGGCCTTCCCTCAACTTACATTAATATTTGTTCATATTTGAATTGAATTCTTGTCACATGTGACGTTCTTTGCTCACATACCCAAGGTATACAAATAGTCGCCCATAAAGGGCACTTACGAAGTTACAATGTGCTCCCGCGTCAGTTCCCCCTCTGTTCTACTGCCCTCCCCCTCCTCACGGCAGTCTCCCCACGACAGATCCCCATTGATCTTCCCCCTCCTCACGGAGGTCCCCCCCCACGCCGGGTCCTCCTTTGTTACGTCCCCCGGCAGCGGCGTCCTCACTTCCACGTCCGTCGGTCGGCGCCATCATCGACTTCCACACCACCCTCGCCATTATCGCCACCGGGTCCTCTCCAGACGCCTCTATGGCGCTGACCCAATTAAATATATACATATATAAATATATACATATATTTAATATGTTTATCCATAGAAAGGGGCAGCGCAGTGGCACAGCAGTAGTGTTGCTGCCTTACTGCGCCAGATATCTGGGTTCAATCCTGACTATGGGTACTGTCTGTACGGAGTTTGCATGTTCTCTCTGTGACCTCTTGGGTTTTCTCTGGATGATCCGGTTTTCTCCCACACTCCAAAGATGACAGGTTTGTAGGTAATTTGGCTTTGGCAAAAAAAATTAAATTGCCCCTAGTGGTGATCGCTGGTCGGCACGGACTCGGTAGGCCAAAGGGCCTGTTTCTATGCTGTATCTCTAAAGTCCTACTTCCTTCCCTGTATTTTGTTAGGAATCGACATTTGAATGATTGTTGTGCTAAAGTAATATTTAATATGTCAAAAATCTTCAACCACGGCAACAGACGCAATGGAACGCAAGGATGCTGCGATATTACAGCGGGGACTAAAGCCATTCTGTCCATCGCACTCTCCTTGTGGATGACTTCCAGTTACAAATAACAAAGTGAAGTGATGACGATCCTCGTCATCTGGAGACAGTTGTGACAATGGTGCGACATTACAGAAATATTGATACAAATGCTGGACATTATTGCCATAGAGGGAGTGCAGAGAAGGTTCACCAGACTGATTCCTGGGATGTCAGGACTGTCTTATGAAGAAAGACTGGATAGACTTGGTTTATACTCTCTAGAATTTAGGAGATTGAGAGGGGATCTTATAGAAACTTACAAAATTCTTAAGGGGTTGGACAGGCTAGATGCAGGAAGATTGTTCCCGATGTTGGGGAAGTCCAGGACAAGGGGTCACAGCTTAAGGATAAGGGGGAAATCCTTTAAAACCGAGATGAGGAGAACATTTTTCACACAGAGAGTGGTGAATCTCTGGAACTCTCTGCCACAGAGGGTAGTTGAGGCCAGTTCATTGGCTATATTTAGGAGGGAGTTAGATGTGGCCCTTGTGGCCAAGGGGATCAGAGGGTATGGAGAGAAGGCAGGTACGGGATACTGAGTTGGATGATCAACCATGATCATATTGAATGGCGGTGCAGGCTCGAAGGGCCAAATGGCCTACTCCTGCACCTAATTTCTATGTTTCTATGCTATTTTCCTGCCACAAGTATCCGAGTCAACTACTGGCACTCGGCTTCCTCAGTAACTCAAACGCCCAGGAATCTGCACAGTGGTAGTCACAGCCCGGAACAGCACAGGTACTGACCGCCCCACCAAGTCTGCAGCTTCTAACATCAAAGACCCACACCACCCTGGCCACTCACGCTCTCATGCTGCTTCTATCATCCATCGGGAAGAAGGGACAGGAGTCGGAAAACCGTGGCCATCAAATTCTAGAACAGCATCTACCCAGCAACAGTCAGCCTCTTGAACACTGCACCACACAAACCACAACCTCAACTACAATCTACTGTGGACTTTGCTCGACAGAACTTGCTTGTGCACTGTTATGCTCTGATTACCTCATATCACCTCGTCTTAATTTATTACATAATATATTATTGCACAATTATTGTGGTTGCATTAACGGGCCTGTAAAACTGTAGCCAGCAAGAAATTTGCGTTCAGCTGGCGGCAATTAAATGTGACAATTCAACACTCTCGTGCCTTGTGTAGAAAGGAACTGCAGATGCTAGTTTACACCAAAGATCGACACAAAGTGCTGGAGTAACTCAGTGGGTCAGGCAGCATCTCTGGAGAAAAAGAAAAGGTGACGTTTCAGGTCAAGACCCTTCGTCAGACTGAAGATGGGTATGAATAATGGGCCTGAAACGTCACCTTCCCCCCAGAGATGCTGCCCGACCCACTGATTTACTCTTCAGTGTTGATATGGTTGTGTTTAAGTGAGACTTACTGAAGTTTTCTTTCTACGCATCATGGTTTTGAGAATTTATCCAGCAAGCCAAGTGTAAATTTGCAATTTATCTAAAACTATTGGGCAGACCATACCAATTCTGATTGACTCTTGGAAGTTAGCAGAGATGTGGCAGACCCAAGTACCAAGCACAGTCAACAATCAAGAGCTTGACCCAGGCTTTGTAGAGTGGCCTATCCTAACATTCAAATACAATCCACAATCATCATCTGAACAAAATCGTCATCTATTCCTTTTCTCCACAGATGCTGCCTGACCAGCTGAGTTCCTCCAGCACTTTGCGTTTTTCTCACGATTCCAGCATCTGCAGTTCCTTGCATCTCTAAAGATTATCCTCCCATTGTTGTGTGCCGCTCATTCTCATCCCCCACCCCCCACCCCAATCAATCACTCCGCAGTGCAGAAGATCGCACCCTGGCCACTCCCTCCTCTCCCCTCTCGCAAGGCAAGAGGTACAGAAGTGTGAAATCGCACACCTCCAGATTCAGGGATAGTTTCTTCCCAGGAATTATCCGGCAACTGAACCAACAAAAGAAATAACTGTGGACTTCAGGAATAAACAGACAACACACACCCCACTTACCATCAATGGCAGTGCAGTGGAGTCTGTGAAAAGCACCAAGTTCCTGGGAGTGCACATCACAGATGATCAGACATGGTCCACCAACACCATCTCCCTAGTCAAGAAGGCACAGCAACGCCTCCACTTCCTTCGACGGATGAGGAGAGCTGACCTCCCCCCTTCTGCCCTCACGACTTTTTACAGGGGTGCCATTGAGAGCATTCTTACCAGCAGTCTCTCAGTCTGGTATGGCAGTTGCTCTGCTGCTGACCAGAAGGCCCTACAGAGAGTGGTGAGGACAGCGGAGAAGATCACCAGATCACCCCAACCAGCAATCCAGGACCTATACCCTTCTCGCTGTCGCAAGAGAGCAAGCAATATCATCAAAGACACCACCCACCCAGCACACAAACTGTTCACCCTCCTACCTTCCGGTATCGTGCATTTCGTTGTCTCTGTACTGTACACTGACAATGACAATAAATTGAATCATTTCATTTCATTTCATTTCGTAAGCGCTACCGCAGCATGCGGAGCAAAACCACCAGATTCAAAAACAGCTTTTTCTCTCAGGCCATCAGACTACTCAACATACTTAAGAAAATTCCATGAACAGTACCCAAACAAAGACAAACAAACTGTGAAAATAACTTTGGCTCAATGTCTCCAGTACGAAATTTGCACTTTTTCTATATTGCACCTTTCATTGTTGCACCCTTTTTAAAATACCTCAAAGTTTTTGCTACATTTTGGCATACTGTGCATATTTTAATATTTTAAATAATGTATGTCTATTGTCTTTTTTTATTGGTATGTTGGCTGTCTGTGTTTTTAATATTACTTGCACATTTGGAGTATGGGGAAACGTAATTTTGATCCTCTGTGTAACTACTGTTGCATAATTGAATTGACAATAAAGTTTACTTTGAACTTTGATCCTACCACAACCATAGAACAGTCCTGAACTACTATCTACCTCATTGGGGGCACTCGGACTACCCTTGATCGGACTTCACTGGCTTTACGTTGCACTAAACGTTATTCCTTTATCATGTATCTATACAGTGTGAATGGCTCAATCGTAATCATGCATTGTCTTTCTGCCGACTGGACAGCACGCAGCAAAAACCTTCTCACTGTACCTCGTTACATGTGACAATAAAGTGAAACTGAGAAGAGCTCTTACCTCAAGGAATTCCCTCCCCCCCCCCCCCCCCCCCCCCCCCCACCGTTGACCAAGCGAGGGGGGAAGCCGCTAAATCTCCTCTCGGACCCTCTTGACCTCAGGGACACATCCCAAGCTCCGAACTCGCGGGCGATGGCACCAATAGTTCTCTACCCCCTCTGTCTTTGTAACGGGGTGGGGGGGGGGGGGGGGGGGGGGGGTTAGTCAGCTGCTGATGGCTACTGTTCCACAGGACAAACTCTCAGCCCCTCCTGCCTTTTGATGGCACAAATAAAGTGTTTACAGCGAGCACTGTTGACGGTCGTCACAAGGCACACACACACACACACGCACATGGTTCCTGTTACACAGCGCTGGAACCCCGGCCGACAGCTGGTGCGACAACATGCCCGGGCTCTGCAATCATTGCTGTGGCTCCCTGGCAATTATCCCTGCTGCCCAAGCACTAAGTCATTATTCAAGTCAAATCACCGCTCACCTCTTAAGGCTCGTCCCGCAAGCAGAACTATTCAAAAGCGGAGCTTGGCAGAGGATGATGTATCGTTGGCACCTCACAGTGACTAACGTTGCTTCTCTGAACAGCCTTCAGCAGGAATGCATGAATAATCTCATGGAATTTGCCGTTTCGAAAAGAATCCAACTCGTGAAAACATTAAGAAGCAAACGCTCAACATTTCTAACTCTTGCTGAAATCATTGCCCCAGCTTATGCTGCACAAAGTTCACAAAAGCAATGTCCTAAACAAATCAGTCTCAGGGACAGAATTAGGCCATTCGGCCCATCGGGTCTACTCCGCCATTCCATCATGGCTGGTCTATCTTTCCCTTGCAACCCCGTTCTCCTATCTTCACCCCGTAGCTCTTGAGGTTTGCCTTTACATACGACACAGAACAGGAGCAGACTCTCTGGCCCACAATGTCCATGCCCAACCTGATGCCAAGTTAAAGTAATTCCCTCTGCCTGCAGGTGCTCCATTTCAATGCCCTGCCCCATACCCACGTGCCTATGTAAAAGCCTCTAAAACTGCACTGTCTCATCAGCCACCACCATCCCTGGCAGCACATTCCTGGTACCCACCACCCTCTCTCTCTCTCTCTAACAAACCTGACCCACAAATTTCCTTTAACCTTTGCCCCTCTCAACTTAAAGCAATGGCCTCCAGTCTTTGACATCTTCACCCTGGAGAAAAGTTTCTGACTGTCTACCCTATCTATGCCCCTCATCATTTGATGTACTTTTGTCACGTCTCCGTTCTGCCTCTGATGCTCGAGAGAAAACAATTCAAGCCTGTCCAACCTCTCCCAATAGTAAATACCCTCCAATCTAGGCAGCATTCTGGTAACCTCTCCCAACCCTCCACATACTTCCTGTAATGGGGCAACCCAAACTGCACACAAGGGTGGCAGGGAGGCGCAGCGGTAGAGTTCCTCCCTTACAGTGCCTGAGACCCGGGTGCGATCCTGACTACAGGTAAAGTCTGTACGGCGTTTGTACGTTTTCCCTGTGACCGTGTGGGTTTTCTCCAGGGGCTCGGGTTTCCTCCCACACTCCAATGACGTACAGGTTTGTAGGTTAATTGGCTTTGATTAAATTATAAAATTGCCCCTGGTGTGTAGGATAGTGCTCGCGTACAGGGATCGCTGGTCGGCATGGGCTCGGTGGGCCGAAGGGCCTGTTTCCGCGCTGTATCTCTCAACTAAACGAAACGCAGCCTGAGCAAAGCCTAAAGGGCCTGTCCCACTAGCCGATTTTTTCGGCGAGAGCCGGCGTCATTGACTGGCGTATCAGGGTCGCCAAAAGATTTTGAACACTTCGAAATCCAGCAGCGTAAAACAAAATGTTGATACACTTGAGGAAACGCCGCGCATCAAAACGTCATCATGCGCTTCCGCCACGTCACCGCCGCAGCTTTTTCAATGACCTAATTCGTCAGTCACCAAAAAAATCGCCGTGGGACAGGTCCTTAATAGAGCTGCATCACAGCCTCCTGACTCTTAAATTCAATGCCTCAATCAATGAAGACGAGAGCACCATTATTTAACACAATGGAATCAATAGATAGTAACCTTATAATTTCCCATTCAACAATCAATTGAAATGGTGAGGGCACTGTCAGGTGAATGGCTTGGAAATAGTTTCCTGTTCAACATTGTGACAATTGTAATCAAAGCAATTTTCCAGATCTGGATCAGACTGGAGCTGTCAGCATACGGAGGAGCTGAGGAGTCGTGGAGAATCTAGAAATCAGAGCCAGAGTTTCAGAAGTGAAACAATTCAGTGGGTCAGACAGCATCTGTGGAGGAAATGGACAGGCAATGTTCCAAGCCCGGATACTTCTTCACTTTGGGATTAGACTTTAGAGATACTTAGCGGGGAAACAGGCCCTTTGGCGCACCGAGTCCCACGCCGATCACTGATCACTAGTACACCAGCACTATCCCATACACTAGGGACAATTTACAGATTTACACCTGTAGATCTTTTGGGAAAATTGGAGGAAATCGGGGCACCTTGAGAAAACCCACATGGTCCCAGGGAGAATGTAAAGAGTTTGTACAGACATCACCCCTGGTCAGGATCAATAGACAATAGGATCAATATACAAGAATAAGGAGTAAGCTATTCGGCCCTTCGAGCCATTCACTGTGATCATGGCAGATCATCCACAATCAGTACCCCATTCCTGCCTTCTCCCCATATCCCTTGTCTCCGCTATCTTTAAGAGCTCGATCTAACTCTCTCTTGAAAGCTTCCAGAGAATTGGCCTCCATTGCCTTCTGAGGCAGAGAATGCCACAGATTCACAACTCTCTGGGTGAAAACGTTTTTCCTCATCTCCGATCTAAATGGCTTACCCCTTATTCTTAAACTGTGGCCACTGGTTCTGGACTCCCCCAACATCGGGAATATGTTTCCTGCCTCTAGCGTGTCCAAGCCCTTAATAATCTTTAATATTTTCAATAAGATATCCTATCATCCTTCTAAATTCCAGTGTATACAAGCCTAGTCACTCCATTCTTTCAACATATGACAGTCCCGCCATCCCGGGAATTAACCTTGTGAACCTAGGCTGCACTCCTTCAATAGTAAGAATGTCCTTCCTCAAATTTGGAGACCAAAACTGCACACAATATTCCAGGTGTGGTCTCACTAGGGCCCTGTACAACTGCAGAAGGACCTCTTTGCTCTGATTCTCATCTTCTCTTATTATGAAGGCCAACATGCCATTAGCTTTCTTCACTGCCTGCTGTTCCTGCATGCTTACTTTCAGTGACATGTACAAGGACACCCAGATCTCGTTGTATTCCCCCTTTTCCTAACTTGACAACATTCAAATAATAATCTGCCTTCCTATTCTTCCCACCAGAGTGGAGAACCTCACATTTATCCACATTAAACTGCATCTGCCCAGTCACCCAACCTGTCCAAGTCACCCTGCATTCTCATAGTATCCTCCTCACAGTTCACACTGCCACCCAGCTTTGTGTGATTTGCAAATTTGCTAATGTTACTTTGAATCCCTTCATCTAAATCATTAATGAACATTGTAAATAGCTGCGGTCCCAGCACCGAGCCTTGCGGTACCCCACTAGTCACTGCCTGCCATTCTGAAAGGGACCCGTTAATCCCTACTCTTTGTTTCCTGTCTGTCAACCAATTTTTTATCCATTTGAGTACCCTACCCCCCAATACCATGTGCTTTAATTTTGCCCACTAATCTCTTATGTGGTACCTTATCAAAGGCTTTCTGAAAGTCCAGGTACACTACATCCACTGGTTCTCCCTTGACCATTTTCCTAGTTACATCCTCAAAAAATTCCAGAAGAGTAGTCAAGCATGATTTCCCCTTCGTAAATCTGCTGTCCAAATGTGCAGCTATTTCATCTTTTATAATTGACTCCAGCATCTTCCCCGCCACTGATGTCAGGCTAACTGGTCTATAATTCCGTTTTCCCTCTCCCTACTTTCTTAAAAAGTGGGATAACATAAGCTACCCTCCAATCCACAGGAACTGATCCTGAATCTATAGAACATTGGAAAATGATCACCAATACATCCAGGATTTCCAGAGCCACTTCTTTCAGTACCCTGGGATACAGACCGTCAGGCCCTGGGGATTTATCAGCCTTCAGTCCCATCAGTCTACCCACTACTTCCTAACTAATGTGAATTTCCTTCAGTTCCTCCAACATCCTAGGTCCTCTGGCCACTAGTATATCTGGGAGATTGTTTGTGTCTTCCTTAGTGAAGGCAGATCCAAAGTACCTGTTCAACTCGTCCACCATTTCCTTGTTCCCCATAATAAATTCGCCTGTGTCTGTCTTCAAGGATCCACATTTGTATTAACTAATTTTTTCCTCTTCACATACCTAAAGAAGCTTTTACTATCTTCCTTTATATTCTTGGCTAGCTTACCTTCACACCTCATCTTTTCTCCCCGTATTGCCTTTTTAAGTATCTTCTGTTGCTCTTTAAAAGTTTCCCAATCCTTTGGCTTTGACTTCCCTACTGTCCTTGACTTCCCTTGTCAGCCACGGTCGCCTCTTACTCCCCTTAGAATCTTTCTTCCTCTTTGGAATGAACTGATCCTGCACCTTCTGTATACAGAAACACCTGCCATTGTTCCACTGTCATCCCTGCTAGGGTCTCTTTCCAGTCAACTTTGGCCAGCTCCTCCTTCATGCCTCCATAACCCCCTTTGCTCAACTGTAATACTGACACTTCCGATTTTATCTTCTCCCTCTCAAATTGTAGATTAAAACTCATCATATTATGGTCACTACCTCCTAATGGCTCCTTTACCTTGAGTTCCCTTATCAAATCCGGTTTGTTACACAACACTGAATCCAGAATTGCCTTCTCCCTGGTAGGCTCCAGTTCAAGCTGCTCTAAGAATCCATCATGGAGGCACTCCACAAACTCCCTTTCTTGAGGCCCAGTACCAACCTGATTTTCCCAGTCTACCCGCATATTGAAACCTTCCATAACAACCGTAGCATTACCTTTGCGACATGCCAATTTTAACTCTTGATTCAACTTGCACCCTATATCCAGGCTACTGTTTGGGGGCCTGTAGATAACTCCCATTAGGGTATTTTTACCCTTACAATTCCTCAGTTCTATCCATAGTGACTCTACATCTCCTGATTGTATGTCACCCCTAGCAAGGGACTGAATTTCATTCCTTACAAACAGAGCTACCCCACCCCCTCTGCCCACCTGTCTGTCTTTTCGATAGGACGTCTACCCTTGAATATTCAGTTCCATCCCAGGCCCTCTTGCAGCCATATCTCTGTAATTCCCACAACATCATTCTTGCCAATTTCTAACTGAGCCTCAAGCTCATCCACTTTATTTCTTATACTTCGCACATTCATAAACAACACTTTAACTTCGGTATTCACCTCCCCTCTCACTAGTGGCCTTGACCTTACTCTCTTATCCCTTCTCGGGCTTTCCTTCCCATTAATTCGGGAGTCTTTTGTAACTTTTCCTCTACTTACTTCCCCTTTAACTCCATCTATATACTGCCAATTTGTCAACCCCTCCCCCCCGCTATTTAGTTTAAACCCACACGTGCAGCACTAGCAAACCTGCCTGCCAGAATGTTGGTTCTCCCTCCAGTTAAGGTGCAACCTGTCCCTTTTGTACAGGTCACCCCTACCCCAGAAGAGATCCCAGTGGTCTATAAATCTAATTCCCTGCTCCCTGCACCAGGCCCTCAGCCACACATTCAGATCCCCTATCTCCCTGTTCCTGCGCTCACCAGCATGAGGTACAGGAAGCAATTCAGAGAGAACCACCCTGGAGGTCCTGCTTCCTAACTCTCTAAACTCACATTGGAGAACCTCCTTCCTCTTCTTCCTGACGTTGTTAGTGCCCACGTGCACAACTACTGCCGGCTGTTCAACTTCCGTCTCGAGGATGTTCTGAAGTCGGTCCATGACATCCTGAACCCTGGCACCAGGGAATCCACAGACCATCCTTGAGTCTCGCCTGCCGCCATAGAATCTCCTGTCCGCACCTTGGACAATGGAGTCACCCACCACTATGACTCTGCCCGACGTCGGTCACGCCGGTCGAGTCTCATCACTAGGGTTGGAGCCACCGACCTGTCCGCCGCTTGGACTGGAACCCTCGTCTGCCCCGACAGCTCCCAAGAGGGTGTACCTGTTTTCATTAGGCACAGTCTCCTGCACTCCACGTTTACTCCCCTTCCTCACAGTCACCCACCTTCGCTCTTCCTGTATCCTTGGCGTGACAACCTCACTGTAGATCCCGTCCAGGAAACTCTTGTTTTCCCGGACGGCCCTGAGGTCATCCAGCTGCTTCTCCAGTTCCCCAACACACACGTTCATTCACAAGCTGCACCTGGACACAATTTCTGCAGGTGTAGTTTCCATTAGCTCCAGCAGAGTCCCTGAATTCCCACATCCTGCAGGAAACACACTGTACCAACTTGCCTGCCATTTCTTCAGTGGCCTCCTTGCCTCAGCCTCTTCACCGAAGACTCTCATGCCAAACACTCACACTTTACTCACAAAAGCACTTCACCTCAACAAGGCCGCTCCTCTACAGCTGCACTTCTTTATCTGTTGCCTAATCAACTACTTTCGGGCTAATTTGTAAATTACGCAAACCTGGGCCTTTGGCGCTCTTTTTAAATCTTCTTTCCCTCGGCCTCACCTACTTCCAGCCAATACCAGCTCTCGCTGCTTCTGGCTGCTGCTTCTCTCCGACCTTCACGGAAAACGTGAAAACGGTCGAACCCGGGTCTCTGGCGCTGTAAGGCAGCGACTCTATCACTTACACCACTGCGCCGCCCCTTGATTGACCACTACTGGAAATATCACTTGTCCATTTCCCTCCACAGATGCTGCCTAACCTGCTGTGTTTCTCCAACACTTGGTGTTTTGCTCAAGATTCCAACACCTGCAGTTCCTTGTGTCACCTTTTCAGGAGTGAAGTTGAGAACCGCCCCTATACAAGGGCGAGAGTGGATTTCAAGCAGGAATTGTTAAATGAATATCTGAGGTTGTTAACATTTTGTTAACCAGAAGGAATACAGGGCCTCTCCTTCCTTTCCTTAGAACACTTTTAATTTTAGTTTGGTTTAGGGATACAGTGTGGAAACAGGCTCTTCGGCCCATCGAGTCCACGCTGACCAATGATCACCCGTTCACAACAGTTTTACGTTGTCCCACTTTCGCATCTTACACACTTGACACAAGGGGCAATTTACAGAAGCCAATTAACCTGCAAACCCACAGGTTTAGTCTGTTTATCGGTTGTGAAACTTTGCCTTTGATAACAGTTAATCTTGTCTATAAAAGAGGCTTTTAGATAGGCATATGGATATTTTGTGTTTAATTTAAAGATATAGCAAGGAAACCAGCCCTCCACGCCATCCATCGATCACCTATCCACACTAGTTCTATGTTATCCCTCTATTGCATCCACTCCCTACACACTAGGGGCAATTTACAGTGGCCGATTCATTCACAAACCCACACACCTTGTGCGATGTGAAAGGAAACCAGAGTACCCAGAGGAAATCCACGCGGTCACAAGGAGAATGTGCAAACTCCACACAGACAGCACCCGAGGTCAGGTCGAGCCTGAGTACAAGCATAAGCATTTAACCCACGGGGCCATCGAGCCCTTGCACTGGCCCCATTGTTGAACAAGACCATGGCTGATCGGACTGTGACCTTAACTCTGCAGTCCCCTCCAGCCACAGTAACCTTTAACCTTCTTGCTTAACAACAATCATCGACATCGGCCTTTAAGAATATTTAAAGCCTGTGCTTTTGTCGTCTTCTGAATCCCAAAGTCTCATTACCCCTCATGGTTTCTGTGCGTTAACTCGGCCTAGTCAGGAGAAACAAGTCGAGACACCCGGAATGAAACTTACTTGGCACGGATTATCACAAGGTTTCTAGTGATGTGGTGACACCGTCGGCTGCGGGGACAAGAAACTGGACCCTGAGCTAAAATTAGATCCCTCAATAAGAATTAGGCCCTCACTGTAAACAAATGCTTTGCTTTGAAGCAATAAAGTTAAACATCCATGTGAATATATTTATTTAAAAGTCCAAACTCAGGGCGGCATAGAGGCGCAGCGGTACTGTCTCACAGCGCCAGAGAGCCGGGTTCGATCCCGATTGTGGTCTGTGGGTCAGGAGGTCAAGGATCCAGTTGCAGAGGGGAATGCTGGCTCCAAGTTCCACGAGTTTGGATGGAATAACGGTTTTGAAAGCAGCGGTCGAGATGCTGCCTCACAGCGCCAGCGGCCCGGGTTCGATCCTGACTGCGGGTTTAGTTTAGTTGTTATGTGTACTGGGGTAAAGTAAAAGCTTTTAGTTGCGCCCTATGCAGCCAGAGAGAGGAGAGGGGAGAAGAGGGAGTGACCGAGTTGGGAGGAACTTTTTCTAATCTTACCTCGACGGAGATGCGATTTCTTTCCGTATCGTATCTCCGCCTGCACTGCGGCCTAACATTGAGGAGTTGGCGGCCTTTGCTGGTGACCGATTTTGTGAGCTTTGTGAGAAATCGTGAGGTTTTGGGATTCTGCGGACTTAACATCACGGAGCCCGCGATCCCATTGCCCGCGATACAGTATTGTACTTCCAGTGGCGCTGGTGCCAGCAGCCTCCACCTACAGCCCGGTATCTTTTTGTTTTTTTGTTTATTTAGTTATGTTAAAGTGTGTTTTTTTTTTTTTTTTTTGGTGTCTTTTTGTGGGGGAAGAGGGCACGATGCGGGGGATACCGTCCTTCAGCCGCTTCCTGGTGAGGACGCGACTATTATTCGAGTCGCGTCCTCGCCCCCCCCCCCCCCCCCACAGCGGCCTACCTACTGGATTGGCGCGGCCTTTCCTGCCGGGATCGACCGGAGCTCCAGCAGCGGCGGGACAGCGCTGGAACATCGCGGGGCTGGCGATGCCTTACCGGGGGTCGCCTTCTGGAGCCCGGAGTGCTGGGCCTGCTGCACCAACATCATGGAGCTGCGGTTTGCGGAGCTCCCAACGCGGGCGGCGCTGATCAACAACGCGGGGTCCTGCGACTCTGCCCGGCTCGGCCTGCGGACTCGGGAGCTGCAGACTCCGGCTGCGGGAGGCGGCTGATCAGGAGGTCCGGGCCGCTGAGGAGGAGGATGCTCACCGTCGGGGTTCGGCGTCGGCGTTCCACCAGCCCGGCGTGAGGGCCTGAACATCGGGCCACCCGGGGCGGCGACTGCGGGTGCTCAGAAGGCCCCGACCACGGATGAACACGGAGGGGAGGCTGGCTGGACTATGGTGCCATCCTCACCTTGGTGCCATTTATGTTATGTTGTGTTGTGGACTTTCTGTGTTTGTGCTTTTTTTTATAATATAATTTCAATTTTATTTTTAATATGTTTTATTATTTATTTATTATTTATTTATTCTTTTTTATGATTTTATGATACTGCCTGTAAGGGAAATTCATTTCGTTGTCTCAAATTGAGACAATGACAATAAATTTGAATACAATACAATACAATACAATACATTGCCAGGGATCGACCTCGGAGCTCCAACCGTGGGTGCCTGCGGACTTTAACGCCGTGGAGATCGCAGTCTCTGGTTAGAGGCCGACTTTCGGGAGTTCCACGCCGCAGGAGCCCCAACGCGGGAGCTTTGATCGCCCCGACCGTGGGAGAAAATAAAAAGTTTGGACTTTATTGCCTTCCATCACAGTGAGGAACATTGGGAATCCACTGTGGTGGATGTTTATGTTAACCTTTATGTAGTTGTGTGTCTTGCTGATTTTTTTTAGTATAGCTGTATGGTAATTTGAATTTCACTGCACCTTAATTGGTACGTGACAATAAATTCACGTTGACCTTGAACCCCCTTTGTCTTGCTGACCGTGCAGAAGAAGTTATTGCCGTGGCAACAGAGTATGAGGTTCTCAATCTCCTTCCTGTACTCCGTCTCGTCATTATTTGATATTCGGCCCACAATGGTGGTGTCGTCTGCAAATTTGTAAATTGAGTTGGACTGGTCTTTGGCTGCACAGCCGAGTGTATTTGGCCGAGTGTATAAGGAGTCTAGCAGGGGGCCGGGAATGTGTAGGAAAGAACTGCAGATGCTGGTTTAAACCAAAGATAGGCACAAAATGCTGGAGTAGCTCAGTGGGACAGGCAACATCTTTGGACAGAAGGAATGGGCGACGTTTCTGAAGAAGAGTCTCGACCCAGAAAAATCACCCGAGATGCTGCCTGCCCGGCTGAGTTACTCCAGATTTTTGTGTCCATCAGGGGGCTGAGAACGCATCCTTGTGGGGCAACAGTGTTGGGGATTATCGCAGAGGATGATTTGTCACCGATTCACACTGATTGTGGTCTGTTGGTCAGGGAGTCAAGGATCCAGTTGCAGAAGAGAATGCTGACTCCAAGTTTCATGAGTTTGGAGATGTGCTTTGATGGGATAATGGTATTGAAAGCAGAGCTGTAGTATATGTATAGGAGTCTGACATTAACCAGGTGACCCAGGGATGAGTGTGGGTCAGGGAGATGACATCCACCACGGACCAGTTGTGGCGGTCGGTAGGTGAACTGCAATGGGTCAAGGCCGCTGGGTAGGCTGGATTTAACGTGTTCCATAACCAGTCGGTCGAAGCACTTCATGTCAATGTCAAGCCCACTGGATGGGAGTCATGAAGGCATGAGATCTTGCTTTTCTTTGGCACAGGTATGTTAGTGGCAGCGTTAGCTAGCCTTAATAGTACAAAGTCAATGGCTGTAGTACAACCAAAAACAAGGTCCATAGAAGTCCAAAGGTGGCCGAGCAGTAGAGTTGCTGCCTTACAGCGCCGGAGACCCGGGTTCGATCCTGGTATGGAGTTTGTACGTTCTCCCCGTGACCGCGTGGGTTTTCTCCGAGATCTTCCCACACTCCAAAGACGTACAGGTTTGTAGGTTAATTGGCTTCGGTAAAAATTGTCCCTAGTGTGTGTAGGATAGCCTTAGTCTATGGCGATCGCTGGTCGGCGCGGACTCGGTGGGCCGAAGGGCCTGTTTCTAAACTAAACTAAGTAGCTGAGGAAGGAATTCCAATGCCCTCACCCAGTGTGGCCTTCATGGGACTCACCAACGTGGTGACCTTAAGCACCCTCTACAATGGGCCAGAGACCATGGAGCAATGAGTAAACAGCGGCCCTGTCAGCCACACCCATCCCCCACAAACAGAACGGTTGCAGATGTTTACAAGGCCAGCCTTTAATCAATTTAAATCTTCACTGCTATTGGGGCACAAACTTTTCAGTGTCAGTGTGTTTCACTTGGAAGCCAAATTATGTTGATAAACTAGGAATTAAAAGCATCTGCAAACTGCTGTAACTCCCGTATCACAAGCAGGAATGTAGGAGCCTCCCAGCTTCAGCCTAAAAGATAAAAGGTGGACATACTTAAACCGTTCCCTTCTGATACAGATAGACTTGCTACGGGCTTTGTGCCTCTCCTGTAGTTTAGTTTAGTGTTACAGCACGGACATCGGGTCCACCGAGTCCACACCGACCAGCGATCCCCGCACATTAACACTACCCTACACACACTAGGGACAATGTTACATTAATACCAAGCCAATTAGCCTACACACCTGTACGTCTTTGGAGTGTGGGAAGAAACCGAAGATCTCGGGGAAACCTCACGCAGGTCACGGGGAGAACGTACAAACTCCGTACAGACAAGCACCCAGATCAAACCCGAGTCTCTGGCGCTGTAAGGCACCAACTCTACTGCAAGGCCACCGCGCCACATATTACTTCAGTCTTCGAAATAGTGGGTCCCTATTAGGCCCCCCTCTCTCACAGCACGTTCCTGGGACTAAGTATCGCCAACAACTTGACCAGACCACAGAGACGCTCTTGTCAAGAAAGCACCCATTCCTTCTCTCCAGAGATGCTGCCTGTCCCGCTGAGTTACGCCAGCATTTTGAGTCTATCTTTGATTGTAATCATATGTAGTCTTTCCACTGACTGGATCGCATGCAAATACGCAACAAAAAAGCTTTTCGCTGTACCTCGGTGCAGGTGATAATAAGCCAAACTAAACCTAGCACTGCTCCGGCAAGGTTGAAGGAACTCCAGTAATGGAAGCTGCTGGCAGCAATGCTTTTCTCGCAGACAGATAAACACACCCCTCCCCCAAACTTGGGTCAATTTTGGATGTGACAAGCATTGGAAAGTCTCCAGTCTGTCTAACCACTCTGCCAGCTGTAGACTCGGTGCGAGGAACTGAAGATCGAGATAGCAGAAGTATAATCATCCCAGTTAAAATAACCACACGATCTCTGGCTAACTCAATTCACCACTAAATACCTGCACCAAGTCCATTTTTCAGAAGGAAAATATGTTTACTCTTAGCATAAAATATCATTGATCTAAATTTGCATTAAAAGAGAACAGAGAACAGCGACACATAACTGTAAATATCTGAAGGAAAAGGTGGCAGACTAGCACAGTGGTAGAGTTGCTGCCTCACAGCGCCAGCGACCCAGGTCCGATCAGTAAGACAGGTGCTGCATGTATGCAGTTAGTGACTGTGTGGGTTATACACAGTCCAAAGAATTCCACCCTCTGACTATAGAAATTCCTCTTTGTCTGCTTCCTAAAGGATTGTCCTTTAATTCTGAGGCTGTGACCTCTAGTCCTAGACTCTCCCACTAGAGTGGAAATATCTAGGTGAGGAGGGGAGATTTGGGGAGAGCAGAGGAATGTAAAAAAATATGTTGCAAGTGTTTCGCTGGCCGGAGTGCATCTCCATTGAGGGCAGGTCACAGAAAAAGGGGGACACCGTGGTACAGCCTTACAGCGACAGATACCCGGGTTCAATCCTGACTACGGGTGCTGTTTGTACAGAGTATGTACGTTCTCCCTGTGACCGACTCCAGTTTCCTCCCACAGTCCAAAGACCTACAGGTTTGTAGGTTAATTGGCTTATCCCACATACGCCAGGGACAATTTACAATTTTAAAATTGTAAATTGTCCCTGGCGTATGTGGGATCGTGCTAGTGTGCGGGAATGGCTGGTCGGTGTGGACTCGTGGGTTCGAAGGGCCTGTTTCCATGCTGTATCTCTAAACTAAGCTCAACAAGTGAAAACAAGACCCTCTCTGAACAAGGTGTGGACCTGGCTTCTGAAGGCGTGAATTTACGAGAATGTTGCCGGGAGTTTTACGAGCATGTTGCTGGGGCTCCAGGGCCTGGGCTACAGGGAGAGGTTGGGCAAGCTAGGACTTTATTCCCTAGAGTGCAGTGGCGATGTGTATGTGTACAAAATCATGAGAGGAATAGATAGGGTGAATTGGCAGAGTGGTTTTCCCCAGAATAGGGGAATTAAGAACCAGAAGGCATATGTTTAAGGTGAGAGGGGACAGATTTAATAAGAACATGAGGGGCAACCTTTTCACTCACAGGGTGGTGGGTATATGGAACGAGCTGCCAGAGGAGGCAGTTGAGGCAGGTACAATAACAACATTTAAAAAACACTTGGACAGGAAAGGTTTAGAGGGATGTGAAACGTGGGCAAATGCGACTTGCTTAGATGGGGTATGTTGATCAGCATGAATGAGTTGGGCCGAAGGGCCTGTTTCCGTGGCGTACGACTTTATGACTCAAATTATGTTTCTTTGCCTGTTGACCAGCTGGTGTCTCCAGCTTTTTGTGTTTTTCTTAATTTCAGATGCTCGAGTCCGTCAGATTTTATATATGGGTTTTATTTGGTATGAAGGTGTGAGACTTGTTGCAGTGCTCTGGATTCTGAGTGTCAGTAAGAGAAGATGGACACAAAATACTGGAGTGACTCCATGGGACAGGCAGCATCTCTGGAGAGAAAGAATAGGTAACATTTCGGGTCGAGGCCCTTCTTCAGACTGAGTGTCAGGGGAGAGGAAACTAGATGTATCATTAAGATAAAGTCCCTCTTCTGAAAACCATTTAATAGCGGCTACCTCACAGGACAGGAGACCCGGGTTTGATCCTGACCTCGGTTGCTGCTTGCACAGAGTTTGCATGTTCCCCCTGTGACCGCGTGGGTTTCCTCCTGGTGCTCCGGTTTCCTCACACACCCCATAGATTAATTTTGGCCTCTGTACGTGGAGTGGAGTGGAAGCGAAAGCGGGATCACATAGAACTAGTGAGAACAAGTGATCGATGGTCGGCATGGACCTGATGGGCCGAAGAGCCTGTTTCCGTGCTGGACGAAAACTTGAACGGAACCAGCCAAGCAGGGTTAAATTTTCACGAGAATATTCTGAAGTCCATCTGGCATATGTGCACTTATGAATAATAAGGATGCAGTGGCTATGATTAATTTTTCTGCCTGTGATTTATTATTGGGCCGTGCTAATTTTGGGGTGATTTATTGTTGGGATACACTGAGCTTACCCTTTCCCCTATTGTTGTGCTGTGTTCAGCAACTATTTTTTCACAGTCACTAGTGCACTGTCAGACTTTAGTTTTCAACAAGAGATTGGGACTGTCAAGACCATCGCGACATCCCGAACGCTCAAAGACCCACTCGAGGAAAGAAAGAAATCAGTCTGAAGAAGGGTTTCGGCCCGAAACGTTGCCCATTTCCTTCGCTCCATAGATGCTGCTGCACCCGCTGATTTTCTCCAGCATTTTTGTGTACCGATGAAAGAACGAGCCTTTTTTGTTTCCTGACCATTTAAAATGATTAACCATTTCATCGTGCGGTTATCATTTTAACCTGACAACTAATTGACTGTTTTTGCAAGACTTAAGTTTAGTTTCCGGTTGATAAGAGTCATGTTAAACTCGTTCACCTGACCACACCCACAAGATAAAACTGTCCCAATACTCATAAACAGGCAAAACTGGTTTAGTTTATTGACTTGTCTACCTTTGCACTCTCCGTGTGCATTAAAAGAGACTATAGAGAGGACAGAGGACATAGGTTTAAGGAGAGGGGGGAACGATTTAATTTTAGTGCCTTTAATTTAGTTTAGCGATACTGCATAGAAGCAGCCCTTCGGCCCACTGAGTCCAAGCCGACCTGCAATCCCATACACACACACTAGGGGCACTTTACAATTTTACCAAGCCAATTAACCTACAAACCTGTACATTTTTAGAGTGTGGGTGGAAACCGGAGCTCTACGGGGGAAACAGACCCAAGTCATGGGGTGAACAAACAAACTCCGTGCAGACAGCACCCGTAGTCAGGATCGAACACGGGTCTCTGGTGCTGTAAGGCAGCAATTCTACTGCTGCGCCATCGTACCTGAGGGATAATATTTTTGTACACACAAAGGGTGGTGGGTGTATGGAACAAGTTAACAGAGGAGGTAGTCGAAGCAGATACTATCACAATGCCAAAGAGACATTTAGACAGGGACATAGATAGGATAGATTTCGAGGGATACGGGCCAAGTGTGTACAGGAAGAACTAGTGTAGATGTTGCTGGCGTGGGCAAGTAGGGCCGAAGGGCCCGTTTCCACGCTGTATGACTCTATAACTGCTGATGCTGTTTTACAAAAAAACTAAGATACAAAGTACTGGAGTAACTTAGCAGATCAGGCAGCATCTCTGGAGAACGTGGATAGGCAAAGTTTCTGGTAGGGACCCTTCTTCAGCCTTAATCTAGTGTTGGGCTACTGCATTGGCTATATTTAAGAGGGACTTAGATGTGGCCCTTGTGGCTAAGGGGATCAGGGGTATGGAGAGAAGGCAGGTACGGGATACTGAGTTGGATGATCAGCCATGATCATATTGAATGGCGGTGCAGGCTCGAAGGGCCGAATGGCCTACTCCTGCACCTAATTTCTATGTTTCTATGTACCTGCCCATGAGTGTATGTTCCCTTGCTGGGGATCCTTGATGCTAGATGCCATCTTCTGCAGACAGGGCCTCGGTTGTAGATGATCATATTGATGTTGGAAGCAGACAGCTGTTACCACACTCAGATAGGAATAGCCAGGTTAGACTTTAGATGTTAGATTTTTAGAGATACAGCAGGGAACAGGCTCTTCGGCCCACTGCACCGACTGGCAGTACACTAGCACTATCCTACACACTAGGGAACATTTACAATTTACAGAAGCCAATAAACCTATTAACCTGTACATCTGTGGTGTGTGGGAAGACACCAAAACACCCGGAGAAAACAAATGCGGTCACAGGTAGAATGTACAAACTCCATAGGTACAGCACCTGTAGTCAGGATCGAACCCTGGTCTCTGGTGATGTAAGCGGCAACACTACCTCTGTGCCACCGTGCCACCCAATCTAAAATTGGAGAATTTAACGATCAAACCGTTGCGTTGTGACCTCCGCAGGTCTGAGCGCTTAGCTCGGTGGAAGTCGATGGTCCCTGATGGCCCTGTGCCAAACATGCCGATCAAGGCCTTGGCTTCCCACACGGAGTGGCTCCCATCCTGAGAGTGCCTCTCACCAGAGAGCCTGGCTGACAGCAGCTGGATGTGGTTATTAAGCGTAGCACTGATTGCTTAATCTTACATTGGTGAGCGTTCTAATGCTGTGTCTAAATTGTGCTTGGCACCCTTCCATCTGTCAGAGATTTCAAACATCCTGTGGACGTTTCCATTAACCCCGCCTCTTTATCCCATGCCAGTGTAAACGCGGCAACTCTGCTGAGACAAAGGCCTTGCTTCCAATGTAAAGAAACCCGACACTCTGATAAGAGTTCACTCGGCTAATTCCTGGACTGAGAGGCTTGTCTATGCATGTGTGGCTGAACAATATAGATCTACACTCTAGTAGAATCTTACTGAATCAAGGGTGGCATGGTGGCGCAGTGGTAGAGCTCTGCCTTTCAGCACCAGAGCCCCAGGTTCGATCCTGACTACGGGTGTTTTCTGTACGGAGTTTGTACATTCTCCCTGTGACTGCGTGGGTTTTCTCCAGGAGCTCCGGTTTCCTCCCACACCCTAAAGACAAATGGTTTTGTAGGTTAATTGGCCTCTGTAAATTGCCCCTGGTGTGTAGGATAGCACACGTGATCACTGTACCTCTAAACTCTAAAAGACATCCCAACACACTCACGGCCACTGAAGTCTTTCTGGAAGGGCAGTCATCGTTGTAATGCAGGGAACAAGGCAGAAAGGTCCTGGATAATGAACCGACAACCATCTTCTTTGCAACAGTGCAACAAGCATCAACTCTAGGCCAGTGGTTCCCAACCTTTTTTTGGCCATGCCCCACCTAATCACCTCTAAAATCCTGATGCCCCCCCCCCATGTGGTGATATATAATTCTTATCATTTCAATACCTTGGTTTAAACAAGCTTCAAAAGAACATGGTTCAATAAATAAGTTTCTCCCATGACCTCGCGCGCTTCGTGCGACGTGCATGAAGAGCGATGGCGCGGTGATTATGTAATAACAACACAATAAAGACCTTTTTTACCCCAAAAAAATTATTTACTCAAAATAACATCTGAAACATAAACTACATATGTTTACCTGATGGAAAATCCAAAAAAATAAAAATCGGAAATTTGGACCCAGACCTCCTCAGTTGCGCTCAATTGCCCCCCTTAAAAATCAAATTGCCCCCCTGTGGGGCGTACGCCCCACGTTGGGAACCACTGCTCTAGGCATAACTTTACCCACTATTATTCACAGTGTTCTTCTGATCCTCAAATCTCACTGTACCACTTGGTGCATGTGACAATAAATGTAACTTGAAGTTGAACTTGATAGGATGGATGGGGCTTTGCCTGACATCTGAAGAAGTTAATGATCATCTTGCTACATACAGTATTAGAGAGATTTATACCCAGTTAGTTTAGTGTTTACAGCGCAGAAACAGGCCTTCGGCCCACCAAGTCCACACCAACCAACGATCCCCGCACAATAACTTAATCCTACGCACACTAGGGAAATATACTAGATACATTTATACCGACCGTGGGAGGAAATCAAAAATTCCCGCGAAAACCCACGCAGATCATGGGGAGAACATGCAAACTCCGTACAGGCAAGCACCTGTAGTCAGGATCGAACCCGGGTCTCTGGCGCTGTAAGGTGGGGACTCCAACGCTGAGCCACTGTGCCGTCCCCAGTGGTATATCAAAACCTTATTAAGAAGTTGGACTGGTCAAAACTCAGAAGCATTGCGTTTGGCTGGAGACTTAAACCTGTCAGCACTTAAGTGAGCAGTCCCAAGAAGGGTTCCGACCCGAAACGTCACGCATACTTTTTCCTCCAGAGATGCTGCCTGACCTGCAGAGTTACCCCAACACTTGGTGTCTACTCTGACAACACTTAAGTTGTTTAATCCATTGTAAAGACACAGCCTGGGATTGTAGAACATACAACACAGAACGGTACAGCACAGAAACAGGCCCTTCCACCCAAAATGTATGTGCCACACCTGACACCAGGTTAAACTACCCTCATCTGCCTGCACATGATCCATAACCCTCCATTCACTGCATTACCACCAGTTTATCTTAAAGCCTCTTAAACAGCACAATGGGGCGACCAGAACTGCACGCAATACTCCAAATGTGGCCGAACCACAAGTCCTGTACAGCTGCATCCTGACTCTTATATTCAAGAGTCAACCAATGAAGGCAAACACACCTTAAGCCTTCTTTACCACTGGATTTACTCATGTGGCCACTTTCAGTGAGTTATGGAGTTGGACCCCAAGATCAAGAAGGGTCATTCAAGTGAAAACAATCCAATTTTGTATAACCTCTCCTTGTAGTAAATACCAAATAGCAATTATGTGAGGAGGTATCTATCCCCAGATTACTGGAAAAGTTTATTCCCAGCTGTTATCAGACAACGGAACCATCCTCTCACCAACTAGAGAGCGGTCTTGACCACTGCACTGGAGACCTTCAAACTATCTTTAATCGGACTTCACAGGACTTTACCTTGCACTATACATTCTACCCTTTATCCTGTAGCTGTACACTGTGGACGGCTTGGTTGTGATCATGTGGTCTTTTTGTTGACTGGACAGCACGTAACAAAAAGCTTGTCACTGTATCTTGCTGCACACGACAATAATAATAAAAGGTAGACAAAAATGCTGGAGAAACTCAGCGAGTGCGGCAGCATCTATGGAGCGAAGGGAACAGGCAATGTTTCGTACCAAAACCCTTCGTCAGACTGAAGGTTGATCAGTCTGAAGAAGGGTTTCGGCCCGAAACTTTGCCTAATTCCTTCGCTCCATAGATGCTGCCGCACTCGCTGAGTTTCTCCAGCATTATTGTCTACCTTGGATTTTCCAGCATCTGCAGTTCCTTCTTGAACATAATAATAATAATAAATCCAGGCAACATTCTGGTAAACCTCTTCTGCACCCGGACCAAAACCATCACATCCTTCCTGTAATGGGGCGACCAGAACTGTCTGCAATACTCCAAATGCAGTACGCGTGAAGAGCACAGGGAACCAGATAAACCTCTGACCAGTCTAACTACACCCTGAGTGAATACCCTCTTTAAAATGGGTGGAGGGAATGTGAGATGAAGGCTTATTTTGAAATCAAAAAAGGATAATACATGACGAACTCCACTTAGAAATCCCAAAACAATCTTGAAATGGACCGGCCTAAAATTGTCCCAACCGGGAGCGGGACAAAGACTGGCAAGTGATAGGTGGATATAGGTGAGAAGGGAAAGGGGGGGGTGGGGGGGAGGGGAGGTCGCTGGACAAAGGCCAGAGATGAAACGGAGACAAGGTTTCAGATAAGAAGAGGAGGTGGCGTGAAGCCAGATGGAACGATATTAGTTGGAAGAGGAGGGATAGTGAAAGGGGGGAGGAGAGGGAGAGGGAGAGGGTTATGGTGGTGGATAGAGAGTGGGGCACAGGTCAGAGAGGGGGGAGAGGGGTGTGGTGGTGGATAGAGAGTGGGGCACAGGTCAGAGAGGGGGGAGAGGGATGTGGTGGTGGATAGAGAGTGGGGCACAGGTCAGAGAAGGCAGGAAAAATGAGTGGGGGTTGCGTAAAATTGGGGAATTTGTGGTTCACTGTTGGTCCTGACCCGAAACGTCGCCTCCCCGTGTCCGCCAGTGATGCTGCCTAACCCGCTCCAGCACTTTGTGTATATCTGTAAACCAGCTCCTGGTGTCTGTAAAACTTTTATCAAGTTGGCCTGAAGAATTCTACAGCTTTCTAACACCCAGAGCTGCCCGTGTCATATGGCTTGGGGGTGGGGCAGTGAGGAAGGGCAACAATTCCTCCACTCCAGGTCTGGAACGATTCAGACCACAGATATATATATATATATATGTGAATTCCAACCCGTCCACGTTGGATTCAATGCAAACGCACTTAAAGCAGAGATCAGGCCAGTCGCAGCAGCAAGAGACTCCGACGCAGAGCCGAGTGAGCAAAGCAGGCGTTAGTTATAAAAAGTGAAGTAAACAGGAGACCTACCGCAACCTGTAGCCTGCGACTGACACGGGGACTGCGCTGCAGATTGTGTAAACCGGTTCAGCAAAGTAAAGTTGTGTGGAAGTTTTTCCCCTTGCAAACCAACCTGTCCTCACGGGTGCTCGAAAATGCATTCACGCTCTCAGCCTGGTTCAGCTCACATGCCACGCAAGCCCTCCCAGAAGGGAGAGGTGGACTGAGTTTTTTTTTTCTGGAGGGGAGGAGAGACTGCCTTTTGCAAAGAAAGTGGCTGAAGTTTTGACTCGATTTCCTTATTGCCGGCACTAGCCTGCGGCAAGCGGTGTACCAGGACAGCAGACAGTAGAGAGCTGGAAAGGCTTTGCATCTGTATGTTGTGCCATAGTGAGGGGAAGGGGTGGGATTTGAGAGGCTTGATGGTGGATAGGGGAGGGTTGGTGGGAGAGAAAATGCAACTTTCAGCCAAACTGCAGATAAATGAAACCTTGTATTGCTAAAGAATGCTGGAGGCTTTTTTCTTTTTTTTTCTTTCTTTCTTTCTCTCTCTCTCTGGAATCACGTGTGCTAGGCTGGTTTATGTTTCTTCTTAATTGAAACCAGATTAGCCAGCAATTATGAGCTCCTTCGCCGTTCTCCCTCTGCCCGTCTCAGAGAGCGGCGGATTCCACTGGCCCTCACCGCCCCTCAACAGCGCGGTGTCCCCGGGCCAGATGTGCCGGGACCGGCCTCACAGCTGGAGCTGAGAGTTACTGAGTCATTCAGCAGGGGAAACGGCCCTTCGGCCCATCCAGCTTTTTGGCAGCCACCAAGCACCCATTTACACTCATTCAAGTCAAGTTTATTTGTCACATACACATACGAGATGTGCAGTGAAATGAAAGTGGCAATGCTCGCGGACTTTTGTGCAAAAGACAAACAACCAAACAAACTATAAACACAATCATAACACACACATTCTTTTACATAATAAATAATGGAAGGAAAAACGTTCAGTAGAGTTAGTCCCTGGTGAGATAGGCGTTTACAGTCCGAATGGCCTCTGGGAAGAAACTCCTTCTCAACCTCTCCGTTCTCACCGCATGGCAACGGAGGCGTTTGCCTGACCGTAGCAGCTGGAACAGTCCGTTGCAGGGGTGGAAGGGGTCTCCCATGATTTTATTTGCTCTGGAGTTGCACCTCCTGTTGTATAGTTCCTGCAGGGGGGCGAGTGAAGTTCCCATAGTGCGTTCGGCCGAACGCACTACTCTCTGCAGAGCCTTCTTGTCCTTGGCAGAGCAATTCCCAAACCAGATGGTAATATTTTTGGACAAGATGCTTTCCACCGCCGCTGCGTAGAAGCACTGGAGGATCCTCGGAGACACTCTGAATTTCCTCAATTGCCTGAGGTGGTAAAGGCGCTGCCTTGCCTTACTCACGAGTGCTGATGCGTGTGATGCCCATGTCATATCCTCGGAGATGTGGACTCTCAGATATTTAAAACAGTTCACCCTATCCACAGGATCCCCATTTATCCTCAATGGAGTGTACGTCCTCGGGTGATGTGCCCTCCTAGAGTCCATGATCAGCTCCTTCGTTTTCTTGATGTTCAAGAGGAGGCTGTTATCCTGGCACCAGAGTGCTAGATCAGCCACCTCCTCCCGGTAGGCCTTCTCGTCGTTGTCTGAGATCAGGCCCACCACCACAGTGTCATCAGCAAACTTAATTATTGAGTTGGAGCTGAACCTAGCCACACAGTCAAGTGTGTACAGGGAGTACAATAGGGAGCTGAGGACGCAACCCTGGGGCGATCCTGTGCTCAGGGTGAGGGACTTCGATGTATTCCCTCCCATCTTGAGTACCTGGGGCCTGGTGGTGAGAAGGTCCAGGACCCAGGCACACAGGGAGGTGTTGAGCCCCAATTCCAGTAGCTTCCCGGCCAGTCTGGTGGGGACAATCGTGTTGAAGGCTGAACTGTAGTCTATGAACAGCATCCTCACGTAGCCCCCCTTCTGGCTGTCCAGATGGGAGAGAGCGGTGTGCAAGACCTGGGAGACCGCATCGTCCATGGATCTGTTTGGACGATATGCGAACTGCAACGGGTCCATGTTCCGAGGGAGGAAGGCGCAGATGTGATTCTTCACCAGCCTCTCAAAGCATTTCATGACTACCGAGGTAAGGTTTCTGCACTAATCCCATTTTATTCTGCTATTAGTATTGGTTTATTATTGGTATCAGTTGTTTACTGTCACGCAGTAAATCAGTGGGTCGGGCAGCATCTCTGGAGAACATGGATAGGTGACGATTCGGGCCAGGACTATTCTTCAGACTGTTCCTCCTGGATTTTCTGTCCGTTTGACTTTTGCTCAAGATCAGCATCTGCAGTTCATCGAGTCCATTATGATATTGGCCAGATTGGATTTGATATTGTAAATATCTATAGATTTCCACCTTGTAGAAATAATCACTTCACATGCAAATTTGTACTAAGGTGTAAATCACTCGGGCAGCATACAGGAGAAAAAGGATGGGTGACTGTTTTTGCCTGCAATAATTATTCTATCTATTATAGATAATCTATATCTATAGATATTCTATCTATAATCGCTATTAGCGTCAAGTGTACTGAGATACAGTGAAAGACTTTGTTTTTGCGTGCTATCTGGTCAAATCATACTTTATACAATCAAGTCACACCCAAGTAGAACAGGTACAAAAAGAAAAAAAATAGCTGATTACACAATGTAGTGTTACAGTTACAGAGAAAGTGCAGATTTTTAGAAAAGTGCAAAGGCAGCAATGAGGTAGGTTGGAAGAGCTGCAACCTAGCTCTTGGGAGGGTGATTCAGATTCAGAGGTTAGTGGTGATATATAACTATCGACATTTCCATCAACTCCCCCTCTGATCCTGGCTCTCACCTGCACACTGGGGGCAATTTACAGAGGCCAATTAACTTATTAGAGCACAGGAATAATTCTTAGACTTTTAAGAGATACAGGGCTGAAACAGGCCCGTTGGCTCAACGGGTCCACGCCGAACATACTCACCCCGTATGCTAACAGTATCCTACATGGCAGGGATCATTTACAATTTTTACCAAAGCCAATTAACCTACAAGCCTGTACTTCTTTGGAGTGTGGGAGGGAACCGGAGCACCCGTAGGAAGAACGTACAAACTCCGTACAGACAGCACCGTAGTCAGGATTGAACCCGTAAGGCAGCAACTCTACCGCTGCATCACTGTACCGCCCTTGGCGGATGTGGAAGAAAAACTGAGCACCCAGAGGAAACCCACTCAATCACAGGCAGAACATGCAAACTCCACACAGACAGCAGCCAAGGTCAGAATTGAAGCCAGGATGCTGGCGCTGTAAGATGGTGGCTTTACTGGCTGTGCCAGGTCGTCACCTTTGCCGTGTCTGAGTTTCTTAACAGGCTAATGGTTTATTTCTGCGCTGTGATTTGTAGCAAGCTGCAACAGACATGGGAACTAACATTCACAGATCCACAAAGATCATTGCTCAGTCATCCGTGAACCTTAAATCTGAGGCTGATTGAATTCAATTAACCGAAAGCAGGTTGTGGCATGTATCCCCCTTATCTGCATCATCTCTGGGCCTGAATCTCACAGCTCGTTACCCACCTGATGAAGCTCAAGGGGGCGTACCCCATCCTTCCCAGGGGTAACTACAGTGGGGTAATAGATGCTGGTCCTGCCCGCACCGAGTGAAGGTGTAAAAAAGGGCATCGTTGAGACTATTGAGTCCTCCATTATCTTGTGAGATATTTCCATGAAGTCCTCAGGTTTATAGAGTCATAGAATCACACAGCAAAGAAACAGGCCCTTCGGCCCAACTTGCCCATGCCGACCAACCATCTACAGTAGTCGCTCCTGCCTGCGTTTGCCGCATATCCCTCTAAACCTATCCTATCCATGGACCAGTCCAAATGTTTTTTAGACTTTATATGATATTGCCTGCCTCAACTACCTCTTCCAGCCGCTCGTTCCATACATTCACCACCCTTGGTGTTAAAATGTCGCCTATTAAATTGCCAGGTTCCTATTAAACCTTCCCCCCCCCCTCACCTTAAACCTATATCCTCTGATTTTTGAGTCCCCTACTCTAGGTAAAAGACTCTGTGCATTTACCCGATCTATTCCTCTCCTGATCTTATACACCTCTATAAGATCACCCTTCATCCTGCTGGATGGAAATGCAACCATGCCCATCGTAACAATGAAACGCTGTCTTTCATTGAATGGCCATTGTGTATATTCTCAGTGAATGAAGGAGGGGAGGGGAGGAGAGAATGAAGTGTTTTAGATTCTGGGTTTGACTCAGACCAGGTTGAGCTCAGTCTTTCATACTCTATGGCACAATCAGCCAATGAAATGGCAGTGAGGTCAACGTCACGACAGCTGGGGTCACGGTGCTCTCGATGTGACCTCCCGACACCTGCGACTTGACACCTGAGTTGAGTCCAAGTCAACTGGGCCAACTTTGATTGCCCATGTCAACTAGGTCAAACTTTCAACTCAGACTGATATCGTCCTAACTATGTGGCCTAATTCTGCTCCTGTGACTTTTAAACTATTACACTCTCGGCCCAACATGCCCACATGATTTTATACGCCTCTATAAGACTCTTGTGTGGAAATGGTTGCCCCTCAGATTCCTCATCCCCCTCATCTTCCTGTGCTGACGGGAATAGAGTCCCAGCTGACAGCCTGTCCCTATAGCTCAGCGATATCTTTTTTCGTTTGGCACTGTTGAACTGGATGCATGATTTTGTGATCACCCCTCATCTTGTGTCTGCCGGGATAGAGTCCCAGCGACTCAGCCTCTCCCTATGCTCAGCGATACCTTTTTTCGTTTGGCACTATTGAACTGGATGCGATTTTGTGATGTATCTTGTTCAGAGGATGTTGAATGCTAACATCCAGCGCGTTAATTGGATTATCAAGTGGAGCTCCCACCTCCCACCTCCCGAAGATAAAGTGGGCCTCAATGTGCATGTCACAGGCACTTTGGGCCAAGAATTTCGGGAACTTCCAGTATATTATATTCAGGCAAAGCCCGGGGCCTGTTGTGGAGATGGTGCATTCCCAGCGGAGTGGGAGAAAACAAACACTCTCAGACAAAGGAGAATTCAGACATCATGTTTACTGGAAAGCTCCTGGGAGCAGCTTAAGGTGAACAACGCGCTCTCAAACTGAAATATATTTCTAACTGCGGAATGATGAGGCATTTTTATGTAAACTGGAGAAATCACTCTCTGTCAGGTGCTCGTAAAGCAGTGTGGAGAATTACAGGGATGGCGCGGAGATGCAGCTCCAAATGTCTCACATAGATCTAGGGTCAATCTGGATCTAGAGCCTGATGCAGAGCCTGAAAACTGTAACGTCCAGGTTCACTCACTCCCTGCAGCCATTCGGCTATTAAACACTACAACCTGTAATATAAGCTCTGAACTATCTCGACTATTATTGTTATTCTTGTTTTTTTTTGTGTGTACGTAGGTGTGCGTGTGTGTATATATATATAACTCACAAATACACACACACACACATATATAAATATATTATCTACCGAAACGTTGCCTATTTCCTTCGCTCCATAGATGCTACTGCACCCGCTGAGTTTCTCCAGTATTTTTGTCTACCTGTGTATTTGTGAATTTGTGTGTATATATATATATATATATATATATATATATATATATATATATATACACACACACACTGAACTTCTTTCTCACTCGTTTATTATATTGTTTACAGTGCACTATATTCTGTTGTGCTGCTGCAAGTGAGAATTTCATTGTTCTATCTGGGACATATGACAATAAAACACTCTCTTGACTCTCTTGATCTGTATGGAGTTTGCACGTTTCCCCTGTGACGTGGTGGTCCCCTCCCCCACCCCCATGCTCTCATTTCTCGTGTATGAAAGAACTATAGATGCTGGTTTAAATCCAAGATGGACATAAAAAGCTGGAGTAACTCAACGGGTCAGACATCATCTGCGGAGAAAATGAATAGGTGACGTTTTGGATCGAGACCCTTCTTCAGCCATTCAGTCTTCAGTCTGAACAAGGGTCTCGATCCGAAATGTCACCTATTCCTTTTCTGCAGAGATGCTGTCTGACCCGCTGAGTTACTCCAGCTTTTTATGTCTGCTCTCGTTTCTTCCGACATCTCAAAGACTTGCGAGAGAGCACGATTTATGTTTTGCGTTGGTTAAATGACTACGGAAACTTATCCCTAGTGTGTAGGGAGTGGATGCGAAAGTGGGATAAGATAGAACTAGTGTGAGCGGGAGAGCGATGGTTGGTGTGGACTCAGTGGGCCAAAGGGCCAGTTTCTATGCTGTATCTTTCAATGATCAAATCTGGGTCGGTAGGTTAGTTGTCTTCAGTGCGAGAAAAAGTCCGTAAAGAGGAAAATCAGGACCGTGTCTAGTTGCTGGAACAACTGGTCAAATGTCTGATAACAGAAGGGAAGGAGCTCTGCATGAGTCTGGTGGTGCCCGCTCTCAAGCCTCTGTGTCTTCTGTGTCATTGATAGAGAGAGGAGAGAAGAAGGAATGACTGGGGTGAGAAAGGACTTTGATTATCTTGGTTGCTCACCTGAGGCAGAATGAAGTGTAGACGGTGTTGATGGTGGGGAGTACGGTCTGTGTGATGGACTGGGCTACATCCACAACTCTGTGCAAGGGACTTAATCAATGTTCAGGGCGGTGGATGTGAAGAAAGTCGACGAGGTTGCTCAGTCTTGGATGGGGCGGTAAGCTTCCTGAGAGTAGTGGACAGACACAGGGGCGGAGGCAGGGCCAGTGTTAGGGCCTCTGTGTTGTCTATCTCCATGAGCCGACCACCAGAGAGAGTGCCCCACCACACTCCAAAGACATACAGGTTTGTAGGCTAATTGGCCTGGCCTAGTGTGTGTAGGATAGTGTTGGTGCACACGCTGGTCAGCATGGTCTCGGTGGGCCGTAGGGCCTGTTTCCATGCTGTTTCTCTAAACTAATCTAAACTAATGGTGGCGGAGACATGGCTGGTTGGAGAGTGCAAGTCTTGTCTGGTCCCACAACTCTGACCACATCCAAGTTCAAGTTCAAGTGAGTTTATTGTCATGTGTCCCTGTATCTTCCCAAGGAAATTCTTGCTTTAAACGCCAATCTCACCAGGCATTTACTCTACAGAACGTTTTTCCATATACTATAATATATTATGTAAACGCACATGTGAATAAATAAATGATAAAGTGTAAATAACAGAAAATTTGGGTTTAATAATTTGTTGTTTGTCTTTTGCCAGGTTTAATAGCCTGATGGCATGTGCCAGTAGCATTTCCTGCACCTGGTTGTCGTAGTCTGTATGTCAAATAAACTTGACTTGAGGTGACTTGAGATGAGTGTGTGGCCATGAAATTGTGGCTTTGCTTCACTGCCAGCCAGAACATAGCAGGCGACTACAAAACAGATAAGTGTGTCCATATAGTTCAGTTTATTATTATAGACTGTACATGAGATACAGTAAACTGATAAAGTGCAAATAACAGAAAACGGGTGCCACAGATCAGAGTTTTCTGGAACAGGGCCAGGGAGTTAATATTCCAACGATGGCTGTGGGGAAGTAGCTATTCTCTGAACCCGATGTTGGCCCCAAGGAAAGGACTCCTGTATTTTTCACCTTAAGGGTAGCAGTCGGAGATGGTGTGTGGCCAGGATGGTGTGGGTCTTTGATGATACTGCCAGCCTTTTTGCTCCGCAGCGACTGCGATAAATCCCCTCGATGTAGTTCAGTTTATTATTGTAGAGTGTACTGAGATACAGTGGAAGCTACTCAGTCAAAATGGCACCATATACGAGTGCCACAGATCCTCTTCTGGAACAGGGCACAGGGAGTTAACACATTCCAACGCCATCTTGCAACATCCAAGTCTCTGACAAATCCGATCTTGGCCCAAGGAAAGATGACATTTCTAATATTTCTCACTTTAAGGCCAGGTGTCCTGTCGGCATTGGACGGGTGAAGTAGCGGTGAGCCAGGCCCAGCTCGATGCCGTCGGCTCTTCCACCGCCGCTCCGTGCAGCTATCACGGGCTGCGCTCAATCCGCTCGCTCGCCCGGTTACTGTCGGGCCTCCAGCGGCCGCCTCCGCCAACACCACCGACCGCCAACACCGGCATCGTGCCGTCCATCGTCTTCAGCAGCCGCCCCCCTCCTCTGCCGTGTGCCGGGGCCACCGTGTGCTGCTTCCCGAGCCGATGGTGGGGCCTGAGGGCGATTGCCAAGGGTGTGGTAGGCGTGATGGTGGACCGATACAGCCGGTGCTGTTCCTCCAATTTCCAGTGCTGCTCGCTGTGGCCATGGAGGAGACCCAGGACAGAGAGGTCGGAGACGGAGTGGGAACTCCAATTCTCACTACTCCACTGAGTGAGGTGAGAATTGGGAAGACAGATCTGGGGCAATGAAAGAGTTAGTCATCGACTTCAGGATGTTGGGTGGACTACACTCCAGTCCACATCAAAAATGCTGAAGTGGAGATGGTTGGGAACTTCAAGTTCCTGGGTCCAAACACATTAACACCTCATCCAAGAAAGCACACCAATGCTAAGAAGTCTAAAGAATGTTGGTATATATACAATGACTTTTTCTACAGATGCACTGCAGAAGGATCCGATTGAGAGGCATCACAGCTTGGTTTGGCAACTGCTCTGCCCAAGACCACAAGAAATTGACGAGAGTTGTGGATTCAGCCAAGTCCGTGCATACCAGACTCTTCTCCCCCTTTGACTCCAGTTACATATTGCACAGCCTCGTAAAAGCAGCCAACATAATCAAGGACCACTCGCTCCCCGGTCATTCCCTCTTCTCCCCTCTCCCGCCAGGCAAAAGATACCAACGTTTGACAGTACCTGCCACCAGATTCAAGGACAACTTCTTGCCCACTATTATCAGAACAAACCTCTCACAATCTAGGAACGTTTAGCCGACCCTCCAATCTACCTCGTGGTGGCCCATGCAGTTTTTTTTATTTGCACTTTCTCTGTATCTGCAACATCACATTCTGCACTCTTTCTTACACTACCTGTTGTCCTCATGTATGGTTTTGACTGTAATCATGTATTGCTGTTTATTTCTGGAAAGCAAGCAATTTTCACTGTATTGCCATGTGACATTATTAAACCAATACCAATATTTTAATAATAACTCAGTTAATATCACAGTGACTGAACGTCAGACCGCATTTGGAGTATTGTGAGCAGTTTTGGGACCCCATATCTGGAGAAGACGTTGATGATCCCTGGAGTGATTGGGTTAACATGCGATGAGCGTTTGGCAACACTGGGCCTGCACTCACTGGAGTTTAGAAGGATGAGGGACAACCTCATTGAAATTTACCGAATAGTGAAAGGCCTGGATAGAGTGGATGTGGAGAGGATGTTTCCACTAGCGGGAGAGTCTAGGAACGGAGACCATAGCCTCAGAATAAAATGGCGTACCTTTAGAAAAGAGATGTGGAGAATTTCTTTAGTCAGAGGGTGGTGAATCCGT